>NC_136060.1:496957990-497557990 GCF_964261635.1 Lissotriton helveticus
AAGTCCCAATTTTTGAAGCTTGGCCGCCTGAACCTGTTTGATAACCCGGGGGATATAGTTAAGGGTGATGTTGCTGCAATTAAGAGAGCTTTTTTCCTGAACCGTAATGCTGTAAGAGATGAAGTAGAGCTCTTGAAACCTAATGTTAGAATGTATATCATGTTGAGTACTTGTAATTCAATGGAATTGTATCTAACATGCTCCTTCACCACCCATGAAAAATTTTTGCTGACCCGTTTCAGGTTTAACATCTTTCATCAGCTTTTAATTAGACCCAAGTCGGACATTTTTAAGAAACCAGCAGCTCCCTGTGGCTGCGACGGGAAGTCTCCACAGGATATGCTGCATTTTATATTTTTATGTACATTTTATGAATATCCCCGAAAGCGGTATCTGGTTACTCTTTTAAAGAAATTAAATTTTAACCAAATTAGACCCGCCCTTATGTACTTACAGTTGCTGCATCCTGACAGTGTCCTCCAGGTGTTAGAATTTTTAAAAATGACCATGAGACTAAGAAATTGTTTGGATGAGTAAATGTGCATTAACTGCAGTTTATGGCACTATCGCACTTTATTTTGTATATTCTGTATATGGACCTTACTTGCATTTTGCATTTTTTATTCTGATTCTGTCAATGCACTCTTTTTTATGATACATTTGAGTTGTATGTAATTTAAGATTGACTTTGTGATCACTGTGATGTTTTATTATGAATTGTCTATTGTGTGTACTTTTATGGATTGCAATATATCCGAAATAAAGTCAATTTGAATTGAATTGAATTGATCTTTATACAGGGTACAAAAAAGAATGAGGTGCACGGTATTTTGTGAGACTTTGTTATTGCAGGGCAAGGGGGTAGTCTCTCACACCACCCCGCTTGCTTTGTGAAAGCAAAAAGAAAATGCAGTGTACTAAGGCGAAACCTTGTCAAATAAAAACACCATTGGGCATGCATAATATATGATAGGTAAGGCTGCTGCTGCAGCTTACCCCCATTATATACTGCATGCTCACTATTTCTTAACATACCTAACCTGGTACGATAGGCGTCTTTAATTGTTAGTTTGGACTCCCTACCAACAGTTCCGGGATTTAGATATATATGTCCCAACCCAATCTTGTGAAAGGTTTCCCTTACATATAGTAGCCATGGAATCTCCATAAGATAATCAAGCTTAAGGCAGCCTTGCAAAATTTCCTTTTTGTGTTTCAGTTCTTCAGACCTCCAAATCTTGCTTCATAGCAGCAAAGGAGAAACATGGATAGTATCACTCACAAATTCAAGACCCATCTCAGAATGGCAGAAACTATTTGAAGTACCAGATGGGACAGATAAAAGGCGCTTTATAAATTTATTTTCCATAACTTGGATTTTATTACAATTTGGTATCCCCCACACTCCCGCGCCATATGTTGCAACAGGGAGGCATTTTGCTTTATATAAAGTTTTTAGTTCTCCAACCGGCTTTTGACCCAATTTACTTGAAAAACGGAAAAGGGCCTCTATAGATTGCGTAGCCTTTTGAACACGAGCTGATATTAGAGGATCCCAGCTCAAAGTTTTGTTGAATAAATTCCCCAGATAATTAAAATTATCGAGTTTCGCAATAATTGAGTCTTTCACCATAAACCTGCGAGATTTTACCCCTTTGGGTCCGCAGACCATGGCAAAAGACTTTGTAAAGTTGACCCTTAGATCTAATCCTTGCATAAAAGCATCAAAAGCATTCAAACAAGTTTGCATGCTATTAGCGGATAGGGTAATTAACACCGTGTCATCTGCATAGGATAACATCGGTATCCGTTTACCATTAACCTGGGGGAAATCTGCACAACTTTCCAACAGAAAACTCCCCAAACCGTTGCTATACACCCGGAACAAAAAAGGAGCCAAGATACATCCCTGGCGAACACCTTCAGTCGAGGGAATGGATCTTGTCTTCTCCCCACCTGGGCCAAATCTGTTCCTCACTGTTGTGGTAGCGTGTAATCTGCGGAGCAGGGTGACCAACGGTTCTTCAAACCCCATGGTCTCCATCATTTGCCACAGTTTGCCTCTACAAACAGTGTCAAAGGCACTGGATAAATCCTTAAAGGTCAAGTGAATACAACCACGCTTGGCCCTCATGTACTTACCCATAATTAATGCCAAATTAAGGCACTGCTCTGTGGTTCCTTTACCCCTCCTAAACCCATACTGGGAATCCACGTTGATACCTGATGACTCGGCCCAGGTTTCCAGACGTGCCAGTATCACCCTTCCCATCAACTTACAAGACGCATCTATTAACGATATTGGTCTGTAACAGCACGGATCACATTTGTCCCCCTTTTTAAATATCGGTCCCACTACCGCCTCTTGCCAGGAAGTCGGGATACGCCCTACCACAACAGCTCTAAATAGGTTTAATAAGAGTGATTGCCACACCTTGACGTTATATTTAAAGAGATCCAAAGGGACTGAATCCGTCCCTGGGGCCTTTAGTGTGGTGCCCTTTCTTAGAGCGGCCTCTACCTCTGAGAGAGTGAGTGAAAGGCTAAGCGTTAGGGCTGACTCCAAATGGAAATCACTAGCCTCCTCATTAGCAGTTGACAACATCACCCCTTTTGGGTTAAAAATTCTTCCATAGTGTGCTTCCCAGGTATCCCCTGGTATATGCACCAACATGTTGCGCTTTTCTTCACTCTTTAGGAATGGGTGGTTTATTACCTCCCACAAAAGCCTACTATCCCTAAGTTATGAAGCTTTTCCTAAATCATCCCATGCCTTTTTCCTTAAGTCTGATTTTCGCCTAATGATAGCACCTCTGTACATTTTCCTTGCCTTTCTAACCAGTTCCATATCCCGTGGTACTTGATGTGGTGCCTTCGTTAATCTAGTTTGTGCTCTAGAACATTCTGCATCAAACCATTTGCAGCCATTTTCTTTTTTCCCAACCACAGTTTTTAAAAGGTGAGATGCCACATTGCCTAGAAGAGCCTCAAAGTTCTTAATTATTACATCCGGCTCGTTGGTGGGGGTTAAGCAAGCATCTATCCTTACTTTGTTTACTTTAAAAATCTCCACCGCCAGTTGCCTTGCGTCTACTTTATCCCAATTTAAGGTGACCCCTTGATTCTGGGTACATTTTATTGGCTGTTCCAGGGTCTGAACTCTCTCGAGAACAGGACTCAAGCTTAAAATTAAGGGGTTATGGTCATTAGCAGGATTCACTTCAATCTGAAAATCATTGACAAGATGAGTGTACCTACTAGAGACCATATCAAAATCAATTACGCTCATCTGGCCCCCGTACCTTGGAAGGTGGGTATACCCAAAGGTCTAGAGATGTTAGACATGTCCAGGACACAAAGTTCATTAATCATAATTATATTATTCAAAGCATCCCCTTGTTTTGAGTGTTTAAAATGTGCCAATGGCTGGTCACTTGAGTCTACCAAGCCACAGACTCTGGTTCCGCTAAATATACACAAAATACAATTAAAATCACCTACCCACATGGTAAAAAGAGGAAATACAGTATTAGTCACGTTAACAATCTCATCCTGTAATTTTTCAATGACCGATGTTGCATGGGCATCAAATATATTGTAGTACCAATTAATTAAAAGCAAAGGCACTGAGAATAAGTCCTTAATCATAAGCATTTGGTACCAGGGGGATTCCACCAATATATATATATATATATTATGAATTGGAAGGGTAGCACCTCAGGTATGACTGCATATGAATGAGAGTATGATACAGAACTGACAAACCGTATGTGGCAAAGTGGCATTCTTGCATTTGAAGTTAGCCATCCTGCATTTTAGGTTCAATGAAGGGCAGCATGGGTGCCCAGTGGCACAGGTCAGTTGACACTATGCACAGTTAATACATGAGTGCCTTATCCATGAAGCCTGCACCATGCATACCCCAGGTCTTCTCCATTGACTACCAGGAAAGAGGCCACCCATCCCACCACCGGTGTTTGGTCCCTGGTCTCATTGTTGCTACGTTGGTGAACCGGATGCCTTTTGTCCTGAACAACAGAACTTTTTGAAGAACTCGAATCAACCGTTTCTCAAAGAGAACTGCAATTACCTATATGAAAACATTGAAAGAGTAAATTTTTGTAAATCAGAGAAATAAAAAAAAAGCAAAACATTACATTGAAACCAGTAATCGACTTGTTTAAGACTGTACTGGCTGCTGTCTTGCTTTCTTTCCTATGTAACCCTCACTCCAGTTCTCAACACTCTGACTTTGAATTTTGCAGTCACAAAGCCTGTGATTTTGTGCATCATAGGTTTGATAACCACACATTCCATTAGTAGAGCATTTCTTTGGCTGGAGGGGGAAGCAATAGAAATCTTATGGGGCTCACCAATCAATCAACCAATGAATCAATCTGTATTTATAAAGCAGGTCCAATCTACCGTGAGGCTCTCCAGGCATGGGAGATGCTAGCTGCTTCATTAAGAAGGTCCTGTGGTGAGGGTAGGGTGCTGAGAGGTGCTGGGAGGGGCTAGGTAGGAGTCAGGGAAATGGGCAGGTTGGTGTAGTAAATGACGAAGAAAACAAGGAGAAGCAGTGAAAACCAAAGGTATGGAGAAAGCCCTCAAAATAATAGGGGAAAGGAAGGAGAAAGCAGTGAAAAACGAGGCAAAAGCAGGAGAAAATAACCCAGCAAATGGGGGAGAGGATGGAGAAAACAGTAAACAACGAGGGAAAAGCAGGAGAAAGCACTCAGAAAAACATAGGGAAAGGAAGCAGAAAGTAGTAAAAAATGAGGGAAAAGCAGGCGAAAGAAAGCCCTTGGAAAAATTGAAGGAACGGAGAAGAAAGCATTAAAAAATGAGGGAAAAGCCGTAGAAAGCACTCAGAAAAATGGGGAGGAAACAAAGAGGTGTAGAAGCATGGGAGAGCTAGGCCTTGGTCCTCCTAAATGGGGTTGTGCTGCAGCCTCTAATAAGTAGGTCCTGGGAGGAGAAGGGAGGACCACTGGGACATGTGGGTGGGGCTAGATGAGAGGTGGGAAAACGGGCAGCAGGAAAGAGTGGCAAATGAAAAAAAAATGAGAAGCAGTGGAAAACAAGGGGAAAGCAGAAAAAAGCACTCCAGAAAATGGGGAACGGAAGGAGAAAGCAGTCATGACAAAGGACAAGCAGGAGAAAGCACTCAGAAAAACGGGGGGGGGAGTGCAGTAAAAAATAAAGAAAAAGCAGGAGAATGCACTCAGAAAAACACTGGTGTGCGGAAGCTGGGGAGAGCTCTTATACAGCTGCATTGTGGGACAAGTGGTTTCCTGAGAAGGGCCGATGACCCTTCCTTGTGACCTATTTCTGCATCAAATAGAACCCTTTGCACTGTACTGGCGATCCTGGATCTCCCTTCTCCAGTGTGTCCCCCCGCCCAGCTTACAGGAATGCACAATACAAATATCTATCTGGGTGGATTCCTGTACCTCCTTGTGTGCCCCCAGATAGCCCTGGGTCTCCATAAATGGAACCAAGAGTCTGCCATGGACTGTACCATTCACAAATACACCCAGCACATGCAAACAACATAATCCCACTGCACAGCACTACACCCTTCATGTATTGTACCCTTCGCAGGCACACGTACACACAGGACATACATGCACTGCACTGTACTGCATTGTCTCTGTATTTTACCTTTCACAGGTACACATAAACCCACCACATGTACATCCCACATGCACTATGCAGCATACAAACTAACCCGATGTAAGTCTGAAGTTTTCCGACAGCCTTCTGGCAATTATTGTTTAGTTTTGTCATGGTTTTGCAAAACTTTAATGTTTGATTACATGCCAGGCCCTCATGAATCTTAAAAAAAAAATTTGCTGCAGGTAAAAAAAAATATTTAGGTCTTAGAAAAACCTGACATTGTTATAGTACTCCCTGGCACTGAAGGCTTCTAATTTGTGTGTGAATGGTGTGAAAGGGGAGCATGCTCTAACTCATAGTGCCGTAAGCCAATAGCTGATGTGGGATGATGCATTGCTCCTTAATGCATGCCTGAAGAGGGCGGAATAAAAATGAGAAGAAAAGAAAGAAGAAGAAAGAAAGAAATTAGGACAGAAAGAAAAAGTACAAAGAGGATAACTCAATACAGAGCCATTTTAATCGGACACAGTCTGGTAATCTGTAAAATAGCAGGAGTCAGAAAAGTACAACACTCCAAAAGGAAATTACAACACCATTGGCAGGAGATGGGATCTGATCAAGATCAAATTTGCCCCGTGTTCACCTCTCCTCTGGCCTACTATCACATCAGGCTCTAAACGTAAAGGCAACATTAAAGTAATAATAAAGTAAAAAGGGAACTGTATGTGAAGGAGCATAATGCAGTCACTCAAAGTGAATTTAGCCAGCAGTTTAAGAAGGCTGAACTGCTGCCCCATGCCATTCAAAATTTGAAAGACACCATAGTAGACCAATGGATGAAGAGATGTGGCTGAAAGCCCTTCTATGTAAGTATATTATACATATTTCCGCAAAATCTGAAGTTCATGGCTGACGCCAGACCTAAAAATGACATGTGCACTCCTACTGATTGCTACACGGTATGCTGCCACCAACGCACTCATGCTGCTTAACTCCTGGTAGAAATAGTAGCCTTTCACCACTATTAGGGTACTATCTCTGTCCAAGAAGCCTGCAATCCATGAGAAAGTCATAAGTCATGGTGCACATGCATGATCCGTGTTTGCTTTTGACAACAAAAATTCGCGTTACGGATCCAGACATCAGTACTGTTGGGATACTCAGTACAGGCTGTGTGCCCACTACCATGTGGGGACATTTTTCTTCCCAACAAACGGTAAGACATGCAGATAGGTGAGATGTGACGAGAAAAAGGGCATACATATATAACTTACAGTGTACATACCAGGAGAGATTTATCCACTCTTAAGACCATACACCTTCCACAAGCCTAAGTAATGTTTAATTTACAGTCTAAATTTCAGAATTGAAACTTTTTCAATGTCACTTGCAACAAAATGATTGTTATTACTGATTTATCTTAAACAGCTAACAACCGTTGATAAAGCAAATAGCCCTGGTTGGAATTAGATGTGTGGTAGTTGCTGTGTCATATCTCTGGATTCAATAACAGAAAGCTGAAAGAGGAACAAATAGGCGGCATTGCTTTTGCTCCATGCAACTGGGTGAATGTGCAACGCAGCCCTTAAAAGCGATTTATAAAGCCGAATACTGAACAATAGAACCTTAGCAAATGCAGAAACCCCTCTGAATCAGATGTTAACCCCAGCCTTGAAGATTAAGCCTCATGTAGCCACTAAACAATTCTCTACTGGGAGACAGCTCCTGGAGCTTTGGCTCCATACCGGGCAACACCAGAGGCTGCAGGTCTTGATTTGCATGCTTTGAAACCGTACAGACTCCGACCAAGAGATATAGCACTCATTGAGACAGGAGTGGGAATCCAGATACCGCAGAGCACTTTTGTTTGATTGCCCCATGATCTGGGTTGGCTCTCAAAGGCATTCAAGTGCTGGAAGGGGTCATTGATGCAGACTATCAAGGAGAAAACTAGGTTATCCTACTGAGCATTGGAGACACTCATTTGATAATACAAACTGGAGACAGAATCGCTCAAATAGTGATCATTCCACAGTTATCATTCCAACTAGAGACTTTCAAGAATCACAACATTCAACCCGACTAGGAGACACAACTGGAACAGGAGGAATAGTGAAGGGGAAGATCACAGAGAGAACAGAAATGTCTACACGATATGCGAATACTGACCCCGAGCTACTTCAAAGGGAATAATCAACGACTCTCCCGCATGAGGGGTCATCTTCTACGAGTAGGCTGCTCAATGAGAACCTGGAAACATCTGTGGTGGAAGATATCACCCCTCCCAGACCCCCTCCTCAACAACACAAATGACACCTAGAGCTATACAAAACGTGGTGCCCCCAAACTTGGTATTAAGGTCACAAGACATAAGAATTGCGGAAAGTAAAACATATCTAAAACACTGGAGCGCTAACAGTGAACCACGAAAGGAGTGGATGTACACTCCTAATACATCATCGCAGATGCAGAGCGAAATCAGAGAGCTACAAACACAAATAGGCTAGACGTCATGGGACATACAAAACACACTACAGGCGATTAAAAAGATACTTGAAAACACGGTAAGCACTTACTCCAAAGTCAAGCACACCCAAGAACTACTACATAACTCACAAAGAAAGAGCAGTGAGAAGGCCATGTTGTTGTCTAATAGGCATAAGAGACCAGACAGAAATCGTAATTACTTGTCGGAGGAGGAAACCCTAGCCTTACTCCGGACATATGAGCCTACGGACAGTAGTAGAGGGGATGAAATTAGAACAGTACCAATCAACGCTAACAGGACATCCAGACATAATTAAAGGAAACCCAACCTTACCAACTTACATCAGGTCCAGCTAACCACTGACTCGCAAAAGCCGAACACTAGTAGCTCAGGGAAAGCCCTGGAATGCCTACTGATTAACTGCTGGTCCGCAGTAAAACAAGCTTCAGACATCGCTGCCCTAATCATTAGCAAGGAAATAGACCGGACAATACTAACAGAAACATGGCTTTCAGAATCCTCGTCCCCATTTATGGATCTCCTAGTGCCCCCTCTTTACAACATTGTGAGATTAGATAGACTAAAAAAGACAGGAGGTGGTATAGCCTGCATCCACTGATCGGACATAGAGGTCAGCCAAATACAATCTGACCCACTCCAATCCTGTGAATATCTAGGACTTACTATAAGATCAGCAGACAATCAAAGGTGCAACCTCCATGCTCTCTACCACCCACCAGGAAATAATGCTATCCTTCATAGACAAACTAATGAAGATCATAACAGCTAACTTTAACACTCACGCCAATAACATATTCCTAGGTGATTTTAATTTACACAGGGACGACAATAATGACAAACAGATTAACGCCCTTAAAGACTTTCTGTCAGAACTAAACCTCACCCAAGCCTCCACACAGCCAACACATTCAAAAGGAGCCACGTTGGATTGGATAATATCAAGAATTTAAGATACTTCAATCCACACAATTGTTCCGTGCGACTGGTCAGATCGCCACGAGAAGGACTTATATCCATCTAACAACCTGCAGAATGTGAATGATCTAACGGACCACTACACCTCATCAGTAGAGAACATAGTCAATGACACCGTGCCACTAAAACTGAAAAGAGTCACAGAGAAGGTCAAAAATCCATGGTTTAATGAGACACTGAATGAAGATATAGTCAACAGTTGGTCCTAGACAGTAATTGACCCTACAAATGAATTCGAAATTAGTCTGATACAAATAGTTTTCTTACGTCACCTTATGATTAAATCACTATGATCAATACAGAACAATGCATGAAAGATATACTAGCCCCAACATTCATCAGTTGATACAAGAGACACACACCTGAAACCAATAAGTCTCCATAAAGTCCGTGAGACTTTCTTATTTAATATACAATTTAACAATCACAATTTATAAAATACAATTATATACAAAAGGTTTCAATATCAATATCGTGCACAGAAAAGAGTGAGAATAAGTGCTCATGTGATTGATCAAAGGGATCAATGAAGAAAAGTGAAAGTGATTTATATACAAAAATTGAGCCTGCCCTAACTCAAAAGCTTGCAAAAAATGTTACTCTTTTTCGCTGGCACATAAGTGGAACGTCCTTCCGTATTTCTTAATTTGCACCAATAGCAAAGGAAAGAGGAAGGGGGGAGGGGAAATTGCAGGTGCAGGCTCCAAGGGAAAGATGTCGACGTTTCGACCCAGAACGAAATTGGCGGGTAATTGGATTCCTCAAATACGGGTCTTCATCAGGACGGGGCGGGGAAAAGGGGGGTTAAGGGTTTCTCAATGTGCACGACAACAATTGAACCCCAAAGTCGGTGGGCACCTGAAACAACAAATAAAAGCACGGGCTAAATATCTCCAAATCATGTATTCCCTGAAAAACTAAATAAAAAGGGGGACGTGCACTCACCCTTGTATGGTGTGCCACCCGTGCGTCGTTAGTCCGCACCCAATTGATATCTCACTGTACTGACTCTATCACTGTAAGAAGCAAAGGCTATAGGTTTTATATCTGTGCTGATATTAGTCAATACTCTCTGCTATGGCTATTTTCATCAAGTAATATTACCTAGTACAGGCCAAGTCAAATATTCCTAGGTAGTGTACAGTAATTGGTCATAATCATAAGGGGAGATACGAACTGTTCACAACCTCCTCGAAAATAAATCCTGTTTTTTTACCACAATATCGTACTGGAACCACCAGCGACATGTTCAAACATTTGAAAAGAACTTCTCACTTCATAATTTGAAAATTTGAAAACCCCTTGGGTCGTACTCACCCATGAGTAGTCCCACGTTAAACTTCAATGGTTTTATTTTGTTTGCTAAAAAATGGGGCAAAAGAACCTGAATTAAAAACTCGGCAAATAACTTCTCACACGAGCGAAAGAAAATATTTAAAGAGGCCACATTTGGGGCTGGTCGTACTCCAAGTCCTACCTTAAGTCGAAAAAACGACTCCGGAGGAACTCTAGTCTCCTTCCCGCGCAGTCGATATCACCGTAATGCCTCGATGAGCAATGCGGAAGCAAACGTACCCGACGTGGTTCTCTGGTATCATAGCAACCGACGCATGTGCGTCACGATCTTCAAAAAGAACGTGGTTGCCTAGTGACCCGATATGCGATATCACGTCACTGGTGGAAGTTTGTGCTAATTCATTTCTTAGTATCACCTGTTTCTAAATGATGTCAATATTTGAGAAGCAGTGCATACGGGTAAATACTGATTATCCGCTATAATCTATGCGCTAAAGCCCTTGCACCGCCCATCAGGCCATTATCCTTTGTTATCCAAAAATCTGCTTTTTCATGCAACCTGGACGTGATTTAATATGGAACATAGTTTCAACAGGAGGAAGAATATTTGTGACATGATCCAATTAATAACAAACGAACCGGACATGAGTATTCCTTTTGGCATGATCTCAATACAATGGCAAATAAATACACATTTACAAATATCAATATGATCCCGATAGGTATGAGTATTCATGACAAAAGAACCGAACATGATTATTCCTTTAGGCATGATCCCAATACACCGGCAAATAAATACACATTTACAGATATCAAATGTACGAAGTATTGGACTTAAGCAAAGAGATAAACACAATGCGTTGTTGTTGACATAATTAGTTAGCATTCCATTTTAATTTGAAAGGCTCTATTCGTATCCCTAATATACAGATACAAATACAGTATAGGTTCTTTAGCCATTGTATAATGTTGCCATTTGTCTCGTTATCTCCTCATACTCATTCAGACCCCTGTTTACAGTGTCGAAAAAATGCATCCATTTACATTCTCGCACATTTAAGATATTAGAAAAATTGCCACCCCTGATGTTCACATTAACCTTCTCCAGTACCCACCATCTCAGACTTTCAGGTGGGTGGGCACATTTTTCAAAATGTTCCACTAACGGGGCTCCGGCAACTCTACACCGGATCCTACTGCAATGCTGCAGGATCCTTGTTTTTACCTTCTGTATCGTTTGGCCTATGTACCAGAAGCCACATGGGCAGGCGATAACATATACCACCCCAGCAGAGTTACAGTTGGTGTGTTGCCTCATGGTGTAAGTATAGGTGTTATATGTACACTGTTTCAGATCTTCAGTGAGCGCACACGCTTTGCATGTACCACATTTATAATGTCCCAGTACTGGTGGTGTATTCCATAGTGTAGACTGGGCATCCCTTACTTTGCTCGGTAGTAATGACTGAACTACATAGTCCCTAATGCTCCTTCCCTTTTTAAAGGCATACATGGGTGGGTCAGGGATCCCTATCTCATCTGCCACTAAGTGCCAGTGGGAGTTAATAACTTTTTTAATGTCACTACTCCTGGTGTTAAAAGTTGTTACACATGTCATTCTTTTATTGGGCTCGATATTCTTTAAGTTGGGTTCCAACAGATACTCTCTATGGCAAAAACCAAGCGTTTTTTCTAGCTTTCTTGAGGAGCCGTCGTGGGTATCCTCTGTCAATCAAACGTTCCATAAGTGACATGGATTCATTGAAGAAGTCCTCCTTCCGTGTACAATTCCGACGCAACCTCAGGAACTGTCCATAAGGTAGATTGTCCCATAGGTTGCGTGGATGATGACTTGTGTAGCGGAGTAGAGTATTCCTCTCACTTGGCTTTCTATATAAGGTGGTATGTAAAGCCCCTGCTTCCTCCACTATACTTATGTCCAGGAAGTTGATTTTGTTATTGCTATACTCTAAAGTAAACTGTATGTCACTGGATCTTTGATTGAGCCACTCATGGAATTCTGTCAACCTTTTTTCACTCCCTTCCCACACCACTAGGACATCGTCGATATATCGACGCCATGTCCTGATATTTTCGTAGTATGGATTTGTCTCATCATATCTAAATTGTTGTTCGTACGCGTCCATGAAGAGTATGGCCAAATCTGGGGCAAAACTCGCCCCCATGGCCACCCCTCTCGTTTGTACAAAATACTCTCCATCAAAATAGAAAAAGTTCTTGCGCATGGCAATTTCCAATAAGTCCAGAATGAATGATGTTGGGACCTGACATGGTTTGGGACGTTCTTCTAGGATACTTTTAATCACCTTAATTGCAGCTGTCGGAGGGATATTAGTATAAAGTGATGACACGTCCATGGTGACCAAGAGGTTCTTCGTGTTATCAAAAATATATCCATCCACCAGTTGAATTGCCTGCATGGTGTCCCTCACATAAGACATCGTCTCTACAGCCGCAGGTTTTAAAAAGAAATCAATATATTTACATAGTGGTTCTAGGATAGACCCGCAACCGGATACAATCGGTCTACCGGGGGGATTATTGAGCCTCTTGTGCACCATCGGCAACGTGTAAATCGATGGAAGTCTGGGATGATCATTATTTAGATAAGCATACTCATGTTTAGATAAAAACCCTTCATCTAATGCTCTATTTGTAATTGTCTTGATGTCCATTGCTATTTCTTTTCTGTGGTCTGTTTTCAGTTTTTTATAGTTGCCGGCTATACCAAGCTGAGAGAATATTTCTGATTTATAATCCTCCCTACTCTGGACCACAATGGCCCCACCCTAGTCCGCCGGTTTTATGACGATATCGGTGTTTTGTTTTAAAGATTCAAGGGCCAAACGTTCTTGTTTACTGATATTGTACTTAGTATAGCTCTTTTTCGATAATATCTGGTTTACGTCTCTCATCACTACCTGTTCAAATGCTAACACCTTATGCGACATCATCTGAGATGGAGGTGAAAAAGTCGATGGGGGTCGAAGGCCGGTGCATGTGAAAGTTGGTCGAGAGGGAACTTTATTAAAGTATTGTTTTAATCTCACTTTTCGAAAGAACTGGTGTAACTCAGTTTTCAGATTAAATTTATTAGGTAGATTGGTGGGGACAAATGAAAGGCCCTACTCAAGTACACCCAATTCAGCTGGTGTTAGGATGTAGGATGACAGATTAATGATTGGGCTTTCCCTTATAGGTACGATCTCAGCGCTCACCACTGATAGTGTTGGCGCCTGGTTCTGATTTCCCCATGAGCTTCCTGATTGAACCGAACCTGTTTCTTCGCAGCTGCTCCCCTGCCCTGATTCCAATTGGATTGACCCCGTCCCCTGGGTCTCCCCCAGGGGCAGCCCCTGCCCTGATATCCTGCCCATTAGTCCTCTTCTAAAAAAGTGTTCTGATGTTCAGGGTAAGGATGACTGGTATTTGGTCTATCTTGTTCGTTATCAGAGTTACTCGTGGCCGAGGAGTCCGAAAAAGTGTTATACTTTCTATATCCTCCACGACCCCTGGTAGTGAACCTGCCCTGATTGTCCTGTTTATAGTACCCCTCTGCTAGGTATGGATATACAGCCTTTTTGTCATAAAACTTGAGATCTTTGGCAAGTTTGTCTAATTTGGTTGATTGTGTAAACACATCAAATTCCTTTAGTGCTTTTTCTAAGCGCTCTAAGGCTTCCTTTGCGTTATTTAATGCCTTATCATCCACTATCTCCTTCCTAAGGTCTGATATTTCTTTCATAAGACGCTCCACCTCCTCCAGAGCCGTCTCCACCCCAAGCACCATCCAGTGTCTAGAGCAATTGTTACTGATGAAACTGAAATTACCCTTAAATTTCGGATTGTCAATAAAAATGGCTGGTTCGTTTCGTACCTGTAACCCGATAGGGATTACGTTAGCTTGGAGGTATTGTGTAAGTGTGTGCCCATGTAATCTGGTACGAATTAATTTCTTATCCAACCGCTCTAACTTACTGATTTTATCATTTAGAGTCAGATCAATAGGATTAGTTGTCCTACCCAAGAAGCTGCCACCTCCCTGGGTCTCGATTAGTTTGTTGATATATTCTTCACTATAAGTTAGTGTGTCTTTGTCAGACATATCCTTAGTCTCCTCAGTTTGAAAATTCGTTTAAACCACACAAAAAACGTTTTAAACAGACACAACAGTTAATACAAACAATAAATGAACAGACACGACACCCTCGCAGGAATCCCTGCTCAAGAAAACTGTTATAAAACAGGGGTAAACCCAATTGTAGTCAAAGGACCTGGGTAACAAGTGTTATAGTCAACAGTTGGTCCTAGACAGTAATTGACCCTACAAATGAATTCGAAATTAGTCTGATACAAATAGTTTTCTTACGTCACCTTATGATTAAATCACTATGATCAATACAGAACAATGCATGAAAGATATACTAGCCCCAACATTCATCAGTTGATACAAGAGACACACACCTGAAACCAATAAGTCTCCATAAAGTCCGTGATACTTTCTTATTTAATATACAATTTAACAATCACAATTTATAAAATACAATTATATACAAAAGGTTTCAATATCAATATCGTGCACAGAAAAGAGTGAGAATAAGTGCTCATGTGATTGATCAAAGGGATCAATGAAGAAAAGTGAAAGTGATTTATATACAAAAATTGAGCCTGCCCTAACTCAAAAGCTTGCAAAAAATGTTACTCTTTTTCGCTGGCACATAAATGGAACGTCCTTCCGTATTTCCTAATTTGCACCAATAGCAAAGGAAAGAGGAAGGGGGGGAGGGAAAATTGCAGGTGCAGGCTCCAAGGGAAAGATGTCGACGTTTCGACCCAGAACGAAATTGGCGGGTAATTGGATTCCTCAAATACGGGTCTTCATCAGGACGGGGCGGGGAAAAGGGGGGCTAAGGGTTTCTCAATGCGCACGACAACAATTGAACCCCAAGGTCGGTGGACACCTGAAACAACAAATAAAAGCACGGGCTAAATATCTCCAAATCATGTATTCCCTGAAAAACTAAATAAAAAGGGGGACGTGCACTCACCCTTGTATGGTGTGCCACCCGTGCGTCGTTAGTCCGCACCCAATTGATATCTCACTGTACTGACTCTATCCCTGTAAGAAGCAAAGGGTATAGGTTTTATATCTGTGCTGATATTAGTCAATACTCTCTGCTATGGCTATTTTCATCAAGTAATATTACCCAGTACAGGCCAAGTCAATTATTCCTAGGTAGTGTACAGTAATTGGTCATAATCATAAGGGGAGATACGAACTGTTCACAACCTCCTCGAAAATAAATCCTGTTTTTTTACCACAATATCGTACTGGAACCACCAGCGACATGTTCAAACATTTGAAAAGAACTTCTCACTTCATAATTTGAAAATTTGAAAACCCCTTGGGTCGTACTCACCCATGAGTAGTCCCACGTTAAACTTCAATGGTTTTATTTTGTTTGCTAAAAAATGGGGCAAAAGAACCTGAATTAAAAACTCGGCAAATAACTTCTCACACGAGCGAAAGAAAATATTTAAAGAGGCCACATTTAGGGCTGGTCGTACTCCAAGTCCTACCTTAAGTCGAAAAAACGACTCCGGAGGAACTCTAGTCTCCTTCCCGCGCAGTCGATATCACCGTAATGCCTCGATGAGCAATGCGGAAGCAAACGTAACCGACGTGGTTCTCTGGTATCATAGTAACCGACGCAGGTGCGTCACGATCTTCAAAAAGAACGTGGTTGCCTAGTGACCCGATATGCGATATCACGTCACTGGTGGAAGTTTGTGCTAATTCATTTCTTAGTCTTTTTCAAACAACAAGGGAACCCATTCGGTTATCCAGGGACCGTGGGTATCTATGATTTTCAAACAACAGTGGTCCCCAAGAATATGTAGGATCAGGTTTTTAGATAGAACATAGTCCACAATGGGAGCTACATTGGCCACTGTCCAGCCGGACAGGGTATTTTATTTTCTTACAATTGAAAAATAACGGAATACGAAAACAGGCACAGTCCTGTACCGTGTTGGGAACAAACAGGGAAGGGGAATTTTAGGCAAGAAGGAGCATTATTGGCCACTTGTAATTCAGTACAGGTTGTAAGTAATGCCAAACACGTGCTAGACACAGCATAAATCAAACATAATAGTTGGGCTGTGAAAACACTTCAAACAAGTCGACGTTTCGATCCCGTATGCTCAATAATGTGGGATCATCATCAGGACTAACAAT
Organism: Lissotriton helveticus; assembly: GCF_964261635.1. Lineage (NCBI taxonomy): Eukaryota > Metazoa > Chordata > Amphibia > Caudata > Salamandridae > Lissotriton > Lissotriton helveticus. The sequence goes on from NC_136060.1 coordinate 496,974,649, forward strand.
AAATACATTTGCTTGCCTGGTATATACATTTTAACACACAACCGCCTGTTGGAGGGAAAATAGGGAGGAAGGTTGGGAAACAGAAAAAGGAAATAATTCCGCTGTATTAGACTCTGAATAATAGTAACACTGCACTTTATTCGGAACCGACTTATCGTGCTGTCTAATTACGTGCAAGTAGTGTATGTAAACTTGAATCACGCGAGCAGTGAAGAACGTGACATGTGCTTGAAAAAGACATATTACTCGACTTTTGTTCCACACCTATTTAGAATTATTAAAACTTTAAAACTAAAATGTAAAAGTACAAAGGGCGTTTAGTATAGCTAACCATTTTCTTATATAGTAAGAATATAGTCATCACTCGTGAGCATTCACATACCCTCGTGTAACGTGCACATTCGTGCTCATTCATTCAGTGCCGCTAAGGATAGATGCTTACCCATGTGGGTCGGTGGGGTTCAGTGAATTGTTTGTTTAGGGGTAGACACCTGAAATTACGTGTCTCCTATCAAGTGGGAGAAAAGCAACCGGTCAGTAGAGGGTTCCTTTATGCTTATTGTAAAAGTTACTTGATGGCGGGTAAGGCTATTACCTGGTTAAAATTATAGGTTGTCACGTTTGCTCCACCACGGTTTCAATCGAAAAATTGCTGCGGGTTACAAAGGAAGGTATCAGAGAGGGTTTTGTTAAATTAATGGTCTCTCGAGGGTTAAGAGTGGTCACTCGAGCTTACCTTGCGGCGGGAATAATCTACGAGGTCCAATGGTGGCTCACACGAGTCTGCAAGAAATTCCTGGTTTTAGATTAAGTTTGCGCTAATAAGGGACCACATTAGCTCGAATTGCTTGCACGCTCCCCTTCGGAGTGTGAATCCTCCGTGGTGTACGTTATCCCTGGGTGCTCTGCCCGATCGCAGTCACTGTAGACCCATGGTTAGAACGCCACATAAGCGTGCACACAAGGAAAGAGAGTTAGGACTAGTGGTGTTAGACGCCATCTTGGAGTGGGGTCATAGTTATTTCCTAAGGGTAATGTGACCATCTTTCAGAAACATAAGGGTGGGTAGTGGGAAGGTGCGTAAGTATAGCGGCGCAGTGAGAAGGTGATTGTGAACACATTGTAAATTTAAATCAAGGCGTAAGCAAGACATTGTTCGATTTATACAAAACATTAACTTGCATAATCCCATACATGGAATGGATCGGTAGCCGGTGGAGCAGGCCCAGTCTCTCAATGTTATTTGCACAGCTTATAGTTCATTTCAAATTGTTCATTTCATAGTAATGTGGTCCAGTCCTCAGCACGGTTTAGACCATTACGAATAGTGTTGAATTGAATCATAATCCTCAGCTCTTCTCTGTTGAGCATCTGTGGTAAGTTTCCACCTCTTGGTGGAGGCTTTACGACTTTCAGAATCGTCCATTTAATGTCATTTTCATTGTGACCTGCTGCATTGTAGTGGTCCACCAGTGGGGCATTAATTGTGTGGCACCTGATTCTGCTTCGATGTTGGCAGATGCGGGTCTTTGCTTTTTGCGTCGTCTGCCCTACATATAGTTTTGGACATGGGCATTCAATAGCGTAAATCACATTATGCGTATTACAGTTGGAAAATGAGCGCCTTTCATACGTGATACTATTGTGTGTGAAATCTTTGCCCTCCACTGTGTAGTTACAAACGTTACAACAGCCACATTTAACATGTCCTGTAATTGGGGGCAGGCCCCATATTAAGTCAATGGTTGGGTTTTGAGCGGGGGGTGGCAATGCTGCTCGTACAAGGTGGTCTCTTAAATTTTTACTCTTTTTGAAAGCGAATAGAGGCTTTTCAATGTTCAGGATACCTACATTCAGAGTTGGCCAATGTTTTAGGACTGACTTCTTGATTTTGTTAGAGATTGGTGAGAAAGTTGTTACACATGCAATTATCTCTTTTTGGGTTTTATCCTTCGGAGATAGCAAGACTTCCCTCGGGCAGTACCATGCGCGTTTCAAGGATTGTTTTATGATCCTTTTGGGATAGCCCCTGTCCTTCAGTTTGTTTGAAAGGGTTGCTGATTTCCTGAAATAGTCTTCTCTACAGGAGCAGTTTCTTCTGATCCTGAGAAATTGTGAGTAAGGTAACGAGTCCCTCAGGGCCCTGGGGTGGTTACTCTTATAACTTAAGAGAGTATTTCTCTCGGTAGGTTTCCTGAACAGTCGTGTAAGGAGCTCTCCTTCTGAGTAGTATATGGTGAGGTCTAGAAAAGGTATAGATTTCTTATCCCACGTTAAAGTGAAAGATAAACCACAACAGTTATTATTGAGCCAGTGGAGAAACTGAGTCAGTGTTTCAACCGGTTGATTCCAAATAAGGAAAATGTCATCTATATAATGCCTCCATCCTCTGATCCCAGAGTTGAAGGGGTTAGTATCTGACAAGATGGATCCGGTCTCGAGTTGATCCATAAACAATATGGCTAGATTCGGAGCAAAAATAGCCCCCATGCTGGTCCCCTTGATTTGCTGATAATATGTATCGTCAAAAAGGAAAAAATTCCTGGTGAGACAGAGTTCCAATAACTGTAAGATAAACAGGGTGGGGACTCTGTGGGGACGTGGTCGTGTGTCAAGAATCTTTTGAATGACAAGTAATGCTGTGACTTGTGGAATATTCGTATACAACGATTCCACATCCATTGTACACTAGGTCTCAAGATGGGGATCGAAATCAAGATGTTCTACTAAATTGATCATTTGCATGCTATCTCTCACATAGCACCTAGTAGATTGCACAAATTCTTTAATAAAAAAATCTACATAGGACCCCAAAGGCTCTAGAACCGAACCACATGCCGAAACAATAGGTCGACCTGGTGGATTTTGCGAATTCTTGTGCATCTTCGGTAATGTATATATTACCGGAATACGGGGTGACTTCGTGTTGAGGAAATTAAATTCTTTCTTACTCAGGATATCATCTTGTAGTGCCTGTGATGTGATTCTAATGATCACATCTTGAATTTGTTTAGTGGGGTTACCAGGGAGTTTCTGATAATGGTCAGTATTATTGAGTTGGCGCAAAATTTCTAGTTTATAAGTGTCCATCTCTTGGATGACGATCCCACCGCCCTTATCTGTGCTCTTTATTACAAGGTTTTTATTGGTTTTCAGTGTTGAAATAGCATTCTTCTCATCTTTGGAAATATTGTAGGGAATGAAAACCTTGGTTTTTTCAAGGGTATCTAAGTCTGCAAGTACGAGTTTCTCAAAGGTGGTTACTTCAGGGGGGATCATTCCTGCTGACGGAGAAAATGTGGATGGGAGGCGAAATGGAGTATTAACACAGGGAGCGTTACTGGGATGCAGTTGAAAAAAAGCCTTAAGGCGAATTGTTCTAAAAAATCTAAGTAACTCGGTATGTAATTCCATGAAGTTTGGGACAATAGTTGGCACAAATGATAAGCCTTTCTTTAATAGCTCAATCTCTGCATCCATTAGTGTGTGTTTAGAGAGATTAAAAATAGGAATCACCTCTGTATTGGTATCAGTTACCATTGGTAATAGTTGTTCCTGGTTCTCCTTTCGCCTGGTGGATTTTGCCACCTTTGTGTTCTCTTTACTTTGCCACGTTGGGGAGTGTTGGGCTGGCCTCTGCCTAAAAAATTAGTCTGACCACCTCCTCGTTTATTCGGGATACTTGGTCCTTCACCTGGGTCAGAACTTTCTGATGATTCCGCCGAAGTGTCTGAAAAACCAACAAGGTTTTGGCGGCGATTGAATCGGCCCCAAGGTCTGTTAGATTGGGGATGTGAATAGGCTCTGTTAGAGTAGAAATCCTTTTGGAGGTATGGGTATGTGTTTTCTACACTGTATTGTTTGATGTCCTTCTTTACTTTGTTTGCTTTTTTATTTTCCTCGATTCTATGGAAATCAGCTATGCTTTTTTCTAGTTGTTCTAGTAATTTTTTGCATTCGCTTGTAGGGTCAGATTCCTCTAGTTGTTTCTCTATATCCTTAATTTCTATTTCCAGTGATTTTAAGGTTTCTATCGCTATATCTATACCAAGCACTAACCAATGCCTGGAACAGGTGGTACTTATATAGCTAAAGTTTGTGATATATTTAGGATTGTCGGTAAATATACCGGGTACGTTTCTGACTTGAAGGCCAAGTGGGATTACATCAGCTTTAAGATAGCATTAAAACCATCAATTTTAGCCGGATCTGTTTCTTCCTGAGTTTTTCTAATTCTTCTGGAAGTGGACTCGGGGTTGTGCTAGGTATTTCCGTGGTATTTGAGAGGAGAGAGGGACCTTGGCATATTTCCTTGATGTAGTCATCGGTATAAAGAGGTGCGTGTGCAGACATATCAGAACAAAAACAGTAGGGGTGGTGACATAGAAGTGAGTTTGTGTTGGGTTGGTGAGAGGTACTAGGTGGGCCAGCCCTCGGCTGAGGGCTAGAAGTATTTACTTTGGACCCTTGCAATCAAGCGATTGCGCTAAAGTCTTTTTCAAACAACAAGGGAACCCATTAGGTTATCCAGGGACCGTGGGTATCTATGATTTTCAAACAACAGTGGTCCCCAAGAATATGTAGGATCAGGTTTTTAGATAGAACATAGTCCACAATGGGAGCTACATTGGCCACTGTCCAGCCGGACAGGGTATTTTATTTTCTTACAATTGAAAAATAACGGAATACGAAAACAGGCACAGTCCTGTACCGTGTTGGGAACAAACAGGGAAGGGGAATATATAGAGAAACAACTAGAGGAATCTGACCCTACAAGCGAATGCAAAAAAATTACTAGAACAACTAGAAAAAAGCATAGCTGATTTCCATAGAATCGAGGAAAATAAAAAAGCAAACAAAGTAAAGAAGGACATCAAACAATACAGTGTAGAAAACACATACCCATACCTCCAAAAAGATTTCTACTCTAACAGAGCCTATTCACATCCCCAATCTAACAGACCTTGGGGCCGATTCAATCGCCGCCAAAACCTTGTTGGTTTTTCAGACACTTCGGCGGAATCATCAGAAAGTTCTGACCCAGGTGAAGGACCAAGTATCCCGAATAAACGAGGAGGTGGTCAGACTAATTTTTTAGGCAGAGGCCAGCCCAACACTCCCCAACGTGGCAAAGTAAAGAGAACACAAAGGTGGCAAAATCCACCAGGCGAAAGGAGAACCAGGAACAACTATTACCAATGGTAACTGATACCAATACAGAGGTGATTCCTATTTTTAATCTCTCTAAACACACGCTAATGGATGCAGAGATTGAGCTATTAAAGAAAGGCTTATCATTTGTGCCAACTATTGTCCCAAACTTCATGGAATTACATACCGAGTTACTTAGATTTTTTAGAACAATTCCCCTTAAGGCTTTTTTTCAACTGCATCCCAGTAACGCTCCCTGTGTTAATACTCCATTTCGCCTCCCATCCACATTTTCTCCGTCAGCAGGAATGATCCCCCCTGAAGTAACCACCTTTGAGAAACTCGTACTTGCAGACTTAGATACCCTTGAAAAAACCAAGGATTTCATTCCCTACAATATTTCCAAAGATGAGAAGAATGCTATTTCAACACTGAAAACCAATAAAAACCTTGTAATAAAGAGCGCAGATAAGGGCGGTGGGATCGTCATCCAAGAGATGGACACTTATAAACTAGAAATTTTGTGCCAACTCACTAATACTGACCATTATCAGAAACTCCCTGGTAACCCCACTAAACAAATTCAAGATGTGATCATTAGAATCACATCACAGGCACTACAAGATGGTATCCTGAGTAAGAAAGAATTTAATTTCCTCAACACGAAGTCACCCCGTATTCCGGTAATATATACATTACCGAAGATACACAAGAATTCGCAAAATCCACCAGGTCGACCTATTGTTTCGGCATGTGGTTCGGTTCTAGAGCCTTTGGGGTCCTATGTAGATTTTTTTATTAAAGAATTTGTGCAATCTACTAGGTGCTATGTGAGAGATAGCATGCAAATGATCAATTTAGTAGAACATCTTGATTTTGATCCCCATCTTGAGACCTTGTGTACAATGGATGTGGAATCGTTGTATACGAACATTCCACAAGTCACAGCATTACTTGTCATTCAAAAGATTCTTGACACACGACCACGTCCCCACAGAGTCCCCACCCTGTTTATCTTACAGTTATTGGAACTCTGTCTCACCAGGAATTTTTTCCTTTTTGACGATACATATTATCAGCAAATCAAGGGGACCAGCATGGGGGCTATTTTTGCTCCGAATCTAGCCATATTGTTTATGGATCAACTCGAGACCGGATCCATCTTGTCAGATTCTAACCCCTTCAACTCTGGGATCAGAGTATGGAGGCGTTATATAGATGACATTTTCCTTATTTGGAATCAACCGGTTGAAACACTGACTCAGTTTCTCTGCTGGCTCAATAATAACTGTTGTGGTTTATCTTTCACTTTAACGTGGGATAAGAAATCTATACCTTTTCTAGACCTCACCATATACTACTCAGAAGGAGAGCTCCTTACACGACTGTTCAGGAAACCTACCGAGAGAAATACTCTCTTAAGTTATAAGAGTAACCACCCCAGGGCCCTGAGGGACTCGTTACCTTACTCACAATTTCTCAGGATCAGAAGAAACTGCTCCTGTAGAGAAGACTATTTCAGGGAATCTGCAACCCTTTCAAACAAACTGAAGGACAGGGGCTATCCCAAAAGGATCATAAAACAATCCTTGAAACGCGCATGGTACTGCCCGAGGGAAGTCTTGCTATCTCCGAAGGATAAAACCCAAAAAGAGATAATTGCATGTGTAACAACTTTCTCACCAATCTCTAACAAAATCAGGAAGTCAGTCCTAAAACATTGGCCAACTCTGAATGTAGGTATCCTGAACATTGAAAAGCCTCTATTCGCTTTCAAAAAGAGTAAAAATTTAAGAGACCACCTTGTACGAGCAGCATTGCCACCCCCCGCTCAAAACCCAACCATTGACTTAATATGGGGCCTGCCCCCAATTACAGGACATGTTAAATGTGGCTGTTGTAACGTTTGTAACTACACGGTGGAGGGCAAAGATTTCACACACAATAGTATCACGTATGAAAGGCGCTCATTTTCCAACTGTAATACGCATAATGTGATTTACGCTATTGAATGCCCATGTCCAAAACTATATGTAGGGCAGACGACGCAAAAAGCAAAGACCCGCATCTGCCAACATCGAAGCAGAATCAGGTGCCGCACAATTAATGCCCCGCTGGTGGACCACTACAATGCAGCAGGTCACAATGAAAATAACATTAAATGTACAATTCTGAAAGTCGTAAAGCCTCCACCAAGAGGTGGAAACTTACCACAGATGCTCAACAGAGAAGAGCTGAGGATTATGATTCAATTCAACACTATTCGTAATGGTCTAAACCGTGCGGAGGACTGGACCACATTACTATGAAATGAACAATTTGAAATGAACTATAAGCTGTGCAAATAACATTGAGAGACTGGGCCTGCTCCACCGGCTACCGATCCATTCCATGTATGGGATTATGCAAGTTAATGTTTTGTATAAATCAAACAATGTCTTGCTTACGCCTTGATTTAAATTTACAATGTGTTCACAATCACCTTCTCACTGCGCCGCTATACTTACGCACCTTCCCACTACCCACCCTTATGTTTCTGAAAGATGGTCACATTACCCTTAGGAAATAACTATGACCCCACTCCAAGATGGCGTCTAACACCACTAGTCCTACCTCTCTTTCCTTGTGTGCACGCTTATGTGGCGTCCTAACCATGGGTCTACAGTGACTGCGATCGGGCAGAGCACCCAGGGATAACGTACACCACGGAGGATTCACACTCCGAAGGTGAGCGTGCAAGCAATTCGAGCTAATGTGGTCCCTTATTAGCGCAAACTTAATCTAAAACCAGGAATTTCTTGCAGACTCGTGTGAGCCACCATTGGACCTCGTAGATTATTCCCGCCGCAAGGTAAGCTCGAGTGACCACTCTTAACCCTCGAGAGACCATTAATTTAACAAAACCCTCTCTGATACCTTCCTTTGTAACCCGCAGCAATTTTTCGATTGAAACCGTGGCGGAGCAAACGTGACAACCTATAATTTTAACCAGGTAATAGCCTTACCCGCCATCAAGTAACTTTTACAATAAGCATAAAGGAACCCTCTACTGACCGGTTGCTTTTCTCCCACTTGACAGGAGACACGTAATTTCAGGTGTCTACCCCTAAACAAACAATTCCCTGAACCCCACCGACCCACATGGGTAAGCATCTACCCTTAGCGGCACTGAATGAATGAGCACGAATGTGCACGTTACACGAGGGTATGTGAATGCTCACGAGTGATGACTATATTCTTACTATATAAGAAAATGGTTAGCTATACTAAACGCCCTTTGTACTTTTACATTTTAGTTTTAAAGTTTTAATAATTCTAAATAGGTGTGGAACAAAAGTCGAGTAATATGTCTTTTTTAAGCACATGTCACGTTCTTCACTGCTCGCGTGATTCAAGTTTACATACACTACTTGCACGTAATTAGACAGCACGATAAGTCGGTTCCGAATAAAGTGCAGTGTTACTATTATTCAGAGTCTAATACAGCGGAATTATTTCCTTTTTCTGTTTCCCAACCTTCCTCCCTATTTTCCCTCCAACAGGCGGTTGTGTGTTAAAATGTATATACCAGGCAAGCAAATGTATTTATTGTTAGTCCTGATGATGATCCCACATTATTGAGCATACGGGATCGAAACGTCGACTTGTTTGAAGTGTTTTCACAGCCCAACTATTATGTTTGATTTATGCTGTGTCTAGCACGTGTTTGGCATTACTTACAACCTGTACTGAATTACAAGTGGCCAATAATGCTCCTTCTTGCCTAAAATTCCCCTTCCCTGTTTGTTCCCAACACGGTACAGGACTGTGCCTGTTTTCGTATTCCGTTATTTTTCAATTGTAAGAAAATAAAATACCCTGTCCGGCTGGACAGTGGCCAATGTAGCTCCCATTGTGGACTATGTTCTATCTAAAAACCTGATCCTACATATTCTTGGGGACCACTGTTGTTTGAAATTCATTTCTTAGTATCACCTGTTTCTAAATGATGTCAATATTTGAGAAGTAGTGCATACGGCTAAATACTGATTATCCGCTATAATCTATGCGCTAAAGCCCTTGCACCGCCCATCAGGCCATTATCCTTTGTTATCCAAAAATCTGCTTTTTCATGCAACCTGGACGTGATTTAATATGGAACATAGTTTCAACAGGAGGAAGAATATTTGTGACATGATCCAATTAATAACAAACGAACCGGACATGAGTATTCCTTTTGGCATGATCTCAATACAATGGCAAATAAATAGACATTTACAAATATCAATATGATCCCGATAGCTATGAGTATTCATGACAAAAGAACCGAACATGATTATTCCTTTAGGCATGATCCCAATACACCGGCAAATAAATACACATTTACAGATATCAAATGTACGAAGTATTGGACTTAAGCAAAGAGATAAACACAATGCGTTGTTGTTGACATAATTACTTAGCATTCCATTTTAATTTGAAAGGCTCTATTCTTATCCCTAATATACAGATACAAATACAGTATAGGTTCTTTAGCCATTGTATAATGTTGCCATTAGTCTCGTTATCTCCTCATACTCATTCAGACCCCTGTTTACAGTGTCGAAAAAATGCATCCATTTACAGTCTTGCACATTTAAGATATTAGAAAAATTGCCACCCCTGATGTTCACATTAACCTTCTCCAGTACCCACCATCTCAGACTTTCAGGTGGGTGGGCACATTTTTCAAAATGTTCCACTAACGGGGCTCCGGCAACTCTACACCGGATCCTACTGCAATACTGCAGGATCCTTGCTTTTACCTTCTGTATCGTTTGGCCTATGTACCAGAAGCCACATGGGCAGGCGATAACATATACCACCCCAGCAGAGTTACAGTTGGTGTGTTGCCTCATGGTGTAAGTATAGTTGTTATATGTACACTGTTTCAGTTCTTCAGTGAGCGCACACGCTTTGCATGTACCACATTTATAATGTCCCAGTACTGGTGGTGTATTCCATAGTGTAGACTGGGCATCCCTTACTTTGCTCGGTAGTAATGACTGAACTACATAGTCCCTAATGCTCCTTCCCTTTTTAAAGGCATACATGGGTGGGTCAGGGATCCCTATCTCATCTGCCACTAAGTGCCAGTGGGAGTTAATAACTTTTTTAATGTCACTACTCCTGGTGTTAAAAGTTGTTACACATGTCATTCTTTTATTGGGCTCGATATTCTTTAAGTTGGGTTCCAACAGATACTCTCTATGGCAAAACCAAGCTTTTTTTCTAGCTTTCTTGAGGAGCCGTCGTGGGTATCCTCTGTCAATCAAACGTTCCATAAGTGACATGGATTCATTGAAGAAGTCCTCCTTCCGTGTACAATTCCGACGCAACCTCAGGAACTGTCCATAAGGTAGATTGTCCCATAGGTTGCGTGGATGATGACTTGTGTAGCGGAGTAGAGTATTCCTCTCACTTGGCTTTCTATATAAGGTGGTATGTAAAGCCCCTGCTTCCTCCACTATACTTATGTCCAGGAAGTTGATTTTGTTATTGCTATACTCTAAAGTAAACTGTATGTCACTGGATCTTTGATTGAGCCACTCATGGAATTCTGTCAACCTTTTTTCACTCCCTTCCCACACCACTAGGACATCGTCGATATATCGACGCCATGTCCTGATATTTTCGTAGTATGGATTTGTCTCATCATATCTAAATTGTTGTTCGTACGCGTCCATGAAGAGTATGGCCAAATCTGGGGCAAAACTCGCCCCCATGGCCACCCCTCTCGTTTGTACAAAATACTCTCCATCAAAATAGAAAAAGTTCTTGCGCATGGCAATTTCCAATAAGTCCAGAATGAATGATGTTGGGACCTGACATGGTTTGGGACGTTCTTCTAGGATACTTTTAATCACCTCAATTGCAGCTGTCTGAGGGATATTAGTATAAAGTGATGACACGTCCATGGGGACCAAGAGGTTCTTCGTGTTATCAAAAATATATCCATCCACCAGTTGAATTGCCTGCATGGTGTCCCTCACATAAGACATCGTCTCTTCAGCCGCAGGTTTTAAAAAGAAATCAATATATTTACATAGTGGTTCTAGGATAGACCCGCAACCGGATACAATCGGTCTACCGGGGGGATTATTGAGCCTCTTGTGCACCTTCGGCAACGTGTAAATCGTTGGAAGTCTGGGATGATCATTATTTAGATAAGCATACTCATGTTTAGATAAAAACCCTTCATCTAATGCTCTATTTGTAATTGTCTTGATGTCCATTGCTATTTCTTTTGTGGGGTCTGTTTTCAGTTTTTTATAGTTGCCGGCTATACCGATCTGAGAGAATATTTCTGATTTATAATCCTCCCTACTCTGGACCACAATGGCCCCACCCTTGTCCGCCGGTTTTAGGACGATATCGGTGTTTTTTTTAAAGATTCAAGGGCCAAACGTTTTTGTTTACTGATATTATACTTAGTATAGCTCTTTTTCGATAATATCTGGTTTACGTCTCTCATCACTACCTGTTCAAATGCTAACACCTTATGCGACATCATCTGAGATGGAGGTGTAAAAGTCGATGGGGGTCGAAGGCCGGTGCATGTGAAAGTTGGTCGAGAGGGAACTTTATTAAAGTATTGTTTTAATCTCACTTTTCGAAAGAACTGGTGTAACTCAGTTTTCAGATTAAATGTATAAGGTAGATTGGTGGGGACAAAGGAAAGGCCCTTCTCAAGTACACCCAATTCAGCTGGTGTTAGGATGTAGGATGACAGATTAATGATTGGGCTTTCCCTTATAGGTGCGATCTCAGTGCTCACCACTGATAGTGTTGGCGCCTGGTTCTGATTTCCCCATGAGCTTCCTGATTGAACCGAACCTGTTTCTTCGCAGCTGCTCCCCTGCCCTGATTCCAATTGGATTGACCCCGTCCCCTGGGTCTCCCCCAGGGGCGGCCCCTGCCCTGATATCCTGCCCATTGGTCCTCTTTTAAAAAAGTGTTCTGATGTTCAGGGTAAGGATGACTGGTATTTGGTCTATCCTGTTCGTTATCAGAGTTACTCGTGACCGAGGAGTCCGAAAAAGTGTTATACTTTCTATATCCTCCACGACCCCTGGTAGTGAACCTGCCCTGATTGTCCTGTTTATAGTACCCCTCTGCTAGGTATGGATATACAGCCTTTTTGTCATAAAACTTGAGATCTTTGGCAAGTTTGTCTAATTTGGTTGATTGTGTAAACACATCAAATTCCTTTAGTGCTTTTTCTAAGCGCTCTAAGGCTTCCTTTGCGTTATTTAATGCCTTATCATCCACTATCTCCTTCCTAAGGTCTGATATTTCTTTCATAAGACGCTCCACCTCCTCCAGAGCCGTCTCCACCCCAAGCACCATCCAGTGTCTAGAGCAATTGTTACTGATGAAACTGAAATTACCCTTAAATTTCGGATTGTCAATAAAAATGGCTGGTTCGTTTCGTACCTGTAACCTGATAGGGATTACGTTAGCTTGGAGGTATTGTGTAAGTGTGTGCCCATGTAATCTGGTACGAATTAATTTCTTTTCCAACCGCTCTAACTTACTGATTTTATCATTTAGAGTCAGATCAATAGGATTAGTTGTCCTACCCAAGAAGCTGCCACCTCCCTGGGTCTCGATTAGTTTGTTGATATATTCTTCACTATAAGTTAGTGTGTCTTTGTCAGACATATCCTTAGTCTCCTCAGTTTGAAAATTCGTTTAAACCACACAAAAAACGTTTTAAACAGACACAACAGTTAATACAAACAATAAATGAACAGACACGACACCCTCGCAGGAATCCCTGCTCAAGAAAACTGTTATAAAACAGGGGTAAACCCAATTGTAGTCAAAGGACCTGGGTATCAAGTGTTATAGTCAACAGTTGGTCCTAGACAGTAATTGACACTACAAATGAATTCGAAATTAGTCTGATACAAATAGTTTTCTTACGTCACCTTATGATTAAATCACTATGATCAATACAGAACAATGCATGAAAGATATACTAGCCCCAACATTCATCAGTTGATACAAGAGACACACACCTGAAACCAATAAGTCTCCATAAAGTCCGTGATACTTTCTTATTTAATATACAATTTAACAATCACAATTTATAAAATACAATTATATACAAAAGGTTTCAATATCAATATCGTGCACAGAAAAGAGTGAGAATAAGTGCTCATGTGATTGATCAAAGGGATCAATGAAGAAAAGTGAAAGTGATTTATATACAAAAATTGAGCCTGCCCTAACTCAAAAGCTTGCAAAAAATGTTATTCTTTTTCGCTGGCACATAAGTGGAACGTCCTTCCGTATTTCTTAATTTGCACCAATAGCAAAGGAAAGAGGAAGGGGGGGAGGGGAAATTGCAGGTGCAGGCTCCAAGGGAAAGATGTTGACGTTTCGACCCAGAACGAAATTGGCGGGTAATTGGATTCCTCAAATACGGGTCTTCATCAGGACGGGGCGGGGAAAAGGGGGGCTAAGGGTTTCTCAATGCGCACGACAACAATTGAACCCCAAGGTCGGTGGACACCTGAAACAACAAATAAAAGCACGGGCTAAATATCTCCAAATCATGTATTCCCTGAAAAACTAAATAAAAAGGGGGACGTGCACTCACCCTTGTATGGTGTGCCACCCGTGCGTCGTTAGTCCGCACCCAATTGATATCTCACTGTACTGACTCTATCACTGTAAGAAGCAAAGGGTATAGGTTTTATATCTGTGCTGATATTAGTCAATACTCTCTGCTGTGGCTATTTTCATCAAGTAATATTACCTAGTACAGGCCAAGTCAATTATTCCTAGGTAGTGTACAGTAATTGGTCATAATCATAAGGGGAGATACGAACTGTTCACAACCTCCTCGAAAATAAATCCTGTTTTTTTACCACAATATCGTACTGGAACCACCAGCGACATGTTCAAACATTTGAAAAGAACTTCTCACTTCATAATTTGAAAATTTGAAAACCCCTTGGGTCGTACTCACCCATGAGTAGTCCCACGTTAAACTTCAATGGTTTTATTTTGTTTGCTAAAAAATGGGGCAAAAGAACCTGAATTAAAAACTCGGCAAATAACTTCTCACACGAGCGAAAAAAAATATTTAAAGAGGCCACATTTGGGGCTGGTCGTACTGCAAGTCCTACCTTAAGTCGAAAAAACGACTCCGGAGGAACTCTAGTCTCCTTCCCGCGCAGTCGATATCACCGTAATGCCTCGTTGAGCAATGCAGAAGCAAACGTACCCGACGTGGTTCTCTGGTATCATAGCAACCGACGCAGGTGCGTCACGATCTTCAAAAAGAACGTGGTTGCCTAGTGACCCGATATGCGATATCACGTCACTGGTGGAAGTTTGTGCTTATTCATTTCTTAGTATCACCTGTTTCTAAATTATGTCAATATTTGAGAAGCAGTGCATACGGGTAAATACTGATTATCCGCTATAATCTATGCGCTAAAGCCCTTGCACCGCCCATCAGGCCATTATCCTTTGTTATCCAAAAATCTGCTTTTTAATGCAACCTGGACGTGATTTAATATGGAACATAGTTTCAACAGGAGGAAGAATATTTGTGACATGATCCAATTAATAACAAACGAACCGGACATGAGTATTCCTTTTGGCATGATCTCAATACAATGGCAAATAAATACACATTTACAAATATCAATATGATCCCGATAGGTATGAGTATTCATGACAAAAGAACCGAACATGATTATTCCTTTAGGCATGATCCCAATACACCGGCAAATAAATACACATTTACAGATATCAAATGTACGAAGTATTGGACTTAAGCAAAGAGATAAACACAATGCGCTGTTGTTGACATAATTAGTTAGCATTCCATTTTAATTTGAAAGGCTCTATTCTTATCCCTAATATACAGATACAAATACAGTATAGGTTCTTTAGCCATTGTATAATGTTGCCATTTGTCTCGTTATCTCCTCATACTCATTCAGACCCCTGTTTACAGTGTCGAAAAAATGCATCCATTTACATTCTCGCACATTTAAGATATTAGAAAAATTGCCACCCCTGATGTTCACATTAACCTTCTCCAGTACCCACCATCTCAGACTTTCAGGTGGGTGGGCAAATTTTTCAAAATGTTCCACTAACGGGGCTCCGGCAACTCTACACCGGATCCTACTGCAATGCTGCAGGATCCTTGTTTTTACCTTCTGTATCGTTTGGCCTATGTACCAGAAGCCACATGGGCAGGCGATAACATATACCACCCCAGCAGAGTTACAGTTGGTGTGTTGCCTTATGGTGTAAGTATAGTTGTTATATGTACACTGTTTCAGTTCTTCAGTGAGCGCACACGCTTTGCATGTACCACATTTATAATGTCCCAGTACTGGTGGTGTATTCCATAGTGTAGACTGGGCATCCCTTACTTTGCTCGGTAGTAATGACTGAACTACATAGTCCCTAATGCTCCTTCCCTTTTTAAAGGCATACATGGGTGGGTCAGGGATCCCTATCTCATCTGCCACTAAGTGCCAGTGGGAGTTAATAACTTTTTTAATGTCACTACTCCTGGTGTTAAAAGTTGTTACACATGTCATTCTTTTATTGGGCTCGATATTCTTTAAGTTGGGTTCCAACAGATACTCTCTATGGCAAAACCAAGCTTTTTTTCTAGCTTTCTTGAGGAGCCGTCGTGGGTATCCTCTGTCAATCAAACGTTCCATAAGTGACATGGATTCATTGAAGAAGTCCTCCTTCCGTGTACAATTCCGACGCAACCTCAGGAACTGTCCATAAGGTAGATTGTCCCTGAGGTTGCGTGGATGATGACTTGTGTAGAAAAGCTAGAAAAAAAGCTTGGTTTTGCCATAGAGAGTATCTGTTGGAACCCAACTTAAAGAATATCGAGCCCAATAAAAGAATGACATGTGTAACAACTTTTAACACCAGGAGTAGTGACATTAAAAAAGTTATTAACTCCCACTGGCACTTAGTGGCAGATGAGATAGGGATCCCTGACCCACCCATGTATGCCTTTAAAAAGGGAAGGAGCATTAGGGACTATGTAGTTCAGTCATTACTACCGAGCAAAGTAAGGGATGCCCAGTCTACACTATGGAATACACCACCAGTACTGGGACATTATAAATGTGGTACATGCAAAGCGTGTGCGCTCACTGAAGAACTGAAACAGTGTACATATAACAACTATACTTACACCATGAGGCAACACACCAACTGTAACTCTGCTGGGGTGGTATATGTTATCGCCTGCCCATGTGGCTTCTGGTACATAGGCCAAACGATACAGAAGGTAAAAACAAGGATCCTGCAGCATTGCAGTAGGATCCGGTGTAGAGTTGCCGGAGCCCCGTTAGTGGAACATTTTGAAAAATGTGCCCACCCACCTGAAAGTCTGAGATGGTGGATACTGGAGAAGGTTAATGTGAACATCAGGGGTGGCAATTTTTCTAATATCTTAAATGTGCGAGAATGTAAATGGATGCATTTTTTCGACACTGTAAACAGGGGTCTGAATGAGTATGAGGAGATAACGAGACAAATGGCAACATTATACAATGGCTAAAGAACCTATACTGTATTTGTATCTGTATATTAGGGATACGAATAGAGCCTTTCAAATTAAAATGGAATGCTAACTAATTATGTCAACAACAACGCATTGTGTTTATCTCTTTGCTTAAGTCCAATACTTCGTACATTTGATATCTGTAAATGTGTATTTATTTGCCGGTGTATTGGGATCATGCCTAAAGGAATAATCATGTTCGGTTCTTTTGTCATGAATACTCATACCTATCGGGATCATATTGATATTTGTAAATGTGTATTTATTTGCCATTGTATTGAGATCATGCCAAAAGGAATACTCATGTCCGGTTCGTTTGTTATTAATTGGATCATGTCACAAATATTCTTCCTCCTGTTGAAACTATGTTCCATATTAAATCACGTCCAGGTTGCATGAAAAAGCAGATTTTTGGATAACAAAGGATAATGGCCTGATGGGCGGTGCAAGGGCTTTAGCGCTTAGATTATAGCGGATAATCAGTATTTACCCGTATGCACTGCTTCTCAAATATTGACATAATTTAGAAACAGGTGATACTAAGAAATGAATTAGCACAAACTTCCACCAGTGACGTGATATCGCATATCGGGTCACTAGGCAACCACGTTCTTTTTGAAGATCGTGACGCACCTGCGTCGGTTGCTATGATACCAGAGAACCACGTCGGGTACGTTTGCTTTCGCATTGCTCATCGAGGCATTACGGTGATATCGACTGCGCGGGAAGGAGACTAGAGTTCCTCCGGAGTCGTTTTTTCGACTTAAGGTAGGACTTGGAGTACGACCAGCCCCAAATGTGGCCTCTTTAAATATTTTCTTTCGCTCGTGTGAGAAGTTATTTGCCGAGTTCTTAAATCAGGTTCTTTTGCCCCATTTTTTAGCAAACAAAATAAAACCATTGAAGTTTAACGTGGGACTACTCATGGGTGAGTATGACCCAAGGGGTTTTCAAATTTTCAAATTATGAAGTGAGAAGTTCTTTTCAAATGTTTGAACATGTCGCTGGTGGTTCCAGTACGATATTGTGGTAAAGAAACAGGATTTATTTTCGAGGAGGTTGTGAACAGTTCGTATCTCCCCTTATGATTATGACCAATTACTGTACACTACCTAGGAATAATTGACTTGGCCTGTACTAGGTAATATTACTTGATGAAAATAGCCATAGCAGAGAGTATTGACTAATATCAGCACAGAGAGGAGGAGCCTAACCTGCAACCATGATGGCCGCTTAAATCCTCGGCTCCGCCGACCCTCTCGCGTTCCTCCCGTATTGCCACTTATGCTGCAAGCTATCCTGTTTCTTCGCCGGGGGATCGGATCCGGGAGGAGATTCTGATTCTAAAGCTGTGTTCCTTGGTGCGCTCCCGGCTGTGGATGCGAAGCGACGCCCTTGCTTCCTCCTTTGTGCTCAATGGCGGTGACCGGGTCTTTCTTCATTGGGGACTGCCGGCCCTGACTGCGACGCCAGCGGCCATTGCAACTGGGTCGGAGCCGGCTGACGGGGAGCGACTGCTGCACTGTGCTTCCCGCTACAGCAATTCCATCTGCCTTGCAAATCTCCGTGCTTGGAGGACGGCGCGGCTGTGAGCGACACATTGTATCCTCTCCCCAGCTCGTGGATGGCTTTGCCAGCTTGCTCGTCTCCCAGTGCTGCGGTGGGTGCCATTTTGTATCGGGGACTCGGCACTCGAATCTGACGACCCCGGGCTGCTATTGAGGTACGGGCGATCACCGAAAATATACTGTAATCGTGTGGGGTGTCAGAATGGAGTGTGCTGCCCCTGTGCCCCCAGCCCGGCTGTACTATGCGGAGCGGCGACGAGATGACCGGCCGTTCACATGGGATGTCGGCGGCTGATCACGAGAACTGCGCCATGTCTGTGTGCCCGATGTGAAGGGAGCTGCTACACCCCTATTTCCTGTGGCATCATTGCGGATTGGCGATGTTTTGTGCGCTCTGGGTGCGTTACGAACTGCCCTACATGATAATGCACGAGATCTGGGGAGTCGACTGGAAGCCATTTCATCTGCTGTGCACTCGGCTGGCCGGGTTTGCTTTCGAGTGCGGGCCACTGCGCCACACCCTGTAGCCGACTGCTGTGGATTGTCTACCCAGATGTATACGAAGGCATTGAAGGTACAGGATCCTGATCCCGCCACGGTGCTGATTGTCTCGGCTGTGCAGAGATCTGGTGTTCGCGGACTTCCGCGGTGGCGGGGGAATCATCTCCGGACGCCATGTCGGGCAGCTCATATGCGGTCCACTGGCGGGACTTACTACCATATCCTGGTACTGATGTTACTGCTTTGGCCGGCCGCTCTTCGAGGATTATTGCTATGCTCTGTCTCTTTTTGTACTGTCGAAGCACGCATGGCTTTGCGTTGGACGGTCTGTGGGGGTCAGCGCCTTATTCTGTTATGGGCATCCCGTCTGCATACCCCATCCCTGCTGGTTACTGCACATCTGGACCTTGTTGACATACCAGACCGCAAGGGGCAAGGCTGAAGACGTTTCCTCGGTTTGGATTCCGATGCTCGCACTGCTGGCACTATGATGGACGGACGGGGGAGTTGAACGTTAGTTCTGTGTAGATTTGGGGGTCCGTGGATGGGCGGCCATGTTTGCACATGTTGATTGCTCCGAGTATGTACGTATGGCCCTCCTCCGGTTTTGTACTTTGTGCTCCGGTGGCATGACTTTCCATCCCTTCCTGGAGCTGTTGTTCTTGTTCTGGTCTGTTACTTCCGGTGGATTGTTGCATTGTCTTGATCCTTTTGTATCTTTCGCGGACCCGCAGCAGTGGTTTTCGTAGACTTTTCTGGACGACCCCCCATCCTGTCTTGGCCATCCCGGGTGCCTCCATCATCCACGGCGCCGGCCGGACTGTTGGACTCCATCGACCACCTTGCTCGCTGGGGTCAAGGTTAGGGCCGTTTCTTGGATTGCTATTGCTCATACTGCTGGGACTATGTGGGATGAGCGGGACATTGACTGTATCGATCGTTGTAATCATATTGGTGGCGGGGTCCGGGGGTGGGCGGCCGGAATTATATCTGTTGATGATCCTCCTCCTCCACTGTTCTTTATTATCTTCAAATCCTGTTTTTCTCCTCCTCTATTTCTTTTACTTTTTCCTTCCTATGGGGCAGTTTCGGGGCGACAGGCACGCTGTTAGTGGGTTAGGCCGTGGCCATTACAGGGGTGCAGGGTGGCGGGTGTGGGGGGGGTTTGTTATTTTAGTTTGTTTTATTCTATGGTCTCTATAGCTCTTTTCCGGCTTTGGGAGGGCTCTTTCCTCTTTAGTAGGGTTGGCTGTCTCTTGTTCTTGCACCTTATTCTTTTTTGGGCATCTCCACGAGCCCCTGTCTCTCACTCCTCGAGGGTGGGCTCTCTGGGAGGATATTTAGGATTGATGTCTACTGTAACGTGGCCTATCGTTTGGTATTATTATTGCGGATCCCTTGACTATATCGCTGCTATAATTATAGCCTACCTCAGATTGCGACTGGGGTATGTCCCCCTTGTCTCTTATGTATCTCTCTTATGTAAGGTGTTATGTCCTTGTTGTTGCAGCCCCTACTCTTCTTCAAAATTTAAAAGTGAAAACCTCATATCCTGTGTCGCAGGCCCCGAAAAGTCGCGTTTGATGTATCTTAACATATCCTGTCTCCTGATTGGCCTGAGTTTCTCCTGTTTTTATTGATTGTCTTTGCGGCCGGCCATGATGGTTGTGGGCCTGCGCATGTATCTCCTTACTTTTTTGAATAAAGGTTTAAAAAAAAAATATATATATATCAGCACAGATATAAAACCTATACCCTTTGCTTCTTACAGTGATAGAGTCAGTACAGTGAGATATCAATTGGGTGTGGACTAACGACGCACGGGTGGCACACCATACAAGGGTGAGTGCACGTCCCCCTTTTTATTTAGTTTTTCAGGAAATACATGATTTGGAGATATTTAGCCCATGCTTTTATTTGTTGTTTCAGGTGCCCACCGACCTTGGGGTTCAATTGTTGTCGTGCGCATTGAGAAACCCTTAGCCCCCCTTTTCCCCGCCCCGTCCTGATGAAGACCCGTATTTGAGGAATCCAATTACCCGCCAATTTCCTTCTGGGTCGAAACGTCGACATCTTTCCCTTGGAGCCTGCACCTGCAATTTCCCCTACCCCCCTTCCTCTTTCCTTTGCTATTGGTGCAAATTAAGAAATACGGAAGGACGTTCCACTTATGTGCCGGCGAAAAAGAGTAACATTTTTTGCAAGCTTTTGAGTTAGGGCAGGCTCAATTTTTGTATATAAATCACTTTCACTTTTCTTCATTGATCCCTTTGATCAATCACATGAGCACTTATTCTCACTCTTTTCTGTGCACGATATTGATATTGAAACCTTTTGTATATAATTGTATTTTATAAATTGTGATTGTTAAATTGTATATTAAATAAGAAAGTCTCACGGACTTTATGGAGACTTATTGGTTTCAGGTGTGTGTCTCTTGTATCAACTGATGAATGTTGGGGCTAGTATATCTTTCATGCATTGTTCTGTATTGATCATAGTGATTTAATCATAAGGTGACGTAAGAAAACTATTTGTATCAGACTAATTTCAAATTCATTTGTAGGGTCAATTACTGTCTAGGACCAACTGTTGACTATAACACTTGATACCCAGGTCCTTTGACTACAATTTGGTTTACCCCTGTTTTATAACAGTTTTCTTGAGCAGGGATTCCTGCGAGGGTGTCGTGTCTGTTCATTTATTGTTTTTATTAACTGTTGTGTCTGTTTAAAACGTTTTTTGTGTGGTTTAAACGAATTTTCAAACTGAGGAGACTAAGGATATGTCTGACAAAGACACACTAACTTATAGTGAAGAATATATCAACAAACTAATCGAGACCCAGGGAGGTGGCAGCTTCTTGGGTAGGACAACTAATCCTATTGATCTGACTCTAAATGATAAAATCAGTAAGTTAGAGCGGTTGGAAAATAAATTAATTCGTACCAGATTACATGGGCACACACTTACACAATACCTCCAAGCTAACGTAATCCCTATCGGGTTACAGGTACGACACGAACCAGCCATTTTTATTGACAATCCGAAATTTAAGGGTAATTTCAATTTCATCAGTAACAATTGCTCTAGACACTGGATGGTGCTTGGGGTGGAGACGGCTCTGGAGGAGGTGGAGCGTCTTATGAAAGAAATATCAGACCTTAGGAAGGAGATAGTGGATGATAAGGCATTAAATAACGCAATGGAAGCCTTAGAGCGCTTAGAAAAAACACTAAAGGAATTTGATGTGTTTACACAATCAACCAAATTAGACAAACTTGCCAAAGATCTCAAGTTTTATGACAAAAAGGCCGTATATCCATACCTAGCAGAGGGGTACTATAAACAGGACAATCAGGGCAGGTTCACTACCAGGGGTCATGGAGGATATAGAAAGTATAACACTGTTTCGGACTCCTCGGCCACGAGTAACTCTGATAACGAACAGGATAGACCAAATACCAGTCATCCATTCCCTGAACATCAGAACACTTTTTTAGAAGAGGACCAATGGGCAGGATATCAGGGCAGGGGCCACCCCTGGGGGAGACCCAGGGGACAGGGTCAATCCAATTGGAATCAGGGCAGGGGAGCAGCTGCGAAGAAACAGGTTCGGTTCAATCAGGAAGCTCATGGGGAAATCAGAACCAGGCGCCAACACTATCAGTGGTGAGCACTGAGATTGTACCTATAAGGGAAAGCCCAATCATTAATCTGTCATCCTACATCCTAACACCAGCTGAATTGGGTGTACTTGAGAAGGGCCTTTCATTTGTCCCCACCAATCTACCTAATACATTTAATCTGAAAAACTGAGTTACACCAGTTCTTTCGAAAAGTGAGATTAAAACAATACTTTAATAAAGTTTCCTCTCGACCAACTTTCACATGCACCGGCCTTCGACCCCCATCGACTTTTACACCTCCATCTCAGATGATGTCGCATAAGGTGTTAGCATTTGAACAGGTAGTGATGAGAGACGTAGACCAGATATTATCGAAAAAGAGCTATACTAAGTACAATATCAGTAAACAAGAACGTTTGGCCCTTGAAGCTTTAAAACAAAACACCGATATCGTCATAAAACCGGCGGACAAGGGTGGGGCCATTGTGGTCCAGAGTAGGGAGGATTATAAATCAGAAATATTCTCTCAGCTTGGTATAGCCGGCAACTATAAAAAACTGAAAACAGACCCCACAAAAGAAATAGCAATGGTCATCAAGACAATTACAAATAGAGCATTAGATGAAGGGTTTTTATCTAAACATGAGTATGCTTATCTAAATAATGATCATCCCAGACTTCCAACGATTTACACGTTGCCGATGGTGCACAAGAGGCTCAATAATCCCCCCGGTAGACCGATTGTATCCGGTTGCGGGTCTATCCTAGAACCACTATGTAAATATATTGATTTCTTCTTAAAACCTGCGGCTGAAGAGACGATGTCTTATGTGAGGGACACCATGCAGGCAATTCAACTGGTGGATGGATATATTTTTGATAACACGAAGAACCTCTTGGTCACCATGGACGTGTCATCACTTTATACTAATATCCCTCAGACAGCTGCAATTGAGGTGATTAAAAGTATCCTAGAAGAACGTCCCAAACCATGTCAGGTCCCAACATCATTCATTCTGGACTTATTGGAAATTGCCATGCGCAAGAACTTTTTCTATTTTGATGGAGAGTATTTTGTACAAACGAGAGGGGTGGCCATGGGGGCGAGTTTTGCCCCAGATTTGGCCATACTCTTCATGGACGCGTACGAACAACAATTTAGATATGATGAGACAAATCCCTACTACGAAAATATCAGGACATGGCTTCGATATATCGACGATGTCCTAGTGGTGTGGGAAGGGAGTGAAAAAAGGTTGACAGAATTCCATGAGTGGCTCAATCAAAGATCCAGTGACATACAGTTTACTTTAGAGTATAGCAATAACAAAATCAACTTCCTGGACATAAGTATAGTGGAGGAAGCAGGGGCTTTACATACCACCTTATATAGAAAGCCAAGTGAGAGGAATACTCTACTCCGCTACACAAGTCATCATTCACGCAACCTCAGGGACAATCTACCTTATGGACAGTTCCTGAGGTTGCGTCGGAATTGTACACGGAAGGAGGACTTCTTCAATGAATCCATGTCACTAATGGAACGTTTGATTGACAGAGGATACCCACGACGGCTCCTCAAGAAAGCTAGAAAAAAAGCTTGGTTTTGCCATAGAGAGTATCTGTTGGAACCCAACTTAAAGAATATCGAGCCCAATAAAAGAATGACATGTGTAACAACTTTTAACACCAGGAGTAGTGACATTAAAAAAGTTATTAACTCCCACTGGCACTTAGTGGCAGATGAGATAGGAATCCCTGACCCACCCATGTATGCCTTTAAAAAGGGAAGGAGCATTAGGGACTATGTAGTTCAGTCATTACTACCGAGCAAACTAAGGGATGCCCAGTCTACACTATGGAATACACCACCAGTACTGGGACATTATAAATGTGGTACATGCAAAGCGTGTGCGCTCACTGAAGAACTGAAACAGTGTACATATAACAACTATACTTACACCATGAGGCAACACACCAACTGTAACTCTGCTGGGGTGGTATATGTTATCGCCTGCCCATGTGGCTTCTGGTACATAGGCCAAACGATACAGAAGGTGAAAACAAGGATCCTGCAGCATTGCAGTAGGATCCGGTGTAGAGTTGCCGGAGCCCCGTTAGTGGAACATTTTGAAAAATGTGCCCACCCACCTGAAAGTCTGAGATGGTGGATACTGGAGAAGGTTAATGTGAACATCAGGGGTGGCAATTTTTCTAATATCTTAAATGTGCGAGAATGTAAATGGATGCCTTTTTTCGACACTGTAAACAGGGGTCTGAATGAGTATGAGGAGATAACGAGACAAATGCCAACATTATACAATGGCTAAAGAACCTATACTGTATTTGTATCTGCATATTAGGGATACGAATAGAGCCTTTCAAATTAAAATGGAATGCTAACTAATTATGTCAACAACAACGCATTGTGTTTATCTCTTTGCCTAAGTCCAATACTTCGTACATTTGATATCTGTAAATGTGTATTTATTTGCCGGTGTATTGGGATCATGCCTAAAGGAATAATCATGTTCGGTTCTTTTGTCATGAATACTCATACCTATCGGGATCATATTGATATTTGTAAATGTGTATTTATTTGCCATTGTATTGAGATCATGCCAAACGGAATACTCATGTCCGGTTCGTTTGTTATTAATTGGATCATGTCACAAATATTCTTCCTCCTGTTGAAACTATGTTCCATATTAAATCACGTCCAGGTTGCATGAAAAAGCAGATTTTTGGATAACAAAGGATAATGGCCTGATGGGCGGTGCAAGGGCTTTAGCGCATAGATTATAGCGGATAATCAGTATTTACCCGTATGCACTGCTTTTCAAATATTGACATCATTTAGAAACAGGTGATACTAAGAAATGAATTAGCACAAACTTCCACCAGTGACGTGATATCGCATATCGGGTCACTAGGCAACCACGTTCTTTTTGAAGATCGTGACGCACATACGTCGGTTGCTATGATACCAGAGAACCACGTCGGGTTCGTTTGCTTCCGCATTGCTCATCGAGGCATTACGGTGATATCGACTGCGCGGGAAGGAGACTAGAGTTCCTCCGGAGTCGTTTTTTCGACTTAAGGTAGGACTTGGAGTACGACCAGCCCCAAATGTGGCCTCTTTAAATATTTTCTTTCGCTCGTGTGAGAAGTTATTTGCCGAGTTTTTAATTCAGGTTCTTTTGCCCCATTTTTTAGCAAACAAAATAAAACCATTGAAGTTTAACGTGGGACTACTCATGGGTGAGTACGACCCAAGGGGTTTTCAAATTTTCAAATTATGAAGTGAGAAGTTCTTTTCAAATGTTTGAACATGTCGCTGGTGGTTCCAGTACGATATTGAGGTAAAAAAACAGGATTTTTTTTGGAGGAGGTTGTGAACAGTTCGTATCTCCCCTTATGATTATGACCAATTACTGTACACTACCTAGGAATAATTGACTTGGCCTGTACTAGGTAATATTACTTGATGAAAATAGCCATAGCAGAGAGTATTGACTAATATCAGCACAGATATAAAACCTATACCCTTTGCTTCTTACAGTGATAGAGTCAGTACAGTGAGATATCAATTGGGTGCGGACTAACGACGCACGGGTGGCACACCATACAAGGGTGAGTGCACGTCCCCCTTTTTATTTAGTTTTTCAGGGAATGCATGATTTGGAGATATTTAGCCTGTGCTTTTATTTGTTGTTTCAGGTGCCCACCGACCTTGGGGTTCAATTGTTATCGTGCATATTGAGAAACCCTTAGCCCCCTTTTTTCCCCGCCCCGTCCTGATGAAGACCCGTATTTGAGGAATCCAATTACCCGCCAATTTCATTCTGGGTCGAAACGTCGACATCTTTCCCTTGGAGCCTGCACCTGCAATTTCCCCTCCCCCCCTTTCCTCTTTCCTTTGCTATTGGTGCAAGTTAAGAAATACGGAAGGACGTTCCACTTATGTGCCAGCGAAAAAGAGTAACATTTTTTGCAAGCTTTTGAGTTAGGGCAGGCTCAATTTTTGTATATAAATCACTTTCACTTTTCTTCATTGATCCCTTTGATCAATCACATGAGCACTTATTCTCACTCTTTTCTGTGCACGATATTGATATTGAAACCTTTTGTATATAATTGTATTTTATAAATTGTGATTGTTAAATTGTATATTAAATAAGAAAGTCTCACGGACTTTATGGAGACTTATTGGTTTCAGGTGTGTGTCTCTTGTATCAACTGATGAATGTTGGGGCTAGTATATCTTTCATGCATTGTTCTGTATTGATCATAGTGATTTAATCATAAGGTGACGTAAGAAAACTATTTGTATCAGACTAATTTCGAATTCATTTGTAGGGTCAATTACTGTCTAGGACCAACTGTTGACTATAACACTTGATACCCAGGTCCTTTGACTACAATTTGGTTTACCCCTGTTTTATAACAGTTTTCTTGAGCAGGGATTCCTGCGAGGGTGTCGTGTCTGTTCATTTATTGTTTTTATTACCTGTTGTGTCTGTTTAAAACGTTTTTTGTGTGGTTTAAACGAATTTTCAAACTGAGGAGACTAAGGATATGTCTGACAAAGACACACTAACTTATAGTGAAGAATATATCAACAAACTAATCGAGACCCAGGGAGGTGGCAGCTTCTTGGGTAGGACAACTAATCCTATTGATCTGACTCTAAATGATAAAATCAGTAAGTTAGAGCGGTTGGAAAATAAATTAATTCGTACCAGATTACATGGGCACACACTTACACAATACCTCCAAGCTAACGTAATCCCTATCGGGTTACAGGTACGAAACGAACCAGCCATTTTTATTGACAATCCGAAATTTAAGGGTAATTTCAGTTTCATCAGTAACAATTGCTCTAGACACTGGATGGTGCTTGGGGTGGAGACGGCTCTGGAGGAGGTGGAGCGTCTTATGAAAGAAATATCAGACCTTAGGAAGGAGATAGTGGATGATAAGGCATTAAATAACGCAAAGGAAGCCTTAGAGCGCTTAGAAAAAACACTAAAGGAATTTGATGTGTTTACACAATCAACCAAATTAGACAAACTTGCCAAAGATCTC
Source organism: Lissotriton helveticus (assembly GCF_964261635.1). Classification (NCBI taxonomy): domain Eukaryota; kingdom Metazoa; phylum Chordata; class Amphibia; order Caudata; family Salamandridae; genus Lissotriton; species Lissotriton helveticus. The sequence continues at coordinate 497,002,173 of NC_136060.1, forward strand.
AAGTTTTATGACAAAAAGGCCGAATATCCATACCTAGCAGAGGGGTACTATAAACAGGACAATCAGGGCAGGTTCACTACCAGGGGTCATGGAGGATATAGAAAGTATAACACTGTTTCGGACTCCTCGGCCACGAGTAACTCTGATAACGAACAGGATAGACCAAATACCAGTCATCCTTACCCTGAACATCAGAACACTTTTTTAGAAGAGGACCAATGGGCAGGATATCAGGGCAGGGGCCACCCCTGGGGGAGACCCAGGGGACAGGGTAAATCCAATTGGAATCAGGGCAGGGGAGCAGCTGCGAAGAAACAGGTTCGGTTCAATCAGGAAGCTCATGGGGAAATCAGAACCAGGCGCCAACACTATCAGTGGTGAGCACTGAGATCGTACCTATAAGGGAAAGCCCAATCATTAATCTGTCATCCTACATCCTAACACCAGCTGAATTGGGTGTACTTGAGAAGGGCCTTTCATTTGTCCCCACCAATCTACCTAATACATTTAATCTGAAAAACTGAGTTACACCAGTTCTTTCGAAAAGTGAGATTAAAACAATACTTTAATAAAGTTTCCTCTCGACCAACTTTCACATGCACCGGCCTTCGACCCCCATCGACTTTTACACCTCCATCTCAGATGATGTCGCATAAGGTGTTAGCATTTGAACAGGTAGTGATGAGAGACGTAGACCAGATATTATCGAAAAAGAGCTATACTAAGTACAATGTCAGTAAACAAGAACGTTTGGCCCTTGAAGCTTTAAAACAAAACACCGATATCGTCATAAAACCGGAGCACAAGGGTGGGGCCATTGTGGTCCAGAGTAGGGAGGATTATAAATCAGAAATATTCTCTCAGCTTGGTATAGCCGGCAACTATAAAAAACTGAAAACAGACCCCACAAAAGAAATAGCAATGGTCATCAAGACAATAACAAATTGAGCATTAGATGAAGGGTTTTTATCTAAACATGAGTATGCTTATCTAAATAATGATCATCCCAGACTTCCAACGATTTACACGTTGCCGATGGTGCACAAGAGGCTCAATAATCCCCCCGGTAGACCGATTGTATCCGGTTGCGGGTCTATCCTAGAACCACTATGTAAATATATTGATTTCTTCTTACAACCTGCGGCTGAAGAGACGATGTCTTATGTGAGGGACACCATGCAGGCAATTCAACTGGTGGATGGATATATTTTTGATAACACGAAGAACCTCTTGGTCACCATGGACGTGTCATCACTTTATACTAATATCCCTCAGACAGCTGCAATTGAGGTGATTAAAAGTATCCTAGAAGAACGTCCCAAACCATGTCAGGTCCCAACATCATTCATTCTGGACTTATTCGAAATTGCCATGCGCAAGAACTTTTTCTATTTTGATGGAGAGTATTTTGTACAAACGAGAGGGGTGGCCATGGGGGCGAGTTTTGCCCCAGATTTGGCCATACTCTTCATGGACGCGTACGAACAACAATTTAGATATGATGAGACAAATCCCTACTACGAAAATATCAGGACATGGCTTCGATATATCGACGATGTCCTAGTGGTGTGGGAAGGGAGTGAAAAAAGGTTGACAGAATTCCATGAGTGGCTCAATCAAAGATCCAGTGACATACAGTTTACTTTAGAGTATAGAAATAACAAAATCAACTTCCTGGACATAAGTATAGTGGAGGAAGCAGGGGCTTTACATACCACCTTATATAGAAAGCCAAGTGAGAGGAATACTCTACTCCGCTACACAAGTCATCATCCACGCAACCTCAGGGACAATCTACCTTATGGACAGTTCCTGAGGTTGCGTCGGAATTGTAAACGGAAGGAGGACTTCTTCAATGAATCCATGTCACTTATGGAACGTTTGATTGACAGAGGATACCCACGACGGCTCCTCAAGAAAGCTAGAAAAAAAGCTTGGTTTTGCCATAGAGAGTATCTGTTGGAACCCAACTTAAAGAATATCGAGCCCAATAAAAGAATGACATGTGTAACAACTTTTAACACCAGGAGTAGTGACATTAAAAAAGTTATTAACTCCCACTGGCACTTAGTGGCAGATGAGATAGGGATCCCTGACCCACCCATGTATGCCTTTAAAAAGGGAAGGAGCATTAGGGACTATGTAGTTCAGTCATTACTACCGAGCAAAGTAAGGGATGCCCAGTCTACACTATGGAATACACCACCAGTACTGGGACATTATAAATGTGGTACATGCAAAGCGTGTGCGCTCACTGAAGAACTGAAACAGTGTACATATAACAACTATACTTACACCATGAGGCAACACACCAACTGTAACTCTGCTGGGGTGGTATATGTTATCGCCTGCCCATGTGGCTTCTGGTACATAGGCCAAACGATACAGAAGGTAAAAACAAGGATCCTGCAGCATTGCAGTAGGATCCGGTGTAGAGTTGCCGGAGCCCCGTTAGTGGAACATTTTGAAAAATTTGCCCACCCACCTGAAAGTCTGAGATGGTGGGTACTGGAGAAGGTTAATGTGAACATCAGGGGTGGCAATTTTTCTAATATCTTAAATGTGCGAGAATGTAAATGGATGCATTTTTTCGACACTGTAAACAGGGGTCTGAATGAGTATGAGGAGATAACGAGACAAATGGCAACATTATACAATGGCTAAAGAACCTATACTGTATTTGTATCTGTATATTAGGGATACGAATAGAGCCTTTCAAATTAAAATGGAATGCTAACTAATTATGTCAACAACAACGCATTGTGTTTATCTCTTTGCTTAAGTCCAATACTTCGTACATTTGATATCTGTAAATGTGTATTTATTTGCCGGTGTATTGGGATCATGCCTAAAGGAATAATCATGTTCGGTTCTTTTGTCATGAATACTCATACCTATCGGGATCATATTGATATTTGTAAATGTGTATTTATTTGCCATTGTATTGAGATCATGCCAAAAGGAATACTCATGTCCGGTTCGTTTGTTATTAATTGGATCATGTCACAAATATTCTTCCTCCTGTTGAAACTATGTTCCATATTAAATCACGTCCAGGTTGCATGAAAAAGCAGATTTTTGGATAACAAAGGATAATGGCCTGATGGGCGGTGCAAGGGCTTTAGCGCATAGATTATAGCGGATAATCAGTATTTACCCGTATGCACTGCTTCTCAAATATTGACATCATTTAGAAACAGGTGATACTAAGAAATGAATTAGCACAAACTTCCACCAGTGACGTGATATCGCATATCGGGTCACTAGGCAACCACGTTCTTTTTGAAGATCGTGACGCACATGCGTCGGTTGCTATGATACCAGAGAACCACGTCGGGTTCGTTTGCTTCCGCATTGCTCATCGAGGCATTACGGTGATATCGACTGCGCGGGAAGGAGACTAGAGTTCCTCCGGGGTCGTTTTTTCGACTTAAGGTAGGACTTGGAGTACGACCAGCCCCAAATGTGGCCTCTTTAAATATTTTCTTTCGCTCGTGTGAGAAGTTATTTGCCGAGTTTTTAATTCTTTTGCCCCATTTTTTAGCAAACAAAATAAAACCATTGAAGTTTAACGTGGGACTACTCATGGGTGAGTATGACCCAAGGGGTTTTCAAATTTTCAAATTATGAAGTGAGAAGTTCTTTTCAAATGTTTGAACATGTCGCTGGTGGTTCCAGTACGATATTGAGGTAAAAAAACAGGATTTATTTTCGAGGAGGTTGTGAACAGTTCGTATCTCCCCTTATGATTATGACCAATTACTGTACACTACCTAGGAATAATTGACTTGGCCTGTACTAGGTAATATTACTTGATGAAAATAGCCATAGCAGAGAGTATTGACTAATATCAGCACAGATATAAAACCTATACCCTTTGCTTCTTACAGTGATAGAGTCAGTACAGTGAGATATCAATTGGGTGCGGACTAACGACGCACGGGTGGCACACCATACAAGGGTGAGTGCACGTCCCCCTTTTTATTTAGTTTTTCAGGGAATGCATGATTTGGAGATATTTAGCCTGTGCTTTTATTTGTTGTTTCAGGTGCCCACCGACCTTGGGGTTCAATTGTTATCGTGCACATTGAGAAACCCTTAGCCCCCTTTTTTCCCCGCCCCGTCCTGATGAAGACCCGTATTTGAGGAATCCAATTACCCGCCAATTTCGTTCTGGGTCGAAACATCGACATCTTTCCCTTGGAGCCTGCACCTGCAATTTCCCCTCCCCCCCTTCCTCTTTCCTTTGCTATTGGTGCAAGTTAAGAAATACGGAAGGACGTTCCACTTATGTGCCAGCGAAAAAGAGTAACATTTTTTGCAAGCTTTTGAGTTAGGGCAGGCTCAATTTTTGTATATAAATCACTTTCACTTTTCTTCATTGATCCCTTTGATCAATCACATGAGCACTTCAATTTTTCAATTTCAAAAGCTTTTATTCGATTTGTACATACAAATCATACAAGCAGAAATACATGATTAAAATATTAAAATCACCATATAATTATACCAAAAAGGAAAAAAAGGCTAAATACATCAAATTGGAAATGATCACGTCTCTATAGGCCAATATTATTATAAAATACAGACATTCTTATATTGATTAGCTGGGGATCAGTAGGAGTTACTCACTAGACTTTTCATGGGGAACTGAACGTTTAAAATTATTAAATAATCATTCGATACTGTGGACCACTTCATGTTTAGTAATACCTTACTACAGAAATTGATATAAAATTTAAAAGTGGGGGCATAACTATACAGACAGGAGCGTAAAACAGTAATATCATCATAAACAGATCCTGGCAGCTGTAAAGCATAAGTACAGACAGGTAAGTAGATAACATTATAATACAATACTTTTCCTGGCAGCTGTACATTTTAAAATAAAAGTAGCCAAAAAGAAACAAGTCTCCTCGTTCTCTAATGAAGATAAAAATATCAATGCTGTTTGTGTGGTGCAAATGTTATATTTGATAAAGATAGGTTTAAGGTATTTTAACCTAAAGTACTGATAAAATTTGCAAAAAAGCAAAAAATGGCAACTACTCTGCCTAGAGGTGCTATCGCATGGACAGGGTATATTTGAACTGGTTTTTATAATTGGAAAAGCAACCAAGTGGTGTACAATGCCTAGTCTGACCCGTGTTAACACATACTGGTGAGAAGGGCGAGTCACAAATACAAGATAAGATTGTAGTCCGGGAGCTAGATTTAGGTCTTTATAAAATTTTATAGTAACATGATTGCCAACGGCTTTGTCTCGTTCGGCCTTACGAAAATTAAGAAACGTTAACTTGATTTCTTTTTTAGAAATGGAGACAACTTTTTCAGGCTCACGGAACACGTCAATGTTAAAAAGAAGTAGATACCAACGATGAATGTATCTTAACCATGATACACGTGAGGAGTGATCCAAACCTATACAGTCAAGGATAATATCCTTGGTGAATCGAGTCTCTGGCTTAGCCCAAATAGAACGCCACAATAGGAGTGGCCGAACTGCTGCTAAGTCGGAAATATACTCGATCCCAACTTCTTCGTGGATCAGCTGAATGGAGGCAGAAGGGGGAACACATAACATTCTCCTTAAAAACTTGTTTTCCTCCTTCTGCAAAGAAATACCCTCACAGTGACCCCACACCCCTGCCCCATACAGAGCAGAGGAGACACAGCATACATTGTAAATGTTCATCATATCTAGGATACTTCGTGAGCCGAGTTTAGAGGCAAAACGAAATATGCTACTAGTTGACCGTAACATTTTTGTTTTTACGGCCTCAAATTCCGCATTCCAAGACCCTCTATTATTGTATGTTATTCCCAGATAACAAAATGACTTGACAGAAGTTAACTTTTCCTTGTCAAGGAAGAAAGTGTGCTTTACCTGCTTGGCTGCCTGACCACATGACATTACATATGTCTTAGTTTTATTCACACGAAACCGCCTAGCTTGAATGAACTGCATAAAATTATCAATTAGGCGCTGTAGGCCCAACTGTGTTCGAGATAAAAGAACAGCGTCATCCGCATAAAGTAACAGCGGAACAGGTTTACCATCGATCAAAGGGGCGCCTGCTGGGATGTCGGTCAATAATCGGTCGACACCATTAATAAAAAGGGAAAATAAAAGCGGAGCTAAAACACAACCCTGACGTATGCCCCGGGACACTCTAAAGAACGGGGTACATTCGCCAAGGGTGCCATAGCGGACTTTACATGAGAGTTTTTCATACAATCTAGCTAAAAAGTACACTATTTCCCTAGGTGCCCCGGCATCAAGCAGAACCTCCCAGAGTATGTTATGGTTAACCAAATCAAAAGCGCTGCTCAGATCAGCAAAACATAAAAAGAGGTTGCCACTTTTAGCCACAGTATATTTACTGATTAAAAGGTCCAGATTTACGCATTGGTCCAGTGTACCCAGGCCTTTGCGAAAGCCGTATTGGACTCTAGTTAGGATGTTAAAATCCGTTGCCCAGTCTTCTAGCCTCTTCAGCAAAATCCTACTCATCACCTTTACAGAGGCGTCCAGTAATGAAATAGGACGATAATTAGAGGCCTCTGCCTTGTCACCTTTCTTATGTAAGGGAATGATAATCGATTGACCCCAAGTAGAAGGAAATTCACTTTCGGCCGCACAATTAAAAACCCTCACCAAAATAGGAGCCCATAACGCTATTTCGTCTTTGTATAAATCCAGCGGAACCCCATCGGGGCCGGGGGCCTTTCCTCCTTTACTTAAAGAGATAGCTTTCTGACATTCTTCTAGTGTTATAGCCATCGAAAGGGGCAACCATGGGTTTATAACTGGTGGAGATAACTCAGAGGTTGACCTTTCCGGATTAAATATTTTAGTAAAATGATTAACCCAGTCGCTACATGCCACGTATGAGGTCAGTTCTGGGACATTTTCTTTATTGAGAAACGGGCTGTTAATTGTTTCCCAATAGAGTTTACTATTTTTGGTCTCAGCCGCCTCCCTCAACTTATCCCACGCCTCAGACTGCAGAACCCTTTTCCTTTTACTAATAGCTGTTTTATAACAGGCCCTGAGATATTGTATGTCCGTCTTAACACGTGGTTTAGTGCCTAGCGCATTCTTTAGGTCACGGAGGGCGACTATACATGTCTTATCGAACCACCCCTGTTTTGGGCCGCCATTGGCTAACGGGGTCTTAGTAAAAATACCATCAATACAGCTATTCATAGATACAAAATAATCTATTAAGCCGCCAGAATCACTGTCATCATCTAAGAAATAATTAATTTGGTTCTTGCAAAGCATAACGACCTCCTTCTGCTTGGTTTTGGAGTTTAAACCAGTCCATTTAACCCTCAGGCCCTTTGGTCTAACAGGCACTATATCAGTTGTACATTTACCCCCTGGAACTAATGAGGTACCGTGCCCCAAGAGGGTAACACGTAGACTATTGTGGTCACTGAGACTTTCTTCATTCACGTACAAATCCGTGTAGGCTCCACTGCTGGACAGCAAAATATGATCAATGAATGAACATGCACCCCTGCCTGTAAATGTAGGGCATATAATTGCCTGATTATTAACATTGCAATTTAACAGGGTCATATCTAGCATGACTAGCATATTATTTAAAGTGGAACCATAACTGCAGTGTTGAAAATGGGGAGAGCCCTCCCTCCCCCCCTGATCTCCCCAAAGGCTATTTGGTGCTGCATCGAAACCACAGTTATTCCCATTGGACAGACGGCAGGGCTGCAAGTTAAAATCACCAGCCCAAACCACCTCAGCCTTTCTTTTCGAGATATCAAGAGCCTTATTGATTTCCCTTTCTAGAGGCAGTAAAATATCCCCCCTAGTAGCATCAAAAATATTATTATAGAAATTAACAATAACTAAATCAATGTTCTTCCTGCACTCCACCCTAATAACTTGGCTGTATGTCCCCACGGTTGTGCTGTATTTAACTGTACATTCACACAGCTTGGTTGACATTAACAATAAAAGGCCCCCCTTAGCCCTGCCCGAGCTAGATTTAGTTGCTCTAAGGCAGAAGGATACATACCCTTCGATGTTAATGGGGTCTGGACACCAAGTTTCCTGAAGTAGGATTAGATCGAAACCCTCCCCCAAAAAACTGGTCCAAAAGGGTGTACCTAATTTGCCGGTAAGACCAGCGATGTTCCAAGAAATAAGAGAAATTCCTGCTGGTTTACCAGGGTTACCACCAACGGATATCTCCAACTGATTTGCTGGTGGTGAAAAGGCAGGACCCTCTTCCCGAATGATGGTAGCTGGACTTAGGCTCGGACTAGCGGTAGTTATACATATATCAAAGCTACCTTGATTACCTATGTACTGGGGAGGTATTGCTTGCGCCGACGTAGTGAATTCGTGAGGTACAGCAAGGGGTGTGGCAGAGGAAGAAGAGGAACGCTCCATATCAAGAAAGGGCTTAGGAATGTTTAAGTCCAGTACGTCTAGAGGGCTAAGTCAATCTACCTCATCTAGCACGGCATATCTGTTTGGGTGGGCGAATTGTGAAGACATTGGGTCTTGGGAGTGGGGCGGGTCCTGCCACATTTGTTGCCACGGATGTTTATCTAATTGCGGTGGCTGGAAAGATTGCTGCCATTGATAAGCAGGCTGGTGTAGAGGTGGCGGAAAATGAAAAGGGTGTTGCCACTGTACTCTAGCTTGCTGCATAGGAAAAGGTAAGGCATTTGATACCTGCTGCTGTAAATTAACATAATGTGGAAAAGGAGGGGGCGGATAAGGTGGTTGCAGCCAAGGTTTAACGGCTTGCTGTGGAAAAAACCCCGGTCCACTGTTACTTTGAAAAGTGGGGGGATTAGGTCGTGCGGGATTTGATAAAAAATGTGACAGAGGAAGTGGTTTAATTTGGGTCGCAGGACCACTATTAGGTGCATTACATACATAACTAGCTGCCCCTACATCCCTGAAATTGACAGTTATTACGTCCCCTACTATTGATTTCTTACTTCTGCCCACCCAATCCCCTCTCCGAACGGTAAGAATTTCGCCGTTCATGCTATTAGGTAGAGGTTTATGTAGATGGAGCCATTGAGCACATTTGTTTCTAAGCTCCGTAAACGTTTCTTTTACTCCCTCTTTCAATGGGGGAACAGCTGTCAACACAACAACAAAAGGAGAAACCTCTGGTGGTAGATTGATGGACCTAAAACGTGCCTGCTTCGGTTTAGGCCCTTCAGGTTTATTTGTAGAAAGAGGTACAGTGATTGAATTGGGTTTCCCTGCTACTTCTTTAGATTGAATAGATGTGGTGGCAATATTAGCATCAACAGAGTGTTGAATCGCCTGAACAGGAACACTCTCCTTTGTAGTCGGTACAGTTATTGGTTGAACGGGGTTGTTCACTATTTGCGACTCAAGAGATACTGAGTTCCCTGGGGCTACGCTACCTTGGGCTTTATTTAAAGCATCCTTAGGGGACCGGATACTCGTTAGGCATTCAGAGACTAAATCTGTAGTCTCTTGCAATTGAACATGCCCTTGTCCTTGCTTGTTTTGTGGCCATTTGGAGTGTATTAACGAAGTAAGCCTATCCACTTTAGAAATTAAAGGTTTGATTTGTGCTGCTAAAGTGGCTTCAAGATCTAGTTTTAAATCTGTAACCATATTTTGCACCCAGCACGGGATGCCTGATATCTTTTGTGGGGTGGGGGAAATCAAATTGTGATTCCTAACTGGTGCTTTTGCTTTACTTTTACCCTTTGATGTAACCTTAGGAGGGTTAGGTGCCCTTCTCCGGTGAACACTGGGTACAGGGGCTGTTTCCACATCGTTAAACCCACTCGAACTCGGCTCCTCTTTATCGGGCGACTGACATGATTCTAGATCTGGTGTAACCTCCAGGTCTTCTAAAGATGGATCCGAGTCAGATTGGGCAACCGATAAATCAACAGTATTCGGTACAGTCGGAACGCTATTAATAGGCAAGGTTATAGGTAAAGAGCAATTATTCAGAGCCTGCATAGCAGGGGATTTAACCTTTGCCAAAGGGCCCAAGGATGAGCGCCTAGCATTAGCAAGGTCCATAGAGACTCTTTTTTCCAATAATACAATACTTTGATCAATAGTCTCGTGCACGCGTGAAATGAAGAGATCAATAGGTCCTGTCACCTGGGCTACCGCCGTAGCTTTTTTCGCACAACTTCGAGTTCTGCTACGTAAGGTCGACATTTTAGACAATTATGATTATCAAGGGTGAAGACACAAGAGTTCTGGGCCAGGGCCGTCCTCTGCCGTCCTTGAACGGCCTTAAACGGCCCGCTCTTTGCCCGGTCTTCGCCCCGGTCGTTGCCCCGCGCGCGTCCCGCGTCGCGGTAGAACTGAAGCCAGTAATGAAGGCGAAGGTTGGGGGCGTGGCCGCCGGGGGAAGAGGCAGCAGCTGTGAGCCGCTGAGGCTGCTGGACCTCGCAGTCCCCCGGTAGGCTCCACGCACAGTCTGTAGATTGAATCCTCAACCTGGGAGCGCGTTACTCACCACGGACTGTGGATCCGCTCACACCAGGGAGGACGAGGCAAATGGAACGTTGAGCGGCACCCGCGGAGCGGGTGTCGCGAACAGTAGCAGGGGATGGCAGAAAACACACAGCACGAGTCTGGCTCCTCTCAGAATGCAGGTAAGCCCAGAAAGCGCCAATTGACCAGGGAACCCAGGCGATGTTAAAGCGAAGGCTGGGGGCGTGGCCGCCGGGGGAAGAGGCAGCAGCTGTGAGCCGCTGAGGCTGCTGGACCTCGCAGTCCCCCGGTAGGCTCCACGCACAGTCTGTAGATTGAATCCTCAACCTGGGAGCGCGTTACTCACCACGGACTGTGGATCCGCTCACACCAGGGAGGACGAGGCAAATGGAACGTTGAGCGGCACCCGCGGAGCGGGTGTCGCGAACAGTAGCAGGGGATGGCAGAAAACACACAGCACGAGTCTGGCTCCTCTCAGAATGCAGGTAAGCCCAGAAAGCGCCAATTGACCAGGGAACCCAGGCGATGTTAAAGCGAAGGCTGGGGGCGTGGCCGCCGGGGGAAGAGGCAGCAGCTGTGAGCCGCTGAGGCTGCTGGACCTCGCAGTCCCCCGGTAGGCTCCACGCACAGTCTGTAGATTGAATCCTCAACCTGGGAGCGCGTTACTCACCACGGACTGTGGATCCGCTCACACCAGGGAGGACGAGGCAAATGGAACGTTGAGCGGCACCCGCGGAGCGGGTGTCGCGAACAGTAGCAGGGGATGGCAGAAAACACACAGCACGAGTCTGGCTCCTCTCAGAATGCAGGTAAGCCCAGAAAGCGCCAATTGACCAGGGAACCCAGGCGATGTTAAAGCGAAGGCTGGGGGCGTGGCCGCCGGGGGAAGAGGCAGCAGCTGTGAGCCGCTGAGGCTGCTGGACCTCGCAGTCCCCCGGTAGGCTCCACGCACAGTCTGTAGATTGAATCCTCAACCTGGGAGCGCGTTACTCACCACGGACTGTGGATCCGCTCACACCAGGGAGGACGAGGCAAATGGAACGTTGAGCGGCACCCGCGGAGCGGGTGTCGCGAACAGTAGCAGGGGATGGCAGAAAACACACAGCACGAGTCTGGCTCCTCTCAGAATGCAGGTAAGCCCAGAAAGCGCCAATTGACCAGGGAACCCAGGCGATGTTAAAGCGAAGGCTGGGGGCGTGGCCGCCGGGGGAAGAGGCAGCAGCTGTGAGCTGCTGAGGCTGCTGGACCTCGCAGTCCCCCGGTAGGCTCCACGCACAGTCTGTAGATTGAATCCTCAACCTGGGAGCGCGTTACTCACCACGGACTGTGGATCCGCTCACACCAGGGAGGACGAGGCAAATGGAACGTTGAGCGGCACCCGCGGAGCGGGTGTCGCGAACAGTAGCAGGGGATGGCAGAAAACACACAGCACGAGTCTGGCTCCTCTCAGAATGCAGGTAAGCCCAGAAAGCGCCCACATGAACACTTATTCTCACTCTTTTCTGTGCACGATATTGATATTGAAACCTTTTGTATATAATTGTATTTTATAAATTGTGATTGTTAAATTGTATATTAAATAAGAAAGTCTCACGGACTTTATGGAGACTTATTGGTTTCAGGTGTGTGTCTCTTGTATCAACTGATGAATGTTGGGGCTAGTATATCTTTCATGCATTGTTCTGTATTGATCATAGTGATTTAATCATAAGGTGACGTAAGAAAACTATTTGTATCAGACTAATTTCTAATTCATTTGTAGGGTCAATTACTGTCTAGGACCAACTGTTGACTATACCACTTGATACCCAGGTCCTTTGACTACAATTGGGTTTACCCCTGTTTTATAACACTGAATGAAGATAGGCGGAAACTTAGACTTGCTGAAAGAAAATGGAGACAACACCCTTCATCCCCCAAATTGAGATCCCTTAGAAAAATCAGAAACAAATACAACAAAAAGATCCTCAACTCCAAAAAAGAATTTATCAGATCAGAACTGGATAATGCCAAAAATAGACCAAGGAAACTATTCGAGATCTTGAAACAACAATATAATAAATTGGCCAAATCTGCCCAAGAAACCACAAAAACGCGACTAAGTTGTGAGGAATTCTCTACATTCTTCACCGACAAGGCCAACATGCTAGAAAGAGAGCTCAAGAGAGCAGCGGACAACGTCCCTATCCAACGACTCTCACTGATCAATAACACCTCGAATATTTACCATAATAGCACAAAAAACAAGGCTCAGTGGATTACCTTCACACTATATTACCAAAATACCATCGCCAAAACACTCCTGGACATCAAACCTAATAACCATTTTAACGACCCACTTCCCTCAAAACGTTTGAAAGAGATCAGCCATATCGTCATTCCAACATGGACAAAAATAATAAATGCCTCTCTTCTCCCAAGGAATCCTTCCAGATTGAGTGAAAACAGGGCAAGTAGTCCCTATCATCAAAAAACCTACAGCGGACCCGGCAGATCCTAATAACTTTCGCCCAGTTACCAATATTCCATTACTTGCCAAATTAATTGTGAAATGCGTTCAAAATCAATTTAGCAATCACATCGCCAATTTCACGCTACTGGACGACTGCCAGTCAGGATTCAGAACAGGACACAGCACGGAAACAGCGATCCTGCATATTGTCGATGATGCACTACAGGCCCTAGACAATAATCAAACATGTCTGCTAGTCCTTCTTGACCAGTCTTCTGCATTTGACACGGTAAATCAAGAAAAACTACTAACCAGACTCCATGACAGGATGGTAATGTCTGGAATGTACTGAAATGGTTTGAATCCTTCCTTCAGAATAGAACGCAAAGATTCCTGGTCAACCAGATACTATCACCATCTTGCCCTAACTCAATTGGAGTTCCCCAAGGATCTACATTATCTCCATCTCTATTCAACTAGTATGTCGAACCTTTTACAGAAATTCTCCGAAACTAGAAGATTTACTTTCACATGTATGCAGACGACACGCAGATATACATCAAGATCACATCTCACGAAGACATCAAGTTAATGAATGATGCACTAAAAACGTCATTACAATGGTTAACTAGCAATCATCTGAAGTTAAATGCACAAAAAACAGAATTCCTATTAATCTCACCACTAAAGAACTACACAGAATTGAAGAAATGGACCAAACTGATCACAGCATTAAATTGCACCCCTACTCTTGTGGATTCAGTGAAATCACTAGGAATCACGCTGGATGAGAGCCTTTACATGAAAACCCACATCAAAAATATGGCAAAAAATGCCCGTTTTCATCTAAACTACATTAGAAAAGTGAAACCATTCATTTCTACGACGGATCTCAAAATAGCAGTCCAATCCTTGGTTATCTCGAGGATCGAATATGGATGTACAACCTTAGCAGGGCTACCAAAAATTTCCATAGCACCACTGAAAGCATCCCTCAATGCAGCTTCAAGACTCATCTCCAGATCGAGGAAATTCGGACATATTTCTCCACACCTGAAAGCGTTAAACTGGCTACCGTATGAAGCCAGGATTCATCTAAAAATGGCATGCATTACCCACAAAGCGCTCCACTACAATACACCGAGATACCTGGCCCAGAAAATTGAGTTATCAGGAGGAAGCAGACCAGCCAGCAGTGCCAAGGAGCTGTTGCTGCGACCACCCATCTTCCGGAAGAAGAAAACATATGATAGGGCTCTCTCTGGAGCAGCCCCCAGAATCTGGAGCTCACACCCTCCAAACATTAGGAAAATTCAAAACACAGCAACATTTAAGAGGGAAGCTAGGATTTTCCTTATCAGTAAGTTCCTACCACAGACAAGACAGCTCTCCATTAGCACCGTGACATAGATGACACCAAACAGAGCAGCTTTGTAATTAAAAGAGAAAGTCACCAGCGATACTGGGGAAAAACATTAACTGACTCAGGGAGGGAGATTGCATGCAGAAATTATTCTCCAGAACTATTAGGTACTGGAAGTCCCATTACTCCTTTGATTCCAAGATGTATCCAAATACTTACCTCATATGTCTATTTATATATATTGTTAGGTTAACATTTATGACTGTATATTATCCTACCTAATATCATTGTGAAATGTCTGTTATACAAGATGTATCTCTAAACTACCTCATGTAATGTGAAGCGCTCTGATACCCAAGGGTCACGTTCCCGCTATACAACACTCTTTATATAAATAAAATAAATAAATATGCCAGTGTACAGAGGGCTAGTCAAGAAGGGTACTGGCAAGCCCTTCTCACATGGTAGGGGAAGGAGGGTTTAGCTCCACTGACAAGAATCCAAGGGCCAAGGTGTGTGTGAAATATCCAAATAGTCCCCCGAACAGGCAGGAGTTATTGCAACAGGAAAGGACTACGTCCTTGTAATTATGAAGCCAGGCAGGAGAAGTGGGAACATGTGCCTGCTGATAAATGGTACTTGCGAAATGAATAATACCTGTTTGTTCTCTGGTATTTTAGATCACAGAATGGTGTGTTTGTGTTCTACTTGCACTTCCAGGAGTGTGTTTGGGCGTGTTTGAGTAGGGCTGGGAGGGACCGGCAGTGCTTTACTCGAAGTGGCCAGCCGACAGCTCAGATTGACAGCATTGCTGACTCGACCTGACAACGTGTGGTCCTATCTTGCACAGACAGGCCTCAACAGGTCGTACTTGGAATTTATTTCCACAGCTTAGTAGCTAAACCTCCCCCTTCAATGTACTTCAGCAGTCATTCAATGTAACAAATGAGGGTCAGTGGAGGAAAATTATGTGAGATCTCACCTGTCACGTTATGAGTTTTGCTGATTTTGTCCAGTAACGACTGCTGATACTCAAATACGACTTGAAGGAACTGAATGAAAGATGATGTGGGAACAACACATTTTATGCAGAAAGCGAAATGAGAGTACATGTACAAATATGCATTACAATAAGACGTGAAACATTTTAATATCTGCTGCCAGTCATTTTAGGCATGTTAAATTGCCTGTAGGGTGGCTATTTTCTTGTGGTAATGTTACATACACGTACACAAATATCACAGGTGGACCGTGTGCCTTTACTAGAATAGGTCAAATGATGTTCTCATTAAATCCACTATCACATGTCCAGAATACGAGAGAAGCTGCTCAACTCAGCGAACATTGTGATTCTGAAGTTTATTTATAAGTCTGAACATATCAGTTAAGCTGCTTCAATAGTAGGAATTCCAGTTCTAACCATTTCTATTTCTAGCAAAACACACAAGAAGATGGACGGAATGTCACATTGGCAAAATATTTACCCCCAGTCACAGATCTGGGTTTAATCCATCGTTATTTTGCTCACCACGCCACCCCAGTTCAGACATGGCCATATGCAAATCAGTTTTGACCCTGTGACTCATGGGAACAGTCCAGACCGAACTGCCAAGCCATGTCTTCCCTGGACCAGAATCAAGCATCCTAGGACCTGTCTCTGGCTAATAGCCGTCATCAGCCAGGATAGATTAATTCCAAAGGCGTAGTGAGCATGGGACCCATGTCTGGGCATACCCTTCCCACATAGGGCGAACAGCAAAACACACAAGATGATCGACGTAATGTTGCACATTGCCAAAACATTCACCCCCAGTCACAGATCTGGGTTTAATCCTTTGTTAATTTGCTCATCACGCCACCCCAGTTCAGACATGGCCATATGCAAATCAGTCTTGACCCTGTGCCTCATGGGAACAGTCCAGCCCGAACTGCTAAGCCATGTATCCCTGGACCGGAATTAAGCATTCTAGGACCGGTTTCTGGCTATCAGCCATCATCAGCCAGGATAGCTTGAATCCAGTGGCGTAGTGAGCACGGGACCCACGTCTGGGCATACCCTTTCCACATAGGGCGAACAGCAAACCACACAAGATGATGGACGGAATGTTGCACATTGGCAAAACATTCATCCCCAGTCACAGATCTGTGTTTAATCCATTGTTATTTTGCTTACCACGCCACCCCAGTTCAGACATGGCCATATACAAATCAGTCTTGACCCTGTGCCTCAATGAAATAGTCCAGCCCAAACTGGCAAGCTATGTCTTCTATGGACCAGAATCAAGCATCCTAGGACGGTCTCTGGCTATCAGCCGTCATCAGCCAGGATAGCTTGACTCCAGTGGCGTAGTGTGCACGGGACCCACGTCTGGGCATACCCTTCCACATAGGGCGCACAACAAAACACACTAGATGATGGACGGATTGTTGCACATTGCCAAAACATTCACCCCCAGTCACAGATCTGGGTTTAATCCTTTGTTATTTTGCTCATCACGCCACCCCAGTTCAGACACGGCCATATGCAAATCAGTTTTGACCCTGTGCCTCATGGAAACAGTCCAGACCGAACTGCCAAGCCATGTCTTCCCTGGACCAGAATCAAGCATCCTAGGACCTGTCTCTGGCTATCAGCCATCATCAACCAGGATAGATTGATTCCAGTGGTGTAGTGAGCATGGGACCCATCCCTGGGCATACCCTTCCCACATAGGGCGAACAGCAAAACACACAAGATGATGGACGGAATGTTGCACATTGACAAAACATTCACCCCCAGTCTCAGATCTGGGTTTTATCCTTGGTTATTTTGCTCATCACGCCACGCCAGTTCAGACATGGCCATATGCAAATCAGTTTTGACCCTGTGCCTCATGGAAATAGTCCAGCCCGAACTGCCAAGCCATGTCTTTCCTGGACCAGAATCAAGCATCCTAGGACCGGTCTCTGGCTATCAGCCATCATCAGCCAGGATAGCTTGACTCCAGTGGCGTAGTGAGCACGGGATCCATGTCTGGGCATACCCTTCCCACATAGGGCGAACAGCAAAACACATAAGATGATGGACCGAATGTTGCACATTGCCAAAACATTCACCCCCAGTCACTGATCTGGGTTTAATCCATCGTTATTTTGCTCACCACGCCACCCCTGTTCAAACATGGCCATATGCAAATCAGTCTTGACCCTGTACCTCTTGGGAACAGTCCAGCCCGAACTACCAAGACATGTTTTCCCTGGACCGGAATCAAGCATCCTAGGACAGGTTTCCGGCTATCAGCCGTCATCAGCCAGGATAGCTTGACTCCAGTGGTGTAATGAGCATGGGACCCACGTCTGGGCATACCCATCCCACATAGGGCGAACAGAAAAACACACAAGATGATGGACGGAATGTTGCACATTGGCAAAACATTCACCCGCAGTCACAGATCTGGGTTTAATCCATCGTTATTTTGCTCACCACGCCACCCCAGTTCAGACATGGCCAGATGCAAATCAGTCTTGACCCCGTAACTCTTGGGAACAGTCCAGCCCAAACTGCCAAGCCATGTTTTCCCTGGACCGGAATCAAGCATCCTAGGACAGGTTTCTGGCTATCAGCCGTCATCAGCCAGGATAGCTTGAATCCAGTGGCGTAGTGAGCACGGGACCCACGTCCGGGCAAACCCTTCCCACATAGGGCGCAAAGCAAACCACACAAGATGATGGACGGACTGTTGCACATTGGCAAAACATTCACCCCCAGTCACAGATCTGGGTTTAATCCATTGTTATTTTGCTAACCACGCCACCCCAGTTCAGACATGGCCATATGCAAATCAGTCTTGACCCTGTGCTTCATGGGAACAGTCCAGCCCGAACTGCTAAGCCATGTATCCCTGGACCGGAATTGAGCATTCTAGGACCGGTTTCTGGCTATCAGCCATCATCAGCCAGGATAGCTTGAATCCAGTGGCGTAGTGAGCACAGGACCCACGTCTGGGCATACCCTTCCCACATAGGGCGCAAAGCAAACCACACAAGATGATGGACGAAATGTTGCACATTGGCAAAACATTCACCCCCAGTCACGGATCTGGTTTTAATCCATTATTATTTTGCTTACCACGCCACCCCAGTTCAGACATGGCCATATGCAAATCAGTCTTGACCCAGTGCCTCATGGAAATAGTCCAGCCCGAACTGCCAAGCCATGTCTTCCCTGAACCAGAATCAAGCATCCTAGGACCGGTCTCTGGCTATCAACTGTCATCAGCCAGGATAGCTTGAATCCTGTGGCGTAGTGAGCACAGGACCCACGTCTGGGCATACCCTTCCCACAAAGGGCAAACAGCAAAACACATAAGATGATGGACAGAATGTTGCACATTGGCAAACCATTTACCCTCAGTCACAGATCTGGGTTTAATCCATTGTTATTTTGCTCACCACGCCACCCCAGTTCAGACATGGCCATATGCAAATCAGTCTTGACCCTGTGCCTCATGGGAACAGTCCAGCCCAAACTGCCGAGTCATGTCTTCCCTTGACTGTTATCAAGCATCCTAGGACCGGTTTCTGGCTATCAGCTGTCATCAGCCAGGATAGCTTGAATCCAGTGGCGTAGTGAGCACAGGACCCATGTCTGGGCATACCCTTCCCACATAGGGTGAACAGCAAACCACACAAGATGATGGACAGAATGTTGCACATTGGCAAACCATTTACCCCCAGTCACAGATCTGGGTTTAATCCATTGTTATTTTGCTCACCACGCCACCCCAGTTCAGACATGGCCATATGCAAATCAGTCTTGACCCTGTACCTCTTGGGAACAGTCCAGCCCGAACTGCCAAGCCATGTTTTTCCTGGACCGGAATCAAGCATCCTAGGACAGGTTTCTGGCTATCAGCCGTCATCAGCCAGGATAGTGTGACTCCAGTGGCGTAGTGAGTACGGGACTCAAGTCTGGGCATACCCTTCCCACTAAGGGCGAACAGCAAAACACACAAGATGATGGACGGAATGTTGCACATTGTTTTGCCATTTATATATCTAGGGCTGTTAGTGAATTAGCATGTTTGATGGTTAAAAATATTAATTATACATCATTTGCTGTAGTAGAATTATTATTAGATGTGTGGGGGCAAGAATAGCTATCTTACAGAACAGAGCAGAAATAGATTATTTACTTTTGAAACATGATCACGGATGTTCAGACTTTGATAATATGTGCTGCTTTAATCTTTCAGATCATTTCAAATCCATTCAGTCCCACATTGAAGCTTTACACAAGTTAGCTAAAGATGTCAAGCAGGATGTTGAAAAAGGATGGTGGGAGTAGTTGTTTGGCTGGTTGCCGGATTTTGATAAACTTCGCTCTGTTTTAGTCAGTATAATATTAGCAATATGTATCTTGATATATTTATGTTGTTGTATCCAGTGTGTGCCTAATCTCTTATCTATGCTTCAACCTGAGGCAGTTGATCTCAGACCAAAATGTCATGAGAGCCAATGGTCAACATTTGGAGTGTAATGCTATTAAGAATGATGTATTGACCATTGACTCAATTTTTAATAACAGATTCCATTTTCTATGAAGACTCCATCTTTTTTAACAGACTCCATTTCCTGTGCTCGCAAGTAGCTGCAAAGTGGGGAGGGGACAT
Organism: Lissotriton helveticus; assembly: GCF_964261635.1. NCBI lineage: Eukaryota > Metazoa > Chordata > Amphibia > Caudata > Salamandridae > Lissotriton > Lissotriton helveticus. Next base: position 497,022,125 of record NC_136060.1, read on the forward strand.
TTTCTCTCTTCGCTTGTTTTCGCTCCTCACCGATCAGAGTGAACTGGAACATGTTGTGTGGGATGTGTGATTGGTAACTTTTAGGGAATGTGTGGAATGGGCAGCTCTGTCTCAGAGTCAAAACACAGTGGCCTGGCCAGCTTCTGTCTTGACCTTGACACAGACCAGTACAGCCAGCTCGGTTTTTCATAACAGTATAAAGGAGGCGAGCTTTCTATAACATTCGCCTCACGTTGAGTAAAAGGTAATCAAGGTGGAGAATGTTGATAGGTGGATTGGAGCTCACTTGTGGGGTAGACATGCCATCACAAGAAGAATCTGGATTTGAGTCCCGTTCGCAAGTCTTGCCCGGCTGTCCAGCAGGAGCTGGAAGGATGTTGATTGAACGATTGGTAAGGTGTTACTTACTTTGTGTACATCGTTTCTTAGCTACATGTATATATGCTACATGTTATTCTGGTTTTGATATTTGGGAGTCTGCATTAACCGATATATATTTTGCCTTTGTTTTCAAAGTATTGAATCAATAAAAATGTGTGTGTCACTTTATATGCACCTGAATTTGTTTTCATCCCTCACCTTAAGAGAGTGCTGGGTCTTGTTTTATCGCCTCGTCTTTTGGAAGTGTTGTTTTACGAGTATCATTTAAAGGTGCAGCAGTACATTTTCCTCCTCTCAGGAGTGCAGGGTTTAGGTGTGTCTTATTGTGTCAAATTAAAAGTACGAAACACGACTCTAGCAATGCGTGAATTTTGAGATGCGTCAGAATTTCGGACGCATTTGTCAATCCTTGTGCCATGGTGCGCCGTATTGTAAATAGGGCCCATCCATTGTGGCGCAAGGGTTTAGCTTTGAGACGCAGGAAAACTGACCCATCTATACAGATGGGTCAGTTTCTTGTAAATCTGCCCCAAAATCCGAAGGCTGTGCAGGGTGACAGGACAGATAGGGGTGCAAAAATCCCTGTTTGCTCCCTCTGTGCCCTAAAACTCCTGCATCCCTTAGGTGCTCATCCTACTTAAGAATCTGTTTCACCATCCACAAATCTGTGACTGCCCCTTCCTTGGACCTGCTAGAAAGCAGGGGAGCCCAGTCATTAGCACTCCTGATGAACAACTGTCTTCTGTAAGAGACGACCTGGCAGCCCAGCAGTAACAACACTGTGACCCTCCTTCCAAATACAGCAGGTAGAGCAGCAGGACATCTGATCCCCAAAAAAGTAAAGCGAGACAGCAGGTCCTGGGCATTTCTTCAGAAGCATCTGGACCTTTCATGAAATGCAGTTTGTGCATCATTTCTATGGAAACTGCTCTGTAGGAATATCACAAATAGATATGGGTTAACTGAGAGGTTACTAAAGCACTGCTTTAGAGGCATATCAATAACAGATATGTTTAAGAGAGTCTTCCAGAGAACTTTGTCAACTGTTACATATTTGTTAAACACTTTATCTTCATCTTTCCCTTTATTCACTCTTTGTTCTCAAGCACAGGGCTGGCCAGAAGCCATTTCTTCATAAATATCTGTGAATTGTATGAAAGGCAGTTTGTGAGTCATTGTTAATGGAAACTGGGAGTGACTTGGCATGTTTATTAATTTAACCACAATATTTGCAAAGACCTTTCTCAGATGTTACGTATTTGTAAAAGGCATAGGGCCTTATTTTGAAGGCCTTGCGCCACCGGTGCGTCACTTTTAAAATGGGAAAAAGTGACGCACCGGTGGCGCAAGGCCTTCATAAATAAGACCCATAATCTTTTAGTGATTCAGGTCAAAGGTTGTTACAACATGTAATTTATTATTCACTCAATCAGTACGTTTATATATTTAAAGAGTGGCATAATAACCTGGGACCTAAGGGAGTATTTGACACTCCACAATCCAAGTAAAGATGAAACAGGAAAACATAAACACATTTAAAAGCGGGTAAAACCCTTGCAATATGGCGCCCTCTCAATATGCAGGAGCCAGGCACCTCCTGAGAAGTGTCACAAGCGTGACTTACAAGGTGATACAATGGGCAGATTAAAAGAATGCACCTTGCACTGCTGAATGTGTTAATTTGACAAAACTCAAAATGTAATGTACTAGTCTCAATCCAAGTGGCAGCTTCAGAACGTAAACAGAGCTCAAGATACTGTTCACCTTCTTCTCTTGGAGTGGGCACTGGATATTTTTTAAAGTGGCCGGACATTGTACTTGCCCTGTGAGTGAATCTGACATCTTCTATGGATATTGCTGGAGTTTCCCCCCCTTCCCTCCCCCCAAGACAATTATGAGCGAATGGGATAAGATAGGGCATTTTAAGTTTGCTGAAAAGCCAGAGGCTCTGAGAAAGCTCTCATTAAGTGTTCAAGTCTTTCATGGTGTGCCAGGCCAACCTATCCTGACTCTCCTAAGAGGTGATGCCATTTCTTCATAATTCACAAGGGGTGCCCTCATATGTCAAAAATGACCTAGATTGTGCCAGGACCAGCATATCGTCATGGGTGCATCCCATGCTGTGAGCGTCCCTTTAGCACAAAAATGACATACAGTATGCCACTACTACAATGTTTCCGTTTGTAGTGTCCATATACCATGGGTGGTGACCCTTAGCTCAAATATATTCTCAGGGTCAGCGTTTTGTTCTGAATGCCCCCTCCTGCCTACCATGCCTGTACTCCTTGATGCCATAAATGACCTTCAACGTGTCAGGAGCAGCAAACAGGTGTCCCACTGGAAGAATGTTCTCAGGTATTCCAGTGGCAGCAGTTTCCGCAAGTGCCCCTATGCCAAGAATGACATTCAGTATTTCAGTGCCAAAAATTATGCAATGGTTGGCCCTAACTAAAGGCAAGAACTAACCTCAGTTTGCCAGGGTAAAGGGCACACTTGCAAGCAAAACACCTCTTTCTCATTCATTCACATTCCTGATCATTCATTGTCCCTTGCACTAGCTCATTCACTGCTACTCTCATTCATACTCACACTCATACTCATTCATTCTCACCCACATACACGCTTTTGTGCAATCACTCTCTCTCTAACTCACTTATACCCGCTCACCGACTCGCCCATACTCGCTGACTTTTAGGGGTGCATATATTAAAAACAAAAAAACAAAAATAGCACCATGCAGCGCAGCAACCAAATTTGCTATTCTGCATTAAGGTACTGAAAGAGAGCCTTGCAAACTCCAATATACTAAGATCTGGCACTGCTGTTCCCTTTACCAGCACTGAAACACAAACAGCCTAGCAGCACCCATATGCACTTGCATGATGTTGTACACATGACATCAACCATGGGTTTTGTATTTGTATGGGGACTTTCTAGTACAAATACTATGCCTAGACAAACCTTAACACTTTTCACCATTACATATGTGTTGTACAGTGCAGCACACATGCAAAAAGTTGAAAGAAATTAAAATATTTTTCAAACTTAACGCCTTCTCCAAGAAGGTTTTAGTAGATAGGACTTTATGTAAAAACACCTGGGTTGTAGCATGTATACACCCATATAACATCCATGAAGCAAAGTAGCACAAAGCATCATTTGTGGTACTTTTAAGCTGCTTTACACTATAAAAAACGTTTTGCACTGTCAAGTAAAATATTTATCAAGACATTCTGCCAGTTTAAATCAATTTGAGTAACTTTGTACCGCCACAAATTCTTGCTTAATCTGCCCCTCAATCTCAGTCATTATTAGATTAACACAAAATGGCTGAAAAGGAGAGTAGAGATCTACAAAGACTGCCCCAATCTTCTTGGCACTGGTTTTGCCTCCTCTGAATCCATGGATCACAAAAGCAGTGCCAGGGGCCACATGATGCAAGACAGGGGTCACATGATGCGACCCCTAAATAACGCCCATGTCTTTTTGAAGCAGCGTGATAGAGCTCAACATTTTGGATGCAGCAGAGTGGCAGCTTTGGTGAGGAACAGGTGTTTGTGGTCTGAAAACTTGATCAGAGAAGACAAAGGATCACGGGAGACAAGTTCTGGATCCTTGTGGACTTTCTCCACCAGTTCTTGAATCTTGGTGGACCGAGTCTAAACAAACCTGGGGACAAACAGTAAATGAATATCATGTCACAGGTTGTGTCACTTTTGCGGTTTAGGTGGTAAGACGACAGAGGAGACATGCAATAGGTGTGAGCACATCTGTGGCTTCTTAGGTGGTTGGATTATTGTGAAAATTTGATTATCAGAGATCAGCTTGTGCCATTAACCTCTTCAATGGCTACCAGTAGCAACATCCTTTAGTCTTGTTTGATAAAATACAGGTTGTCCTAGTTAGAAGCAGGGCCGGACTGGCTACAGGGCAGTTTGGAATGCTGCTGAGCTGGGGGCTAATTTAGTTGATGGGGACCTGCGTGTACTAAACAAAATTCGTTTTGTTTTCATTATTTCGAAGTACACGCAGGTCTCCATGTACGAAATCAGACCCCACTGCAGTAAAATCTTCCAGCAGCTCGGCAGCTTTCCAAACTGCCCGGTAGCCAGTCCGGCCCTGGTTAGAAGGGAAGTAAAGTCATGGTTTTATTTTTTTTAAAGAGAGGCATATTGTACTTTCTCTTAGTATAATTACTATGACACTGAAGTGAGATGAACTAGTAAATGATTAACAACAAGAGTTACATGTTGCAGTACCATTAAGGAACTTTAGGGCAGGTCAAGCTGAGCACTGAATTCTCCTCAGTTGTCCTAGGCTCTGAGGAAACAGTATCAGTAAAAACAGTATATAAAACAACATCACAAGGGTACCATCTCAAAAGGCCAGACAACTAGAGGTATCATAATCCCTGCCTTTGGGCCAGTTAAGGTTGCACTGCAGAGGCTTCGTTTACCTAGGGTGATTGGTGAGGATATATTTTAGAAGGGGTCAGAACATTCAGAAGAACCCTTAAATGACTTCAGACACGCTGGATTAAAGCCCATAAAGCAGCTGCACGGGAGTGCAAAGGGTACCATGGGCTCTAAAACAAGTGAGGAAATTGTCCCTCATCTCCAGATCACAGAATAATAAAACATACATTAAATGGGTCATAAATGGCCCCACGTGACACTGCACCTGCTTCACCATTGATAGCAGCGCCCCTGTGCAGCGGTAGGCCATGCTAGAGAAAACTGATGTTTTCTCAGTGAGAAAGATATTTAGGTTATGTATGTTCTTTTGCATAGTAAAAGGGTATGTTATATAGGCATTGAACCAGTCCTAATGCATTATTCAGAGAGCAAGCAGATGGGTAAGGAGATATTGGAAGCATGGGTCTATGACCGCTCTACTGTGACGCGTACAGTGAAAAAGAAATACAGGAGGAAGTGGGGACTCTCCCACAAAGGTGTGGAGCCAGTGGTCAGGGTTGGGGGGCATCAGGTGAAGTGTTAGAAGCGGCTGTCTCTAGTTGGCAGAGGTATACACTTCTGACAAATAGGGACACACCTTTTCTAGTCAGGGCAAGGGGATCACACACTTAGATAACCCCTGCTCACCCCCTTGGTAGCTTGGCAAAGCAGACAGGCTTATCTCAGAGGCAGTGCGTTAAGCATTTATGACCACATACAGTAATAAAGTGAATACACTACAAATGGACACGACACAGTAGTATTATAAAAATAAGAATGTTTATATAAGGCTTAGCACAGGACCAAATAACGACAAAAATATACCACAATCTTAATAAATACTCTTGGGAGGAAAAATAATAGTTCAAGTACGGTTTCTTCTTAGCACAAAGTCTTTAGTATCAAAAGCAACTCTTCTTCTTAAAAACACAGTTCTTGGCAACAATGTAACCCACACGGGAGTCACACGACGTCGAGGCAAAGTTAATCCAAAGGTTCGGCGTCGACCGCGAGGAGCGCTACGTCGAGCCCGGAGTCGCACAGACCCCCACAACACAGTACCTTGGAAAAGTGAAGCACTCGATGATCAGCGGCGTCGAGATGTCCGGCGTCGCGTCTTCGGCGTCGATCGGGCCTCGGAGTCGGGGCGATCTGCAGCGGCGTCGACCGAAGTCAGGCAGGAGCAGCGCTCACGAGGTGAAGCAGGATACGGCGTCGTCATCGATGTCGATGTTGCAAGAGTGAGCAGCGCTCACGGCGTCGAGAGGGCTCGAAGTCGAGGCGATCAGCAGCGGGGCAGACACGAGGTCACTTGGAGCTGGAGCCGAACTCACTACTCACTGGCGATGCTGCTGGCGTCGATCGGGCCCGGCGGCCGGCGTCGAGGAAGCGGGACACTGGAGCCATTACTCATGATGTCGAGCTGGTTTCGGCGGCGTCCGTCGGCGTCGAGATTGCTGGATTCTTCAGAGGTGCTGGATTTCAGGTTCCAGCAACAAGCACTTTTAGCAAATAGATGAAGTCCTTTGGCCCTGTGACTTCAACAGGAGGCTGGCACTCTTCCAACCCTTGGAGATTTTCTATAGCAAGTTTGAGAGTACACACACAGTTCCTCTCTCCTGGTTCCTTGGCAAAATTAAAGAAGCAACTGCAGGATTCCCCCAACAAACAGCACACTGGCAGAAGGGGTAGGCAGTCCTTGGATCAGCAGGCTTCTTGTCCTTGGTTCAGGTTTCCTTGTCAGAAGTGATCTAAATTCTTGGTTCAGGGGTCCTTCTCTTATACCCCTTTTTGGCTTTGATCCCTTTGTCCATGCAGGGGAATTTCCCCCCATCCTGGGTTTGTTGTGGGTGTTGCCAGGACTAGGCACCTGGCCTATTCACTGTGCAGGGCAGAGTCTTCAGCCGCCCAGCAGGAGCGGAGCCAGCATTGTCACTGGCAGGGGCAGGGCCATCAGTTGCCCGGCAGGAGGTGGGGCCAGGAAAGTCCCTGGCAGGCTCAGAGTCATCAGTCGCCTGGCAGGGGGCGGAGCCAGCATTGTATCAGGCAGGGCAGGCTATCAGGAGCTACTCTTCCCCTACTCTCAATGCAAATGCCCCACTCACCCCACACTGACTCATTCAGACCTCTGGAGCCACCCAGCTCCTGTCACACGCACACCAGAACCAGCAGAGACCGGTAGACAGTTAGACAAAAAAATAGCTACTTTCTAAAAGTGCTATTTTCAAACACAGAGTCCAAAAACCATCCACCCAAACGGATGCGTTATTAGACCCTGAGTTCAGGGATACCAAACTCGACATTGCACCATGCTCCCCGAGCCCGCTAGGATTATAACATTAATAATCCTGGCAGCCCATTCTAACTGATTGAGAGCAGGTAACCTTACAATAGTAAAAAACGAATATGTCTGTAATTCACTATTAGGACATGCCAACCTTGTCAGGCTTGTCCTACCTTATGCTTACAATGCACCCTGCCCTTGGGCCTACCATAGGGGTGACTAACATGAAGTTAAGGGAAGGTTTAGGGACTGGCAAGTAGGCGTACTTGCGCAGTCTGTGTGACAGTACCAGACTGCACGTAGGTCTAGCAATGGCAGTCCTGTAGACATACTTTTACTAGGCCGCTTCTGTGGGTGGCACAACACGTGCTGCAAGCCCACTAGCAGCATTTGTATTTACAAGCCCTGGCACTCCTGGTGCACTCTACTAAGGACTGACAGTAAACCAAATAAGCCAAACATGGAATTCAATCAATACAGCAATTTCACATAGGGAGCACTTGCACTGTGGCACTGATCAGCAGTGGCACAGTGCCCAAAGCAATATACCAGCAAAAACATCATAAACAGAGGCGGCAAACAGAAAAAATGGAGGAGAGACTCATGCCAATGATGCCAGGTCTAACACGTGTCCCCTCCAGCTGAAATGTGGGGAGAACTACCCTTACCCTAGGGAGTCCTCATCACTAAGGCGGAAAAATCTGGACAGACCATCAGCATTGGCGTGATCTGTGCCAGGGCGGTGTTCCACCGTGAAGTCCATCCCCTGTAGGGAAATGGACCACCTCAACAGCTTTGGATTCTCACCCCTCATCTGCATCAACCATCTGAGGGGCCTGTGGTCTGTCTGAACCCGGAAGTGAGTCCCAAACAGGTAGGGTCTTAGCTTCTTCAGCGCCCAGACCACAGCAAAGGCTTCACTCTCTATCGCACTCCACCTCTGTTCCCTGGGAAGTAACCTCATACTGATGAAGGCTACAGGTAAGTCTCGGCCCTCTTCATTCACCTGAGCTAGAACAGCCCCCACGCCATGCTCTGAAGCGTCCGTCTGGACAACAAATTCTTTAGAAAAGTCGGGTGCCTGGAGTATGGGTGCTGTGCACATTGCAGTTTTCAGGGTGTCAAAGGCCGTCTGACAGGCGTCAGTCCAGATCACAAGTCTTGGCTGCTTCCTGGAAGTCAGCGAAGTCAAGGGGTGCACAATGTTACCATAATCCTTGACGAACCTCCTGTAATAACCCGTGAGACCCAAGAAGGCTCTCACCTGAGTCTGGGTTTTGGGCAGTGCCCATGCCAGGATGGTATCAATCTTGGGTTGCAGGGGGGCCACCTTGCCGCTCCCTACTTGGTGCCCCAAGTACACCACTGAACCCTGCCCAATCTGGCACTTACTGGCTTTGATTGTGAAGCCCGCTCTGCGCAGGGCCAACAACACTTCCTGGAGGTGGCGCAAGTGTTCCTCCCAGCTGGAGCTGAACAGTGGGATGTCGTCCAGGTAGGCGGCACTGAAATCCTCCAGTCCAGCCAAGACCTGGTTGACCAACCTCTGGAAGGTGGCAGGGGCATTCTTCATCCCAAAGGGCATAACCCGGAACTGGTAGTGCCCATCTGGTGTGGAGAATGCTGACCTCTCTTTTGCCCCATCAGTCAAGGCGATCTGCCAGTACCCAGACGTTAGATCAAACGTACTAAGGTACCGGGCAGCCCCTAACCGATCTATGAGCTCATCAGCTCTGGGGATGGTGTGCGCGTCAGTCTTGGTGACTGAATTGAGTCCTCGGTAATCCACACAGAACCGAAGTTCTGGTGAAGCACCAGGCGCCGCAGCCTTCGGGACCAAGACCACTGGGCTGGCCCAAGGACTGCTAGAGGACTCAACCACCCCTAAGGCAAACATTTTGGAGACCTCCTCCTTGATGTATGCTCTGACCTTGTCAGTCACTCTGTAAGCCTTGTGCTTCACAGGAGTGCTGTCCCCGGTGTCCACATCATGGACACACCACTGAGTGACACCAGGAATCAAGGAAAACAGATCAGGGAATTGTTCCAGCAATTGGCGACAATCCTGCTGCTGTTCAGGGGTCAGTGTGTCAGAGAGGACAACACCATCCACTGACCCATCTTGCTCTTTTGCATACAGGAGGTCAGGAAGCGGCTCACTCTCCTCCTCCATTCCAGCATCTGTAGCTAGGAGCATGCCCACTTCAGACCTTTCTAAGTGGGGCTTCAAACGGTTGACATGCAGGACCCGCATGGGGTTCCTGGGAGACTTTAAGTCCACCATGTAGGTGACATCGCTCTTTTTCTCCACAACCTCAAATGGTCCAGTCCACCTGTCCTTGAGCGCACAAGGTTCCACAGGGGACATGACCCAAACTTTCTGTCCAGGCTGAAGCTCCACCAGAGTGGCCTTCTGGTCGTACCACCGCTTCATCTCTTCCTGGCTGGCCTCCAGATTTGCCTGAGCAAGATCTCTGAAGCGCCTAGTCTGGTTCCTAAAGGCCAGCATGTAACTGTATACATCCTGGGGAGGTTTCCTGGGAGATTGCTCCCAACCTTCTTTGACCAGACTCAAAGGTCCTCTTACCGGGTGTCCATACAAAAGCTCAAAGGGGCTGAACCCTAGAGACTTCTGTGGCACCTCACGGTAAGCAAACAACAGGCATGGCAAGAGGACGTCCCATTTACGCCTCATTGGTTCTTCAAGACCCATAATCATGCCTTTAAGGGTACGGTTGAATCTTTCAACCAACCCATTACCTTGAGGGTGGTAAGGAGTGGTGAACTTGTAGGTTACCCCACACTCCTTCCACAGAGACTTCATATAGTTGGAAATGAAGTTGGTGCCCCGGTCTGACACCACCTCTCTGGGGAACCCCATCCGGGAGAAAACACCCATTAGTGCCCGTCCCACCACGGGGGCCGTCACTGTCCTGAGAGGGATGGCTTCCGGGTACCGTGTGGCATGGCATGGTCCACCAAGACCAGGATGAACCTGTTGCCCATGGCTGTCTTGGGGTCCAGGGGCCCAACAATGTCAATCCCCACCCGGTCAAAGGGGGTACTGACCACGGGAAAAGGTTGGAGGGGAGCCTTCTGCTTCCGCCCGCTTTTCCCACTTGCCTGGCAAGTTTGACAGGTCTTGCAATGGATATCTGTATCCCTTCTCATCTGAGGCCAACAAAAATGGGTGACAAGCCTGTCATAGGTCTTGTCCTGCCCCAGATGTCCAGCTAAAGGAACGTCATGAGCCAAACCCAGTAGGAAGGCTCTGAAGCGCCGGGGTACCACCAGCACACGGGCTGACCTGGGCCATACTTTCAGGCTCCAGAACCCCATCAACACCCTTACTTGCTGTCATCAATTGAATGGTTGCACACACCCACTCTGGCACACCCAACATTTTCAAATGTGTCTCCCTATCCACCTTAGCCCAAGGGGAGTCTTCCAAATCATTGCCCAGGAGACAATCAACAGGCATGGCGGGCCTTACAGCAACCTGAAGAGTACCTGAAACTCCCCCCCATTCAAAGGAAACTTGAGCTACCTCACACTCTCTCTGGGAGTTGTCAGCAGCTATCACAGGGTAGAATGCGTGGGGAACAACCTGCTCTCTGGACACCAAGTGACACTTGACAGCTGTCACACTCGCTCCGGTGTCTCTGGGAGCTTCCACTCTATGGCCATTAATGGTCACCCACTGCCTATATTTATTAGTGTTACTAGGCAGAGGGGGTGGAGGGACCATTTCCATGTCTCCTAAAGAGACCAGGGACATCTCTGCGGGACCCTCCCCACCATGGGCAACCATCTCCTCCCCTCCCAGGGCTACACTCGCCAACTGACGGGGGCGGCACGGGGTGGTGCACTAGAGTTCTTCAAGGGACACTGAGGATCATAAAAACGGTGTCACACCTGCTTACAAGCGAAGCAGGTCATTGGGCCCCTATGACCAGGTTTACCTGGCGGGGCCTCTGATTTCTTCACAGGGGGAGGCTGGGGACCCTTCCCTTGGTTCCCTTGGGGATTACTTTGGGGCCCTTTCTGGAACTCCCTCTGTTTACCCTTGTCCCCCCCACTCTTCTGCTGGGGACCCTGCCCACCTTTGGCTGAGTCTCCCACTGGACCCTTGTGGACCCTGGTACTGACCCAGCGGTCCGCCTCCTCAGCAAGTTTTCTAGGGTTAGATATCTTGCTATCAATAAGGTGCTGGCGCAGCTCTGGAAAACAGTTATTAGACAAGTACTCCCAAGCAAACAAATCATAAAGAGCATCATAACTTTCCACTTTGCTGCCCTTTACCCAACCATCCATGGCTCTGCAAAAAAATGACACATATTCAACCCACGTAGTACCAGGCAATTTCTTACATTCTCTAAAGGCCTGTCTGTACTTTTCTGCGGTTAGGCCATACCGTAACATTAAAGCATCTTTCATATGAGTATAAGACATCCTATCCTCAACCGGCATGTCTAACAGGGTATCTCTTCCCTCATTCACAAAGCGACCCCACTGAGGAAAATTGAATTTTGCCTTGTCATGTGTGCCTACGTGTTCCCCATCCTATGTCACATGTGCATGATCGATATGCATATGTTCCCCTATGACCGATTAAAGACGCAATTATAGTTGTGTCCAACGTTAGTGTGCTAGTTTCCAGTCCCTGTGAAAGCAACGGGTATTAGGCCTATGTTGCCAACGTTTTTACATTATGCACGTTAATTCATTGAATTGTCCCCGTTTCTAGGCCTCAAAGGGCCTGAACACCAGATTCAAGCTCCAGTCTCCTGAACAACTCTGAGGAGCGATGCAGCCCCCACCTGCATCCCTGACCCTTCACTTACTTCCTGCCGCGCAGCGCGGTGCCCGGCCTGGCTCTGCCTGCCTGTCTGCCAAGAATATGTTATGCCTCTAGTTATCAGTTCAGCTCTCCGTCTTCACATTCCTAAGCTAACGAACCGCATAAACATCTTCAGCTATAGTCTAGTCTTTCTGTCTCCATGCAAGAGAATTACTGTATTAATATCCATAGAAGATTCATAGCACACGCAATACACGAAGAATATATGCCCTGCACCAGCCTTAGTGTCCAGTAGCCTTTGCCCTGATAACTTTTAGATTCTATCAACATGTACTCCAAACACCAGATACCAGATATGCTATAGGTACATGTCGTCCTGACATCGCAGACTTTAGTCTCCTCTTCCAGTGCAGAAGTCAGAGCCCCCAGCTCTCCCCAGTTACACGTCATGGCCCGTTTGCGCGCACCACTAGGTTAAAGGTTCCAGCTGCCCAGGTAGCCCCCTCCATGTATCCACCCATTCATGACACTTCTGTGACGTTCTCAGCACATGTCTTCGTGCACGCCCTGTGCACGCCTTCTTTTTACGCCCATGTATTCTTATCTTACGTTTGTCACTTGTTACGCCTACTGTATTCAATGCAATTGTAACATTTTACTATATATACTATGTACTGTTAATGAAACGTTGCAGCTGCCACTCGTGCCATTCTATTTCAGGCTGTTCCGATCCTGTCCCTTCCCTTGTGCCTGATTAAAGCCTGTTAGACTCAGATTCCACGGATCCTGCCTCTTATTTATTGAGCTATCTGTTTTCATTAATGTATTCAAAAATAGTACCGGTAATTAATTATTTATTTACCACATAATGGCGCCCGAATAGGGAGGAGCCCCTTCCCCACGCGCTGGCGATGTAACGCAGGCCCCCTGACCCTTCTACAGCCGTGACGGAACTCTACCGTGCACGTGCAGATATTTCTGCTTCATCAAGTCTCCCTCAGGCCCACGGAGGAGACGGAGACTGCGGTCCGGCATCCAGACGAGGCGGTGAGGAATGCGGTTCGTCCCGACCAGAGCCCAAGCCGAGAGAGCAAGGTCCGAGGTATCCGAAGGCCCACCTGTTTCTGAAGTCCGAAGTTCGTAGTAACCAGACGTCGTAGCAGTCCAGTCCAGTCCGAGGCCTTCAGTTTCTGCTTCCCGGTGAGTACCGTTGCGGGGGAAGTATCTAGACAGGTTCATTAGTTTGTCCCTGGTCCGATGGGTTTGGGTACACAGATCCAGTCCGAAGTATTCACCTAGGTGGATACGGTATGACGTGTCTCTTTATGAGACCGGTATGTTCTGTACTGTTTTAGCAGTGCATCCCGTAATTCTAGTAAGTCCGTTCTCGAGAAATTCAAGTGTTATGTTTTCAGTGTATCAGGTAGTATTCTGTTCGAACTGTTATTAATGTATTTTTATGTCGTGGTATGAGTGATTTGTTTGCCATTTCATTACTGTGATTATTGTGTATTGTGTTTAGTTCAAGGACAATTCAGACATGCCTCTGTTTTCGAAATTACGTCAGATAAAAACCAGAAAAGGGTTACTCGAAGAATCAGTTCCTGTCCCTCCTAGGGACAGTCCTGGACATTTCATGTATCACAAGCATGGCTTAGATGCCATATTATATCTAGACTTATGGGTGGATTATACAAAGGATCTTGAAGAGAAATATAGATGGCCTGTATCAGGTACATGGGATGCCGAGTGCATCATGCGAGTAGAAGAAGCATTATGGAAAAAGAAAGCCAGACAGTCTCAGAAAGATGCCATCGAGTTATGGCGCAAAGAATCTCATAGAAGAACCGAAAAAGAATTCAGAAAAGCAGAGTTAAGGAGGGAATCCTCAGAAAAAGCCCTAGAAAGGGAACTTCTAGAAGAAGGTGAACGAGTTAGAGCAGAACAGTCAGACAGACAGAGAAATGCCCTTATTAAAGGTATGTATCCTCTTCTTGCCGAGGGCTTGCCGAAGGCAACCCCGGAAGTACCCTGTAATTTACCGCCACCATTGGTCCCGATTAAGCTACGTCATAAACCGACTGCAGCTGAAATTTTTCTTTCGTCCTACTTGGACGATACAGTCCCAGAATATGCAAATCCTATTCCGCCTGCTCACCCTCAGCACCCCGTTAATAATGTAATTCCTGTTCCTCCAGCCACTGGTCCCGGGGACCACGTTAATGTGCCAGTACCCCCGGACCAGCCCACATTATGTGTGCCCGTTTTGCCAGTCACTCTACCAGCACGTACAGTATTAACTGACGATTCCAGTTCAGGAGGAGCGGGAGGAGGTGCTCCTATCACCCCGCCTCAAGTAAGACGACTGACGCCGAGAGAAGCAGCGTTACAGCGTACGCCAAAGGTGGCTACATACGCAGACCTCAAGCGACATCTTACTGACTGTATATATGATCCAGTTCCAGGCAAAGATCACATGATATTATATTCAGTACGTTTAAGACGAGTTGCCAACTTTTTGGCCACCCTGCCTGACATGAAAGAACATCTAGACAGAATATATAATTTTGTCCGTACAGGAGAGAATCCAGGAAGTATTCACGAAGCTATGGCACACAGGAAAACCGAGATTCAAAATATGATTTTACAGTTCTTGATTAACTGTTTAATAAGAGAGCAAGATTATCCTGATAAAGACAAAGACGAGATGAAAGCCCTGACTAGGTGGAGTGACAATATAGCCGAGGGAAAACACAAGTCACAAGGTAGTATAGAAAGTATGTACAGGAAAATACGTAAGGAAATTATAAGTATACACCAGAAGGAGGAAGCAAAAAGAGCAACCGAGAAAGAGAATGACTCTTCAAGTGAAGCGGTAGACAGCGAGAATCCTGCCAGAATAGCGTATGTAGGTAGAACTAGATTTTCCGACAGACATTCACGTCTAGATTACAAGAAAGTTTTTCCTCCTCCAGAACCAGAACAGTGTTCTCTAGAACAAGTATTCCAGGCCACCGATAAAATTCTGAAACTACGAATAAGGTTATAGTGAGCTGAGTACCATGCATGAACAAGAACTAGCCCGATCAGCAGTTCGATGGACTAGTGATTCTACCACGTTTCCAGATGAAATAGTGGCCCAAACGTTTCTGAAACTGCCCCCAGCCGAGCAGCGTCTGGTGGGTATGTATATGATCCAACACCTCATTACACTGTATGAGGATCAGCATTCTGATCCAGGTCCTTTACATGATGTATTAAACGAGTTACTCCTGAACAGATGGAAAGGTCTAGGTACCGATTTAATTAGTGTCATATTAGAACAGCGCCACAAATACAGAACGTTCCTGAATCCACATTTTGTTCCTGTTCCACCCCCAGAAAGAAAATCATTCTACATAGACAGACAGAATCCGTTGCGAGAAGTACATCCAGTTAAGGGAGAGGGGGGTGATCTAGAACGAGTATTTGTTTACACCCCTATCACGAAAATAGAACTTCTAGAAATGAAAAAGTTAATACCCTGTCACGATAAAGATCCAGCAGGGTTCCACCGTGAATTAAAGGACATGCTCCGTATGGGAGAATACACGTATCCTGATATCATTAAAATGTTAAAGGTCCTGTTGCCCGCGGGCATATATGAAAAACTTAAAGAAAAAGAATGGGAGGTGGGAGAGAAAAAGATAGATTGGACCGCATTAGAGACTGAAGATAATACACGAGTTCCAGGTACTGGTCTTGGGGAAAAAGCTAAAGCATTGCCCGAATTGTTAATACAAATCTTGCCGAGATTACTAGCCACGAAAAAGGAAGACTGGGATGCCATCTCAGCCTGCAAACAGAAACAAGACGAAGACACTAGTGATTTTTATTCTAGATTTGAGAAATGTTTCATTATAAATAGTGGTCTGAAAACAAGTAGTGAATCGTATCCACATCTTTTGTTACCAAACTAGTCGAGAATTCTTTACCACAAGTTAAAAATCGAGTACTGAAAGTCGAAAGTACCTGGCAAGCTAATACTCCGTCACAAATGCTCCAGATGCTCCAGTATCACCAGAACAGAATTAGGGAGGAGCAGGAACACGAAAGGAGACGTATGAAAGACACGAAAATGAAAGTACTGGTTGCACAATCTGTTCCACAAGACAGTCAGAAGAGGGGTACGAATCAAGCTAGTCATCCTGCAGCTCCTGTTAAGGGGACCTGCAATTACTGTAAACAGCCAGGTCATTATATAAACGAATGTGCAGTTCTGAAACACAACATAGCTACTGGTAAAACGAAAGAGAGACCACGTCCGCCTAGACAAGAACAAGTTCCGCAGAATGCCCAACCACCGCAGAATGCACAACAGACAGTTACAGTACCGCAGCCTATAGCTGCCACACAACACGTTACACAGCAGATGTACCAGTATGCACAGTCAGAATATCCAGACTATCAGCAGTATTCATGAAACAGCCTAGAGAGGGAGGTTGGCTTGCCTCTCATCGAGATTCCTGTAGATCAAGAGGGTCCCTATGTACACAGTCAAGTATTAGGGAAAGACAGAAAGTTTCTGATTGATACAGGGGCAAGTAGGACTACCATCAGTCATGACGAGGTTCCAGGGGCTCCACTCTCAGGCTCTAGAAATGTTTCCCTTGGATTTTCAGGAAAGCCTATTGTTAATGAAATATCGAAGCCAGTTTCCCTAGAAGTTGGTCCATTGTCCCGAACTACAGACTTGTTACTTACGAAATCATGCCCAGAAAATTTACTAGGCATCAAGACCCTGAAAGAATTAGGAGCAGTTATATGCTGTTCCCCAGAAGGAGTGCGACTGTTTTTACGAGATTTTAAAGGTCATTATGTATTACGTGATTTTGATCCAAGATTATTGAATGTACCTCAGCATTTATGGGCGCAAGGTCCAACTGATGTAGGTTGTATGCACATTACACCCTATCGTGTCACTCTGAAGCAAGGTGTTGTATTACCACGAATCCGACAGTACAAATTGCCACCTGAGGCTGTAGCAGCCTTATCAAAAATTATTGACGAGCTCATTGCTCAAGGAGTGGTTGTAGAAACTGACTCCAATGTATGTAATTCTCCTATCATTCCGATTCTAAAACGTACTGATCCCAATGCACCTCCAGTTTATCGATTAGTGATTGACCTTCGAGAACTAAATAAATGTATCATACCCCAGTACCCAGTGGTTCCAGATATTTCTTCCCTATTGACTGCCATTGATTCCGAAGCCACGTTCTTTACTGTTATTGATCTCAAGAACGCATTCTTTAGTGTCCCTATTCATCCAGACAGCCAGTTCCTTTTCGGATTCTGTTTAAATGGAAGGAGCTATAAATTCACACGAGCTCCTCAAGGTTTCACAGAAAGTCCTAGCATTTACAGTCAAGCACTTAAAAGACAACTAGACAATATTCATATGCCAACTGACACTGCCCTGCTCCAGGATGTCGATGATCTATTGATCACAGCCCGTTCTGAACGTGACTGTGAACGTGCGTCACTTACAGTCTTGTATTTTCTGGCCGAGATGGGGCACAAGGTGTCCCCTTCGAAACTACAATTCTGTGTCCAGCAAGTGGTCTACCTTGGACACTTACTGTCCAAGAGGGGTAGGCAGTTGACACCAGACCGTATCCAGTTAATAGCACATCTTCCACAGCCCAAGACTCAGAAGGAGGTACGAGCTTTTATCGGCCTCACTTCTTATTGCAGACAATGGATTCCTCAGTACGCATATCTAGCCAAGCCACTGATACAGTTAACGACACAGGAGGCAGCCACATCGACAGTCCTCCCTTGGACCCAAGAACATACACTTGTTTTCAATGAGTTAAAGAAAGCTTCATGCCAAGCACCTGTTCTAGCAACACCAAACTACAGTAAGCCTTTTACACTTTTTGTCACTGAACGTGATGGTACTGCATTATCTGTTCTCACACAAGATCAAGCAGGACAATACAAGCCTTGTGCTTATTTCTCTAGCACATTAGATCCGGTGGCCCAGGCTCTGCCTGCGTGCCTCAAGTCAGTTGCAGCCACAGCTCTAGCTATCAGACAAAGTGATTCCATAGTGTTAGGACACTCCCTGACAGTACAAGTTCCACACTCCGTGGAAGTTCTTTTAAACCGAACACAGACTCAGCACTTGACAATTGCACGTTTAACAGGTTATGAATTGACACTGTTCCAGCCACACATAGAACTCAGACGCTGCAATATTTTAAATCCTGCTACACTGTTACCGTCAGTTACTTCAAATCCTGCCACACATGACTGTGTGGAAGTTGTTAACACCATGACAAAGCCAAGACAAGACTTGACAGACATTGCATTGCCTGATCCCGACCTGACACTTTATGTGGATGGTTCATGTATGAGAACAAGTACAGGAGAACTAGTAGCCGCGTATGCAGTGACTACTGAAACTGAAGTTATAGAGACGCACCGTATTGACACCCTGTCCGCTCAAGCCGCAGAGCTAGTCGCTCTGACCCAAGCCTGCACACGTGCCAAGAACCTGAAAGTAAACATATACACAGATTCACGTTATGCATTCGGAGTTGTACACGACTTTGGAGTGCTCTGGCAAGAGAGAGGTTTTATGACTTCTCATGGAACCAAGATTCAGCATGGCCCCCTCATTCAAGCTCTGTTAGATGCAATACATTTACCGACAGCTATCGCTATCATGAAGTGCAAGGCACATACGAAAGTCACTGACATCATTTCCCAGGGTAACGACCTGGCAGATCGAACAGCCAAGCTTACAGCTCAGACTCCAGACATTCCAGTTAACACGACACAGACAGACATTCAGTTCAAACGACTTGTATGACAGTTAAGGACCCTACACAAGACGTACTAGATATACAGACACATGCTACCCCAGACGAAATCAAGAAATGGTCTGAACAAGGAGGGGTCCAGACAGATCAAGGATGGTTGACGAAAGGAAAAGCCATATGGTTTCTCCCCGACTCTATGGTTCAAGTCATTATTAACACCGCACATAGTCCAGCACACTTAGGAGAAAAAGCCATGTTAGACAGTATTCAGAACCTCTGGTTTAACAAGCATTTACGAGCAGCAGCCAAGCAGAAAGTGCGTACCTGCATGATCTGTTGTCAGTTCAATCCAGGTAAAGGTGTCCCGGTGGAACAAGGTGGATTCCATCCTCCTGACCACCCTTTTGAAGTCCTCCAGATGGATTATATTCAGATGAATCGATGTCGAGGTTTCAAGTATGTCCTCGTAGTTGTATGCGCTTTGTCCAGATGGACAGAAGCATATCCAGTCCCAGATTACACTGCCGCGACCACTGCCAGGCAGTTGGTTCGTGAGTATTTCCCCCGCTATGGTTTACCTAGGGTCGTGTATTCAGATAACGGCCAGCAAATCTCATCCGAACTCATGAAACAAGTATCCCTTCTGTTAGGGTACCAGTGGAAGTTCCACTGTGTACGACATCCTGAAGCAGCTGGTCTCGTAGAGAGACATAATCAGACCCTGAAAATCCGCATTGCCAAGGTATGCGCAGAGAAAGGCGTAGATTGGATGGTAGCACTGCCAGTCGCCCTTTTTTACATGAGAATGGTCGCTCACTCCCGTTCAGGTCTCTCACCTTTCGAGGTAGTTTTCGGTCGTCCCCCAAACATGTGGGGTACACCTAGGCCACGTAAAATAACGGATGTTGACAGTAATATGCTGACAGATTACCTGGCTTCCTTGATGTCTGCACTACTCTCTTGTCGTTCACAGGTCGCCGCTGCTTTTCCAGACAACACCCAAGTGAAACCGCACGAGGTCATACCAGGCGACCTCGTTCTGATTCGTAATTTTGATCGTTCAAGTCCGCTGGAGCTCCGATGGAAAGAACCAAGACTCGTTCTACTAACAACAAGGACTGCAATCAAGGTCGAGGGTCGTAAGGGGTGGTTGCATTCCAGTCATGTGAAGCGATTCCATGGACTCCATCCAAAAACTTTTTTCAAAGACTGCCCCGTTCTCAAGGACTGCCCAGATACTGACTCTAAACTTCCCCTGTTAGAAAAAACTCCGCAGCAGGAGTATAAAGAAAAATTAAGGTCTAGTAAGTCAGCCAGTTTAATTGTCTAAGTCCCTCTCGGGTGAAACGGTTAGACAGGTTCCTGACATGTATGAGATAGACCCACATAGTGAGAGAGTTAGTCAAAACTCTAAGAGAATACGTTATTGTAAGAATCTTCGAAGTCGATGCATTGTTACTCTATTATTCATGTTATTTCTGAGTCTTACGATTACAGGCATAAGTTATGTTTTACATGTATATTTTCCTCCTATTGATTCACATGTACATTTTTCCTCTAATGTTACAGTAGAGCACACATTTAGTGAACTGCCTCCTCACGAGTTATCCTATCGTCTTGCCATGCGCAATAATACTTTTATCCGAATGTTACACTATTCACACCAGACCAGCAATGCCACTAATTGTTGGGTGTGTGGTCGACTACCCCTTTCCAGACACCGAAGGGAGTTCTGCCACTCTTTCCCTATCCATTTTCACACAATGGTTCGTGTGGAGCATGGTCCACGTTAACGTCATCCTCAAAAGATATGTCCCTTCTGAATAGAACGTTTCCCAGACAAGGAAGGTCTTTCCCATAGAACAGGGTTAGATCTAGAAAATGAAGTATATGATCTAGGTAATTATTCCTCGAATTTCATGGTTTTGAATGTTCAGTCCGAGACTACTCCAGATTTGCCTGCTATTTCAGTTCTACCAGTAAAAGGCGAATTATGTGTCCGAAAGGATGGTTCAGTACATGTAGGACACAGTGATTGTACTACTATGGTCGAGTATAGTGACAGTGGGAAATCTATTTTCAAAGCCTCACGTCATTCATATTTTGTATGTGGTCAGACCGCATATGTACGTCTGCCCCTAGATTGGGATGGAACATGTTACACCCCCGCGCCGCACGGCCACCAGCTGCTGCGTGTGCCCCCAGTGCCTGCCTCTGCCTCAGCGCCGGCCTCGCTGCCGCCCTGAGCGCTCTCCTTTGGTTTTCGCCCGTTTTTGACTGGTATTTGTGCTTGTTTTCTCCCTGTGCCCCAGATCGTGTGTTACTGTCTTTTTCCCCCGTTTTTGACTGGTATTTGTGCTTGTTTTTCTCCCTGTGCCCCAGATCGTGTGTTACTGTCTTTTTCCCCCGTTTTTGACTGGTATTTGTGCTTGTTTTCTCCCTGTGCCCCAGATCGTGTGCTACCGTCTCTTTCCCCCGTTTTTTTCTTGAATTTGTGCTTGTTTTTTGTATTTGCCGTTCCCGTCGTGTTTTGCACTCCTCTGCAAATTGTGCCTGTCCCCTTCCTGCTTCCCCGCCCACCTCGCCGCCCCCCGCTCCCGCTTCCCGCCACCGCCATTAGCCCCGCCCCTTTTTCTCTTCTGTTTCCCTCCCCGCTCCCGCCTCCCAGCTGCTCCGCCCACCCGCGCACTTGGCCTTAAATGGCGACCGTGCGACGCAGGTGAGTGTGACCCACTTGTGGGACACCCCCGCGCCGCACGGCCACCAGCTGCTGCGTGTGCCCCCAGTGCCTGCCTCTGCCTCAGCGCCGGCCTCGCTGCCGCCCTGAGCGCTCTCCTTTGGTTTTCGCCCGTTTTTGACTGGTATTTGTGCTTGTTTTCTCCCTGTGCCCCAGATCGTGTGTTACTGTCTTTTTCCCCCGTTTTTGACTGGTATTTGTGCTTGTTTTTCTCCCTGTGCCCCAGATCGTGTGTTACTGTCTTTTTCCCCCGTTTTTGACTGTTATTTGTGCTTGTTTTCTCCCTGTGCCCCAGATCGTGTGCTACCGTCTCTTTCCCCCGTTTTTTTCTTGAATTTGTGCTTGTTTTTTGTATTTGCCGTTCCCGTAGTGTTTTGCACTCCTCTGCAAATTGTGCCTGTCCCCTTCCTGCTTCCCCGCCCACCTCGCCGCCCCCCGCTCCCGCTTCCCGCCACCGCCATTAGCCCCGCCCCTTTTCTCTTCTGTTTCCCTCCCCGCTCCCGCCTCCCAGCTGCTCCGCCCACCCGCGCACTTCGCCTTAAATGGCGACCGTGCGAACGCGCAGCGGTCATGCGCCCGTCCGCGCCTGGACCGCGCCCAGTGCCAGGACCCCTGGCCCCCGAAGAGCCCGACCGACCCGCCTGACGTACTCCGCCGCCACCCTCACCTCTCTCAACACCGACCGACTCCCAGATTGCCATCAAGCCACTCCACGACGTACCCACGGACCTTTCAGCTGCCACGCCTGCAAGTTCTCCTGCATCCGGACCAGCCTCGCACCAGCACCCGCCAAATCGAACACCAGCAGTACCCACCTCAAGTGCATCCTGCTCAACACCCGCTCCGTCCACAGACACGCCATCGAACTCTGGAACCTCCTCGACACCACAGCCCCTGACGTTGCCTTCCTCACGGAGACCTGGATGAACACCTCCTCAGCTCCCGACATCGCCATCGCTATCCCAGAGGGCTACAAGATCGTCCGGAGGGACCGAAACGCCAACCGGATGGGAGGAGGCATCGCCATCATCCACAGGAACACCATCCGTCTCACGACCAGCACCGACAACACCCTGACCAGCGCCGAACACCTGCATTTCCAGATCCACGCCAACCCGAACACCACCCTCAGAGGCACCCTGATCTACCGACCCCCTGGACCACGCACACAATTCAGCGAGGACATCGCCGACTTCGTCAGCCCGCATGCCCTCCCCTCCGCTGACTACATCCTCCTGGGAGACCTCAACTTCCATCTGGAGAACAACAACGACCGCAACACCAGCACCCTGCTCGACAACCTCGCCAACCTGGGACTCAAGCAACTGGTGTCCACCCCCACCCACCTCGCCGGACACACACTCGACGCCGTCTTCTCCTCCAGCACAGACATCGACTTCAGCCACGCCACAGAGCTTCAATGGACGGACCACAGCTGCGTCCACTTCACCTTCAAGAGAACGACGACCCACCACCACCAACAACAGGCCGCCCGCAGAAGCTGGAACACGATCACAGCAGACCAGCTCACCACCTCCCTGAGCCAGCACCCTCCTGCCAGCTCAGCGAACCCCAGCCAGGCCGCCGACTACCTCACGAAGTGGATCAGCAACTGCGCGGACGAACTCGCCCCACTGAGGACCCCGCCCAGCAGACCCGGCAGCAAGAAGGCCCCTTGGTTCACCGACGAACTCAAGAGCTCCAAGAAGAACTGCCGAGCCCTCGAGAAAGTCTGGAGAAGGGATCCGACACCGGACAACAGGACCTCCTTCAAGCTTGCCACCCGGAAACACCACCAGCTGATCCGCGCCGCCAAGAAAACAGCATTCAAGGACAGGCTGGACAACAACGCACACAACAGCAAGGAACTCTTCAACATCGTGAAAGAGCTCTCCAACCCCAGTGCAGGAAACAACGACATCACCCCATCGCAAGACCTCTGCAACTCCCTCGCCTCATACTTCCACAACAAGATCGCGGACATACACAACAGCTTCAACAACCAACCAACGCACACCATGACCAAACAACCACCCCCCACCACCACCCTCCACGCCTGGACCCCGATCAGCACCGAAGACACCATCCGCACGATGAACTCCATCCACTCCGGATCGCCGACCGACCCCTGCCCTCACCACGTCTTCAACAAGGCCGACGCTGTCATCGCACCCCATCTGCGAGACATCATCAACACATCCTTCGACACCACCATCTTCCCTGAGAGCTGGAAACACGCCGAACTCAGCGCTCTACTCAAGAAACCAACAGCGGACCCCACCGACCTCAAGAACTACCGCCCCATCTCGCTCCTCCCGTTTCCAGCCAAAGTCATCGAGAAGACCGTCAACAAGCAGATGGCCGCCTTCCTCGAGACGAACGGATCCCTCGACCCCTCACAGTCCGGCTTCCGAGCCAACCACAGCACCGAGACCGCCCTCATCGCCGCCACCGATGACATCCGAGCCCTGATGGACAATGGAGAAACAGCGGCCCTCATCCTCCTAGACCTCTCCGCGGCATTCGACACGGTCTGCCACCGCACCCTAGTGCAGCGCCTCAGCAACGTCGGAATCCAGGACAAGGCGCTGGAATGGATCATCTCCTTCCTCGACGGAAGAACACAGAGAGTCCGCCTACCACCGTACAAGTCAGAGGCCTCCGAAGTCATCTGCGGCGTCCCTCAAGGATCCTCTCTGAGCCCCACCCTCTTCAACGTCTACATGAGCCCCCTCGCGGCCATCGTACGCAAACACAACCTCAGCATAATCTCCTACGCCGACGACACCCAGCTGATCCTCTCCCTGACCAACGACCCCGCCGCCGCCAGAGCCAACCTGCACGAAGGGATGAAGGAGGTAGCCGAGTGGATGACGACCAGCCGCCTGAAACTGAACTCGGACAAGACGGAGGTCCTCATCCTGGGCTCTTCACCCTCCGCCTGGGACGACTCCTGGTGGCCTCCCGCCCTGGGCACCGCACCCAAACCGACAGACCATGCACGCAACCTGGGCTTCATCCTGGACTCCTCCCTCTCCATGACCAGGCAAGTCAACAACGTCTCCTCGGCGTGCTTCAACACCCTACGCATGCTACGGAAGATCTTCTGGTGGATCCCCACCGAGACCAGGAGGACCGTCACCCAGGCCCTCGTCACCAGCCGACTGGACTACGGCAACGCCCTCTACGCCGGTACCACCGCCAAGCTCCAGAAGAGACTCCAGCGGATCCAGAACGCCTCAGCCAGACTCATCCTCGACATCCCACGAACCAGTCACATCTCCGGACATCTCAGAGACCTTCACTGGCTCCCCGTCAGCAAAAGAATCACCTTCCGCCTCCTCACCCACGCACACAAAGCCCTACACGACCAAGGCCCGAGCTACCTCAACAGCCGAGTCAACTTCTACGCTCCCAAACGCCACCTTCGATCAGCCAACCACGCCCTCGCCGCCGTCCCCCGCATCCGAAGAGCGACTACAGGAGGAAGGTCCTTCTCCTACCTGGCTGCCAAGACCTGGAACTCCCTCCCTCCCGACCTGCGCCTGACCCAAGACCACCTCTCCTTCAGGAGGAAGCTGAAGACCTGGCTGTTCGAGCAGTAGCGGCACCCCCCCCCCCCCCCCCAGCGCCTTGAGACCCTACGGGTATGTAGCGCGCTTTACAAGTGTCATTGATTGATTGATTGACATTGCCTTCCTACTGCCACCAGTTTTTCTAGCCCCATCCGATTATCACCGAAATACACATCTAGTACACGTCAGACATAGAAGGGAGGTCGAGTCCCCAATTGTCGATCAAACTGAAACTGCCTTAGAACAGTATCAAGACTTCAATAAAGGTTTCTTTTTCTTCATAGGTCCTGTCCAGAATAGTAAGCTAATACGTAGGCTAACCAGAACCCTTGAAGCAGTAGTGAATGAGACTACTTCCGCTCTAGGTAACTTAACTGAAGAACAATCTGCTATGAGATTTGTCGTGCTTCAAAATCGTCTCGTCCTTGACGTCATACTGGCCGATAGGGGAGGAGCTTGTAGAGTCATCGGATCTAGTTGCTGCATTTTCATTCCTAATAACGCACCGTCTGTTTATTCAGCTATAACCAGACTTCATAAAATTGCCCATCAGTTACACCAGAATCCAGGCACCTGGACATGGTCCGGTTGGCTCTGGAGTATAATATCTGCCTGGGGATGGAAAGTATTGTCATTCCTGGGTATAGCAGTAATGATCATATTCAGTTGCTGTCTCTGTTTACAATGTGGCCCTGCGATTTGCGGCTTGTGTGCTACCTCTTGTATTCCTAGTCCTAAGTCCCGTTCCAAGACAATTCGAGACGAGCAAATGATGCTCTATGAACAGATAGATGGTATCATGAACATTGATGTTTCCTGATGGAAACGTAGGGCACAAGGAGGGAATGAGGAAAATTGAATTTTGCCTTGTCATGTGTGCCTACATGTTCCCCATCCTATGTCACATGTGCATGATCGATATGCATATGTTCCCCTATGACGGATTAAAGACGCAATTATAGTTGTGTCCAACGTTAGTATGCTAGTTTCCAGTCCCTGTGAAAGCAACGAGTATTAGGCCTATGTTGCCAACGTTTTTACATTATGCACGTTCATTCATTGAATTGTCCCCGTTTCTAGGCCTCAAAGGGCCTGAACACCAGATTCAAGCTCCAGTCTCCTGAACCACTCTGAGGAGCGATGCAGCCCCCACCTGCATCCCTGACCCTTCACTTACTTCCTGCCGCGCAGCGCGGTGCCCGGCCTGGCTCTGCCTGCCTGTCTGCCAAGAATATGTTATGCCTCG
This sequence comes from Lissotriton helveticus, assembly GCF_964261635.1. Classification (NCBI taxonomy): domain Eukaryota; kingdom Metazoa; phylum Chordata; class Amphibia; order Caudata; family Salamandridae; genus Lissotriton; species Lissotriton helveticus. The sequence continues at coordinate 497,048,412 of NC_136060.1, forward strand.
AGTTATCAGTTCAGCTCTCCGTCTTCACATTCCTAAGCTAACAAACCGCATAAACATCTTCAGCTATAGTCTAGTCTTTCTGTCTCCATGCAAGAGAATTACTGTATTAATATCCATAGAAGATTCATAGCACACGCAATACACGAAGAATATATGCCCTGCACCAGCCTTAGTGTCCAGTAGCCTTTGCCCTGATAACTTTTAGATTCTATCAACATGTACTCCAAACACCAGATACCAGATATGCTATAGGTACATGTCGTCCTGACATCGCAGACTTTAGTCTCCTCTTCCAGTGCAGAAGTCAGAGCCCCCAGCTCTCCCCAGTTACACGTCATGGCCCGTTTGCGCGCACCACTAGGTTAAAGGTTCCAGCTGCCCAGGTAGCCCCCTCCATGTATCCACCCATTCATGACACTTCTGTGACGTTCTCAGCACATGTCTTCGTGCACGCCCTGTGCACGCCTTCTTTTTACGCCCATGTATTCTTATCTTACGTTTGTCACTTGTTACGCCTACTGTATTCAATGCAATTGTAACATTTTACTATATATACTATGTACTGTTAATGAAACGTTGCAGCTGCCACTCGTGCCATTCTATTTCAGGCTGCTCCGATCCTGTCCCTTCCCTTGTGCCTGATTAAAGCCTGTTAGACTCAGATTCCACGGATCCTGCCTCTTATTTATTGAGCTATCTGTTTTCATTAATGTATTCAAAAATAGTACCGGTAATTAATTATTTATTTACCACACCACAACCCCGCTCCCCAATCCTTCTCAGGGACCCGGTGGGCCAACAATGCTAACTCATATGCTTTAAACCATTGACCAATATCTTCATTCTTCTGAAAATCTTTGATCACATCTTTAGGAAAATAAAACCTACTTTCTGCAGGCACAGATGGGATGCTGCCACCAGAGGGATTCAATTCTAACGCTTTAGCTTTGAGCTCCAACTCCCTCAACCTGGTATCACGCTCCAAAGCTAACTTCTGTCTTTCAAACTCCAACCTTTTGATCTCCAAATCAGCTTCTCTCCTGCCTCTTGCATTCTCTATCTCCAACTGCCCATCTATCTTAAGTTTTGCCATCTCCATGTTGTATGCTCGCTCCTTCGCCCTTTCTTCTCTTTCTTCAGGAGACAGACCCTTGGAGGAAACACTGCTGCCAGGAGGGGATACAGGCCCATTCACGGGCACTTCCTCCTCCCCTTCCCCTGTCGGTACCACCACCGGATCAGAGGGGTCTCTGGCCTCTAACCAGGCCTCCAATGCTTTGAGATAATCTCCTCTCCTTGTGATGCCTGGGGTAGGAACTTTCAACTGCTTGCAAAAGGATTTCAGCTTCCTTACTGGATAGTCGTTTATCTTACTCCTATCAAACTCCTCCTCAACAACAGGTGTAGTGCCTCCAGCATTACTCATGGTCAAAACTGGCAGTTTCAAAAATCAAGCTTCAGGAAATTGGAGAACAAAAATAGGATATCCAACCAAAACAGATTGTGGCTGCGCTATGGTCTGCTTTCACTATGTAGCGCACACTAATCACTGCACATGGGTCATAAATGCAAAGTTCAAATCCTCACCGCTGACCCACCAATGTTAGAAGCGGCTGTCTCTAGTTGGCAGAGGTATACACTTCTGACAAATAGGGACACACCTTTTCTAGTCAGGGCAAGGGGATCACACACTTAGATAACCCCTGCTCACCCCCTTGGTAGCTTGGCAAAGCAGACAGGCTTATCTCAGAGGCAGTGCGTTAAGCATTTATGACCACATACAGTAATAAAGTGAATACACTACAAATGGACACGACACAGTAGTATTATAAAAATAAGAATGTTTATATAAGGCTTAGCACAAGACCAAATAACGACAAAAATATACCACAATCTTAATAAATACTCTTGGGAGGAAAAATAATAGTTCAAGTACGGTTTCTTCTTAGCACAAAGTCTTTAGTATCAAAAGCAACTCTTCTTCTTAAAAACACAGTTCTTGGCAACAATGTAACCCACACGGGAGTCACACGACGTCGAGGCAAAGTTAATCCAAAGGTTCGGAGTCGACCGCGAGGAGCGCTACGTCGAGCCCGGAGTCGAACAGACCCCCACAACACAGTACCTTGGAAAAGTGAAGCACTCGATGATCAGCGGCGTCGAGATGTCCGGCGTCGCGTCTTCGGCGTCGATCCGGCCTCGGAGTCGGGGCGATCTGCAGCGGCGTCGACCGAAGTCAGGCAGGAGCAGCGCTCACGAGGTGAAGCAGGATACGGCATCATCGTCGATGTCGATGTTGCAAGAGTGAGCAGCGCTCACGGCGTCGAGAGGGCTCGAAGTCGAGGCGATCAGCAGCGGGGCAGACACGAGGTCACTTGGAGCTGGAGCCGAACTCACTACTCACTGGCGATGCTGCTGGCGTCGATCGGGCCCGGCGGCCGGCGTCGAGGAAGCGGGACAATGGAGCCGTTACTCACGATGTCGAGCTGGATTCGGCGGCGTCCGTTGGCGTCGAGATTGCTGGATTCTTCAGAGGTGCTGGATTTCAGGTTCCAGCAACAAGCACTTTTAGCAAATAGATGAAGTCCTTTGGCCCTGTGACTTCAACAGGAGGCTGGCACTCTTCCAACCCTTGGAGATTTTCTATAGCAAGTTTGAGAGTACACACACAGTTCCTCTCTCCTGGTTCCTTGGCAAAAATAAAGAAGCAACTGCAGGATTCCCCCAACAAACAGCACACTGGCAGAAGGGGTAGGCAGTCCTTGGATCAGCAGGCTTCTTGTCCTTGGTTCAGGTTTCCTTGTCAGAAGTGATCTAAAATCTTGGTTCAGGGGTCCTTCTGTTATACCCCTTTTTGGCTTTGATCCCTCTGTCCATGCAGGGGAATTTCCCCCCATCTTGGGTTTGTTGTGGGTGTTGCCAGGCCGAGGCACCTGGCCTATTCACTGTGCAGGGCAGAGTCTTCAGCCGCCCAGCAGGAGCGGAGCCAGCATTGTCACTGGCAGGGCCAGGGCCATCAGTTGCCCGGCAGGAGGTGGGGCCAGGAAAGTCCCTGGCAGGCACAGAGTCATCAGTCGCCCGGCAGGGGGGCGGAGCCAGCATTGTATCAGGCAGGGCAGGCTATCAGGAGCTACTCTTCCCCTACTCTCAATGCAAATGCCCCACTCATCCCACACTGACTCATTCAGACCTCTGGAGCCACCCAGCTCCTGTCACACGCACACCAGAACCAGCAGAGACCGGTAGACAGTTAGACAAGAAAATAGCTACTTTCTAAAAGTGCTATTTTCAAACACAGAGTCCAAAAACCATCCACCCAAACGGATGCGTTATTAGACCCTGAGTTCAGGGATTCCAAACTCGACATTGCACCATGCTCCCCGAGCCCGCTAGGATTATAACTTTAATAATCCTGGCAGCCCATTCTAACTGATGGAGAGCAGGTAACCTTACAATAGTAAAAAACGAATATGGCTGTAATTCACTATTAGGACATGCCAACCTTGTTAGGCTTGTCCTACCTTATGCTTACAATGCACCCTGCCCTTGGGCCTACCATAGGGGTGACTAACATGAAGTTAAGGGAAGGTTTAGGGACTGGCAAGTAGGCGTACTTGCGCAGTCTGCGTGACAGTACCAGACTGCACGTAGGTCTAGCAATGGCAGACCTGTAGACATACTTTTACTAGGCCGCTTCTGTGGGTGGCACAACACGTGCTGCAAGCCCACTAGCAACATTTGTATTTACAAGCCCTGGCACTCCTGGTGCACTCTACTAGGGACTGACAGTAAACCAAATAAGCCAAACATGGAATTCAATCAATACAGCAATTTCACATAGGGAGCACTTGCACTGTGGCACTGATCAGCAGTGGCACAGTGCCCAAAGCAATATACCAGCAAAAACATCATAAACAGAGGAGGCAAACAGAAAAAATGGAGGAGAGACTCATGCCAATGATGTCAGGTCTAACATGAAGTAATTTGTTGATTATCCAGGTGGGATCACGATGCATAATACTTTTACCAGGACGGATAGTGATGCATATAGAGGCCTTGCTGAATAACAAACATATTGCTTACAAGCAACTTTTGATGCTTTGGTAGGAATTAGTGCCCTGCCCATTGATAGGGAGCAAAGCACACTGATGACAGCAGTTGAGAAATAAAGCAAAGATGATTCTTGAAGGATGATAGAAAGAACATAATGTTGGGAAGTTTTATCCGGGGGCAAACAAAGCCCAAGTAAAACAATCTAGAGGGAAGATTGGAGGTCAGCAGTCCATGTGTAAAAACACTTACTGCTGAAAAACTGGGTGGGGGAGGGGAGTTGGAGTATATATACATGTATAACTAGTAGAAAACAAAATGCAGGAAGCGTCACCATAGGATAAAAGTAGAGGGAAATGGTAGGGAAGTGACATTTAGGGCGACATGGTGGAGAGCTATATTTTTAGAGGGTGGCGATTTGGAGATGTTACTACATATTAATTCGTTAGAGGTATTTAAGCATGTATGGCAAATTGACATAAGTGTAAAGAGCCCTCTGATATCACAACAGTTCTTTTGATGCCCCAGGTTTTGCTCTTAGGGATGAGCAGATCTCTGGTTTGAACCTTTCTCTTGGGAGGACGCCATTGTAGTTAAAGAACTGTGCAGTTAGGTTGCTGATGAATGTACCGAGACGCAGCTCTGCTAAGGCTGCTTTGCGACTACTCCACTGGCTATCGATTCAAGAGAGAATCACGTTTAAGATCATGTGTATGGCACACAAGTCCATCTGTAATGAAGGTCCCACCATTCCGAACCCTCTGTTTCGTCGTCATCACTCCTGCAGATCGTTAAGATCTAATCAACGCAATCTGCTTGTAGTTCCTAGGGTTAAACGAGCCCGTATGGGAGGACGTCAGCTTTCCTTCCTGGCCGCCAAATGTTGGAACAAATTGCCAGATAACATCAGGCATGTAGGTGACCACCTCGCTTTCAGGAAGCAATTGAAGACACTTTTATTCAACTAGTGTGTGGATCAGTACTCTGGTCTTATAGCGCTGGGATGCCTAAGGGTAGCCATGCGCTCTACAAAAGAGTATTCATTCATTCATTCAAAGTTAGCTGGTGATATCAGTTACAGGCCAGTTTACCTGTGTTTGAACTGGGGTTGTCTGCATACATAAGTTGTAAATATTCGGAATATAAGTTCTGAAGGCTGTGCCTGGATCGCAGGGAAGATAGGGATGGAAAAATCACTGTTCGGGCCCTCTCTGCCCCAAAACCACTGCCCCCCCCCTTAGAGTGCTCATCCTTATTTATGACCAGTTTCACTGCTCAAGGTTCTGCTTCTGCTCCTTCCTTGGACCTTCTAGAGAGCAGGAGAGCGCTGTGCTCTGATAAGCACAGTCATTAGCACTCCTGATGAACAATTATTTTCTGTAAGAGACAACTTTGCTGCCCAGCAGCATCAAAATACAGCAATTAGAGCAGCAGGACATCTGATACCCAAAATATAAAGAGAGACAGCAGGGCCTGGGTTGCGCATAATTTTTGTTGAAACTACTTTGCAGGAATATCACAGACAGATATGGTTTAACTGAGAGAGTACTAAAAAACTGCTATAGCGGCGTGTCACTAACAGATATGTTTAATGATTTAACAGAGAGGCTTCAAAAGAACTTTGTTGGCTGTTACATATTTGTTAAACACTTTAGGCCATATGTACAAGGACTGGCAAAAACCATCCCTAATGTTTGTTAGTGTTTTCTTACCGCTGTGTACCTCTGAAAACTATTGCCATGTTAGCGACGTATTTACAAGCCGTTGCTACATAGCTTCAGGGAAAACTGCTGCTAACAATAGCGTGATGGAAATAGGCATTATGGTGTTAGCAGGCAATATCCAACGAAATGCCCATTAGCAGCAAAAAAACGCATGTTAGTCAACCCAACGTGAGTTTTTTTTTTTGCCTCTATTGGAAATTGACTTCTTGTAGAAAAAAGGCAAAACAACCAATGAAATGCAGAATGGAGCAGCCAGGGTCAAGTGCAGAACACATCAACATCTCCTTCAAGCCACCCAACATCCAGGATGACCAGGATGAGAGCCTGGATACCTCGCAGGACCTGCGTCTGGAGCCTGGATGCCTCGCTTAGCCTGTATCTGAAGCCTGGAGTGGGATGCGGGGGAGCTGCCGATTCGATGAGTCGATGAGCCGAGGCGGTAGACATTGAGGCACAGCGATTGCTCATACCTGGTGGTGAACTCTGGCAGGTCACATGGAGAGACGTTGCTGACCTGTGTGAGAAGACATCCTTGAGCTCCTTGGAACTGTGAAGGGTAGAGGCACTCCTGCTCACCAACATAGGGATGTCTGCATCGCATACTACGATCCACCACTGCACCAGGGTGCATGGAGGGGATTACCAACGGTGGGCGACGCTTCTTGGCATCACAGGCCAGATGATATTGCGCTGTCAGGACGCTGTGGAGGGCGAGGCCCCTGAGCTGCGCCAAACTTGTGTGGCAGGAGTGCTGCACCTTCATGCCTAGGGGGCCCTCCTACACCAGCTGCATCGGGGGTTCACTAGCGGACTTGTCAGTGACTGCTGTACCCAGGCTTGTGAAATCCCACTTGGCTGAGGCTCTTGCTGTCTGAGTCACAGATTTGGAGAGAGTGCTGCAGATTGCGCCACTGTGCCAATGTCCAGGTAAGAAGAAGGAGGGACGTGAAGCAGAGGAGGCCTGGGGTTTGAGCCAGCCAGTCCTAGCACCAGAAATTGACACATCCCCAGGGGTGGCTCATCCGCTATGGTGGAAGAGCGTCGCCCCCACTGCTTTCAAGCAGTGCAAGAAGAGGAAAAATCATCACAATATGATAACTTCTCGATGTAATCGTGCTATGTTTCCTTTGCGGGCGGCAGGGTGGGTAGAGCTGCTCCACTCACGGAGCAGGGTAGGGGCGGAGTTGCATGCCCACTCAAGTGCACAATGACTGTTTGGTCGGCCCACTCAGGCCGCCCAAAGCAGTTATGCTTACTGTCCTGTTTTCAATGCAGGCTGTATTACAGCCTGCCTGGAGAACATGCCCACCCCTCCAGCCCCAGGCTGAACACCTTGTCCCTGCGCCAATGCCCAATCCCAGCATTGTGATTGGCTTAAGGGAGGGTGCCTGCTGCCTGCTTTCTGTTCCTGGAAGCAGACTCAGGAGAGCAGGAGCAACGAAGATAGGGTACTAGGCCCCAAGTTAAGATTTCTCTCATTTAAATATTTACAAAACCCACTCTCACACACACACCCCCCCGACATCCACACCCATCCAGTGTCATTTCCGGGGTTTCCCACCTCCCAGATGTCCAGTCCCCCCCTGCAGCACTGCTCAATGGCGGCCACTATGTGGCCTCGCGCAGCGGGTGTACCACTGGTGTGCAAAAGGTATACATGGAAAATATGACTCATACCATTACATCACATTGCATTACAATGCATACTAATACTAGTCATATTGCAACAGTAGGGATGGTGTTGGATAGCAGAGATGTAAATATTACTAGTCCCACTTCAGTGTGTGCAACCCTAAAACTAACCCTTGCACCCCAAAGCAAACTCTAAACCCTAAAATTCATCTTTGAGCCCCCAAAACACCCAAATTCCAATTTAAACCCCTAATACATCCCATTTCATATCCAACACCCGAAACCCATACCCGCCAGAACACTTAAAAATATCCCATTACTAACCTCACAATGCATTGTAATGGAATGCGATGTAAAGGCACCTATGTTGCTGGGGGTGCATTGTAAAGGCATTACGATGTAATGCCTGCATTGTAATGGATGTATCTTTTGCAAAAGGCAAGCCATAGGCAAGCCCGTCTGCATCCGTCTGCCCCTGCACTCAGCATCAAGCACCCTTCCTGTCGGACACTCCACCTTAACAATGCCAGCACCCTCTTTGCCATCAACCCTGGATACCACATCCCCTGCCAGGACCAACATCTGTTCCTGACTGGACATTGCCATCACCATCACTGATGGATACTATATTACCTGCAAGGACCACCCAGACCATCCAGGAGGGGGCATTGCCATCACCTACAGAAGCACACTCCGACTGACCACGCACTCTAATGACCCAACAGTGACCATGAAACACCACAACTTCCAGTTCCGGACCAACCCCAAGTCCATCCTCTGCAGCCCCTTCATCTGCAGGCCCACTGGGCCATGGACCCCCATTCTCCGATACCATTGTAGACCTCATTGCACCCCAGGCTCTCCCATCCACCGACAACATCCTACTCAGTGAACACAAGTTCCAGGTGGACAACCCCAGTGACCAGAACACCACCCCCTCCTTGGGACACTCCCCATCTTCAGTCTCAAGCAGCATAGTCACCTCAGCAGGCCACATAGCAGGACACATGGTCGAGCACGTCTCCTCCGCCAGCTGGGAACTTGAACTACAGCCACACCACGAGACTCTCCTGGAACGGCCATCAATGTATACATCACATCTTTACTATGCCCACTGTACACCCCCGCCATTATCGCCTACTGCGCAGCTGGATCAAGGCCACCGAAGAACATCTTGTCAACTCCCTCAGCACCACCACTCCACCAATGCTTACAGACAATGACACTGCAGCACGCAACTGCCATAGATGGATCTCCAACTGCCCGACACCCTGGCACCCCTCAAGAACGGCACTGCATCAGTACATTATGCCTGCTTTATGGCAGGTGTAAGGGTGACGCAGTGCCACAGGGATAGCCTGGCCCCATGCATTGCTGGAGTTGCGTCATGGTTCTGACATGACTGCAGCAATGCATGACTTTAGCTCAGACAGATACGTCAGGATTCCAGAAGTATCTGTCATTGCTTGCGTTATGGGGCGCTGTCTAGTGAATACAGCGCATCCATGGTGTCACAAGAAGCAGGTTGTAAAAAGTGTTGCAACGGTGTCTTGTCACAGCGCTGCAACACTTTTCATGACTGAGGCCCAGGAATACGCATGATGGTGCGCATTGATGCCCTGTAGTTTTGTTGCAGGGCAGTGCAGCAACATGGTTATGCACTCCATGATGGATCCTGAGGTAGTAAATAAAACCGTCATCACGAGGTGTAGTTCGGATATTGACATCTGCCTGAACGAATTAGCGTCCCCGGAGAGTATACTGTCATCATTTCCAAATGTGGCATCTATGGTTCAGGATGTAATGTTCAAACGAGGGGAAAAAAGTCTACCACCCAGCGGAGGTTTGACTTAAACTGCTGTTGCGCACATTATCACCTGAAACAGGAACTGCACAATGCTCCAAGGAACATTGTCAATATTAGACAGGCCAGAAAGAGCTATAGATTGACTCTCCAAGAAAGGAAGAACGCCCTTAGAAAAGAGGCATGGCAGAAGCTTTCAGAGACTGAACACGCAAAAGATAGTGCTACCTTTTGGAAAGCGGTCAAAACACTATTTCTGACCCCAGAAAGGGGTCCAACGATCGAAGTAGCTATCTCAGAGGGTCAATAGGTCAAATACTTTTCTAAAATATATAATGGGACAAACATCAGTAATGGTCAAGGCAGCGAAAACCCATAACCTTTTGATCACCTATTAAACCTCTATTTTAGAATTAAGTGACCAGGGCTCTCTCCGCAAGTGCAGGCGGGAAGGCCTCTGGGACAGATGGGATTCCCTTGGACTTGAACAAGTCCAAATTCATTTTGTGGGTTCCAATAATTACACAAATAATTATTGCCAGTTGCAAGGCTGCTTTTCCATCAACTTGGATGGAATCCATTATCAACCCCATATTTAGAAAAGGGGACCAGCCAGGACCCATCTTGCTACAGGCCGATTTCTTTATTGGACTCCATGGGCAAGGTTGTGGGAAGTATCATTTTAGACCGCCTACAGCTTTGGGCTGAGGAAAATCAAATGTTATCAGATATTCAATATGGCTTCTGAGAAGGCTTAGGAACTGTGGAGCAGAGCTAAAACTTAGCGATTTTTATGGAAAAGTACAACAGGGCTAAAAAGGGGAACCTGTACTTAGCCTTTATCGATCTCACGGTAGCTTTAGACTGAGTAAGGCATTCAAAGCTCTGGAAGATCTTGTTATCACTGGGGGTAGACAGAAACATCATTCAATTTATCCGTCTCCTTTATGATGGAGCTAAATCATGTGTGCGATTTGGATTGGGAGGAGAGCGTACTGCCCGATTGGAAGGGGAGTCAGACAAAGCTGTGTCCTAGGACAGGCACTCCTTAAAGACATCAATGACTTCCTCCAAATAAGCAATCGCCCTATTCCAGCATTGTTATATGCGGACGTTGCCGTGATCATGTTTCGTACCCAGATCGGCCTGCAAAAAACCCTAAATAATTTTTATAACTTCATGAAGGGTTTGGATCTTAGAATCAATATTTCTAAAACTTTCATAATGAGATGTGGTCATAGGATTCAAAAGTGTAGGGATAGTTTTGTGGAAGGAAACCAGATCAATGCCACTAAGAGTTTTTCTTATTTAGGTATCCTATTTAGCCATAATGATAGCTGAGCCCAGGCAGTTGCAGCTACAAAGCTGGCACTAATTAGAACTACATCTGCATTAGCCAGCTTTGCAAAAAAATTGGGACGCAAACCACCTTTAGAACTTTTTAAAATATATAAAGCAAAATGTGTAACAACTGTTACTTATGGGATTTGGGGTTTTGCAACTACTAATTCAATTCAATTAGTATAAAATAATTTTTTTAAATATGTTTTATCAGTCCCGTCTAGTACCTCCACATATGTTTCTCATGCTGAACTGGGTCTCTCACACATATCCGACCTTATAAAAATAGAGCCTATCCTCCTGTGGCTCAGGATTTGGTCGCGTGATGAGGCCATCCTCAATAGAGAGTTATTACAGGATTGTCTTAGATTAGATGGTGCACAAAGAATACCTTGTGTTAAGTTTATTCAAGTTTTTACAAAATATATGGGCAAATCAGAATACCTCACCAATCCCAGCGCTATCACTACGGTTCCCAGGAACATCCTTAGAAAAGAGGCCCTCTTATACCTGGAGTCCCAAAGACTATCAAGGGAAATAATGAAGCCCAGAGTGATGCAGCACCAGATGGTTCCTACAACTTTAGCTTGCAGCCATATCTAGTTGTTGTACCAGGTGTTTATGATAGGTTTTTATTAATAAGATTCAGACTGGGGACCATACATAGGCTTGTCTTTTGCTCTACATTGAATTATTGGGCAAGTGAGTTACAAGCTTGTCCATGTGACAACTCATCGTCCTAATCGTCTATACACATTGTTTTATTCTGCAAATTATATTGGGAGGTAAAAAAGGTCTGATTTTATGGAAATGGGGGCTGAGACAATGCCGTCCTGCTTTTATGAAGCACCAGCTTCTGGACAATGAACATGTTGCTGGGAGGTTATCCATGTTTTTTAGAAGAATCCTCAACCAGAGAAAGAGTATGGTTATTTAAAACTCTATAAATGCACTAATAATTAATATTTATTTTTCTTTTTAAGAATGTGAGATGTATTTTAATTTGTTTAATTATTCATGTATTGTATCTGTGATTTTCATGATTGTTGCTTCACAATCAAAAAAAAGCTTTGTTCTGATTATGATTCTGATATATATACAACATTCATGACATTCATCCCAATTATTTTCAGGGAAAAAACATGAATGTACTACCAGGAATGGGCTTACATTCACCACCCGCCACAAAAAGGTAACATAATGGGGGAGCTGCGGCCATCAGTCAATAGGTAAAAGGTGCCGCAATTTAGGGAAGTTTGGGAACCACTGGAATAACTGGTCAAAAAGCAACAAACTATTATGAGGAGAGTAACGATAATAACCACAACATTATTCTGTTATATGTGTTCGGCAGCCATTGTCAAAAAGCCTGTTACACAACATGTCTGCCTGTCAGGGAGAAAAAACTATTCATTTGGCACAAAAGTACATAACAGTATACTGAAGTTGTGTAAGACCCACAATACTTTCCTGTTAGACACGGAATTCAGTTCACTAATGTCCAGCATTATTGTAGACCTAGTTCTCTTATTGCCCGAGAGAGGGTAGCATGGAGATACATACCAGGGGGGTAATCCTTGCCTCCGTGTCCTTAATAGAATTGAAACTTTCCTTTGTGCTACCTAGGTACTTTTTCATTGTATGTTAGAACTGGAGGCGAGGATTATGCATGTTTAAAGCTTACCTACCACCAGTGCGGCTGCGTTGTAGATTGGTTTAAATAAGAACCTTTTGAAAGTGGAGTCTGAAAACCAATCTGCCTCATTCATGACATCTTTGGTGTTGCCCCCTACCTTGATAGACTTGGAGTCCATAGCCCCCCTGGTGTAATGAGCTACAAGTTCAGTAATATCAATGTCGGCTTCTGCCATGATCCATATCACCCATCTTGCAATGGTCAGAGAGGACATAGCCTTGTAAGGCTTTTTGATGGCAATCAAGAGTTGCCGTTGGAGCTTGCCTCCTCGTATGACACTGCCTCCTCTCGTTCCCCTAAAGCCACAATCCAAGTCATTAAAGGATTTAGAGGAGACCACCTACTTCCCAGAGTCCCAAGACCCCCATCCTTCCTCACGAACATCCCTAGATCCCCCTTAATGAAGAAAATCAATAAGGAGTTTTCTTCCACCAAGTGCATGCTCATAAACTGCAGATCAGCCATCAATCATGCAACAGAGCTGGCAAAAACTATCCTTACTCACGACATTGACATCACCTTCATCACCGAATCATAGCTTAATGAGTTCTCCTCCCCATTCATGAACTTACTTGTTCCCCCAGGCATTGCGATCATCAATACAGACAGAAAAGTCCAGTGAGGTGGGAGTGTAGCTATCATACACAAGACCACCATACTTGTGACGGAAATCAACACCTTCAACTGCAACTCCCTCGAATGTCTAACCACAAACATCAAGACATCAGATAACAAACCACCCGCCTGGCCACTCTGCTGCATTCGGAGAACATTTATCTGACCTGATAACCACTGCTCACTTCATGACAACACCAACTTAATTCTAGGGGACCTTAACCTCCACTGGAATAACAAAAATGACCCGCTGATCCAAACCCTGAATGAACTACTGCAGAACAACAACCTCACCCAACATTGCAAAGAGGAAACCCACAACGGAGGAGCAACCCCTGATGCCATTATTGCCCATCCAACACAATCACTAGCGACCACATCCTGCCCGTGGACCAGTCCAATCACCACATCATCCTATTCAACATCAACCAAGTGCTCCTAGGTCAGCCCCTCATGCGTGGCCCCCCTCAATGGAGGAGAAATCTAACTCAGATCCCCCTGGCAGACTTGGAAGTCAAGATAAGTTCTCTCCTTCCCATCCCCGCAGAGGATCTCACCACAACAGAACTCACCTCCCACTTCAACTCCACTATGACTGTCATTCTAGACGGAATAGAGCCCCTAAAACAAAAAAGGGTTAGAATCACCCCATCAAGATCCTGGTTTAACACAGACATAAACTCTGAGAGAAGGCAACTAAGAGCCGCCGAAAGATTCTGGAGGACCAACCCGTCCCAAATCCTCCTAGAACAACTCAAAACAATAAGGGTTATGTACAATAAACACATCAAATAGGAAAAGCCTTCTTTCTTCTGCAACACTTAAGACAATGCTAAAAAGAGACCCAAGGAGCTTTTCAAGAGCATTCGCCAACAAACTTCCAAAACCCCAGCACCATCAGTTCTGGCTTCCAAAGACTTGTGTGAGATCTTCGCTAACTTCTTCAACGACAACATTTCCAAGATTGAGCTTTCCCTTGATGTCACTCACAGAGTAACTTTTAAAGCTCCAGAATCACTCCCAAAGGGGTAGGTGAGAAGCACGTATTTTGGAAAAGCTCGGTTTTAACCCATTCGCTGCATCTGTCGGCCAGCGGCCGTCGCAAGCACTACCTCCGTAGTGCTGCACACATCCATTGAACGACGCGGCTCCGCCCACCTAATGGAACAGATCACTCACATAATATCGAATACAAAAATATAGAATTACGAAAATATCGATGAAAAAATATAGAATGCAAAAATATCGAATTCCTATCTACAAAAGGTAAGTACAAAAATATCAAATCAAAAATATTGTTTTACAAAATATAGTTAGTCAAAATATTAATTTTTTTAAATGTCTTAAAAGTAATTTAAAATTAATTAAATAATACATATAATTAACAAAACATACTTAAAAATACTTAAATAACATTAACATTTTTAAATAATTCATTTAAGTTATAAAAAAACATGCAATTTTATTTTTTAAAACATACATATATATATATTCACTGAAAAAACCATAGGTTATAGACCATATATAGTTAGGAATTAGCATTTAAAAAACCTTATTTTACTCACACAAAACCATTGAAATTCCATATATAGTTAATTGCACTAACTATATATCGCGCACCCGCAATCCACTGCTGATGATGTCACATATTACATCATTCATGACATGGTCAGTGACATCACTGATGACATCACTGATGACATCTCAAATGACATCACTGATGACATCATCCAGTGACTGTGTGTTTCTGAAAAGTTTAAATATGTTTTACATATTGAAGAATGAGTAGATGTAGAAGTGTCTGGATGAAGGATTTAGTAGGTGCGTGACTGACTGTATGAGTGAGTGATTAAATGTGTCTCACTGAGTGCATGGGTTAGTGACTAAACTGTCTTAATTTGTGCATCATTATGTCTGTTGTTCTGTAAACTGCTGCATGTGTTGGTCAGTAGCTATATGAGTAACTATATGGGTTATTGATTGATTGCCCAAGTATTTGTATGGGAGACTGAGTGTGTGTGTGGGTGGCTGGGAGGTGTGTGACTCTGTGCCGATCAATGTGTACTTGTATCAATGATTGTATAAGAGAGTAAGTATGTGTTAGTATATGTTTCAAAATGTAAGGTGCTCTATGTTTAACTGTATAGATTAGAAAATGGAAGTGTGATTGATTATTTACAGGACTGACTAGGTGTGTGAGTAACTCCATGGATGAGTGACAGAGTGTGAGAGTCTGTATAGGTGTATGAGTGCATATGATAGTGTTGTAAAGATGAGTGATTGTATGTATGAATGATTGTATGGGTAAATGAGTGAATGTGTGTGTAAACATAGGAATCACTGAGTGCGTATGTAGTAACTAGTATTGGTGTGTCAATGGTTTCAAAAATTATACTCTGTATTTAACACTGGGTGTAACAGAGGTTATATTAAAGTGTGAGGAGATGCATTGTATTGTCACATGAATGATATCATCAGTGATGTGGTCATTGATGTCAAATGAGATGTCATCAGTGATGTCATCAGTGATGTCATTTGAGATGTCATCAGTGATGTCATTTGAGATGTTATCAGTGATGTCATCAGTGATGTCATTTGAGATGTCATCAGTGATGTCATCAGTGATGTCACTGACCATGTCATGAATGATGTAATATGTGACATCATCAGCAGTGGATTGCGGGTGCGCGATATATAGTTAGTGCAACTAACTATATATGGAATTTCAATGGTTTTGTGTGAGTAAAATAAGGTTTTTTAAATGCTAATTCCTAACTATATATGGTCTATAACCTATGGTTTTTTCAGTGAATTTTCAAGGTTTTGTAAATGCTAATTCCTAACTATATATGGTCTATAACCTATGGTTTTTTCAGTGAATTTCAATGGTTTTTTAATAGCAAATATCATAAGCTGTCGAATGTCAAGTACGTGGTAAGTGAAAACATTTTCGTGTTTATGCACACTGATCTGCTTTGAATGGTGCCCCCCCCCCTTCATTTCTATTAGGAGTACTCTCTCTTTGCACATAGTGAAGGGTAGTTAACGCAGGCCTTTGCCCCCGTTGTAATACGTCGTGCCTGCTTCTCTCTCCATTTGATTGATTGTTATCCAAGTATTTACTGTTTTAGAATTGGTTCTCTTTGGTTCATTATCTATTTACAAACAAACACAGAGTCGCAATACTCTGTTTAGTCTTTGCAGATAACGAAAAATCGTGTAAAAAAAAAAGAAAAGGAATCGAGCAAAATCAGTAGGCCACTAATGGGATCTCTTTTTGACCTCGCTAAAATAGAAACATTAGGAACAACCCCTCATGACAAATACAAAACTAGTGAGATGAACTGAACTCCACACAATGATGGCTGCAAAACAGCTCGGCTCCGCCACCCACCCCGCCCAAAATAACGATAAAGAGCGGCTGCCATGATTGGTTGCGGAATGGCCACGACGGAGCTACGAAATGGTGCTGCTCTCATGCTAACCCCAGCTTCAGTCTGAAACATCCAGAAACACTGTAGACTACCAATTCGATCAGTTCCGGTAGCGCCCCAATGTAACCCGGTAGAGGAGAACTAGCCCTCCCCTCTTTGACTGATGGTTCTTGTTGCCTGTCCCTTCTGTTGTCATTTAACAGAACTATTTAGCCTGCTGAAAGGGGTTGTGTTCCGACCGCTGGTTGGTGGAGACATTTTGACTATATTCTGGACCTGCGTTGTCGCGTAATGCGTCATATGACGCGCCGCGTTAGCGCATCCGGAAGTCATCCGGGGCGCGCAGCGGGTAACGTAAGCATAACAAGTCATGTGACTTGTTAATAAAACTTTTCATTGGTTCATTTAACTTCTTATTCTAATGATGAAAGGCTTGGTCATATGACCTAAAAATTACGCTTTTTATTACTTCCGAACATTATTTTTTCTTAAATATATGTTATAATGTTCCAGGCTAATGTACTTTCCCGGAAAATTTACAACTGTCCTGCAAGTAAAATATATTCCTTTTTCGAGAAAAAGAGCGTTTCTTCGTCCCATGACGGAGCCGTTGAGCAAAAGAGGGTCGACCTGCTGTCTTAGTTGCCGATACGCCTGAATATGAGATTCTTATCGATCACTTTATGTTGCAGGAGTAGAAAACACAACAGCCCTTGACCATTTATCTTTACTGCGTTCCTTCGTATTATACCTTTTACCCTTCATGTAATTGGTCTGCTTTATTTCACTTGCCTTTTAATGATTCTAAAACAGTGACTATTATTACAAACTTTATCAATGTATATACTACTACCATGTTTTCTTTTAAAAACCTTTATTGTGAAAATTTCATTATACAAATACGAGCCTATAACCACGTGGGCCGGCCACGGAGCAAACTGTAATCGTATATGATGAGTAGACATTTACACTGTAGAGGAACATAACGGGCGGGCCATTAGGTTGCAAAAACTAAGGTTTCTAACAGTTACGGAATCGGTGGACGTACATTTTATAATTAAAATACGACAGGGCCAGTTACAATAAAATTATCTAGATATACATTTGCGGGCAAGTACCATGGGTGACGTTAATTCGAACTTTCAATAGTACAGTAATCAATAACACATCAGAACTTAATATCAATAGGGATGTCGAAATATTCAATCAATTCTCGTCCCCGCCCGCCATGTGCTTCAAAACTGCATACGTATCTCGTGATTTCAAGGTTCTGCAACCAGTACACAACAAGGAGTTACGAGTCCCATTTATTCCGGCGCCATTTTGGGCGAGGACGGGCAGGTCCAGGATATAGTCAAAATGTCTCTACCAACCATCGACTATGATGATGTTCATAGGCTGTATTTATTAGAGTAACACTCATCTGTCCACATGAAATTAATTTGCCACAATCTAAACATGTCATTTTAATCTTTCCAAAGTTCTTCTAAATATTTGGGACCGTTTCCCTTGCCTCTGATGCTGTCAGTGCCACTTCTTTGATGAATGTACTAGCAGGTCAGGGGTTCTCCTCCAAATCTCTCTTTTATGCAGCACTATAATTAATTGGTGCCACCTCTCCATATGACGATGCATGGTATAGTTACCATAACTATATTTTTTTTCGGTTCCTCTGGAGAGTTCATCGTGGCAGATGAAGCGTGTAACGTACCGGGCATTTACCTTTTTTTGCATGTACAGGAAAGGAAAAAAAAATCGAGCGTCCGAGTTCTAAGGTGTCCCAGGGCCATTTTAGTGGACCAGGCCCAAATCCAAAGAACAGGCCGCCATTTTGAGAGTCCTGTTGCAGCCGCCTGTCGCTGTAGCATCAAGAGCAGCCGAAACTCAGCTGAATGGCAACTGAAACGGTAAAGGGGCGCCCCACTACAGCAGACGAGCCTCCACCTAGGAAGGCCCGTTCACGCCGCCTCCCCCCCCCCTTCGGGCACCCCACGCCGTTATTCGGAGCAGTATTGTAGGATGGCCACACCAGTGCGGCAACTTGCTAGACATCACCTCGGTGGTAACCGAATCTCAGCGCCTTGTGGTGTCTTCTATTCAGAAAACATTGTTGTGCTGCCTTCGACCTATTCGCCGCAAGTGCGCACGCAACTCAGCTGCATAGCTTGCTAGACACCACCTCGGTGCTAACCGAATCTCAGCGCCTTGTGGTCTCTTCTATTCCAAAAATATTGTTGCGCTGCCTTTGGCCCCATTCGCACATCGGTCCGCTACTGCCGCCATCTCACAGGCCAACGGGGCGCCCCACGCCGACTTTCAGCATTGTAGGATGGCCACACCAGTGCACCTTACTAGACACCACCTCGGTGCCATCCGGATCTTGGCATCTCAGCGCCTTGTGGTGTCTTCTATTCAGAAAATATTCTTGCGCTACCTTTGCCCCATTCACACATCGGTCCGCTACTGACGCCATCTCACAGGCTAATGGGGCGCCCCACGCCGAGTTTCAGCATTGTAGGATGACCACACCAGTACAGCAACTTGCTAGACATCACCTCGGTGCCATCCGGATCTCGGCGCCCCACTGCAGATGAAGTGCCTCTCAACTATGAAACCACCACGGTGACATCCGGATCTTGGCGCCTTGTGCTGGTTCCGGCCTATTCACACATCGGTCCGCTACTGACGCCATCTCACAGGGTAATGGGGCGCCCCACGCCGAGTTTCAGCATTGTAGGATGACCACACCAGTACAGCAACTTGCTAGACATCACCTCGGTGCCATCCGGATCTTGGCATCTCAACGCCTAGTGGTATCTTCCATACAGAAAATATTGTTGCGCTGCCTTTGGCCCCATTCGCACATCGGTCCGCTACTGACGCCATGTCACAGGCCAACGGGGCGCCCCACGCCGACTTTTACCATTGTAGGATGGCCACAACAGTACCACAACTTGCTAGACACCACCTCGGTGCCATCCGAATCTTGGCATCTCAGCGCCTTGTGGTGTCTTCTAATCAGAAAATATTGTTGCGCTGCCTTTGGCCCCATTCGCACATCGGTCCGCTACTGACGCCATCTCACAGGCCAACGGGGCGCCCCACGCCGACTTTCAACATTGTAGGATGGCCACACCAGTGCGGCAACTTACTAGACACCACCTCGGTGCCATCCGGATCTTGGCGCGTTGTGCTGCCTTCGGCCTATTCGCACATCGGTCCGCTACTGACGCAAACTCACAGGCCAACGGGGCGCCCCACGCCGACTTTCAGCATTGTAGGATGGCCACACCAGTGCTGCAACTTGCTGGACACCACCTCGGTGCCATCCGGATCTTGGCGCGTTGTGTTGCCTTCGGCCTATTCGCACATCGGTCCGCTACTGACGCCGCCTCACGTGCCAACGTATTTTCTCCGCATTTTATACCCTATGCCGCATAACAGGTCATGTGACTTGTTTATAAAACTTTTCATTGGTTCATTTTACTTTTGGTTTCCTAATGATGGAAGGCTTGATCATATGACCTAAAAACAACACTTTTCATTGGATGAAAACTTTTTTTTTTCCCAAACGATGAAAGCCCCACCTTGTTTCTGGATGTTTCAGACTGAAGCTGGCGTCAGCATGAGAGCACGACCATCTCGTAGCTCAGTCGTGGTCATTCCGCGAGCAATCATGGCAGCCGCTCCCCACCGGAAGCCTACAGGAGTCGGGGGCCCCCAAAACTTTTGATGAATCCTCAAGGCGGAGGGGACGCTTTCGAGAATGGGGTCCAAGACCTAGTAGACAAGCGTCCGATTTCCAAGGTGTCCCAGGGCCATTTCAGTGGACCAGGCCCAAAAAGGAAACAGCCTGCCGCCATTTTGAGAGTCCTGTGACAGCCGCCTATCGGCTTTTGACACAGTGGACCAAAAGCGGACGGAATGGCAACTGAAACGGTAAAGGGGCGCCCCACTACAACAGACGAGACTCCACCTGGAGAGGCCCGTTCACGCCGCCTCCCCCGGGGCGCCCCACGCCGTTATTCGGAGCAGCATTGTAGGATACCAAAACCAGTGCGGCAACTTACTGGACATCACCTTGGTGCCATCGTTCTGCTGCCTTGGAACTATTCGCACAACAGTTTGCTACTGATGACCCACCCCCGCGACGCCCCACGCCAGAAATCTGGACGTTGTGCTGCGTTGGGACTATTCGCACAGCCGACCGCTACTTCGTTGTTTTTCCCTAAAAATGTTTATATGTTATTACTGTTTTTGTTTTCTTGTATATATTTATAAGTTATTAAAGTTTTATAATCTTACTACTTTGTTGGAGTGCTATATATTTTTAATGTGACACATAATTGTAAAAACTTTGATGTACAAAGAGTCATCCCTGGAATCTTCCGCTTCAGGCTCGGTCCCCTCCCCAATCACAATACAGGATGGTTTTCAGATAATAGGAACGCGTCTGCTGTGACGGATCTCATCGAGTGTGGGCCTTGATCTACTATAACTCCTTTGAAGAGGGGTGATTCTTTACAGCTGGGGCCATAAACTACATCTGCAGGGCTAGCTGATACCCTAGGACCGGCCTGGACAATCGGACACAGAGGAAAAGGAGTGTCAGAGGGTGCGGTAGTGAATAGGGCGAAAGGGACGTGTCGGGCGGGCACAGGGTGTGATTCTCAGGGAAGAGCAGCGCAGATGGGGGGTGGTTTATTACCCATGCATAAGACAGAGAGCGGGGGTGACCAGTGCCTGGGGGAGATGCTTGCGAGGGTGGGGAGCCATGCTAAGGATCGACAGCGTGCACAGAGTGGGTCTGGTCAAGGCATCTAAAATGACTGCCGTGCACGACAAAAGTGTGGCATTTGAAAAAAGGCAAGATGGCGCAGACAATGTTTTTCAACACTTCCTGATTTCCTTCGAATCGAACGTTAACAGACGTTGGGGCATATTACCAAAGTTAAGCGATATTTATCCCTAACGATGCTTAGCAACGATTTTTTTACCGCTAAGCATCGTCAGAAATTATCGCAGATAAACCTTGCTATTATCAAGGTTTATCGCAAATACGATAAAAAACGACCGCAATGCATTAATATCGCTGAAAACTCAGCGATATTCATGCATTACCGAGCTAATGCTGTTAGCCATGTTATCCACCTCCCATTGGATAACATGGCTAAGAACTGCTCAGGGCAGGTGCTAGCTTTTGGAGATATTCGCGCTTATCGCGAATATTTCCAAAAGTTGATAATAGGAGATAGCGATGTTAGCGACTGTTTCCAGTCGCTAACATCTTGGCATGCCCACTTTGCATGTCATTAGTGATAAATATCACTCACATGCAAAGTGGGGCCCAAGATGGTCGCTATCTCCTACTAGCCGTCGCTAACTGGTGTTAGCAACAGCTAGGTAATACAGATATAATTTTATCTCTGCGAAGCGGAGCGCTGTTACAGATATATATCTTGTTTTTGAACGTTAATTTCTCAAAATCCACTGAAGCACATATATTGAGACCTAGCAAAGGCACATCGAGCTACCAGTCCCTACAATTTTGCCAAGTTTCGTGCAAATCCATTCAGCCGTTTGATTATTATTATTATTATTTTTTTTGCCCCGCGAGGCCCTTTTAAAACCTCCACATCAAACCTAAGAGGTCAAGGAGGATCTACTATGCACCCTTATGGTCATTTGCCCCTTCGCTTTGGCCTCCTCTTGTCTCTCGATCCTACCAAGAGACAAGATGGCGGCCGCTACGGACTGTTTGCAATGTTTACAGACGCCGGAGAACCAATCAGCTTCGCAAACCTCCGTTACGCGAAGCGGAGCGCTGTTACAGATATATATCTTTTTTTGAACGTTAATTTCTCAAAATCCACTAGAGCACATATATTGAGACCTAGCAAAGGCACATCGGGCTACCAGTCCCTAATATTTTACCAAGTTTCGTGCAAATCCATTTAGCCGTTCGATTATTATTATTATTTATTTTTTTTGCCCCGCGGGGCCCTTTTAAAACCTCCACATCAAACCTAGGGGGTCAGCGAGGATCTACTATGCCCCCTTATGGTCATTTGCCCCTTCGCTTTGGCCTCCTCTTGTCTCTCGATCCTACCGAGAGACAAGATGGCGGCCGCTACGGACTGTTTGGAATGTTCACAGACGCCGGAGAACCAATCAGCTTCGCTTCACAAAGCTCCGTACCGCGAAAAGTCCGCGAACCGGAGCGCTGCCCGGTCCGCTGTTACAGATATATATCTTTTTTTGAACGTTAATTTCTCAAAATCCACTGGAGCACATATATTGAGACCTAGCAAAGGCACATCGGGCTACCAGTCCCTACAATTTTGCCAAGTTTCGTGCAAATCCATTCAGCCGTTCGGGCTAAAAGTGAGGCCAACCGCCCTATGGAAAACTCAATGTTAAAAACACGTTTTGGGACCCCCCTTTGTTCTCGGCCCCCCCTTGACAAACCCCCCCCAAATTTTCAAGGGCTGCTCAGAAACAAAATGTGCCATTTTCCTGAAAATTTCAGCCAATTCCGTCCACAAACGCCAAAGTTATTAGACATAGAATTTTCAAAAATCCCATAGAGAAAAAATCCTAACTATATATACCTACTGGCGACTGCCAGTAGGTAATATATATATATATATATATATTTTAACATAATATTAATAAAAAATATACAATATTTTTACCGTAGGATAACGGGAAGGTAACATTTACAATTACCACTCCAGTGAGTGCAACAATAGGGAAAGCATTGGATATCGTAGGGGTAAAAATTTCAATTCATACTCCAGTGAATGCAACAGTAGGGAAAGCGTTGGATAGCGTAGGTGTAAAAATTACTG
This sequence comes from Lissotriton helveticus, assembly GCF_964261635.1. Taxonomy (NCBI): domain Eukaryota; kingdom Metazoa; phylum Chordata; class Amphibia; order Caudata; family Salamandridae; genus Lissotriton; species Lissotriton helveticus. The sequence continues at coordinate 497,071,559 of NC_136060.1, forward strand.
TTCCCTCTCCAGAGAGTGCAACAGTAGAGAAATCGTTGGATCTCGTAAGGGTATAAATTACTATTCCCATTCCAGAGAGTGCAACAGTAGTGAAAGCGTTGGATAGCGTAGGGGTAAAAATTACAATTCCGACTTCAGAGAGTGCAACAGTAGGGAAAGTGTTGGATAGAGTAGGGGTAAAATTACTATTCCCACTCTAGAGAGTGCAACAGTAGGGAAAGCGTTGGATAGTGTAGGGGTAAAAATTACTATTCCCACTGCAGAGAGTACAACAGTAGGGAAAGTAATCATTTAATATATTATTAAACATAAATTAAATATGAATACCAATAAAACATTAATTAAAAGTAATTACCACTTTAATATTATGTAATATTTAATCAATTAAAAATACAAATACATATTAGTTATTAAAATTAATTACCTATTCATAATTAATTAACAAGTAATTAGTAATAAACATTAATATCAATTAATAATTAACACTAATTTAATTATCAATACACAAAAAGTATTTTTAATAAGAAATGAATTACTTCCCACACTATGGGGTCGATTCCGATCCGGTAAAATGCGCTCCGAATCGTCGTACGGAGCGTTTTTTCCCCGTACGAATCGTACCCGTAAACGTCCCGTACGTATGACGAAGTACGATCCGTACCAGGAGCCGAACTCCGTACGAGTCGTACAGGACTCTGTACGAATCAAATCTCCGTACGAATCTCACTCGGAACCCGCTGTACGCGACATCACTACGGTTCGCGGCTGGTTTTTACGACCCAGCAAGTACGATTTGTGTCGGGTATGCACCGTACGACCCTTTTCCTACGGGAGCTGAAAACAGTCGTAAACGCAGAGTTCGCGCCGAAAAAGGTAGGGAACGCCCCCCCCCGGGTACGGCACGTACCCCCCATGATCGCAGGGGTACGCGCCGTACCCCTGTGATCATGCGGGGTACGTGCCGTACACCCAGCGTACATGGGGTATGCACCGTACCCCATGTACGGTGGGTGTACGGCACGTACCCCATGTACGCTGGGTGTACGGCACGTACCCCGCATGATCAGAGGGGTACGGCGCGTACCCCTGTGATCATGGGGGGTACGCGCCGTACGGTGTGTAGGTGATCGTGCGCTTTTCCGTACGAATCGACGTGTACCGTACGAATCGCGTCCTGGTCGGCCGATCGGGATCGGAATCGTCCGGTCGTACGGCGTCCGTACGAGTCGTACGGAAACGGCTCCGGATACGATTCGTATGGACGGGGATTTTACCGGATCGGAATCGGCCCCTATATCTCTATAAACCCACAATCTACTACAGAAAATAAATTAATACAATTATCGTAATTATCAATTAATGAATTAATACAAATGAATTACCAATTAATAAAAATTAATTACCAATTAACAATTAATGAACAATGAATTAAAATTCAATACCAATAAATAAATAAAAATGATTTACTTAATTACAAATAAATTACTTCCCACTCTATTCCCCTATTAACCCACAACCTGCTATGGAAAATAAAAGAATACAATTAACATAATTATCAATTAATCAATTAATAAAAAATTCATTACCAATTAATTCAAAATGAATACCAATAAATAAATAAAAATATGTAATTAATGACAAATAAATTACTTCCCACCATATTCCCCTATAAACGCACAACCTGCTACAGAACAAAAATGCAAAGTTAAATTAAAAATAATTAGTAATTTCTAAAAATTAATATTTAATTTCATATAATTAAATTACTTCCCACTCCAAAAATAATATACACTTTTCACACATTTACTAACATACAAAACACTTTAAAAAATTCGATAATATTAAAAATGTGATATATTTAAATACCTATAATATACACTTCGATATTTTGACTTTCTATATTTTAAAAATCGATATTATATTACTTACCTTCAATTCGATATTTCACACCACTATATTCTGTCCATTCGATATTTTGTCCATTCTATATTTTGACTTCGATATTATGGCTATTCTATATTTTGAATTCGATATTATGTCTAGTTACCAATGGAACGTCCTGCACCATGGCGGAATTTCCGCCGCGGTTAAGGCGTTAAGGAGCTTTCTAAATAAAAGGTAATCTGGGCATTTTTGGAGATGAGTAGGAAGCTGATTCCAATGATAGGGGTCTAGGTTGAAGATTACCTTGCCACCCACGCGGGATTTTATGAAACGCAGGTGAAGCAGCAATGATTTGGCTCCTGAGCGTAGAGGTCCAGGTGGCTGGTAATGAATACATTTTTCTGCTGGATAGCCAGGACCTTTACCATTTAGTGCTTTGTGCACAATGCAGCATATCTTAAATTTGACCCGCTAGCATATTGGAAGCCAGTGTAAACATTGTAATAGGAGAGAAGCTGTCCTGACAGGAGATTTTGAGACGAGGTGAGCCGTTGTGTTTTGAACTACCTGATGTCTACTTAGGGACGACTCATTCGCTGAAGTTATATAAGGCCAGCCCCCATGCTGGTGCTCTGAGGTGGTGTTTGAGGTCTTACTCACGTTCGAGGTGGGAAGCTTGCCGCTTGTGCCACCCTCGCAATGTGTCACCCCAAGAAAAACACATTTTTGGACTGAGCCCTTCAATCGTACCGCCTCTGCAGTGTCAGGCGAGGCCTGGAGGTAAGAGGCACAAAGCGGGAAGACCGCTTTAACTCCCTCAGTGCTGACTAACCCCGGGCGGCAAACTAGGCTCTGTTGGTGGAGTTTTTCAGAGTTTTGCCAACTCTGCACTTTGTTAGGAACTCAGAGTTCTGGTAAAACTTCAACTTTATGGCAGAGCGGATTTAGCCCCTGCGCCCCTGGGCCCAAATAAAAAAAGAAAAAGACTCACATGCTCTCTGGTGTCTCCGGGCTGTTCTCCTCTTCATGATAGGGTCTTCTCCTTCCTCGCTGTCCTCATCCTCGCTGCTAACCCCTACATTTGGCGTCTTGCGTGGACTGTGCACTAACTCTGGCGGGTGCGGCCATCTTAAGTAAGCAGCATAACGAACAGCAAAGAGAGCGTGCAAGCGACTTGGGGGCAAAAACGAGTGGCTAAAAAGAGAGCTAATCCAGCAACCCCCGAGCCGCCCTACCCAAGTGACGCCAGACTTATCGGGCGCTACCAAGGGGCGATCAGAAAACACATAGAAGGCACCTACCAGGAAAAGAGCGTTACAGACGAAACAGAAACTAAGTCTCGCGGGGGCGGCCATCTAAAGTAAGCAGCACAACAAACAGCAAAGAGAGCGTGCAAGCGACGTGGGGGCAAAAACGAGAGACTAAAAAGAAAACTAATCCAACGATCCCAGAGCCGCCCCACCCAAGTTTTGCCAGGCTTACCGGGCACTACCAAGGCGCGATCCGAAACACATAGAAGGCACTAAAACGCGGCCATCTTGGAGAAACCGCGGGAAAACCAGCGCATCGGACACCACCGCGAGAAGTGGGCGGAGCAAGAAGCGAATACAAAAACAAAACTGCTACTAGGGGGGGTGGCCATCTTAGGTCGTAACCGCTAAGACAAAGAACGTGAAATACTGCAGGCAGCCAGCGAACAGTAAAACAAGCCTAAGCCACCAGATCACAGCACAAACTCCTTAGACAAGCTGCTGAGAAGCCATAAGAGCACCACGGTCTTCGAACAACAATACAATAACTAAAGTAAGACCAAGCAGCCCAACCCGATACCGCACCGCCACTACAAGGGAGACCCGCCACCAAATAGGCAGCCACCTCTACAGGAAAATCCTGGCCAAACACAGGGCAAAGAAACCAAGCCTTCGATAAAGAAACAAACAAACACAACAAAGAGAAAAAAACAATCAGATATAATCAGAGCAAAGACACAGGAGAGTGACGCACTAGTGAGACAGCAACAGAACTTTCGTCTAAAAGCGACAAACCTCAGGATCTAACAAAACGGATAAAAAACAGACGAAAGTCAAAGCAAGCACAGGAACAAACCCAACACCTAACGAAGGTTGTCCAAACAGCCCCAAGAAGAAAACCATCCTACCGTCACTACTAGGCTACAACAGGAGATTCGAGCTCCTACAAAGCAAAAGAGGGCTACGGAAAATGGCAGGAAGCAATGGTAAAGTTACGCAACAACAACAAAAGCCGAAAGGTGACGGCGCGCCAGAGTCTCCCTTCAAACAGAAATCGGATATCAACAGCACGCTAGGTAGCATACTAAAAAAACTTGCAGAAGTCCACGATCTGGCCAAATCAACTAATAAAACAACGGATGCCATACAACTAGAATTAGCGGCATGCAGAGCAGACATCCACATGGCTAACAATAGACTATCGACAGTAGAACAGAGGGTGAGTGATATAGAAGACAAAACACAACTAGCGAGCAAGGCAATGGGAAATATATCTAAAGTGACTACAGACCTACAGAGGCAAGCGGCTGACTTCGAAGATCCTCAGAGAAAAGGGAATATAAGAATTCTTGGTCTACCAGAGGGAGAAGAAGACAAGGCAGGCTCATGCGTAGCCATGCTACAAGACCTCTTACCAAAAATAACAAATCTAAAATTGAAAACCCTTTTGAACTAGACGAAGCCTACAGAGTACCTGCATACAAACAAAGCAACAGACAAACACCGAGGCCAATAATATGCAAACCCTTGCGCTCACACCAAACAGAAACCATCTTCAGAGTTGCAAGAAAAAACCCGAACCTGCAATGTGATGGCAACAAGATCATCCTCACGCAAGACTATTCGAAGGCGAAAATGGACATTAGAAAGGGCTTCCTGATACAAAGAGACAAACTAAGGAAAAAAACATCATCTATTCCTTCGTTGGCCCGACGAGGTTCAGAATAAACAATAAAGGAACAATAATATTCGAGGACCCTACAGACCTGTTGCGATACCTTACATCATCCGAGCCACAAGAAATGGAAATGATGTCTACCTCATAGAAAAGAAGAGCCTCTCAGGACAACAACGCAGAATAGAATTGCAAAGAAAACATAAAAAGAGTGGCACATAATAAAAGAAATTACAGGAAAACTGAGCACAACTTGCAACACATCTGCCTCAAACACTTCTAACACTAAATGAAAGACACATGAAAGTAATGTTTCAAAAGAGAAGATCAGAGCACAACAAGCAACGTATCTACCTCATTTAAGATCACAGTGAAGGACAAGCACATGAATAACAGAGAAATCAAGAGCAGAAACAACCACAAACACCAAAACAAGACATTGTATAGAAAGCGATGATCGCCCAAGATCATACATATCCTTTTAAAAACGAGACTACAGAGAGAACTTGTCCACTCAAAACGAAATAACCTCAGAGAAGGGGGTTGAAGTTGGCCCAAAGAACGCTAGGGCACGATGAACATAACCAGAATAGACTATGTCCCGGGGCGTAGGGGGTAGAGGACCTTGCTGTTACACACTTTTAGTACGACTTTGTAGCAGGGGGGTGGGAGGGAAGGGGAGGGCAGGGTAACAGGGGGGGTGTTTGTCCATCATGTCCGTCATGTATGTCAAGTTAGTAATAACCAGAACTTTAGCGTATCCTCTGTCAGAAAACAGGAGCCACCTAGCAGCACACTGTCGCAATCACAAGCAAGACAACCCACGAGTAACACTCACACACAATGAGTAGAAAGGACACACTCCAGTCCGATCTCAAAGTAATATCCCTGAACGTTAAGGGTTTGAACCACCCAGTAAAAAGGAAAAAAATATTAGACTACTTAGCCAAAACAAAAGGGAATATCATTGTCTTACAGGAAACCAAGCTATCACTAGAAGACGCGAATAAGCTTAAAGCGAGACGGATAGGCCAACTAGCCTGTTCACCAGCAGTGGGGAAAAAAAGAGGAGTAGTAACCATAGTGAGTTCTAAATCCAAATTAACAATTTAAAGTGTAGAACAAGATGACGAGGGGAGACTTCTGTACACTCAACTCAAAAGAGGAGAAGAAACAATATCAGTAACCAACATTTATGCACCAAACAAAGAGGACACAACATTCTGGGAGAGGGTAACAAGGAAATTGGAAAACAAACAAACGCACAACCTGAATATAGTGGCTGGAGATTTCAATCGAGTCATAGATCACCCCCTAGACAGACAATCTGGCTCCCAGTCGAGATCCCTAACCTCCTGTAACATCCTTAAAAACATCTGCAACAGATTTGAGCTACAAGACCCATGGAGACTACAACACCCAGACACAAGAGACTACACCTTCTACTCCAACCTGCACAACACATATAGCAGAATAGACTACATTCTCATCTCAAAGTCGCATACGCACCTAATAGAACACACAGACAACGCAGCAAGAACGGTCTCAGAATACCCGTGCATCAGCCTACACCTAACAGGCAGACGCAACAACCACATTACTCATAGATGGAGGTTCAACAACATAACGATCGAAAAGAAGGAGGACAAAGACACGATTGAGAGAGCAATCAAAAACTATATGAATGAGAATGACACACCAGATACTGCCCCCAAATGCCTGTGGGAAGCACTGATAGAAATCAAGGCCAGAAGAGACAAGGAAGCAAAATCACAGCTAGACAAACTAGAAAAGGACATAAAAGAACTAGAAACACAACATATGGGCAACACCACAAACCACGAGTTTCTCCTAGCACTTACCGGGACGAATTACGAATTTAACAGAATCCTCAGTGAGAGAGCGGGGCTATGGATAAGAAAGTATAAACAGATCAACCTATGCGATGCGAACAAGGCAGGGAAAACACTAGCGACATACCTCAAACGCAAGCAGAGACAGCACTGCATATCCTCTATCACAGACCAGCACAATAAAACACAAACCTCCCACAAAGAAATCCTACACACTTTCAAGGAGTTCTACAAAGACCTATACACAAGAGACGACAACATCGACAAAGCAAGCACCACAGACTACCTAAAAAGACTCAAATTACCCAAGATACTGAAGGAAGATGCGGAAACACTAGGCCAAGAATTCAAGGAGACCGAGATAGCATTAGCCTGGCACTTCCTTGAGAGATGCCTGCAAGCGAACAACCTAGGAGACGATTACACAAAGAAAATCATGGCGCTATACAAAAAAACAAAAGCACAAATAGCCATAAACAGAGGCTCGTCTGCCCCTTTTGAACTAGAGAGAGGAACGAGACATGGATGCCCATTATCCGCGCTACTGTTTCTTCTATCTCTAGAACCTCTTATCACAGACATCCTAGAAAACGGAGACATCACAGGGATAACAATCAACAATACAACAGCCAAGATCGCCGCCTACGCGGACGACTTACTGATACTAACGAGCACCCCAGCCTACGCAATACCAGCACTCATGCACACAATCAAAACCTACGCCCAGCACTCAGGCTACAAACTCAACAAAGACAAATCAGAATGTATGCCGCTCAACGTACACACAACCAGGGAGGCAATAGGGGATTCAGGCCTAGCGTGGCAGCCAAAGGCGGTCAAATATCTGGGCATCCAATTTAAAAGAAGCCTAAGGAGCACCCTGGAACTGAACAAGATACACACGCTAAGAAAGATAAAAGAATTACTAGACACGTGGTCACCAAAGTTCTTCACATGGTGGGGAAGGATAGACACCATGAAAATGATGGTAACTCCTATAATCAACTATCTTGCAGACATGCTTCCCCTGCCCCTGACAGAAGAGTTCCACAAGAAAATTGACCAAATGATAAACAAATTTATTTGGAGAGGGAAAAAAGCTAGAATAGGCCTATGCAAATTACGGCTGAGGAAGAAACTGGGCAGGCTCAACTTAGCTGATTTTAAAATGTTTTAACTAGCATTCATAGCCAGGCAAGGGATGCACTGGCTGCTCCCCATACAGAAATACACACCAACATGGCTGGGCATTGAGAAAGCCATGCTGAACAACACTGAGCCACTCACACTGCTAACATCCAACAAACAAGCACTCAACAACAACCCGATTCTGAAGATCACGAAACAGGCACTACTGTAGGTAGATCGCAACCTAGAAATCAGCATCAAAAACTCACAATGGGAAACACTCTGGTCTAACCCCAAGATTAAGTACAGGCGGAAAGCACTAGCACTAGCACAACTGGAAACAGAAGGTAAGCCATACACATTCAACAACATAAAAGAAAAATACAACCTCTCAGATATAGAACTGTACAATTTCCTAGCCATCAAGACAGCCCTATCCAAATCAAAACTGCACAGACAAACCCCATCCATTTTCCAGTTTATGGAAAATATAAACAGAACAGGGCACCAAGTCTCACTCCAATACAAATTACTCTGACCTGTCACATCCAAGCTTAACGCAAAAAAGAAAGCCTACTGGGAAACCCAGACAAAATCCAAGCAGGAATTACAAACACTGTGGGCTTCCCCGTCTAAAAACATGGTATCCCCAGTATTAGCACAGACCAAATTCTGGTTACTCCACCAAGCCCATTGGGCACCAGCACAACTAGCCTCAATAGGGACAACGACACCTGCTGGAATTGCAACAGAGAGAAAGGAGACCTAGAACACCTTGTCTTCTGGTGCACAAAAGTAAAAAAATTCTGGAAACGGGTGCTAGACTTCACAAATAAAACACTGGGCTGCACAATAACACATTCACCACAATTGTCACGGCACACATCTCACCAGACACTCCCGCGCAAGAGGACAGAAACCTCCTTGACCTCCTCCTCACTTGAGCGGCTAAGATAGTACTCATGAACTGGAAGAACACCACCAAGATACATTCAAAGGGTGGCTGAACTGGGTGATCTTCCTCAGAGGGGCCGACTACACCACTCTAAGAAACACACCTGGAAGACACCCCAACAGAGAGATGTGGTCTAAACTAGACAAATACATAGACTCTTTCAAACCACCGTAGACAAAGCATAACCCAAGCGCCAAGAGGTGGTACTTTCTGTCACAAACAACCACCACTACTCTGTGTTTTATGTTGTATGTTTTTATGTTATGAACAAAAAAACAGTCACTGGCGGCAATACGTGTTACGTGTTACATGTCACTGGTATGCCAGTCCTTCTGGGCAAATAAAGTAGAACTGCCGAAATCATCACAAAGGCCCGAAGCGACGACCATCCACAGAACGTCAAACTTTACATGTCTGTCGTTATTATATGTAATTTGTAAATTCCAATAAAAATATTTAAAAATAAATAAATAATACGTCCGAATCTTTGCGAACCGTACAAAAATCAAGTAAAAATCTGTACGATACCGAACCTGAAAGTGAACCGTACAAATCGTAAACATGTTGTACGACCCGACAAGTACGATCCAGACTGGGGAATCAGAATGTGATTTGTACGGGGAAATGTCACGTATGAGCTGCGATTTGCAGGAAAACAGTGCGTATGAGCGAGCCACAAAATCAAATACAAGACGAACCCCCTGAACGAAGTGCACACAAACCCCGTAAAAACGTCACGTATGAGCGAGTCACAAAAGTAAATACGAGACGAACCCCCTGAACGAAGTGCACGCGAACCCCATAAAAACGGCACGTATGAGCGAGGCACAAAAGTAAATACGAGACAAACCCCCCCCTGAAAGAAGCGCACGCAAACCCCTATAAACAGCACAAGGAGGTAGAAAACGACTCGTACCACATGAACGTCGTGTTGCACACACAAATAAACAGAAGCAAATACAAGTAAACGAGCCGTACTGAACCACGCGGACACTGAAAAACAGCACAAGGAAGGTGAAAACGGCTCGCACAACACCACAAAACAAGTCTCCTGTGTACAAACCATGGAAACAAATGTCCTGGCCAGATCCAAACAGGCAAACAGAGGGGCTAACTCAGAACCACCCCTTATAACACACCCACCAAAAATTCAAACTAAGCCCCATCCACAAATGGGCCAATAAAAAGGGCCCACACACACAAACCATGATCCTTTGCAACATACCCAATTAGCAAGAGACACTGACAACACACCAACAACTGCACACATCCACCTTCACAAATACCCCCAATCACATTCAGACCCACACACCCCACATTCACATTCAGACCCAAACACCCACATCCATACACACCGTCACCCCACACCATGACAGCATAGAAAAATCCAAAGTGCACAAAGGAGGAGATGGAGATCCTTGTAGATGAAGTCATCAGAGTCAAGCCACAGCTGTTTGGGGCATTGGTCAGACGGACCAGCATAGCTGAGAAAACACGCCTGTGGGAGACGATAGTCAATAGGGTGAATGCTAAGGAGTGTCTGGCCAGGTGGTACGATCTGTGGAGGATGATCAAGCTGAATATGGACGAAGAGTACGAACAGGACCAGGTCACTGGAGATGGTGGTGGTCTCCGCAGACCAGTACAGTACCATCCCTGGGAGGAGAAGATGATGGCCCTGCTACCACCGGTGGGAGTACATGGAATTGAAGGAGTCATAGAGCCTGGTGAGTACACAAACAACCCATGTAACATGGGGGTAATGGCATCCACACCCCAAGTACAAAAAATGCCCGCAACATCCCCCAAGCACCCGCCACCCACAACTACAGGCAAAAACAACGCTAATGCCACTAACATGTGTATTCCCCATTGACAAACCAAGGCCATGCTATGTTCCATGCTACAGGAAGCACAGACCCAAGAATGGACGTCCTGTATGCTGGGAGGATGGGTGTCACAAAATGCATCGTGGGACTCGAAATCAGACCCAATTGCATGGACGTCCGCAGGGGGGGGCAAGGGTGGCTCTTGGCCCACCCTGTAATGCCAGTGTGTCTGGTGTGGGAACAGTCAGGGCCTGCCCTACTCCATCATGCTTTTGAAATGGTGCCATTGTTCCAGGTGGCAGCGCCCTCCATTGGATGGGAAGGGTGCAAGTGGGTTGCCGAGAAGTGTGCAAGGCAGAGGGGAGAAGGGTGCAAGTGGGAGGGCGAGAAGGGTGCAAGGGGGAGTGCGAGAAGGGTGCAAGGCAGAGGGCGGGAAGGGTGCAAGGCAGTGGGGAGAAGGGTGCAAGGCAGTGCGGAGAAGTTATGTTATGTTATGTTACTTTATTTTTGTATAGCGCACATCACCACTGGTCTCTAACCGCTTTTTAAAGAAAGGAACACAACAGAAGCCACCGGTGGTCCGCCTCCTACCAAACTGACAGTTTAGATTGAGGATGTTACCCTTTTAAACAGGTAGGTCTTCAAAGCCTTCCTGAAGGGTAACAGCCCCGGTACCCCTTGTAAAGTTTCAGGTAGCTCGTTCCAGATTTGAGGAAGGAGGACCGACAGAGCCCTACCACCCTTGGATTTAAGTTTAAATCTCGATGGGGCAAGCTTGCAGGCCTTGGAAGAGCGCAAGGCTCTGCCAGGGGTATATTTTACCAGTCGATCTTTAATGTATTTAGGAGCCTTTCCATGAATAGGTTTGTGGGCTATACAAAGGCACTTAAATTGCACTCGGTATTCAATGGGCAACCAATGCAGTTTATATAAAAGGGGAGTAGCTTGTGTTCTCCTCGGTAGGGAAAAAATAAGCCTGTCTGCATCATTTTGAACTACCTGCAATCTCCTAAGCAATTTCCGAGGGAGGCCTAAATAAAGAGCATTACCATAGTCCAATTGTGTGCAATTCAGTGGGGATAAGGGTGCAAGGCAGAGGGCCAGAAGGGTGCAAGGCTGGGGGAGAAGGGTGCAAGGCATTGGGGAGAAGGGTGCAAGGGGGAGGGTCAGAAGGGTGCAAGGGGGAGGGCCAGAAGGGTGCAAGGGGGAGTGTGAGAAGGGTGCAAGGCAGAAGGCCAGAAGGGTGCTAGGGGGAGGGTGAGAAGGGTGCTAGGGGGAGGGTGAGAAGGGTACAAGGGGGAATGAGAGAAGGGTACAAGGCAGAGGGCGAGAAGGGTGCAAGGCAGTGGGGAGAAGGGTGCAAGGGGGAGGGTCAGAAGGGTGCAAGGGGGAGGGCCAGAAGGGTGCAAGGGGGAGTGTGAGAAGGGTGCAAGGCAGAAGGCCAGAAGGGTGCAAGGCAGAGGGGAGAAGGGTGCTAGGGGGAGGGTGAGAAGGGTACAAGGGGGAATGAGAGAAGGGTACAAGGCAGAGGGCGAGAAGGGTGCAAGGCAGTGGGGAGAAGGGTGCAAGGCAGTGGGGAGAAGTGTGCAAGGCAGTGGGGATAAGGGTGCAAGGCAGAGGGCCAGAAGGGTACAAGGCAGAGGGGAGAAGGGAGAAGGGTGCAAGGCAGAGGGGAGAAGGGTAGAAGGGGAGGGCCTGAAGGGTGCAAGAGAGAGTGTGAGAAGGGTGCAAGGCAGAGGGCCAGAAGGGTGCAAGGCAGAGGGCCAGAAGGGTGGAAGGCAGAGGGGAGAAGTGTGCAAGGCAGTGGGGAGAAGGGTGCAAGGGGGAGGGTGAGAAGGGTGCAAGGGGAATGGTGATGTAGCTAAAAATTTGCTCACCACCAAAAACATTTCTGTGGACGCCCATGCCCAATTTCCCTCATACCATATGGCCCAGGTACACACCCATGCTCCATGCTCAATGCACATGGAGTGGGAATGTACTGACAAGATAGCTGACACTGGGCCCTGGTGTAGGCAGCACAAGGCCCTCCTGTGACCAGTGCAAACACAAACACCAGGACAACAAGGTCAGATATCTTGGACAGGAATTCACAACCACTGTCATGGCAGCATGCTCTGTGGGGGAACAGCCACACCACGAGGTAGGCCCAGTTTCAGATCAGACTCCAACTACCAGCACTGCCTATCACACACACCCATTATACAAACATAGCCTTCTGGGACAGGCAATGGAGTGCCCCACTGTCACAATCATCATGTAACAGAACAAAACTAATACAGATCTGCTGAAGCATACAAGCAAAAAATGCATGTGCAGATTTCATGTTGATGGGTATTTACAAGGTGATGCATCTGGGAGATGTGTCACGTTCTAAAGCCCTGTGCCGGAAGTAGGCATACTGGCGCAGGGGGTGGGGGGTTTGGGGAGGGGGGCATCACGGCACAGCAACACCTCCCAAAAGTGAAATCTTCAAGATTTCACTCAGTCACTTTTAAGCACATGCTGCGTCAAAACCCTGCGCATGCTTGAAGCAGGCATAAGGATTGACGCAGCATTGTGCAGATAGGGCCCCACAGAGCATTGCTGGAGCTGCGTTGCGCTGGCGACACAACTCCAGCAATGTGTCACTTCTACGGCGCAGATGCGTGACACAGCTGTGCCGTTTGTCCACCATGGTGCTCCGCATTGTAAATGTGTTGCATCAATGCTGGCTTAGCTGTGGTGCACAATGACTGGCGAATCCCTGCTGATATGCAGGGCTGTGCCAGTCATTGTAAATATGCCCCCACATGTCAATGACTTCTGAGCATAGATCAATCTGAGCCCACAACATACCCATCCACAAGTGAACATTGAGAACAATCCAAAGCATAGAAAACTACCAGGTGGAACAGGGCCAACGACAATGTGTATGAAAAATGGATGTTGCATTAAATGGCATTAACATTGCCTGTCTTCCCCACCCACAGGGCAACGTGCGCAATCTACCCACAACAATGGGGGAGATGAGTCACAGTCCCAGGCTACTCAGGACCCTGATCCCACTGACAGCGACGCCTCTCACCACTCCACGGATGACCACGACCAACCTGGCACCTCTGGTGCCCAAACCCGTGCAGCAGCTGGATCAGGAACATCTGTGCCAACCACCACCACCATTCCTGCCACATCCCAGCAGTCATCTCGGAGTCCTGCAGGCCGAGCAACACACCAGTCAACAAGAACACTAAGGATGGATGGAGGCAAGACTGGCTGAGCTCCTGGCGGTGCAAAAGGACATAAGCCATTCACTCCGTCGGATCGCAGACAAAATGGAGCACCCTCCCTGAGCCACCTGGCAAGAAACATGTAGGCGAAGTCCGCCAACGGGCACAGGGAGGGAGGAGGAGGAGGAATCGTCCTATGGGGCGTCCCATGCATCATCAAGGCCTGCATATGAGGGTCCGTCCATACCACCTTTGGTTTTTCTTTGTTCGCCCTAAGTTGGCAGGGTATGCTCAGACGTGAGTCCCTTGCTCACTTTGCCACTGGAGTCAAGCAAGCCCGGCTGAAGACGGCTGTAATGTCAGAAACCGGTCCTCGGAAGCTTGATTCCGGTCCAAGGAAGACATGGCTTGGCAGTTCGGGCTGGACTGTACTCATGAGGCACAGGGTCAGACTGATTTGCATATGGCCATGTCTGAACTGGGGTGGCGGAGTGAGCTAAAGAACGGTGATGGATTAAACCCAGATCAGTTGACTGGGGGTGTGTGTTTGTATTGTCAACGCTCCGTCCATCACCACCTTTGGTTTTTCTTTGATATGTCAAAGTATGCCAGAGTGTGGAAGAAACTCAAGCCATCCATACACTGGGATCTGAGTCCGGTCGAGGACACACATAGGTCACAATGTATCATCAATTACATACATGGAGCGCAATACTCACCTAAGATGGTTTCAAGCTGCTGAGGGGGTGGGGGCTTGCCATACTGCTTGGACAGACAGTTTTAGAAGAGTTTCATGAAGGCGCAGAGGTCATAGGTCATGTGGAGGTGCCCAGGGAGGGAGTACCAGGTCTGTTTGGTGATGTGGGAGGACTATCTCCTGCATACTGTGTATGTGATGAATGGTGCCCAGGGCAAGGATGGCTGGACTGAGTTGGGGCAATGGGATGTTGGATGGGAGACGTCCATGTTTGTCTTTGGGGCTGGGGTTTTAGAGTGCCTCCTGAGTGTGGCTGCGGAGTCTGAAGGTGATCCTCCAGTTGACAGTGAGCCTGTTGTAGGTATCTCAGGTGGACGGTCATGTGGCTGTGGCAGGGGATGTTGAGGATGAGGTGTGCGGCTGCATCCTGGATGTGCACAAGTCCTCCTGTAGTCTGGCTGTTGTTCCTGAGTAGAGGGCGTTGTCGTAGTTAAGCCGGCTGGTGTCGTGGACCTGGGTGACTGTCTGTCTTGAATAGGAGTGGATCTATCTGAAAATCACTTGCAGCATGCGGAGGGAGTTGCAGCATGAGGTAGAGATGGTGTTGAGTTGCATAGTTATTTTGAGTGAGGAGTGTACGATGAACACCAGCTTGCGTGCGTGGCCACTGTGTGCTTGTACGCTGCCCAGGCCGGTGTGACTCAAGGACTTGTCCCAGCCGTAAGGGGACATTCCTCAGATGATGAGCTCAGTCTTGTCCAAGTTCAGCCTCAGGTGGCTGATGTTCATCCATTTGTCAACGCACCTCATGTCTTCTTGAAGGTTGGATCTGGGAGTGGCTGGGTCTTTGGTGAGGGTGCGGAGCAGCTGGGTGTCAATGGCAGAGGACATGATGATGAGGTCGCGTGCGCATGTGATGGTGGAGAGGGGGGTCATGGAGACATTGAAGATTGTCACGCTGAGAAATGAGCCCTGGGACATTGGCCCGATGAGCCCAGTGTACTACGTGCTGAAGGGGGAAGGCGGACTCCCAGGGCCTTGCTGGTGAGGTACTTAGCGATTTAATCCTTGGCCCTCCTCTGGATCCCAGTATTGGAAATGCGTGATCTGTCAGTGTGGTATCACATGGCGTAGAATGCCTTTGAGAGTTCTAGGGGGTGAGGGTGGTGGTCTCACCATTGTTGAGCAGGATCCAAGATGTCGTTGGTGGTGGCAACGAGGACTTTTGCAGTGGGGTGATTACTGTGGAAGATCGACTTGGGTGGGTTGCCTGGAGTTGTTTGCTTGGAGGGAGATGGTCAGTTGTTCGTTGACTGTCTTCTTGATGACATTTGCCGGGTAGGAAAGCAGGGTGATGTGCCAGGTGATCCTGCGGTACTGCAGTCCATTGTTAAAGAAGGGCCTGGGTCTCTGCATGCCTCCAGCTCCCATGAAAAGTCACATATTCAAAGGAGACATTCATGACGAGCCGGAGGTGGGCTTCAAGGATTGGGTATGCTGTGATTGAGATGTTGTGTGGGAAGGGCCCTGATGGAGAGCCGGAGTGGATGGTGTACATGAGCCAGGTGGTGTCTTTGCTGCTGACGGGAGTCCGGAACCTGAAGGGGGGTATGTCCTGTGGATAATAGCGCTGTCTGCCTCTGTGTGGTGAGGCTGTCGTGTACGTCCATGAGCTTGCAGTGGTAGAATGTTGCAAGGGATCCCCTTGGCCTTGCAAGGGTGGGATGTCTTTTGGATGGAGAGCTGGGGTTAGATAGTTCACTCACGATGCCGATGAGCTCCTTAATGTTGTGTGTGTTGGTGCCTATGCCCTACCTGAAGGATGTCCTCTTGTCCGTGCTGATGATATGGTAATCTGTGTGTGGTAGGTTTCAGTGCTGAAAGGTAACTGATGGTTGTTTGTTTCGCAAAATTTGCACGGGAGTCCGGCTAGACCTGTATGAGTCTAGTAGGTCTGCCTTGTCCCAGGTGGCTTAACTGTTGTTGTACTTCACAGGAAAGTCCACCAATGTGGCAAGAGAGTTGGATCAGTTGCTGATCCAGTGTGTGAGGTTGCAGGGTATGGCGGTGGCGTTGGTTGGAGTGTCCTGGGTGAGGGTTCCACACAGCTCGTCTGTGTTGACTTAGGTCAAGCATCTTTGTGCGATCTGTAGCGGAGTGTAGGCCAGTGTGTTGCTTGTCGGAGAACTGGATGCAAATGTTGATGTACTAACGAAGGATGGTAGTGTGGTTGTCCGCTAGCCAGAAGTTGCTGTCTCCCTGCCACATGTAGTCTGTGTAGGTAAGGGCCAGCGTGCTGATGTAGTTGTTGATGGCTTCGCAGAATTGTAGGTGTAGGCCTGGAGATCTGTAGATGAGTGTTAGACGGAGGGTGGGCAGGGGGTTGGTGTGAAACCTGAAGTGCAGGTGCTTCACAATGCTGAGGGTGTCCTTGTTGTATGTGACTCTGAGGGTGTACTTCTGAATGAATTGCAATTCATCCTCCTGGATTGTTGGTGCAGTCCCTGCGGGTGATCTTGTATCAGTCTGAGATGGCAATGTTGAAGTTGTGTGCTTAGGATGCGTTCAACCATGTTACTGTGATGAAGGCGATTTGTGGGGCTGTTGTGTTGAGGAGGTAACAGAGTCCAATGGCGTGCTGGTGGATGGAGCAGGTGTGCAGTAGGAGGCACATGACCCGGTTGTACGGACATGGTCTGTGAGGCGGTGCAGCACGGTGTAGGCAGTAGGAGTTGCACACACAGCATGTTAAGCTGTCATGTGTGCGCTTAGGGGTTGCCTGATAGCAGGTGGTTGATTGTCTGGTGTTCATTGTATGGAGGGTGGCTGGAGCATGAGTTTGTTGTGTTACCTTGGTCATGCAAGGACAAGAGAGTCTTGCACTGTGCACGTTGCATGCGCTGACGGGGGCTGATGGTCCTTCCTTTGGCACGGAGGTGGGGCAACAGTGGCACCGACAAGCTGCTGCCTGCATTAAGAATGGGTGGAGGGAGGGAGGAGCATCTGGGAGGTGTGTGGGTTGCAGAATCAGGGCACTCGGTGGTGCAGTGCCGCAGCGGAGTCAGCAGCAGGAATAAGTAAACATCTGATGGCTGAAGGGGTGAGACACCTGGGAAAAAGTAGCACACAAAGACAAGGAGGTTAGAAAGGCACAGTGTAACAGGTGTATGGAAAGGAAGGAGTGTCTGGTTACTCATGGGTCACTCAAAGAAAATGGATGAAAAATCACCAAAAATGACAGGCACATGATCAGGCACCAATAGGCCACGCTGCGCCCAGGACACACAGCCTCAACAGGTGTTGCCTGCCCGTTGTGGGTAGCAATCTGCACAAATACATACACAACCAAGTACTTCATGCACAATAGGGATCATTAGCCATGAAGAACTGCATGCATGTTGGCAAAGTACACATACTCCCATATGCACAATCTTTGTCAATTATTCCATAGATGACGCACGCAAAGTGGCAAGAGATCTGTGGTGACAGTGATGAGGCACATTGTACTGAGGTCAACATATTCACTACACAAACTGATCAAGTATGTGTTGAGGCCATGCTGCATGAGCCAATGTCCATGGCCAGTGCCATTGCTCTGAATAAATTAACAGTCATGTAATGAGTTTACCTGTACTGCTGGTGAAACAATGTGCACAGGACTGCCTGTGACTGTCAGGCCCTCGAATCATCAGAAACGTGTGATGCTCAAAGTGGTCCATCTCCCGATAGCCCCTTGGTCTGAGTAGAAATGATAGACTCAAAAGGGTGATCAGGCGAGGTAAGGAAGGGAACAGCAGGGAGGGAGATCTGAAACAAAGGCAAACAAGGATTCAACACTTCTTGCTACTGAATCACAGGATACCTCAGAACCTATACTGTAACAGTGCCACCGGTAAAGGAAAACAACGGCCACAGTATCCTAGTTGGGATCACAGTAATGAAAGTGCTACTAGATCTGAGGACATTACTACACACTTCCAAAGAAGGATGTTCCATACGTTTACATGTATTTATCCAGCAGTTATCAACACACCTAAAAAAGTCTTAACAGCCACATAACTGGGAAAATTGAGCTTACTTCTGGAAGAGCGCTACAAGCCCCTGCTGTGAAAACAGAAATGAACAATGCACATGAATTCATAGCACATGGAAAGGTGATGAACATCATAGCACACCAAAGATTATGTTGTACTAGTTGCAAAAGAAATGGCCAATTGTTCCAAGGATTGTGCAAGTAGCACAAGGATCACAGAAGACACATAAAAGGAAGCAGAGTATTGCAGCGATATGAAGGGGGTATGACGCTCTGCAGGCTGCTTCAAGGCAAGTAAAGCCATGTGGTAATCCTAAAAATCACACTCTATGAATATGGTCCAATAAACAGAAATTCAAATGCGCTGCAGCGTGACTCACAGAAAGCCAACAATCCGTACTTACCCCAAGGAATCAGTGAGGGTCAAGAAGGAAAATTACATATTACTGGTTTCCAATATGGTGATAAACATTTGAACCTTTCTGCTTATGCAGATGATATTCTTTTATTTTATTTCTAACCCTCAGACATCTATTCCAGCCTCCCTTTCAGAGGTTTAGTCCTTTGCAACGGTATCAGGTTATAAACTTAATGTTGATAAGTGTGAAATTCTTCATCTTAATAAGTTTTGTTTTCATGCTGATTTTTAGCCTCTTTCTTTCATTGGAGTCCTTCTAAAAGCAAATATTTAGGTCTACGGTTTACTCTCTCAATTAAAGACAAGGTTGCACTTAATCTTAAAACTTTACAAACCACTCTAACTGACTCTACAAACTGATGGCATCCTTTATTTTTATCCTGGTGGGGTAGATTGGACTTTAGTTCCAATAATAATATTTTTCCTTTCTAATCTTCCAGTCAATATTCCGAAATCCTGTTATAAAAATATTTACTCTACTTTATCTCGATTTTTATGGCAACACAAGAAGCCTAGGATGTCTCTCTCCAAACTTAAATGTCCTAAACATCTGGGTGGGGTTAATTTTCCGTATTTTTCCTCTTATCACACTTCATTTTTTCTTGCGCATTCTATCCCTTTGTTATCGGATCACTTATCGGATAATATTTCTCGGCCGTTGTGGGTTGAAATTGAATCCTCCTTTTTTCACCATTTTACTTTTGAGGAATGTATCTCTTTATCAAATATTCCACAAAAGATGTCTCTCCCTATCCTTAAAAATTCTAGGAACATTTTTCTTCCCCTGTTCTTAGATGATTTGGATGTTCGTGCACGATTTCTACACTCCCCCATCTGGTATAACCCTCTTATTAAAATTCGCAATAGAACTCTTTTCTGGAAAGAATGGAGGGATCTTGGTCTCATGTGGACTCATCAACTTTTTCAAGATGGAGTTTGTGTTCCCTTTCCCTCCCTTCAATCTCGCTTTTCTCTTCCTCTATCTTTCTATCCTAAATATAAATTATTGAGTGTAGCAGTTCAGGAAAGTTACGACTCCCTTACATTCTCCGATTCCTACTGCAAATCTTCTCCTCTTACTATTCCTTTTTTATTATCTTCTTCCTCCGCATCCCAAATTTACAAAAAAATACAGGAAATCGCTGTCACTAGGGACAAATCTAAAATAGAACAAGATTGGAAAATTGATTTAGAAGAATCGTTTTCTATCCTAACCTGGCATAATATATGGACCAAAATAAGGAAGTCTTCTAGAGCAGCAAATACTACTCAAACTTGTTTTTTTATTTATTATAAACTTTTGATCACTCCTGCTAAACTGCATGCAATAGATCCTTCTATTACCTCTACCTGTTGGTCCTGCTCAGCTGCAGTAGCAGATCTTAAACATATGCTTTTTACTTGTCCAGTGATTCATACATTTTGGTCCAAAGTATGGCAACAAATTAATTTTAAAAAATCCACTCAGTTCCCCTTTTCTCCTACTCAGATCTTTCTAGGTAGTCTTTCTGAAATATGGTCCTCCTTAAACACCAACACTTCTATTGTTAACCTACTTCTAGCAGTGGCATTTCAACAAATCACTAAATCTTGGAAGAATGCCTCAAATGTCTCCTTTAAAACTTGGGGGTATGGTGTTTGCTATAATCATAGACTAGACAGAGCTTATGTTTATCTTATCTCACTTGCTATCAAACGTGACTTATCTGCTCAGTCTCTACCACTACATTCACCCTGTATTGAAGAAGTACTTAAACCTCCTTGATATGTTTATTCATAACTTGTTTCTTTATCGTATTTCATTTTTGGATTATTATACAAGGTTTTATTGGAAGATTTTTATCTGTTTGCTAGTAATGTTTTGAGGGCAAAGATTGTATTATGATGTTCAACCCTCTCTCCCCCTCCCCTACCCCCCTTTTCTATCTCTCTCTTCCTTTTTATTGTACCATTTTCATTCTTTGCAATGTGATATATATTGTTATTGTATCATATTTTTACTTATTGCACTTTTCTATTCAATAAATTACTCTTTAAACTGAAAAAAGAAGGAAAATTACACACCCCCCGCACAAGCCTTAAGAAGCTCGTCCAATGAGGGAGGGAATTAGGTAAACACATGGAAGCCCCGCAAGAGCCAGTCATCGGCTTGTCCAACTGTGTTTTGAAATGACAAACAGAACAAGCAGCTGGTCCGGAACTCAACAGAGAGTAATGAGGAGCGATGGCCAGTATATGCAGCACGCCACACGAGAATCCTGGAATTAACGGCACCCGACTGGTGCCACGGGAGCGTTCACATTTGCTACTGCGCAAAGTTGTGACGTCATCAGAGCACCGTTCTTGGCTCCATAGGACTAGAAATTTCTTATCAACTTACTGACAAGGCTTGCAAAGCAGTGCTCTCCACCGGCCCTGAGGAAGCAACGAGACAGTGACATGACATACTGGCACAAAGGGCAATGTATCCATACGAACATACTCACAGGACAGTTGACAGAACATGTGGGACATACGCTGGCCCACACCTTCACAACATGGTTGTTGGAAATCCATATTGACTGGCACACAAGATTAAGTGGATGAGCCAAACACATCCTGCTGCACACAGAGAGGCTGCAATTCTCCATAGGGCCTGTTGTTGTGATGTCCACACAATATCAACCCTTGGCACCCGCAATGTGTCAGGGGTATGGTTTGCACACATTGATGCCTTCACCAGAGTCCACACTCCACTACAGATGACTGTCAAAAAGGGTGACTGTCATGTCATGGGAGTGGTACAACATGTCATTTGATCCATCGTGATGAGACATGTATGCATGCTACTACAACATGCACAGTAAGAGTTCCCACACATTCCCAAACCATACCAACACGAAAAAGCCTGTGTGGATCTCTTACCTGAACTGACATTTACACATGTCAGTGCATGAAACGTTGATTCAGCCCACGTTGCAATCATCATGAGGATTAGCAGGAGGACAAAGATGACATGAACAGACAACAGGCACAGCAACCTGGGAATGACAGACACACAAGAGGTCACCGGTAAAAATCTTTGCAAAAAACATGGGGAGTTACAAAATAGGAACATTGTAGGACACATGCAAAATTCAAGGAAAGACATTGCGCATTACTGTGTGGCATGATATCAGCACTTGCGGACACATCAGAACACACATCAAAGTCACCTTGCATACAGTCAGCTGGACACACGCATTGTAACACATGCCACTCAATGCTACAAGTTTGCTCACTCCCAGTGACTCACAAATATGAGAAGAAGTTACGTATGAGCTGACTCCGGATATCATCCTCCTCCTCCTCATCACTTGCATGGTGACCAAGCCCTTGATCCTCAACGGGTGGATGTTCCTGCTCCTCAGGATCCAGGATGAGCGGCACTGCCTTCTCAACTGCCATGTTGTGCAGCATGCAGCACACAATGAAGATCTTACAGACCTTGTCCAGTGCATACGGGAGGGATCCGCCGGTCTTATCGAGGCACCGGAATCGGCTCTTCAGGAGGCCAAACGTCCTCTCAATCTCTCGCCTTGTCTGCCCGTGTGCATTATTGTACCGCTGATCTGCAGCTGTTCTTTGGTTGCAGAGAGGAGTCATTAGCCATGGCATGTTGGGATATCCCGAGTCACCTACATAGATACATCATGTAAATAAGTGGGTCAGGAGATGCCGTCAGAGCAAAAGATACTGAAAGACACTGGACAAACAGAGTGTACTCACCAACAAGACATGCCCGGTCGTTGCGCAGCTGCAGCATCATTTGTGGCACCCTGCTATGCCTCATGATGAATGCACCGTGTGCCGATCCTGGAAAACGTGCACAAACGTGGGAAATCAGCCTGTTAGCAAGACACACCACCAGGGCATTTATTGAATGATAATGTTTCCTGTAGCGGTAAGCCTGCTCCTGTGCCTGTGGTGGCACCAAAGCCACATATGTCCCATCAATGGCCCCAATGACATGTTGCATCCCTCCCAGGGCATAGAACTCACCCTTGACATCTCTCAACTCTTCATGAGTTGGAAATTTGATGAATTCATCAAAGTGCTCCAACACGGCTGCCAAAACATCACGCAGGACACGGCTGAACATTGTCTGTGACATTCCACCCACATCAGCTATGGTTAATTGAAACGTACCTGTAGCAAAGAAATTGAATGCTCCCATCACCTTTATCTTGAGGGTCAGCACAGTAGGATACCTGTGTTGCATTTGGAGATGTGGTGCCAGCCTGTTCGTCAACTCCTGAATCAACTGTTGAGTGAATCTGTAACGTCGGATGCAGGCACGTTCCCTCATGGTAGCCAAGTTTGGGAATGGCCTTGGTAGAGGTGGTGCCCTGCAGGACATATTTGGGAATAATGGAGATTAACAGTCAGTCAACATCAATGGCAATGTACATAGCACATGCAAAACTGCTACTAGACATCAGGTCACTATGAAGTCTGGCATGTGCAATACATCCAGGACACATATGCCAGCTTGCTGGCACTCATATGAAAAACAAGATACATGTGTTGAATGACAAATAAACATGACATGCCCTGAAATTAGCTGCTGGGCCGGTCTGAGTGAACAACCCGAGATATCACTGGAGTGACACACGTCACCAAACCTACAGTGGAAGGTTGTCATCCCATCCAGACAGCTGACTGCAACGCACATGCATAGGTCACATGAATGTATCAAATGTACATATCAAACACATTGCGATTAAGGTATACAGGTGACAACAAAACAGCACAGCCATTGTCACGACGCAGACATGTATGCCTGGGGAAATATGATGTCTGATGCCATCAGACCCAACAGCCGTGGGAATGCACATGTGGCATGGTGTGCGTAGATGTGAAACCATTCCCATCTCAACACAGACCCATGTTAGATGCACCAACAGCAGGTGCAGTTCACGGAACACAAACAGCAAGCTCATAGTAACACATGACACACACCTGACATAGTCACATAGGGTCATGCTGAGTGTGACATGTCAAAGTGCCCCATCCTTGGCATCAGGAGACAGGTGCCGGTAGTTAGGACTGTGCCATCCCAGTATTGCTGTGCATGACAAAATCTGCCTAATGATACACATGGGACAAGTGTCAAGGTGATGTGTGCCACATAGTGCCCCATCACACATGACATGTGTCCACTGGCCATCTCTCATCGATTGTGCAACAAGATAAGATGCCCTGTGCTATATGACTGCCTGCCACACCTTGGAGCTGCACATGAAAGTATGCAATGACAAGTACTTGATAGACATCCTTGTGCGAACCGTACGCCTACATCCCTGCCGTGTGTGCACCTCGTATCACTATTGTAATGGTGCCATACGTGAGTGTGTGAAATGCACCATACCCCTGCATTCATATCAGCGTGTGGAATGCACTGTACCCCTGCATTCACATCAGCATGTGAAACACACCGTGTTAAACGCACCATACCCCTGCATTCACATCAGCATGTGAAACGCACAAACCCCTGCATTCACATCAACATGTGAAACGCACCATACGCCTGCATTCACATCAGCGTGTGAAACGCACCATACCCCTGCATTCACATAAGCGTGTGAAACGCAACGTGTGAAACGCACCGTATCCCTGCATTTACATCAGCGTGTGAAACACACCGTACCCCTGCTTTCACATCAGCATGTGGAACGCACCGTACTCTGCATTCACATCAGCTTGTGAAATGAGTAGTAGGCCCTGAATGAATCCTGGGTGTCATGGATACTGAGTTTTGAGTAGCTATGTGTCCAACAGGTGACATGCAAAAGTCAGTTGGCCAAAAAAATACAATTTTGCACAGTGATTGTTGAGCTGAAGCTCAAATTTTGAACGATGCAAATGAGTGTCATAGCTGTATGTTTAAAAGGATTGGAGGAAACGTACAATGCGAACGAATCTGACCTATCACTCTGTACTCCTGGATCTGAAAGCCCCTCAGCAGCACTGATTTAAGGCAGCATGAACCCCTGAGAGGGCACTTTCCTGCACAACGTTGGAGTGGACCACACTGCTGCTGTCTCTGCATCCTCTGGCATATCATGACTCGTACTATGGAGAGGGCCCCAGCCTTCAGTGAGAAGGAGAACCAGGCCCTCCTGGACAGCCTCCTACCACAGTACAGCAAGTTGTATGGGAGACCAGAGGAGCGGGTGAGTGCTGACTGCACTACCTTTGACTGTGCACCTGTCGTGTGAGCGTCACATCAGGCATTGTGTATTGGTGGGACAGACATGCAATGTGGTTTGGTGTGAGTCCCAAGGGGTGTACAAGGTGGTGTCTCTCATGCAGAGCATGATGTAGTTCATGTGTGTTCACTTACCACTTGCATTGTGCTTACTGTGACATTCACTGCATGGTGATTGACACATTCATCCATGCCAGACCTTGGTGGCTTTATTCCCAAATGTCCTGAGGTAGAACAGTGGTCCCCCGGGAGTGACAGGTGACTGTGCTCAAAGATGTTTTTGACTTGAGGGGACCTGTGGTGAGATTGTCCAAATGATGTGTACAACCTCATGGACATTGATGTGTGTGAATGTGCCTTGTCATCTGGGTGAGTGTGTATGTGAGGTGTTGCACCACTGCTGCATGGCGTATGCAGCAGCTCTAACAATCTGATGTGACAAGTAAGCAGTGCTGTATGCCTGACTTGCAAAGCGAGCATGACACCTGTGACACCCCAGTGGCAAGTGGCACATGTGCAAAGTGAGGGTTGTATCCGCTGTTGTCAGTGACAGGCGAGTGATCTGTGCCAGGGTTTGTCTGTCTGGTCTGCTGAGGGTTTTTCAGTGGAGTGGGATATGTGACTGCTTGGCACCACATCCTGCAGTTGCATGTGTTGCACAGTGTGTGCCATGATCAGTGAGTTTGTTGCACCCGTCAGGCCATCTGTTGGCTTTCAATGCCATGTAGTGCATTGGGGCTTGCCCACAGGCCAAATACACATGGACAATGATGCAAGTGCTGTCAGCACCCAATGCCCTATTCACATTATCAAAGGTGTGCAAGAGTGTGTCTCTGGGACATGGAGCAGGTGTAGTGATGTTGTTTCACTGTGTCTTGCTGACAGGTAACTGCCTATGAGAAGGGGGAAATCTGGCGGTACATCGTCAGGGCCCTCAGGTCTGCGGGGGGCCCTCACCGGCAGTTGCGCAACGTGCAGAAGAGGTGGCAGGATATCTGGTGCTGGACCCGGCGTATCGCCCGGGTCCAGCTGAAGCTGGAATCTCCACAGCATCATGGTGGCCGCCGTCACCTGACCCCCCCACATGCTCCGTGTCCTGGCGGTGGTGTTTCCAGACCTCGATAGGCAGTTGCAGGAGAGACAGCAGCAAGGAGGGGGTAGGTACATGTCTGTTTGTTGTGTTGTGTGTCACCTGCTTTTTGAAGAGCTCTGAAGCCAGGCTACACTTCCACAGTTGGGGTGTCTGGTCAGACAGGTTGCATGTGCAGTGTCTTTTTGGTTCCCCATAGTCACCTGGTGCTCATTTTCAACCTTTCCACTCCTTCACATGTGTCCCCTGGTCTGTGTGTAATCACATTAGCACATGTTCATCTAGGGTGCAAGAAATAAGACTACACATTGATTTCCCCATCATGTGGGAGGGTGGTCTGTGACATGTGTTGGGACCTTGCCTGTGCCATGACCTGTGCACTGTGTTTGGGCATCATATTTGTTTGCACTGATTATGAGTCTCAAGATAGCGTCTCCACACTGATGACTGTGGCCTCAGTTTCCTCAAACTCCTCCCGTGGCACAGGACTCCCACCTCCTGCTGCCATTGCTGCCTTCCTGTTGGCAGCGGGTTTGTGCTTGGTTTGGCTTTTCACATCATGCCAGTGCCCCTTGTCTTCCTCCATTGACCTCCTCGACACTGAGACTGCATTCACGGTGGTCTAATTTTGTGTCAGTTGATGGTAGTGTTCTGTTACCTCCATGACGCTGTCCTGCTTTTCCTGCAGACTACAGCCCATCTTCCTCTCACTCGTCTCCTTGGCCTTTATCTCCCTTTTATTTCCGTGACTTTTATGGTGCATTTTCTCGCATGACACGTGGGAATGTCTGGCCTTTGGCTGATTTTCGGTGGTTTTTGTGTCTGATTGGCTTCATCCCAACTTTTATGGTGTTGGTGTTTTGTGTTTTTGTGGCGTCACGTTGACTTTATTGCGGACATTTGACTCGTTATCGTGGGCCTATCGCATGGTGCCGCAGTTTTGAGAATACCACGTTCAAAAAGGTGTTCTTTTCCCGCGATAGACTACGATGTGAGTAGTTGCATTAAGCTAATTTTGCGGTGGTTATCACACGTTCTTGAGAATATCCCGCATTATTAAACATTGCTGCGCCAGAAACCCCATCAATCCCACTAACTATACGCTCAGGAATACCCGTGGGCAATGATAGAGATTTGGTACACTAGGCAATTCATTGATAAGACAGAATTTGTGCAATAGTTCTGACTCCATTACGTGGATGTGTAAGCTACTGCACTCACAACCCTTTCATAAAATAACATTACCTTTGCATGCTAAAAAAGCACACCCCCAATTGACAACGTGAACTTAGAAAAGTACCACGTAATGAGAGAGGTGATGATTTTGGGATCACTATCAACCTGGGGGAGGGCAAGCAGATGCATTGAACCCAAAGAGCATATCATGCTGAACGATTCGGTGGTAGTCCCATCCTCCTAGGACCACCCCAAGCAAAGTTGTGGACAAAAATACAATACCAACCAAAGTCCCAGCTAAGCATTATGGGGCGAGATTCACGAGTGCAGTGAATGTTATAGTATTAGCTCTCAGCTGGGCCTGGAGAGCCTGCCCCTTTAGGAATGTTTTGGTATTGGATACTATAATATCCACTGCACTCTAGAATCCCGTCCCATAATGCTTTGCAGGGCCTTTGGTTGGGATTGTATTTGTGCCCATAACTGTGATTAGGGTGCTCCTAGGAGGATGGGACCACCACCAATCGTTCAGCATGGTGTACTTTTATGTTCAAGGCATCTGCTTGGTTCTATTAATCAATCGATCAATCAATCAATCAATCAATCAATCAATCAATCATATAATTTGTAAAGCTCACTACATACCTGCAAGGGTTTCAAGGCGCTGAGGGCTGGGGAGGATGGAGGTGCTGTTGCTACTGGTCGAACAGCCAGGTCTTGAGTTGTCTCCTTAAGCTTAGAAGGTCTTTAGTTTGTCGTAGGATGAGGGGGAGGGTGTTCCAGGTCTTGGTGGCACGGTGGGAGAAGGATTTGCCTCCGCTGTGGTTCTACGGATGCGTTGGTCGGTAGCCAGGAAGAAGTCTGTGGAGTGGAGTTTCCTGTTGGGTACGTAGAAGGAGAGTCGACTGTTGAGATAGGCTGGGCCAAGCTTGTGTGCGAGTCTCAGGAGCTTGAAGGAGATTCTTTTGTTGACAGGGAGCCTGTGCAGGTTCCTCAGGTGGGGGGTGATGTGGTCGCTGCGCGGGATGTCGAGGATCAGGCGTGCAGAGGCATTCTGGATTCTTTGCAGTCTGTTGATGAGCTTTTACGTGTGTCTGTCGGGATCCATCCGTAGATTTTGCAGAGCATACGGAGGGTGTTGAAGCAGGAGGAGGAGACAGCGTTGACTTGTTTGGTCATGGTGAGTTTCGAGTCGAGGTTGGTGGGTGAAGGGGGTGTCCCTAGTGATGCGGGCCACCAGGAGTCGTCCCAAGCTGAGGGGTTGGGCCCGACGATGAGGATCCAGGTCTTGTCTGTGTTCAGTTTAAGGCGGCTATCCTCCATCCAGTCGGACGACGGCCTTAATTCCCTGGTGGAGGTTGGATTTTGTGATGAAGGTGTCCTTGGTGAGGGAGAGGATCAGTTGCTGGTCGTCGCGTCGGAGATTATGTTGAGGTTGTGATGTCAGGCGATGCGTGCGAGAGGTGCCATGTAGACGTTGAACAGCGTCGGGCATAGTGAGGATGCCGTGGGACGCCACAGATGATCTCGGAAGCTTCGGATCGAAACGGGGGGAGGTGGACTCTCCTGGTTTTGCCAGAGAGGAAGGAGGATGTTCAGTCCAGGGCCTTGTCCCAGATCCCAGCGTCTTGGAGTCATGTGAGTAGTGTGCGGTAACAGGCGGTGTCGAAGGCGGCAGAGAGGTCCAGGAGGATGAGGGCCGCCATCTCGCTGTTGTCCAGTAGTATCCTAATGTCGTCGGTGGCGGCGATGAGGGCGGTCTCGGTGCTGTGGTTGCTGTGGAAACCTGACTGGGAGGGGTCCAGAATGCTGTTGTCTTCGAGGTAGCGGGTGAGCTGGATGTTGACTATCTTCCCAATGTCCTTTGCTGAGAACGGAAGCAGGGAGATGGGCCGGAGGTTTTTCAGTTTGCTCGGGTCTGCCTTGGGTTTCTTCAGTAGGATGTTGATCTCGGCGTGTTTCTAGCTTTCAGGTTAGGTCGCAGTCTCGAAGGAGAGGTTGATGATGTTGCATAGGTGCGATGGAGCTGCCGGCTTTGTTGAAGATGTGGTGTGGAAAAGGGTCAGATAGCGAGTCGGAGTGGATTGTGCCCATGGTCTTGATTGTGTCTTTGATGCTCACATTGGCCCAGGTTGTCAGGGGGTCGAAGTTGGTAGGGTGAGGCGGTGGAATAAGGTGGCGAGGGAGTCGCACAGGGCTTGCGACGGTGGGATGTCGGTGTTGGAGCTGGGGTTGGAGAGTTCCTTCATGACGTTGAAGAGCTCCTTGCTGTTGTGTGCGTTGTTGTCGAGTCAGTCTTAGAAGGAGTTCCTCTTGGTAGTCCTGATGAGGTAGTGGTTGTTGCAAATGGCGTCTTTGCGGGCTGCGCGGCTGCCTTGCGACTTCTCACTGTGCCATATGTTCTCCAACTTCCGGCAGGTGCTCTTTAACGCTAGGAGTTCTGGGGTGAACCAGTTGGCTCTCTTGCTGGAGTCTTTGAGTTTTGGTTTTTTCAACAGGGTAAAGGTGTTGGCGCAGTCGTCCATCCATCATCTAAGGGTCCGCGCACCATCGTTGGGGTTGGAGGAGTTGGTAGGTGGGTTGAGTGCGAGGTTTGTCTGTAGTTGTACTTCAGTGATTTTGCCAGTGCAGTGACGGGGGATCCGTAGGGTGCGGTGATGTGTGACGGGTTTCCGGACGGTGAAGTGGATGCAGTGGTGGTCGGTCCAGGTGGGTTCTGAGATGTGGCTGAAGGAGACGTGTGTGCTTGAAGAGAAGATGGCGTTGAGATTGTGTCCGGAGATGTGGGTCGGCGATGTGACGAGCTGTTCCAGTCCGAGGTTGGCGAGGATGTCTATCAGGGTAGGGGAGTTGCTGTTGTTGTTGTTCTCCAGATGGTAGTTCAGGTATCCAAGGAGAATGTTGTCGGTGAAGGTCCCTAGGTTAGTGCAGAGACCAAAATCATCACCTCTCTCCCTTTTTGCTGAGTTTTAATTTTCACTTTTGTGAGATGGCTATATGCATTTTTGCATGTATTGGTAGTTACTTGTATTATCAAGGGTTTGTTAGGGTTTTTATTTTGAAAATGGGGGTGAGAAAGAACTGAGTTGCTGAGTGGAGTTCACAGAGTTTTTCCTCAATTCTGCAGAATTGCGCGTAGTGGTACTCCGCTAACTATGCCCACCCTCACTAAGGAAGCAATGAAACGACAACTACGCCCACCCTTACTCAGGAAGCAATGAAAATGCGACTTAACTGATGTAGAGCAGTGAAGAAAGAAGATGAACGTGGAATCATCTTTATTACATAGACTCTCGGACTGTTACCTGATTGGGCTATTGTTGGCCATGGTTTCTTGTTGTACATAAACAATGATGCGTAGTCCAGTTGTAGTAGAAGATCCCTCTTTATTAGCAGGTAAGTTAGGTGGCAGATTATAGGATAGGAAGTTACAAGGAGAAACCCCACCAGGAGAGAGCTACAAGCTCCTCAGCCTCAGATGACCAACTGACAACCTCAACACAGGGAGGCACCCTAACATTCCATGATGTCACAGGACATTCTATTAAAGTGGTAGAGAGGGAAAATACATAGAACCATTTAACACACATCCTCTTCCGTTAGCAAACAACAGCAAGTAAGAAGTCAAGACGGAGCAGAAGGATTCAGAGGAGACTGTAGACACAAGAGCTAGTCAAAGAGACAATTTGAAAAGCAGGAAACTCAAGCGTGGAAGCAGAAACAAAGGACGATAAAAAGAGGCATGTACAAAGATAAACATAAGATGCACAAATGGTCGTGATGAGACAAAACACAAGAATGACATGCCCATCCACCCTCCTTAATAAAACAAGGTTGCGATCCTGGCAAATCAAGCAGGGTGTAACAACTGAACGACAAAATGAGTGCAGATGGAAATAAGCACAATAAGATGAACTAGCAACCTACACAGAAAAAGGGGAAAAGCCTTGAAATAAAGACAAACACTAGTCTTCATCGCTAATGCAAGACGTGCACTACAACCTCCCCTTCAAGGGTACACCAAGAAAGGCAACCTTTAAACTGTGGAACAAAACAACTCCCCAAGAAAGGGTACACCAGAGGAAACTACGCCCCTGGAACAAAGTACACAGTAGCCACACACTGACAATAGTGAGGCAACTACACCAAGAGGTAGCGCTGACAACGCACCCCGACTACCCACATAGAGTGATGCAACTTAGACCACCAACAGAGACCACCTCCCCTAACAAAAGGGTACACAATTGAACAATAAAGAAATTGTTCAACGCAACATCACCTAATAGCGGCGCTGACAACGCACACCACCATCCCCAGAAAAGGGTACACAAAGGATACTAATCCTTGAAACTTTTGAACAAAATAGTTACATGCGGACAACCTCCCCTAATAAAAGGGTACACCACGTTAAAAGTGTGCAACGTAACTTTCTTCAAAGGGTAGCAAAAAGACCCAAAGAGACACTGAAGGCACAAACACCCTAGCTGCCCATGCAGGGTGAAACACAGTATACACACCCTGTGAGACCAAGACTAGAACATCCCCTAAATATATACAGGGTACACCATGAAGTACAACATCGCCCTAGTTTCAAAATATGGCATTGACTAACCACACGTCCTCCCCTAAGTAAGGGTACACCCTAGGGTAAGACGTTGCCTTAGGAACCCAACCAAAATTCTTGATGGTAGGGTACAGCAAAAAAAAACCACTGACAAAAAAAACACAAAAGGAAAGCATACTAACAACCTCCCAAAGATAAATAGAACAATTCATTATGCCCAACACACACGCCAACACACAACATACACTGAAATACAAATAAGTTGAAGCATACGCATAAGAATAAACAAAAAGATTCAGCTCCGGTGAGCGATATCTCACCCGAGGTCTTCTTAGCCAGAATTGTCCAAAAGTTCTGATGAGAGACTTCACAGCAGGAAACTAAATAGAGTGACAAGCAGGCAAGTCCTGGAAAGTAGATCGCAGAATCCTCCACTTAAGGAAACAAGAAACTCGAGACCTGTAGTCGATGCACAGATGCACAGATGCGCTGATGCGCAGGAGAAAAATACTTTGAGACTTAAAGATGGATACACAAACAGCGTGTGTGCGGCTGAGGCAGACTTATTGCACAGGAACTGCTCGCAGAGATAATTCCAAAACAAACAAAAGCTTTGCGTAGACGCGCCGTGACTGTCGGAGTCCGTTGCTGTGGAAACCGAACGGCGTGGATAGTTTCCTGGAGGCTGGTGTAGCTAAAATGGCTTCCCTGTGACGTGAGCAGACCGTGATACGAGATTGGTCAAAGACACAGAGACGTGTGACATCGGGACGTCGGGAAGAGTGAGGAACTCGCGTAAAGGACGCCGATTCATGAGCGTCATCACAGTCATCCACCAACACAGTTATGTATTCCACTACGTCATCAGAAGTGCAGCAGAAAGCGGAGTGAACAACAGAGGACAGAAATGCAGTTGGGAAGCAGTCATACACCTGACGAGAATTAATGCCGCTGTGAAGTAGTGAGACGTTCCGCAACTATCAAAACAAGCAGGTACAGAACAAACAGCATTCAACTGAATTTCAGGGTAGAGTCTATAACGTGTCCATGCACTCATGATGGAAGATGCAGGCAAGCTAAAGTACTCAAATCTTGGGCACAGTCACTTAGAAAATAAAGATTTAATCTCTCACCAGCTTGTAAGTTCCCTTACGTCTCCATCGATGTTGACCACAATCCCAAAAGTGGGAGAAATATCAGCCTCAAATTCACAGTCGTTAAGTTGACAGTTAAACTGTCATTGAACCATGGCAACATGTCGAACACCAAAATAGGGAAAGAAAAGTCCCTCAAAACCAGGTAAAACATGCATGTCCATACATGCAGGAGTGGTGGTTGTTGTGAGGAAGAGAGTACTGCTTGCGCCGGGCACTTCCATGAAAGCAGACGCAAGAAGCGCTTACATGAGAAAATGTGCCCACACTGTGGGAGAACACACTGGTCTCACCTGTTCCACAGTAGATGCAAAAAGGGCGAACTGTCACAGTACAAAAGTCGTAGAGAAGCAGTAGGGTGATCAGGCCAGCTGAAACTCAGATGCTTTTGTGTCTGGAGACAGGCAATGTCCAGATGACAGTGGGATGGCAGTTGGCTCCTTCAGACAATAAATGCCCAGGGTACAGGCTGTCCAGAATGAAAAGGACGCTGGTGGGGTTTACTGGGCGTTGCTTTGATTCCTCGAAGTGACTAGTTTTCTTCTGTTTAGAGTTTTACTGGGTCCCAGATCTATCCTTGGTTTCCTTAAAGCTGAGTTACAATCCTCTTTCTGTGCAGCGTAGGTTAGTCCAAGAAAAGTCGCCAAAATTGTTGTACATAAACAATGATGCGTAGTCCAGTTGTAGTAGAAGATCCCTCTTTATTAGCAGGTAAGTTAGGTGGCAGATTATAGGATAGGAAGTTACAAGGAGAAACCCCACCAGGAGAGAGCTACAAGCTCCTCAGCCTCAGATGACCAACTGACAACCTCAACACAGGGAGGCACCCTAACATTCCATGATGTCACAGGACATTCTATTAAAGTGGTAGAGAGGGAAAATACATAGAACCATTTACCACATTTCTCCCTGTGGTTCATGGGAGTTGTAGTATTGTTGCATTATTGTTTCTTTTACCTTTGAATCTGTTGTGAATTAAGAGTGAAGAAAGTAATGTTAATCCTCACCTCACGTCCTGACATAGTATACATGATTTACTGACAATGTCATGTATTATTCTCATATGGCAGAGGAAGATAGTATGAATTCACAGAAATGTGCTCTAATTTTTGCTTCTGGAGTACCTTCCATAACCTCTGTGACAAAAACATCATTCATCGATTCCCAGCAGATGGTTAACATTTCATACAGAGTAAAATCATCGTAAAACACAGCATAATTCCTAAAAAAAGGATGGTACCACTAACAAGTGACTTATATTGTAACTAATGTTGTGGCCAGCCAAAAAAGATTAATCAATATTGAGAAGTTCTAATTTGATCGTGACAAGTACCACCAGGTGACTTCAAGTACTCTAGTTTCTTGTCATGTTCCACAGACAACATAAGCAATCTGTGCAATGTGATCCATTTTATGTTGTGGGAAAATGGTTTGCGGGGTGTATAGTTAGATCTATAGGATCTATAGGAAAAATATTTTTTTGTGTTGCTAAAAAAATGGGCTCAGTTTGATGAATCTCTATGAAACACTCCAAAAAGGTGCTACTTTTTTACTAGTTTGTGCATGGAAAGTTTCGGGATAGAGAGTCAAGCGGAGGTTGAGAAAAATATTTTTCATAAACTTCTTTAGACAAGGATACAGCAAAAACCATTCAACGGAATTACACCAAATTCGTCAGGAGGCTGGACCTTAATAAAACACACTCATTATTGACCCCATACAGCCTCCTTGCTTCTGCTTCCGACCATCACTCCGACATAGGGATACCCTGATCACTTAGCCCAATGACAGAGAGGCAACCCTTGTAGGAAACTAGGTTGTTGTTGCAGTAGTCCCCCCACTTTGTGCCTGGTATTTGATGCAACTTTGACTGAAGCACACCGGGTTCCTACTAACTAGGTCCCAAATGCCTGTGTCCTTTCATAAAAAAAAGACAACTGGTCCCTTGATCCCAAGTGGCCAGGTCATCAGCACCTATGTAAGTCCCTAGTAGGTACTACCTAGGGTACCTATGGTATATGTACTAATGAAGGACCCTAAGTAGTGCAGCATTTTTTGTGCAACTCTAAGGGACCCCATAGGAAGAGGGTCAAGACTGATTAGCTTGTGGCTTGGTCCAAACTGAGTGAGCAAAAAAATGATGGATTTAGGCCTAGATCTCAGGACTCGGGTTGAGTGTTATGACATTGTTCAGCATTCCGTTATTCATTTGTTCTTTTTGAATATCGTCACCATAAGTGAGATGGGTAAGCCCAGATGTGAGTCCTGTATTCACCATGCAAACAAAGTCAAGCTAACCTGGCTGATGAAGGTTGATACCCTGAAACCGGTCCTATGATGCTTTTTCAGGTCCAGGGAAGACATTGCCTGGCAGATCAGCCTTGACTGTTTCAATTGGGAGTACAGTCAAGACAGATTTACATATGGCTGGTTCCAAACTGGAATGGACTGGCAAGCAAAAATACAACAATGGATATAGGCCCATATCAATGTACTGTTTGTGAATATTTGACATTGTTCAACATTCCTTCCATCATTTGGTCTTTTTGAATTTGTCACCCTAAGTGAACGGGCAGGCACAGATGTGGGTACTGTGCCCACCTTGCCACTGGAGTCAGGCTATTCTGGCTGATGAGCGGTGATACCCCAAATCAGATACTAGGATTCTTAGTTCCTGTGCAGGGAGGATCAGGCCTGGCAGTTCGGGCTGGACTGTTCCCATGGGGAGCAGGGCCATGACTGATTTGCTTATGGCTGGATCCAAACAGGAAGGGTGTGGTGAGCAAAAAAAGTTTGGATTTCGGCCCATATCTCTGTACCGGAGTTGAGTGTTTGAAATTGTGCCGCATTCCGTCCATCATTTGTTCTTTTTGAGTTTGAAACCCTAAGTGGGACGGGTATGAAGAGATGTGGGTCCCATGCTCACCAAGCCACTTGAGTCAAGCTATCTTGGCTGATTAGGGATCATAACCCAAAACAGGTCCTAGGGTGCTTGTTTCTGGTCGAGGGAGGCCCTGGCTTGGCAAACTGGAATTGTGTGGTAAGCAAACAAATTATGGATTTAGGCCAAGATCTCTATACAGGGGGGTGAGTGTTTGAAATCGGTCAGCATTCCATTCATCATGTATTCTTTTCATTGAAAGGAACCAGCACAAAACCTTCACAGACAGCCACTAGAGGGTGTGTGACAGGGTGCTCTATAAAGTGGAAATATAACACAGCACACATTTGTGTGCCATGTCCCCTAAACCTGCAAGTAATATTTATGTTACCTTATGCAGCAGACCGTACAGCCCTAAGGCAGGGTGCGTTATGTTACGCGTGAGCACATATCTGCATGAGTAGATATGCCCATGTGCTGGTCAGTTCCATTACTGCCAATACAAGTGATCAGGGAAGCCATTTAAAAACATATGCGGGGCAGTGTCAAAATGAGTTCCCCATCTAAATGATGACCACTGAAACCAGAGATAACAAATGTCATATTAATAAGCCTACACTGATTCCACCGATGTATTTATTGATACATGCACCCAGGGGGCACCTTAGAGTCAGCCTGTCCCTGCATTAGAGATTCTAACCCTCCTCTCCCCGGAGCGAGGACCTTTGTTCTCAGGAGGACAGGAACAAAACCTGCTCTGGCGGAGGGTGTTTACGCCCCCTCCCACAGGATGACCTGTCAATTAGCATTCCAAGGCATGGAGCTTTAAAGAGGCCACTGCCTTTGGTAGGGTATCTGGCTTCCCTCTCAGGAGAAAAAACAGAACCCTCTGACCAGAGCCCTTTTGGCACCTGGACGGTAGGGAAAATTAGTAGTCAGACAGGTGTGTTCATTCACAGGCTAGTGTCACACCTAAGATGGGCTACCTGAAGTGGATACAACTTTGTTATGGCAAACCTAGTAACTCTGGGATAGAGTTACGCCCACTTCCCCCAGGAAGTAGTCATATAGGGATCCTAGTGACACCAGGGGTAAGAGCCCATTGGCTACTACCCTACGCTTCGCTAACCCCTCTAAATCTCTTATTTAGTGGAGCCCCAGGCACCAGAAAATCTGATTTTTCTAACCTGAAAGAAAAATACAGTCATCAAGACTCACAAGGACAGAAGATTGGCAACTGACTTGGCACCAACCCTGCAGGACTGTCTGCCGACCTCGACAATTGCACCAAAAAACTCCTGTACCCCCTAGGGTGCTCAAACTTATTTATGACAAGTTTCACTGCTCAAGGTTCTGCTTCCGCTCCTTCCTTGAACCTTCTAGAAAGCAGGAGAGCACTGTGCTCTGATGAGCACAGTCATTAGCACTCCTGATGAACAACTTTCTTCGGTAAGCGACGACCTTGCAGCCCAGGCAGCATCAAACCTGGGGCACTCCTTCCAAATACAGCAATTAGAGCAGCAGGACATCTGATACCCAAAAAGTAAAGCGACACAGCAGGTCCTGGGCGTTTCTTCAGAAGCATCTGGACCTTTCATGAAATGCAGTTTGTTCATCATTTCTATGGAAAATGCTTTGTAGGAATATCACAAATAGATATGGTTTAACTGAGAGATTACTAAAAGAACTGCTTTGGAGGCATATGACTAACAGGTATGTTTAATGATTTAACAGAGAGACTTCCCGAGAACTTTGTTGACTGTTGCATATTTGTTAATCACTTTACCTTCATCTTCGTTCTTCATTCTCAAGCACAGGGCTGGCCAGAAGCCAATTCTTCATAAATATTTGTGAATGTATGAAAGGCAGTTTGTTAGTCATTGTTAATGGAAACTGGCAGTGACTTGGCATGTTTATTGATTTAAGAAAGATATTTCCAAAGAACTTACTCAAATGTTAAATATTTGTAAATCTTTCAGTTATTCAGGTTCAGGGCTGGCCACATGTCAGGTCAAAGGTTGTTACGACATTTAATTTGAGGTTTCACTCAATCTGTATATTTCAAAATGGCAAAATGACCTGCGAACTAAGGGAGTACTCGACACTCCACAATCACCTGCTCAGGAAAATCCATTTTTCAGCAAAATTACACCAAAGGGAGTAAAGTAATGAATCAAGTGGCCCTAAACAAGCCCTCCACGTTCTCCAAAAGTGTGCTTGTCCGTGTGGGTAGCCCAATCTTTGGTCCTTGGTTCTGGTAGAGTCTAATTTTGTCACATTCTTGGCCAGGCTCTTTGCAGTCACCTCCCTTCATTTTCCATCTTCTGGACCTTATTTTAGAAAACTGTTGCATCGCTGGGTGAAAACAGTGATGCAACCGTTTTCACTGCGCCCTCCTTGCGGCACCATGGAAGCGCTGTATTTAATGTATGGTGCATCATGTCGCAAGGAGTGACAGATATGTCAGTATTTCTTACGTATCTGCCGGCGCAAAACTGACACATTGCTGGAGTTGTGTTGGAAGTGTGACGCAACTCCAGCAATGCATGGGGGAGTCCTATGTTTAATTTACTGCATCACTCTTATGCCTGTTATGAGGCAAGCGTAAGGTTTTGATGCAGTGGTTTCCTAGAAGTGTTGCAGTGAAATCTCATAGATCTCACTGCGATTCTTTGTTTGCGTGGGAACGCCCTCCCTGCATATATTATACCTGATGCAGTTATATTGTGGCGCTGGGCTTTACACGGTGACGCATCTGCCTACATGTATCACCTTGTAAATATGCTGCAATGTGGCGAATTGTTTACGCTGCCGCTGTGTCATGAAAAGTGACGCAAATGTGGCATAAAATAGTTGCATGGGCTTATAAATAAGCCCCCCCCGTTCTTTATCTCAATGTTGCCTTTGTCATGCAGTTCTATAATGGGAGTTCATCTAAAGGCCACAGAAAATTGACTACGACTGTTTAGGACTGTGGATGCTTCAGGGGGGCCAAGGGCCAGATCTCATCGTCTTTTTCTTGTGATTACCTGCAATGAGTTGGTTATTATTTTCCATCGGACGCCTCCTATTGGTATTGAGTTTCTTTCTCCTCATACTCTCTGTGAACAAGTTTGACTCATTACATTTGTACAGACCTCGGCCATGATGGACTTTTCATGTGAGATCAACTGAATCTAAAATTACTTTATCATGCACAGTAGTATGTCTCACCAACTGGAATGTATTTAGCCACAGTGTACTATGTGGCATGAGGTGTCTTGCTGAATTCACTTTATATTTTCATTGACCCTTGAAGAGAGCCTTGCTTGAGATTTTTCTTTGACTGTGTCTCCTTATCATAAAGCCTGCTTTGTGTAGCACACTAAAAAAAAACGACTACATCTGTGCAGTACTGCGTTCACAGGCCACACCTCTCTAGAATCCCAGAGGCCTTTGCTTCCAAAGTGTCTGCTTCGGTAGTTCAGACCCATTCTCTTCCTTAAGTGTTTGGAAATCTGCATTCACCTGTCTTTTACAGGGCTATTGACTAATGGATAATACCTGATCTGTCTCTGCCTTTTGACGTGTTCTGCTCAAAACCACAACTCATCCAATTGACACAGCGAGATGGTGTGTAGAAAAAGGGTAGCAGAGAAAGTGCTGAAGCCAAGGCAGAAAAAGTGAGAGAGAAAATGAATAAGGCTAAAATACAGAACACATGGTATAGAGAAGACTAAAAGAATAATAGCTACAAAAATAGACACAAGTGCTCACAATATAAACACAGGAGAGGAAATAGAAATAGCTACACACAGGGGCAGGCGAGGAAAGGTAAAAGTAAAAAGGGCTCCTAATGCAGAGGACTTCCATGTAAGGGCCTACCCATTTAATTCAATTTATTTGATGTTTTTCACAAGTGCCTTTACGTCCATTTCGCCAGGTTTTTAGTGATTTCCTGAACTCTGAGTAACCAGTCATTCATCGTTCGTAAGTCCAGAGGAGGAAATTCCAAAGAGAGGCTTCTTTATAGCTGAAGACTTGCCCAACTTGTCAAGATCTCTTAATGCTATTAAAAATGTTGGGTGAGGTGTCTTCTAATATCCCCAAATACCTGCAATATAATAGAAGCCTGCGATGTGGGAAGGCTTTCTCTGGTGGTGTTAAATGAGGGAACCAGATGGGAAATCTTGATTTGGGACTGGCACCTTGACCAATCACCATCTCATTTATTTCTCTCCTTCTGGCTATGCCCAGATCTGAGTATGGCTCATTACATCCCATCCCATCCAACGATAGTCTGACAGAGTCACAGTTCAGCCCATAGCACAAACAAAGTGCCTCAACCTCTGGCAGAGAGCTGTTTTGGGCTATACGCTATGCCTCTGGGTTCGTAGCGCTAACAGAGTTTGCTCCGGTCCTCTGACCTCCTCATTTCTTGTTGGTTCTGGTGGCGGTGAGCCAGGGCTCACTATCGATGCAATGTTAGTTGTCCCCAGCAGCGTTGCTTGGCTCCACTTTGTAGGCTGTGCCATTCTTTGTCCCTATGCTCAGGGCTCACCCAGGGCTCCAGACTGCTTCCCTGACTCATCCTGTCTTGTGACAAGGAGCTGGCTTCCACTCTCTTGAACCAGTACACAGTTCAAGCTACTATCTCGGTGCCTCGGGTGGCCACCACCAGGTTACCATTCACTGTGTTAGCTGTCCACAGACTATGTTCGTATGGAATGCGGAACTTCAACCCTGGGTATCTGTCCCTTATTAGGACGCGATCTCCTGGCTTGATGGTGGATGCTTTGGCTCCCCGGCATCGACTGGATCTCTCTTTGGTGTCTTTTCTTCTGTCTTGATTGCTCTTGGGGTCAAAATTTGACTGGCATTCATATGCCCGACTTTACGTCAAAGATGGCATTCCTAAACACCTTCAAGGTATAAATATACCTTTACTTGCTATAGCAAAGTATGGTGGTTCTAGGGAGTTTGACAACCTACTTGCCCGACTCAGCTCGCTACAGCAGGTGCCGAAGGAAGCTGACTCTCCAGCTGACGCACTGATCAGGAAGCTGCCCTCTCCTGTCAAGAATCCAGCTCCAGTGTTTCTGACTCCCCTTGCGGGGTATTGATAAATCAAGTCCCGAGACAGAGATACCAGACCTCCTTCATTCTAACAAGATATGAAGCTTATTAGAACCTAGAGAAACCTTTGGTAGATTCTTGGCAAACTAAACCTAAGCTAAAAAAATACCTACTTCTTCCCTCGTACTAGACCTAGGTTAGGTACATTGGGGTAGGTGTATTTTAGAAGCACCAGTTCATTATTTTAGACTATGTTATTTATGCATGTATTTTTATATGGCTTTGAAACCGTACACGCTCTTACTGTATTATTTTATAATACTATTCTCGCTGTACCCATTATACTTTGCGTTCTGTCTAACGATTGTAGCAGTTCACCTCTCTTGCATGAGAAAGAAGACTGTTCAATAAAACATTTATTGAAAATGCCCGTCTCACTATTTCTCTGCAACTCTGTAGAAACGAAGCATGCACAATTGACTGAGTGAACTAGTTATCCATTGTATCCAGAACTCTGAGAGATATGTTCTTATTCTTGGGGAAACAAAGTTGTCATGTTTATGCGGTGGTCAGAAACTAATCCCTTCTTGTGAATTCGAGAAAGTATCTAGTGACCTCTGAGCTAGCTGGCACATGCTATTAAGTTTAGTATATTTGATAGAGACCTATTGACTTAAGTCCTTCGTCAAATCTATAGGATATATTATTCAATGCGCAGAGCCTATTGAGAATATAGGAACTACACTACATGCTCTGGGAGACCAAATGTAAGAGGATTGTCTCTAGCACTGGTCCTACTTTGCTAAATGGCATGTATTCAATTATCTCCACTACTGGGTACTTGGAGTATCTATCCACGATGACCAAGATTAGTTGGCCATCCGGGAAACTTCCAAAGTCTGAGTTGACCGTTTGTGCAGCCTGTGACGAAAGTGCTGGAGCAATCTTGCCCCCAGTCAGTCAGCCAGCCAGGCAGCTCCTGATTGTGTTATCAAACACGATATCGGTTCCAGGGAACCATAACTCTTCACTTAGGTGAGACTTGGTTTTTGTGGTTTGTTGATGGCCTTCATGTGCTAAC
Organism: Lissotriton helveticus; assembly: GCF_964261635.1. Classification (NCBI taxonomy): domain Eukaryota; kingdom Metazoa; phylum Chordata; class Amphibia; order Caudata; family Salamandridae; genus Lissotriton; species Lissotriton helveticus. Next base: position 497,113,720 of record NC_136060.1, read on the forward strand.
TCTTCTACCCTCTGTGGTAGTGCTTTTTGCTTTATGATCAAGTGGCACCTCAGTAGCAGGTCATCTACTGTAAAATCTCAGAGCCTCGTTTATGAGGCCCTTTGCAATGTCGGACCATCACTTTTTGTGGCGTTCTGTGGTGCAGGAGCCTGCTCCATATTTACGAGGCAGCTCTAAGCCACTTTTTCTGTCTCCTTTAACGTAGTTTTCTGCATTAAATGTTGTGTAATGAGTGTTGATGGGGGCTTTCCCAGCAACATCCATGGCATTTTGACACTGCCCAGATTTACGAGAAATCTAAAAACTAAGGCAGTGCCAAAAACGGAAAAGGGAGGCACAACGAAGAGAAATATCTATATTTCTCCTTTCGTTTTCATTTTCTACGTATGCATGCACACACGGAAACAGGAAAAAGCCTCTTGTAATTTTTTTTGTGCACGAAGGTTCCCCTTGCACCAATTTTTTTTTTTTTTATCCTCATTCTGCAATAGTTTGTGTACGGAGTTTCCAGGGACCTGCTTCTCTGTTCTCTGTTCCTTCACTGGCCCTTTTTTTCCGGAAATTGGGTTTGGGTAGTCTCTCTGTATGCGTGTTTCAGCGGGGGCCCCCTTGCTTCCATAACCAAAGTCAATAAATGTTTCCTTCCTGGGGGATCTGACCAACCTGGCCACTCACACAAGCACTTTGCCTGTTTATTTATTGCTATTGCATAATCATTGGATTTGTCCCTTTGAGTCGTAAAGTGAGAATAATCATTTAGGTAGCAAACTGGGAGTCCTCCCATATTTCCCAATAGTTATGTTTCCTACTGGGTTTCCCTTTCCTGTCCATCTTATTTATTTTGTTTACTGAGATTACCCATTCTCTGCATGTAGGGGGTGCTGAACTTACCCACTTAATACAGAGAGCCCTCCGTGCCAGCAAGATTAACATAAACAAAAGGTTCTCTTCTTTTTTCGTTAAGTTAATTAGACCATCATATATAGTCACCCCAAAAATAACAAGATCTATACTTACATCTGTTGATCTTCTTAGTACTGTGGCAAGGATCTTACCCACTTCCTGCCAGAATTCGTCGAGCTGGGCGCACTGCCCAAACATATGCAGGTTGTCTGCTTTCTCCAATCCACATTTGGGGCAGCTCTTTATGTTTGACCCGCTGAATTTAGATAGCCTCTTTGGGGTCCAATAAGCTCTATGGGTGGTAAAGAGATGGTTTCTCCTTAAGGCAGCGGATTTCACAATTGACCTGCATTTCTCCATAGATACTTACCACAATTTCTGGATATCCAGCAATGGCAGCTCTTTCCCCCAGGTCGCCTCTGGAATCAGGAAGTTCTCCTCCCCTGCTAAAATAAGAGCCCATTACCAGCAAGATATTTCTTTCTTTATGGGAGTGTTCTTTATCATCTCTGTCTCTATGGCAGTGTTTCCTCTTTTGTTCTCCTTCAATGTTTTTGCCTAACTAGAGAGCTGATAGTACTTGAATTTTGCAAGGGACGCATTTGTCTTTGTTGTCAAAATTTCCCAGTCTACTATGGTATGTTCGGCCATTAGTTGGCCCCATTCCTGAATACATGCTGTTTTCAAAGGAGTTGCCAAGCTGTCTTTGAGGTAATCTGGTGTCCCGGGTGAGTCCCATATTGTCGCAAACTCACTGTAGTATGGTATATTCAGGGTGCTTCTTATCTCATACCATAGTTTTGCTGCAGATTTAAGGATCTTTAGTTTCACCCTTTTAAAGTATTTTGGGTGGCCAAATTTATACAAGTAGTGTACAACATTTCCAGTCATTACTTGAAGGTATTCCGGATATTGGTCGTAGTTTTTCAGCAGGACCCTTATGTGCTTAAATTGAAAGGCCCTATAATATTCCAGTATATCTGGGCTTGCTATTCCGCCTTCTGCTTTTTTTCTCCTTAATTTGCTCCAGGCTATTCGTGTGCTTTTTGCTGACCAAATTGTATCTTCTTTAATTATGTTGGATTTTCCGAGAAAGGTCAGGGGGAGACCTCCTCAGACTTTTAACAGTTTTCTGACCTCAGCAGTAATACTATCAAGATTAGTCTTCGTCATTTCGTACAGGTCTTTAATTATATCTATTCCTAGTTACCTGATTTTCTCCCTGGTTTGAGTATTGTTAATCGGGGAGTTCCAGCTCATGATTTCGGTTTTCGCCTGGGTAATTTGGTAAACAGATACCCTCCCAAATTTAGACAACGTTTCTTCTATTGAGGTGATGGACCCCTCATAGTTGTTAGTAAAAATCATTAGGTCGTCTGCATATAGAGCGATCTTCTTTTCCCACCCATGGTGCTTGAATGGAATTATGTTGGGGTGAATTCTAAGACTTTTTGTGGCTCAATATATAAGTTAAAGAGGAGTGGGGAAAGGGGACATCCCTGTCTTGTCCCTCTCTTTACCTCCATGTTTTCTGGTAAACTCCCATTAATCAAAATCTTGGCCTTAGGGGTTCTATACAATTCCTTGACCATTCCCTGGAACTTGTCTCCTAGGTTAATCTTAATTAGTGTAAGGGTAATTATAGTCAAGGGTTTTTTTTCAATCACTGCTATGTCTATGGCCCCGAGGAGCTCGTGTTTTAAGTCCTGCAGCTGCCTACCCTTCACAAACCCTTTCTGGTCTGCCTTTATCAAGGTTCCGGCTATTTTCCCTAGCCTTTTTGCCATAATTTGTGTGAATATTTTGAAGTCGCAGTTTAGTAGGGAAATTGGGCGGTAGGACTCACACTTTGCTGGATTTTTCCCCGACTTTCATAGAATGTTTATTGTTGCGTCGTCCCAGGAATCTGGGAGTTTCCCTTTCCCTAGGTAGATTGTATTTAACAGGTCTGTGAATGGGGGAGTCAGAACCTCACTGAGCTTGGTGTGTAGTTCATTTGGAAGTGCCTCTGGGCCTGCCGCTTTCCCTCTCTTTAGGCCTTTCAACACTTCCTCTACTTCCTCCTTTGTAATTTCGGAATTTAGCTCTTCCTTTTCCTCATTTGTTAACCTCGGGAGTTCCTAGGCTTCAAGGTACTCCTTAAGGTGCTTGCTTGTTGGATTTGTGTCCTCTGTGTATAGTTCTGTGAAGAAAAGTACAAATTCTTTCATTATCACAGAGTCCTCTGAGCTCGGTTCTGTAGCACCTTGTGGCTGGATGTTGACTATCATGTTCCTACTTGAGTCAGTTTTCGTTTTCCATGCTAGCAACTTGCTGCACCCTTCCCCATACTTGTAGTGAGACAATTTACTCACTTCCCATCTCTCTCGCACCTTGCTCTCTATTACTCCTGATAAGGTTTCCTTTTGTTTCATCCTGTCTACTTCTAATTCCCCTTTTTCAACTGTGTCTTCTTCAGATTCTATTTGTACATCCAGAGTATTTATGATGTTTTCTAAGTTCCCTATCTCTTGCTTTGTTGTTTTTGTTTTGTGTGTCGCCAGGCTTAATATTTTCCCCCTAATTGCAGCCTTATATGCGTCCTAGGTGACTTGCTGTGAGGTTCCCTCTCTGTTATTCTCAAAGTAGGCAACTGACTCGGCTTTTAGCTCTGCTATATTTTGTGGGTCAGTTAAGATGGTGCGATCCACAGTCCACCATGAGATTGATTTATCTTTTCCTAGGTGGGTTTTTAATAGCATCACGGAATGATCGGACAAATGGGCAGGCAGATGCTCGACCTTTTGTATGCTGTCCACCAGGGCTTTATCTACTAAAAAGTAGTCAATTCTGGACTGCTGGCCTAATTTTTTATTCTTGAAGGTGAATGCATGTTTTTTGTCACCTTTTCCCTTCCAGACGTCCACCAGTCTTTTTTGCAAATCCCCAGCCAGTCCCTCATTTTATGCAAATTTGATTGTTTCATTGGAGGGGAACGATCCGCTTTAAGATCTGGGACTAGGTTAAAATCCCCCCCTAATATTACCGGGATGTAGCTGATATTAGTTGCGCATACAAGTTTTGTAATGGGGATGGGTCATCCATATTAGCCCCGTAGTAGCCCACAATGGTGTATTGTGGATTCTTACACTAGTGACCGCCCACCTGCCATTTATATCTAATTCTATTTTCTCAATTCTGGCTTTTAGTGATTTTTTAAAAAGTATGGCTATTCCTTTTACGATGCATTCTTGGTTTGTACATACAAAACAATCTACCCAGTTTAGTTTTTTTTATAATTTCTTCCCATTCCTTTTTTAGAAGATGCGTTTCTTGTAAGATTATGATTTCGCTGTCTATTACCTACAGATATTCCAAAATCCGACGCCTTCTGCTTGGTGTTCTGAGTCCGTTTACATTTCACGACATTATGTTAACTTTATTCACCATTGTTCCCTTTTCCTCTTGTTCACCATTTCTTCCTACCGCCCTTAAGCAGTATTTGGCGGTTCCTGATTTCTCCTTTCTTGCAATTTGAGGACTTATTTTTTTCCTTTTTTCCCCAATTTTGCTCCCCACCCATGTGTGTATTTTTTTTTTGTTTTCCTTTTCATGTGATTTAAAATGACTCTCCCTGGGGAAGCCTCCCTATTGTCTTCTTTGGGCTGCATTTTTGGCCCCTTTTGAGGTCCATGTTTGACCTTTTAGTGTCTAGCATCCTTTAATTACTGTCCTATTTTCCTTTACTTATTTCTCCCTTTTTACTTTTGTGTTCAGTGGTTAGACTCTGACTGACCTCTCATTTGGTCCTTCATTTGTTCCAGAAGTGGGCAACTTCAGATGACTCTCTTATGTTATGTATCTTGTTTCTCCACATAATTCTGAGTGCTGCTGGGAACTTCATCTGCACAGTGGCTCCTAGGCTTCTTAATTCTTGCATATGCTGGCCTAGTTCCCACTGCCTGTTCTAAGTAGCTTTTGAAATATCCGACTGGATTCTGAATGACCAACTATCCTGGGGGCCGTTTTTTAGGGCATCGCTCAAGATTCTTTCCTTGAAGGTGTATGTTTTAAAGTTTATTAGTATTTTCCTTGGGTTTTTCCTGTCCTTATTTCTTCCAAAAGGGTCGCGATGTGCCCTTTGTATATCCTCTTCCAACCCTACCGTTTTTGTCCATGGAAAATGCTCCTCTAGGAGTTGGACTATAAACTTTTTGATATCTGTCCCTTCTTGGTCTTCTGGTACATTTAGTATTCTTAAATTGTTCTTTCTTGCACGTTTTTCCAAAGATTCCAGTTTTTCGTTGATACTCTTATCGCTTTCTTTCAGGACCCTTATTTATTTTTGATTTATTTCTACTCTTTTACTCAGTGCCCAAACCACTGATTCCACTGCAGTAACTCGATCGCCCAGAGCATTTAATTTAGTGTCTAATACTTCACACACCTCCTGAATTTTGCTCTGGTTTCCCTCTGAGACTGCAAATTTCGCTCTCATTTCATCCAACATTTTTTCTAGAAACTGATCTTTTGAGTTTCGAATGACGGTGGTGTTTTGGGCATGGTTACCCGGGTTTCCCGGGTCTTCGTTATTTTGTGTCTCAGCTTGCTGGAGGGATGTTGCGGAGTGCGAGGCAGAAGTCCCCTCAACTATGGTGTTTGGTGCCTTGTGAGATATTGCATCTATGGAGCTACTTTGGACGGTTTCCATCCTGTGTTCTGCCCCTGTTCGTATGGCAGCAATAGTGTTGGTTTCCGTGAGTGACGGAACTTGACCTGCTACTACGGCTGGGACAGATTCATTTATTTGATTCTCTCATTTGGCTCGCACCTGTTCCTATGTCTGTTCCTGTACTTTGAAAAAGGATCTGAGGGTAGGGGTTATTCTGAGGGTTTGTACCGATGGACCCCCGACCCCCCCCTTTTTCTTTCAAAGATTTCCTCTTAGTTGTAAGAGTGTGTGTATCTGCTTGGTGTATTTCTTAGTCTTCCTCTTGGTGCTACGGGGAGCAATAGTCTGTATCGCGGCTACTGGGAGGGTGTGTTTATAGAACTGTCTTTTTCTTAACAGTAACTTGATCTACCCTTTTCTTGCTCCTCGTCTGCCATGTCTTCCCCTGTACAAAACACCTCTATACTCGATACTTGCTTCGTACTTACCTCACAGCAATTTTTTAAGACTTTGCCTCCCTCATCCTTGCCCTTATCACCCTCAAGCCTGCTTACCCTTTTCATCCGCTGCGGAGCTTCGGTTGCCACTGCCGCTGCCACTGCCACTGTTCCTCTGTCCTCTGAGTCCCTTTCTGCCTCTCTAGGTGTTGCCGGTCCCATCTCCGCCGCAGGGAGCAAGGTAAATTCCAGCAACTGTCCCGATGCCCCAAGATCTGCCCTCGATGTCAAGGGGGGGCTGTGTTGTTTCCGGTATTTCTGCCGTTACTGTTGCCAGCCTCCTCTCTTCCTCAAGTGCCCTGTGTACTGAGAGCACCTGGGCATCTGTAGATCTTTTCTTTAAGTAGCCTGCTCTAATCGGTCGAGCCCTCACCAGTTTCCCCAGAACTGCACCCCCGGGGACAATTGCATCGCTCTCCTTGCCTATCGGTGTTCCTGGGATTACACTGCTTTCTACCCTTCTCGGCACCTCTGAGAGAGCATTCGATGCACTCCGAGAGCTCTTGCTTTCGGTGCTCCTCCCCACTACAGTGTGAGCGCTGACGCTGCCCTCGTTACTCCGGAAGAGGAAGGGGATTCTGCTCGCTGCCTTCAGGAAATTCTTCCGGCATTCATGCGCAGCGGCCCATAGACTGACGTAGGGGAGCAGTGCCTCTCTCAGTTTTTCTTGGGGAAGAAGTCCCACACCCGAATAGAGGTAAGCGTGTCCTCCTTTGCCGCCGCTTTCGCTCATTCTGAATTTTTAACTGTGCAAATGTAGCTCCAACTCCGACGACCGATTGATTATGGATCCCTCTGCGACTGCGACTCCGACTACTAATTGATTGTAGCTCCCTCTGCACCACCCCTGATTCTTTAAAATTTGTATCGGATTAAAAAGGGATCCGGTTACATGTAGGTCTACATGTAGATTAAGCATGAGGACAATGCATGTATGACGTCATCTCCGCCGCGTAGCTCATTCCTGCGGACAGTTTACACTGAGCTCCCGACCTGGCTTCTTAGCCAGCCACCATCTTCCCCTTCACTCCCACCATGGTGCAAAGGTGTCTGTGTTGGTACATGGCAGCCCATTGTGCTCCGGTGCAGGGGAAAAGGACTACAATGTGCCGTATCTCACAGATGCTGCCCTTTTCTGCCCTACTGAGGCGCTGACCTATGGTAAAACCTCATAAAAAAGGCCCTCAGTTTATCTTGAACTCTTGACATCTGCAACATCTTTTCCTTGTCTGTTTCTACCCACTGATTCACATCACAAAGAAACTTCTCCCACAACCCAACCTAGATGGTGGTGATGGTCTTTTGGAAGACTACATCAAATTGTGTTAATCAGCAGTTATGAACACTTTGGGAAATGCACTGTGGCTCATTGTCTGCATTAGTCCTCCTCCGCTGATTCTTTGTCTCTTTGATCAACACTCAGTGGGATGGGGTGCCTTGTCAGGAAGTCTCCTGGGTTCTTTCCACATGGTCTGTACTGCTGCAGCTGTACTGCTTATCTCTCCATGTGAGGCAGAGGGTGGCTAACAATGTGACAAGTGACTTGTGATTGATGATCACCTTGAAGTTCCAATCACATAGGTACAGATGGAAATAGGTGCACCCCCACCGTATAGCCAGGTATTCCCTCTCATTTTGGGCGATTCTGGTCTCCGTGGCTGTGAGGTTTCTGCTGGCAAAGGCAAGGGGGACCCACAAGCCTGGTGCTTTTTTGTGTGTTGCCACTGCTCTCATACCGACTTGACTTGCATCCAGTATCTAGTTCTGTGGCTTTATGGGTGTCAAAGTAAGAATTTGTGGTTTTGGTCAGAAGTGCCTACTTGATGCTCTTGAACGCTACCTCTTCCTTATATTCCTACGCCCATTGCACTTCCGACTTCTTTAGGGCTCTCAGTGGCTCCCAGAGTGTTTCTAGGTTTTGTGGAAAATGTCCACAGTAGGTGACCAGACCTAAGAAACTATAAATCTTCAGTGCAGTGCCTTACTGGATGGCTTCAGACTTCCTGTGGTCCATTTTCTGTCTGGCTTTCATGAACATGTATCCAAAAAAAGGAGTATTTGTTGCATGACAAGATCAAACCATAATCGAGCAGATGTCACAGGGTGGCCTGCTGATGCCGGTGGTGTTCCTTCAGGGTTGTTGAGTAAATGAATATATCATCACTAATATTCATTACCCCCTTAAGTCCTGGGTGAGTATCCTGCATGGTGTTCCGAAAGACTTCTGCAACCATCGAAACACAGTATGTGAGCCTTTTCCTGAGTCCTACATATCAATCAAAGGCCTTTTATACAGTGCACAGCTACCTCCTCAAAGGTGTCCCAGCGATAGTGGAAGCTAACTAGCGAGATTGATTCTTGTTCTGCGATACCCCTTGCTTGAAGATCCCAGCTTTTATATATTATTATATTATATATTATATATCACTTATAAAGCGCACGTACAGCATGTTGGTTTCATGGCGCTGCTCTAAAGATGCTATAACCCTGAACATTACTTGAATGCCTGTCTCAATAGCCATGTTTTTAAGAGTTTCCTGAATCTCATAAAATCCATACAGGATCTAATTTCTAAGGGCAGGGAGTTCCAGTATCTGGGGCCTTGCACGGTAAACCTTGTTCCACCGGTACGCTTCAGCCAGAATGATTTGGTAGAAAAGAGTTGCATGTGGGTAGATCGCAGATTGCGAGTAGGCATGTAGCGTTTCATGATCCTGTCAATAAATTTAGGGCTCCTACCATTCAGCGATTTAAAGATGAAACATCCCACCTTGAAGGCGCATCTCTGAGCCAATGTAGCTTCTTCAGAAGAGGAGTGACATGTTGGCGCCTGTTTTACTGTAAAATCAGTCTTGCTGCCTGATCCTCTACCAGTTGCAGTCGGTGGGTGAGGTTAGCTGGAATGCTGAAATATAGAGAGTTGGTATAGTCTATATGGGAAATCACCATAGCTAAACCAACCTGGATCTTAGCTTCTTGTGTGAGGAACCTGCTAATCTTTCTTATTTTCCTCATCTGGAAAAAACACGTAGAGATCATAGCGACTTCATTGTAAGGTCGCTGTTAATGATTACCCCCAATGTTTTGGCAGAATCCAAGGGCAGAGGAGGCTGTCCCAGCTCCTGGGGCCAGAAGGAGGTACCCCAGGGATTCATAGAGCCCCCTGTTAGAATCACCTCCGTCTTGTCCGGATATAACTTCCGGTGCTTTCTTTTCATCCAATAACGGAGGAACAGCATTGTAGCCTGAAAGTCAAGGACGGATTCTTGGGTGTTACTAATAGGAAACACGAGTTGGAAATCATCCGCATAATTAAAGGTGCAAACTTTCTTTTCTTTAAGGGCGTTCATCAAAGCAAAGAGATAAAGAGATAAAAGTTAAACAGATGATGGGAAAGTGAAGACCCTTGTGGCACACCGCAAGCGGTATATGCCATTGGTGTTATGAACTGGCCCAGGCAAACTGCTGGGGATCGGTTTTCCAAGAAAGAACTAATCCATTTAAGAACTGAGCCCTGGATTCCTGCTCTCTCGACACGGGTATCCAGTACCGTCAGAACAACTGACTCTTTAGAATGGGCTGGCCGAAAGCCTGCTTGATGGGGGTTCAGCCATTGGGATTGTTCCAGAAAGGAGGATAAACTTCTAGTCACATGGGCTTCCAATAGCTTGGCCAAGTAAGTGAGCAAAAAGGCTGTACTCCAGGATCCGCCCCTGGCTTTTTCAACAGGGGGATCATAGTAGCCTCCTTGAAAGTGTCAGGGACACTGCCCTGAAACAATGGTTCATTCAGGAGAGATAAGGCTGGACCAGGGAGCGTGGAAAAGACCTCTCTCAAGATTCAAGGGCGGCAGCAGTCTCTGGGGTAGCCTGATTTAACTTTTGTCAACAGGTAACATCACTGATTGCTGGGAACTGGTTAAGAGATTCGTAGGTACCAGTACATGTACCGTATACTGACATGTGGGAATGCTGGCCTTGATGACTTTTATTTTATCAATATTAAAATATTTAGGGCGTCACATAGTGGCGTAGGTTTTAATGTCACTCTATCAGGGTTGAACAATTCATTCACTATTGAGGACATTTCTTTTGTACGAATTGTGGAAGTTATAATTTTGAAGGAGAAATAAGCAGTTTTTGAGGTCTGGATGGCTTTTTTATCATTTGTTAATGAGGCCAAATACGTTTCTTTGTCTTCAGGTAAATTTCTATTTCTCCACTTCCTTTCGGTGTGTCGCAAGGCTAGTTTTAATATCATCAGATCAGAGGAAAACCATCTCTGAGCTTCGTGTCGTTGGGCTCGAGGTACTCTTTTCAGAGGGGCATGTTTTTTGCTGGCAGTGAGCAGCCAATCCGAAAGGTCTTTCTCACTATGATTGATTGATGATTGATTGGTGCAGCGGCACTGTATTCATCAGTGTTTCAACAAACTGATTCTTGTTGTTAATGTTCCAGCTCCTGACTAAGCCACTGCTAGGGGTAGGAATTTTTGTCCTAGTAAGATTATGTCAGACAATGTACCGGGAAGGACCACTTGATTAGTTATATCCAAATTATTTGACGAAACCTGGTCCAGTATATATACTTTAATATGTGTGGCCACAGAAACATGCTGACTTAGATTGAGCCCTGTAAGTAGGTCAGTAAGCTCAGCAGATTGGAGGCCACCAGATATTTCATTTGCCAAATAGTTAAAGTAGCCAATAACCAAAATTTTGCCATGAGTTGTTATCAGATAGGCTAAATGTACACACAGAATATGTGAGAACTGAGACATATTCTGGGTTAGGCTATAGAGTAGAACGCAGACCATCGGGCGGAGTCGGATTCAAGCTTAATCACCAAGTTGTCTACTGATGGTAGGTCGAGAGAAGTTAGTGCTGTGAATTTAAGGTCATGGCGTGTTATAGCTGCTACTCCACCTCCCATCCTTCCCTGTAATTGATTAGCTTGTAAAATGTAGAAATCGCTAGGTATCGCTGTTAAGATATCGGGGGAGGAATCCTGAGTTAGCCAGGTTTCTGTTAGTAACAGAATATCTAGTTGTTCCCACCATAATAGAATATATATGTCCAACTGATGTTTTACCATTGAGCGGGTGTTACGATAGATAACCTTTAAAGGCTGGATTTTGATTCTATCCTGGGTCTGAGGGGGGCTTGTGGAGTAGCTAGTATGTATGAATTCAGGGAAGGTTGATAACATTTCCATTATCCCCATCTTCATTGCTAAGCGCGTTGAGGAATGTAATGCCAGGTCATTAGAATTAAACAATTTCAGTTCAAATAAGGAATAAATACATTTTTTAGCATAGCGGCCTTTCTGAACTCGAACTCTGAATTCAGCATGCATAATTGATATGGCATGGCATTCCAAAGTTTGTCGGTCCTAACAGTGACTGCCCCCCCCTGCCTCATTTTATCAAAGCGAGAGACATTAAGGAGACGTTGATGATTAGATCTTAATGTACACTCCTGGTGGTAAAGGCTAAGCCTCAGCCTGAGGTAGCCGGAGCCCTTTCCCTGGATGGTTCGAAAGTCAAGGGTAAGGGTCTTGAATTCAGTCTTCTGGGCAACAGGGAGCCAATGGAGACGTTTAAGGTGGGGGGAAAGGTGCTGGCACATTGGGACCTTGCGGATGATCATTGCCGCCGCATTCTGCACTTTCTGAAACCTGTGGATCATGTAACCAGGCAGTCCCAGGTAGAGGCAGTAGGCATTGTCAAGTTGGGGAGTAACATGATGATGATAAAGCGTGAAACATGATCCTTTGGCTCTCTTCAGGCTGGAAGCCTAAAAATGTCCTGAGGAATCTAATTTTTCCAATGCAAGTTTCAGAAATTTGCCAGAATTGTGTATTGAGGGCAAGGTCCTTCTCGCGTCTGACTCACAGGTTTTTAACCGAGTCCGTTGGTGAGGGTGGGAAACCCAGCTCCCTTCGCCATGAATAGCCTAGCGAGGGAGGCAATGATTGATGAAAAAATAAGACCTCCGTCTTATTGGTGTTAAGTTTCAAGCAGTTTATGTTCATCCAGCCAGCATTGACCTTCAGGCAGTCCTTGAAATTATCAAAGCCTGCTGTGGAGTGTTCTTTAAAGGGGAATACCAGCTGGGTGTCATCTGCATAGGAGTGTAACATGACCCCTCTCCGGGTAATGAGGGCCGCTAGCAGGGCCAGGTCGATGTTGAAGAGCAGCGGGCTAAAGGCAGATCTTTGGGGCACTCAACATATAAGTTGCTTAACTGATGATGAGAATGGGTGGAGGAAAAGGTGTTGGCCATGGTCTTAAAGATAAGAATGAATCTACTCAAGTGCCATACCCTGCACTCCTTTTTGTTTTAATCTTTCCAGCAGGATTATATGCAACTCTGTTTCAAATGCTGTTAGCAGATCCAACAACACTGACATGGAAGAGGATCTGCAATCTACTGACTGAACCTGCTACTTCTACAAGGGCAGTCTCAGTGCTGTAAACTGACCAGAAGCCCAATTGAGAGTCGTGTAAAAGATCATGGGCTTCCACGAAGTTGGCTAGTAGTTGATGAGCCAGTTTCTCTAGGATTTTAGCCGATGCCAACAGCAGGGAGATTGGTCTAAAGTGGCTGAGTCCTTCCAGGTAAGAATCGGGTCTCTTCAATAGTGGTAACAAATTGGCTGTATCCTAGTGGCTGGGAAGATTACTGTCCTGGAAGAAGTATTCCAGATTTAGTTTAGGACTTCAAGTACTCTAATTTCTTGCCATGTTCCACAGACAACATAAGTAATCTGTGCAATGTCATTCCTTTTTTGTCGTGAGAAATTGATTAATGCGGTGTATAGTTAGATCAGCTGTTCTATAGGAAACACATTTTTTGTGCTGCTAAAAAAGTTGGCTCCATCTGATGACTCTCTACGAAACATTCCAAAAAGGTGCTTCTTTTTTACCAGTTTGTGCATGGAAAGATTTGGGATGGACTGTCAAGCGGAGGTTGAGAAAAAAGAGGGTTCCAAAAATTCTTAATTCCCATGCATTTTTCATAGACTTCTTTAGACAAGGCAACAGCAAAAACTGCTCAACAGAATTTCACCAAATTTGTCAGGAAACTAGAACACAGTCCACAGATTGTGCAATGTGTGATTTAGTATGATCCTTTCAGTAGTTTTTGAGAAATTAGGGTTGAAAAATAATTGCATATCTGGATGGTTGGGACTGCGAGAGTCTCGATCAACTCCACGGAGAGGACACAGAGGGAACCCTTGTAGAATACTAGGTTATTGTTGCAGTAGTCCCTCCACTTTTTGCATGGCAATTGATGCAACTTTGAAAGAAAGTGCACTGGGTTACAACTTACTAGGTCCACAGTGCCAGTGTTCTTCACTCTAAAAAAGACAACTCATCACTTGATCCCAAAGAGGCCAAGCCTTCAGCACCTCTGTAAGTCTCAAGTAAGTTCTACCTCTGGTACCTTGGGCATAGGTACTAATGACGGTCCCTAAGAAGTGCAATATATCTAGTGCAACTCTAAGGGACCCCACGGGAAAAGTGTCAAGACCGATTTGCATGCGGCTTGGTCCAAATTTTCAAGGCAAGGTGAGCAAAAAGATGATGGATTTAGGGCAACATCTGGGAATGAGTGTTTTGACATTGTTCAGCATACCGTTCATCATTTGTTTTTTTTTGCATGTGTCGCCATAAATGGAACGGGTAATCCCAGATGTGAGTCCCGTGCTCACCATGCCACCGAAGTCAAGCTAAGTTGGCTGATGAGGGTTGATACCTTGAAACAGGAACTAGGATGAATGTTTCTGGTCCAGGGAGGAGATGGCCTGGCAGATCAGGCTCAACTGTTCCCATGGGAGTAGGGTCAAGACTGATTTACACACAACTTGTTCCAAACTTGAATGGACCGGTAAGAAAAAAACAGCAATGGATTTAGGCCTATATCTCTGTACTGGGGGTGAATATTTGACATTGTCACCCTAAGTTGACGAGCATGAACAGATGTGGATCCTGTGCAAAGCATGCCACGGAGTCAGACTATTCTGGCTGATAAGAGGTGATACCTCAAAACCAGTCCTTGGATACTTACTTACGGTGCAGGGAGGATGAGGTCTGGCAGTTCGAGCAGAACTGTTCCCTTGGGGAGCAGGGTCATGACTGATTTGCATATGGCTGGCTCCAAACAGATATGGTGTGGTGAGCAAGAAAAGAATGGACTTAGCCCAGATCTCTGACCTGGACGTGAGAGTTTGACATTGGTCAGCATTCCGTCCAAAATTGGTTCTTTTTGAGTTTGTCACCTTAAGTGGGACGGGTATGCAGATATGTTGGTCTCGTGCTCACCATGCCACTGAAGTCAAGCTATACTGGCTGATTAGGGGGTGGTACCCCAAAACATTTCCTAGGGTGCTTTTTTCTGGTCCAGTGAGGCCCCGGCCTGGTAATTTGGGCTGGACTGTGCCCATGGGGAGCAGGCTCAAGAGACTGATTTGCATATAGCGGGCCCAAACAGAAATTGTGTGCTGAGCAAAAAAAACAAAAATTAGGCACAGATCTCTGTTTTTTTTGGGGGGGGGGGAGAGGTGATTGTTTGAAATTGTTGAGCATTCCAAACATCTTTTATTATTTTTGCACTGTTAGTGACCCAGCACAAAACTCTCACAGACTACTACTGGATGCTGTATGACAAGGTGCTCTAAAGTATAAGAACATAACATATCACATATTTGTGTGCCATGTCCCCTAACACTGCATGTAATAATTATGTCACCTCTACAGCAGGTCTTACAGCTCTAAGGCAGCGTGCATTATATTATATGTGAGGTCATATCTGCCTGAGCAGATAAGATAAGCCCCAGTGCTGGTCAGTTCCATTACTGCCAGTGCAAGTGATCAAGGAAGCCATTTTAAAATATATTTGGGTGTTCTAGAATGTGCCTTTATGTGGAAAAGTAAATTTTGCCATGTTCTGTGTCCCTACGTGTCCTCCATCTTATGTTATGTGTGCATGATTAAATATGCATATGTATCCCCCATGTTTGATTAAAGACGCAATTACAGTTGTGTCCATTACTAGTATGCCAGTTTCCAGTTCTCGTGAAAGCTACGAGTATCAGGCCTATGTAAAGTTCCGTTGCCACGTTTCTCAGTGTGCACGTTATTTCATTGTAAAGTCCCCGTTTCTAGGCCTCAAAAGGGCCCGGACACCAGATTCAGCTCCTGTCTTCTGAGTCCTCGCTGAGGAGCGATACAGCCCCCACCTGTATCCTCGACCCTTCACTTACTTCCTGCCTCACAGTGCCCGGCTCAGCCTGGCTCTGCCTACGAGTCTGCCAAGAGTATGTTATGATTCTAGTTATCAGTCCAGCCCTCCTTCTCTGCATTCCTAAGCTACTGAATCGCATCAATAGTTTCCGTCACAGTCTAGCCTTTACGTCTCCATGTAAGAGAAATACTGTATTAATGGTCATTTAATATTCTTCATCACGCACTACATGTAGAATAATGCATGCTCCAGTCTTAGAGTCTGTTAGCCTTTACCCCGATAACTTTTGGATTCTATCAACATGTTCTCTAAACATCAGATACTAGATACTGTTTAGGTACATGTCGCCCTGACTCTCCAGACTTCAGTCTCTGCTCCTAGCACAGAGTTCATAGCCCCCAGCTTCTCCTAGTAACACGTCATTGTCAGTTTGCGCGCACCATTAGGTTAGAGGTCCCGGCTCCTTAGGTAGCCCCCTCCATGTTTCCGCCCCATTTATGACATATTCTGTTACGTTTGCATCACATGTCTATGTATACGCCCCTGTTACACCCATTTTCACCCTTATCTTTCGCGACTGCTATTGACCACACCCACTGCTCCGCCTATCATATGTATTGTAATGCAACTGTTTTAATATATATGCTTGTGCACTGCTGTTGAATGTGACCCATTCCCTTACGCCAATCCTGATCCAGCCCCCGGCAGCGCTGCCATCCTGTTCCCGTGCAGGTTGTCCTGTTCCTGTCCTTTATGCTGTATTAAACCTGCAAACTCCTACTACCTCGAATCTTGACTCTTATTTATTGAGCTATCTGTTATTGTTATGTCCAGTCAAACCTAGATCCGGTATTATTTATTTATATACCACATAATGGCGCCCGAACAGGGACTTGCCCTTTCCCCACGCGCCGGTGAAGCCACGCCGGCCCCCTGACCCTCTGCAGCCGTGACGGAACCATACCGTGCACGTGCAGATATTTCTGCTTCAAGTATCCCTCAGGCCCACGGAGGAGACGGAGGTGGCGGTCCAGCATCCAGACGAGGCGGTGGAGGAACGCGGCAAGTCCCGACCAGAGCCCAAGCCGAGAGTCCAAGGTCTGAGGTATCCGGAGGCCCACCCGTAACAGAAGTCCGAAGCTCGTCCGTCCGGCGTCGAAGCAGTCCAGTCCAGTCCGAGGCCTTCCGTTCTTGCTGCCCGGTGAGTACCATTGCTGGGGTAGTATCTAGACAGGGTCAATCTAATTGACTCTGGTCCGTGGGTTGGTGGTACACAGACCCCCAAAACGAAGTGTCCACTTCGGTGGATACGGGTCCTGACGTGTCTCTTCATGAGACCGGTAAGTTTCGTACTGTTTCAGCAGTGCATCTAGTTTCTGTTCTAGTCAGTTCTGTTCTCGAGAAAATTCATGTATTCTGTTTTCAGTATTCCAGGTAGTATTCTGTCCGAACTGTTATTTTAAATGTCCTTCATGTATTTTAATGTCGTGGTATGAATGTGGAGTAATTATCGTGTTCATTGTGTATTGTATTGTGTCTAGATTAACAGTCCAGTCATGCCGGTATTTTCCAGACTACGTCAGTTAAGAACTAGAAAAGGTCTGTTAGAAGAAGCAGTTCCTGTCCCGCCTAGGGACAGTCCAGGTCATTTTATGTATCAGAAGCATGGCATAAGTGCCATATTATATCTAGATTTATGGGTAGAGTATACCAAACAGTTAGAGGAAAAGTATAGATGGCCTGTATCAGGCACATGGGATGCCGAGTGCATCATGAGAGTAGAAGAAGCATTATGGAAAAAGAAAGCCAGACAGTCACAGAAAGATGCCATCGAGTTATGGCGCAAAGAATCTCATAAAAGAACCGAAAAAGAAATCAGAAAGTCAGAACTAAGTAGAGAATCCTTAGAACGAGCCCAAGAAAGGGAACTAATCGAGATAGGTGAACGAGTTAAAACCGAACAGTCAGACAGACAGAGGCATGCCCTTATTAAGGGTATGTATCCTCTTCTTGCCGAGGGCTTGCCAAAAGTGACCCCGGAGGCATCCAGTAATTTTCCGCCACCATTAGTTCCGACTAAGCTACGTCACAAACCGACCGCAGCTGATATTTTCATCTCGTCCTATTTGGACGACACAGTCCCGGAATATGCAAATCCTGTTCCGCCAGCTCCTGTAAATAATGTAAATCCTGCTCCTCCAGTCACCGGAGTACCTGCTACGGTACCCCCGGTCCAGCCTACATTACAATTTCCCGCCGCGCTGGTACGAAGAGTATCGGTCGACGATTCCAGTTTAGGGGCCGCAGGAGGAGGTCCTCCTGGTACCCCGCCACCACACCAACGTAGAACGTCGGCCGAGTTACATGAATGTGCGTTACAACGTACGCCCAAATTTAAGTCCGTTGCAAAAATCCGACGAGCTCTCACTGAATGCCGCTATGATCCAGTTGCAGGTGATGATAGTACAGTAATATATTCCATCCGTGTAAGACGGGTGACCGGGTATTTAGACACCCTACCAGATATGAAAGGAGATCTAGACAGAATATATCGTTTCATCCGTACAGGGGATGATCCAGAAAGTATTGGCGAAGCCATGTCTCAAAGGAAAGCTGAGATCCAGCTCATGATATTAAAGTTCCTGATTAATTGTCTAATAAGAGAACAAGATTCCCCGACTAAAGATCAGGCCGAAATGAAAATCCTGACAAGGTGGAGTGATAATATAGCCGAGGGTAAACACAAGACTATCAGTAGTATAGAGAGTATGTACAAGAAAATCCGTAAAGAAATAATAAAGTTACACGAACAACGTAAAGCAGCACAAGTAAACGAGAAAGAAAATGACTCTTCTACTGAAGAGGTAGAGGACGAGAATCCCGTCAGAATAGCGTATGTAGGAAAATCTAGATTTCCAGATCGCCATTTGCGCCTAGAACACAAATCAGTTTTACATCATCCGGCACCAGAACAAGGTTCTCTAGAACAAGTATTTCAAGCTACCGATCACATTCTGAAATCACGAATCGGTTACAGTGAGTTAAGTACTATGCATGAACAAGAACTAGTCCGATCAGCGGTCCGATGGATTACTGATTCTACCACTTTTCCAGACGAAATAGTGGCACAAATGTTTCTGAAATTGCCCCCAGCCGAGCAACGACTGGTGGGTATGTATATGATCCAGCACCTCATTACTCTGTATGAGGGTCAACATTCTGATCCAGGTCCGTTACACGATGTCCTGAACGAGTTACTCCAGTATAGATGGAAAGGTTTAGGTACCGATTTAATTAGTGTCATTCTAGAACAGCGCCACAAATATAGAACGTTTTTGAACCCGCATTTTGTTCATGTCTCACCTCCAGAAAGTAAACCGTTTTACATAGACAGACAGAATCCGTTACGAGAAGTACACCCAGTTAGGACAACAGATGGTGAAATGCAACAAGTGTTTGTTTACACTCCGATTACAAAGATGGAACTCTTAGAGATGAAAAAGTTAATTCCCTGTCATGACAAAGATCCAGCAGGGTTCCACCGGGAATTAAAAGACATGCTCCGTATGGGAGAATACACGTATCCAGATATAATTAAAATGTTAAAAGTCTTATTGCCCGCAGGGGTATACGAGAAACTCAAGGAAAAAGATTGGGAGGTGGGAGAGAAAAAGATCGATTGGGCAGTTCTAGAAGCTGAAGATAAGATACGAGTACCAGGTACCGGTCTAGGAGACAAATGTAAAGAATTACCAGAACTGTTAATACAAGTTTTGCCCAGATTATTAGCCACTAAAAAGGAAGACTGGGATGCAATCTCAGCCTGTAAACAGAAACAAGACGAAGACACTAGTGATTTTTATTCTAGATTCGAGAAATGCTTTAGTATCAACAGTGGCCTCAAGACAAGTAGCGAGTCATATCCTCATCTTTTTGTTACTAAATTAGTCGAGAATTCAAGTCCACAAGTTAAGAATCGAGTTTTGAAAGTCGAAAGTACATGGCAAGCTAATACCCCGTCCCAGATGTTACAGATGCTTCAGTACCACCAGAATAGAATCAGAGAAGAACAAGATCATGAAAGAAAACGTATGAAAGACACGAAAATGAAAGTACTAGTTGCACAATCTGTTCCTAAAGACAGTCAGAAGAGGGGTACGAATCAAGCCAGTCATCCTACAGCTCCCGTTAAAGGGACATGCAATTATTGTAAACAGCCAGGTCATTTCATAAACGAGTGTGCAGTTCTGAAACACAATATAGCTACTGGTAAAACTAAAGAAAGACCACGTCCGCCTAGACAAGAACAAGTTTCACAGACTTCTCAGCCACAGAATGCACAACAGACAGTTCCAGCACCGCAGCCTATTGCTGCAACACAGCATGTTACACAGCAGATGTACCAGTATGCACAGTCTGAGTATCCAGAGTATCAGCCATATTCATGAAACAGCCTAGAGAGGGAGGTAGGCTTGCCTCTCATCGAGATTCCTGTAGATCAAGAGGGTCCCTATGTTCATAGTCAAGTATTAGGGAAAGACAGAAAGTTTTTGATTGATACAGGGGCAAGTAGGACCACCATCAGTCACGCCGAAGTTCCAGGGGCTCCGCTCTCAGGCTCTAGGAATGTTTCCCTTGGATTTTCAGGAAAGCCTATTATAAACGAGATATCTAAGCCAGTTACTCTAGAAGTAGGTCCATTGTCCCGCACTACTGATCTGTTACTTACGAAGTCATGTCCAGAAAATTTATTAGGCATTAAAACACTGAAAGAATTAGGTGCAGTTATTTGCTGTTCCCCAGAGGGAATACGATTGTTCCTACGTGACTTCAAGGGTCACTATGTATTACGAGATTTTGATCCGAGATTGTCTAATGTTCCGCAGCATCTATGGGCGCAAGGTCCAACTGATGTTGGTTATATGCAAATCACACCCCATCGTGTGACTCTCAAGCCAGGTGTAGTGTTACCACGAATCAGACAGTACAGATTGCCACCTGAGGCTGTAGCAGCCTTATCCAAAATTATTGACGAGCTCATCGCTCAAGGAGTAGTTGTAGAAACTGACTCCAATGTATGTAATTCTCCGATCGTTCCAGTCATGAAACGTACTGATCCAAATGCACCCCCAGTATTTCGATTAGTGATTGACCTTCGGGAGCTTAACAAATGTATTATTCCCCAGTACCCAGTTGTCCCAGATATCTCTTCCCTATTGACAGCCATAGATTCTGAAGCCTCATTTTTTTCAGTCATAGACCTCAAGAACGCATTTTTCAGTGTCCCCATTCATCCAGACAGCCAGTTTCTTTTCGGATTTTGTTTAAATGGAAGGAGCTATATGTTCACACGAGCTCCTCAAGGTTTCACAGAAAGTCCTAGTATTTACAGTCAAGCACTTAAGAGACAGCTAGACAATATTCACATGCCAACTGACACTGCCCTGCTCCAGTATGTCGATGATCTACTGATCACAGCCCGTTCTGAACGTGCTTGCGAGCGAGCATCCCTTACAGTCTTGTATTTCCTTGCCGAGATGGGGCACAAGGTGTCCCCTTCTAAGCTTCAATTCTGTGTCCAGCAAGTGATCTATTTAGGCCACTTACTGTCCAAGAGGGGTAGGCAGTTGACACCTGACCGTATCCAGTTAATAGCGAGTCTTCCTCAGCCCAAGACACAGAAGGAGGTACGTGCTTTTATCGGCCTCACTTCTTACTGCAGACAATGGATTCCTCAGTATGCATTTCTAGCTAAACCACTGATACAGTTAACGACACAGGAGGCAGCCGTATCGACTGTCCTCCCTTGGACATCTGAACATACACTTAGTTTTAATGAATTAAAGAAAGCTCTATGCCAAGCTCCAGTTCTAGCAACACCGAACTACAGTAAGCCTTTTACACTTTTTGTCACTGAACGGGAAGGTACAGCATTATCTGTTCTCACACAAGATCAAGCAGGACAATACAAGCCCTGTGCTTATTTTTCGAGCACATTAGATCCAGTAGCCCAGGCTCTGCCTGCGTGCCTCAAGTCAGTTGCAGCCACAGCACTAGCTATCAGACAAAGTGATTCCATAGTATTAGGACATTCCTTGACAGTACAAGTTCCACACTCCGTGGAAGTTCTTTTAAACCGAACACAGACTCAGCACTTGACAATTGCACGTTTAACAGGTTATGAACTGACACTGTTCCAGCCACACATATAAATCAGACGCTGCAACGTTCTAAATCCTGCTACACTGTTACCGTCAGTTAATTCAAATCCTGCCACACACGACTGTGTGGAAGTAGTTAACATTATGACTAAGCCAAGACAAGATCTGACAGATATTCCATTACCAGATCCCGACCTGACACTTTATGTGGATGGTTCATGTATGAGAACAAGTACAGGAGAACTAGTAGCCGCGTATGCAGTGACTACTGACACTGAAGTTATTGAAACACACCGTATTGACACCCTGTCTGCTCTAGCAGCAGAGCTAGTTGCTCTGACACAAGCCTGCATACACGCCAAGAACCTGAAAGTTAATGTTTACACAGATTCACGTTACGCATTCGGAGTCGTACACGACTTTGGAGTGCTCTGGCAGGAGAGAGGTTTCATGACTTCTCATGGAACCAAGATTCAGCATGGTCTCCTTATTCAAGCTCTGTTAGATGCCATACATTTACCGACATCCATTGCTATCATGAAGTGCAAAGCACATACGAAAGTTACTGACACTATTTCTCAAGGTAATGATCTAGCAGATCGCACAGCCAAGCTTACAGCACAGACACCAGACATTCCAGTTAACAAGACACCGACATACACTCCAGATCTGACTACCTGTATGACAGTTAAGGACCCCACTCAAGATGTCATAGATATCCAGTTACATGCTACTCCCGATGAAATCAAGAAATGGTCCGAACAAGGAGGGGTCCAGACAGATCAGGGATGGGTAACAAAGGGAAAAGCCACATGGTTTCTCCCCGATTCTATGGTTCAAGTCATTATCAATACCGCACATAGTCCAGCACATTTAGGAGAAAAAGCTATGTTAGATAGTATCCAGAACATTTGGTTCAACAAGCATTTACGAGCTGCAGCCAAGCAGAAAGTCCGTACCTGTATGATATGTTGTCAGTTTAATCCAGGTAAAAGTGTCCCGGTGGAACAAGGTGGTTTCCAGCCCCCTGACCACCCTTTTGAAGTCCTCCAAATGGATTATATTCAGATGGAGCGATGTCGAGGTTTCAAGTATGTTCTCGTAGTTGTATGCGCTTTGTCCAGATGGACAGAGGCATATCCAGTCCCAGATTATACAGCCGCGACCACTGCCAAGCAGTTGGTTCGTGAGTTCTTCCCCCGTTATGGACTCCCTAGAGTCGTATATTCTGATAACGGCCAGCCATTCTCATCCGAGCTTATGAAACATATTTCCCTGTTGTTAGGGTACCAGTGGAAGTTCCATTGTGTACGCCATCCAGAAGCAGCCGGTCTCGTAGAGAGACATAATCAGACCCTGAAAATCCGAATTGCAAAAGTATGTAAAGAGAAAGGTGTGGACTGGCTAGTAGCTCTGCCAGTTGCCCTATTTTATATGCGCATGGTCGCACATTCCAGATCAGGTCTGTCCCCTTATGAGGTCGTATTCGGCCGCCCCCCTAACATGTGGGGTACACCTAGACCTCGAAGTATTACCGATGTTTCAAGTAATATGCTGACAGATTACCTAGCTTCCTTGATGTCTGCCCTACACTCTTGTCGTTCACAGGTTGCTGCCGCATTTCCAGACAATACCGAGGTGGCACCGCATGAAATCGTTCCCGGATCCATGGTTCTTGTCCGAAATTTTGATCGTTCAAGTCCGTTGGAGCCTCGCTGGAAGGAACCCCGACAGGTCCTCCTGGCCACCCGTACTGCCGTCAAGCTGGAAGGCAGGAAGGGCTGGGTGCATCTGTCTCATGTGAAAAGATTTTTTGGATTGAAGCCTGTTTCAAAGAACATTTCCGAGGATCTTAAAGACTGCCAAAGTACTATTCTTAAGGACTGTCCCGCAAAAGACATTGCTACGAACCCTTCCCTGTTGGAGAAGACTCCGCAACAGGAGTATAAGCTTAAACTAAGGTCTAGTAAAATAAGTCAGCCAGTTTGATTGTCTAAGTCCTCCCCTAGGTGAAACGGTTAGACCGGTTTCTGACATGTATATAATAGACCCCCACAGAGAGAGAGTTAGTGAGAACTCTAGAAGTTGCACTATTATTTTATGTTTTCTGCTATATTTTAGCATTATGATTTCCTGCACCAGTTATGCATTTTATTTGTATTTTCCAGTTTCTCATGTAAATAAGTCTGCTAATGTTACAGTAGAGCACACGTTTAGTGATCTGCCTCCTCATGAACTCTCATATCGTCTTGCTATGCGTAATAATTCTTTTGTCCGCATGTTACATTATTCACACCAGACCAGCAATGCCACTAATTGTTGGGTGTGTGGTCGACTCCCCCCTTTCCAGACACCGAAGGGAGTTCTGCCACTCTTTCCTTATCCATTTTCACATAATGGTTCGTGTGGAGCATGGTCCACGTTAACGTCATCCTCAACAGATATGTCTTTTCTGAACAGTACATGTTTCCCAGACAAGCAAGGTCTTCCCCACAGAACAGGGTTAGATCTAGAAAATGAAGTTTATAATTTGGGTAATTATTCTTTGAGTTTTATGGTCCTGAATGTTCAGTCTGATTCTACTCCAGACTTACCTGCTATGTCAGTACTACCAGTCAAAGGTGAATTATGTGTCCGAAATAATGGTTCCATACATGTAGGCCATAGTGATTGTACTACTATTGTCAAGTATAGTGACAGTAGGAAATCTATTTTCAAAGCTTCACGTCATTCTTATTTTGTTTGTGGTCAGACCGCATATGTTCGTCTGCCCCTTGATTGGGAGGGAACCTGTTACATTGCCTTCCTACTGCCACCAGTTTTCCTAGCCCCACCTGACTATCATAGGAATTCCCACCTAGTACATACTAGACACAAGAGAAATTTCCCGATTGTCGATTATACTGAAACTGCTCTAGAACAATATATAGATATCAATAAAGGTGTCTTCCCCTACTTAGGTACTGTCGTGAATAGTAAACTGATACGTAGATTAACCAGAACACTTGAAGCAGTAGTGATCGAGACTACTTCTGCTCTAAGTAACTTAACCGAAGAACAATCCTTTATGAGAATTGTCGTGCTCCAGAATCGTCTCGTCCTTGACGTCATACTGGCCGATAGGGGCGGGGCATGTAGAGTCATCGGATCTAGTTGCTGCATTTTCATTCCTAATAACGCACCGTCTGTTTATTCAGCTATTACCAGACTCCATAAAATTGCCCATATGTTACACCAAGATCCAGGCACCTGGACATGGTCCGGTTGGTTCTGGAATATAATTTCCGCCTGGGGATGGAAAGTATTGTCATTTCTGGGTATTGCAGTAGCGATCATATTCAGTTGCTGCCTCTGTTTACAATGTGGCCCTGCGATTTGCGGCATTTGTGCTACATCATGTGTTCCTAGTCCCAAGTCCCGTCCTAAATCCAGTTCCAAGAAAACTCGAGACGAGCAAATGATACTGTATGAAATGATAGATGGTATCATGAATATTGATGTTTCCTGATGGAAACGTAGTGACAAGGAGGGAATGTGGAAAAGTAAATTTTGCCATGTTCTGTGTCCCTACGTGTCCTCCATCTTATGTTATGTGTGCATGATTAAATATGCATATGTATCCCCCATGTTTGATTAAAGACACAATTACAGTTGTGTCCATTACTAGTATGCCAGTTTCCAGTTCTCGTGAAAGCTACGAGTATCAGGCCTATGTAAAGTTCCGTTGCCACGTTTCTCAGTGTGCACGTTATTTCATTGTAAAGTCCCAGTTTCTAGGCCTCAAAAGGGCCCGGACACCAGATTCAGCTCCTGTCTTCTGAGTCCTCGCTGAGGAGCGATACAGCCCCCACCTGTATCCTCGACCCTTCACTTACTTCCTGCCTCACAGTGCCCGGCTCAGCCTGGCTCTGCCTACGAGTCTGCCAAGAGTATGTTATGATTCTAGTTATCAGTCCAGCCCTCCTTCTCTGCATTCCTAAGCTACTGAATCACATCAATAGTTTCCGTCACAGTCTAGCCTTTACGTCTCCATGTAAGAGAAATACTGTATTAATGGTCATTTAATATTCTTCATCACGCACTACATGTAGAATAATGCATGCTCCAGTCTTAGAGTCTGTTAGCCTTTACCCCGATAACTTTTGGATTCTATCAACATGTTCTCTAAACATCAGATACTAGATACTGTTTAGGTACATGTCGCCCTGACTCTCCAGACTTCAGTCTCTGCTCCTAGCACAGAGTTCATAGCCCCCAGCTTCTCCTAGTAACACGTCATTGTCAGTTTGCGCGCACCATTAGGTTAGAGGTCCCGGCTCCTTAGGTAGCCCCCTCCATGTTTCCGCCCCATTTATGACATATTCTGTTACGTTTGCATCACATGTCTATGTATACGCCCCTGTTACACCCATTTTCACCCTTATCTTTCGCGACTGCTATTGACCACACCCACTGCTCCGCCTATCATATGTATTGTAATGCAACTGTTTTAATATATATGCTTGTGCACTGCTGTTGAATGTGACCCATTCCCTTACGCCGATCCTGATCCAGCCCCCGGCAGCGCTGCCATCCTGTTCCCGTGCAGGTTGTCCTGTTCCTGTCCTTTATGCTGTATTAAACCTGCAAACTCCTACTACCTCGAATCTTGACTCTTATTTATTGAGCTATCTGTTATTGTTATGTCCAGTCAAACCTAGATCCGGTATTATTTATTTATATACCACATTTAAACAAAAGGACAGATCTTACCAACACTTCTCTCTCAGGTCGAGGCAAAACCCAGCACTCTCCTGTGGCGAGATAATACCAATCCAAACATATGAAATATAACACATATGACTTTTATTCATACACTACTTCAACAAGGGCAGCCAAATCCATTAGCCATGACAGACTCCCAAGTAACAATAGGATACCAAAAATAAAGTGCAATATATACATGTAATAATAAATTAAAAGAAAGAGAACTAACAGAAAGAAAGAAAGACAACAATATATAGCAAGAATAGAAAGAAGATTGTAAAATGTGTGGTTAAAAACACCTCATTGACTGATTCCTCCGATCCGTCTCTCACCAACCAAGGTGAGGGGAGTCTGGCACTGCAGCTAGGTGAGAGTTCAGTCAGAACACAACATTCTAATCAATCCCACAGCAATACGTCTATTCTAAGGCAAACTTCCGTCCATGGAGGCCCCTTGCTTTAATACTGTTTCAATCATGAAACAAATCTACTAGAAAGCCTCGCCCCCTTCTCATCGAGTTAACCCCGGGCTGGCTCTTACCAGTTCGCCACAAGGCCAAGGCACTAGCTGGCCAAGCCTCTGTATTTTGTGTACAAGGCGGAGTTTGTACATTCCTTCGATAACATCCATTTCGCTCTGGTCTGTGAGGTGCTAAGAACAAGTGAAGATCAAAACATGCCCTCAACACCTTGTGAAGCTCAGAACATGGTAATAGTCAAGAAAAGGGAGTCAGTTATGCAAGCGTGTCATGCACTTAAAGAAGCTAAAGCAGAACTAAGGGGCATATTAGCAAGGGCCATATCGCCGCTTTTGCTGCACTTTTTGCCGCTAAAGCCGCTATATTTTTATTGCCCAATCAGCAAACTGTCGCTAACAGCAGTTAGCGACAGCGTTTAGGCGATAGCGACCGGTTTCGGGCCTGCTCTGCATGTCAGCGATATTTATCGCTAATGACCTGCAAAATGGGTGTACCCAAACTGTTAGCGACTGAAAGCAGTCTGAAAGAGACTGAAAGCAGTCGCTAACACAGCTATCGCCTATTAGCAAGGCAGGCAAAGCGATAAAAAAAATTGTGCTAAGCGCGATTATCACTATAATCTAACGCCTGCTAAAAACATGATTTACCTGTTTATCCAATGGGAGGTGGATTTTCAGGTTAAGTCCCTGTTGGACTTGGCCCTTTTGGCAGGTTCACCCCTAAACCTTTTGCTTTTAAATGTGACCTGATGGTAGTTGTTTTTGGCTTCTGCGCACATAAACGCTGCATCCCAGTGTAAAGTGTAGAGTGCATGTGGTGAGATTGGCCTGCCCTCCCATAGGAATGCATGGGGGAGATGAGTGTCCATGGTAGTTCCTGATGTGAGAAGAGTGCAGGGGCGAGTTTGGTATGTGCGAACTCGTGAGAATAAATGCTATACAATGGTGTGCGCAGATGTATTGTGTCTAGTGGAGAAGTGCCACTTCTAGAAGTTGGCATGACTGTGTGTACTGAATGTGAATTGACTGTCTGGCTTGTGAGTGACAGAGGCTGGCTCGTGTGCCTGGCTCCAGGAATCAGGATGGGTCTGCCCGGTGGCGAATAGGGAGATCTGCATGTAGATGGGAGGGAGGAGTTGCACCTGGGACCTAAATAGGGCTGTGCCTTCCCTCCACAATGCTGGCTCCGCCCCATGGGATGCGTCTGATGTCCCTGGCCCATCCTGTGAATAAAGAGAGGGGCTGAGCGCAACAAAGTGCTCCAGAACCAGTTGCATCTGGTTTTCCCCCTGCCCTGCACCTTTGAGACAAAGGGAATATGTGTATAAAAGGGGGCTCTGACCCCATGTAAAATGTTCTCTCTCTGATCCTAACTTGAGGGGGGTCTGCTCCTTGGTGCTAGGAGGGCCGCCACTGGGGACTGCCTCCCTGCAGGAGGGCTCTGTGAGCTGGCCCCTCGGCCCAGCCCCCTACATTCTACAAGACTTTCCCTGGACTTGAGACTTTGGGCTTTGTAGCGCCTGGCAGCACTTTATTTTTCAACCTGAAAGTGCTTTATTTTCCCTGCAGCGCCGAGCTGTGATGATCTGCTTGGGGGAATCCCTGGCATGGATATTCCCCTGCCATCCGCCTTATCTGCAGCACGGGTGCCTACCCGCATCTTTGCCGGTTTCTGAACCTACTTGCATAGCGGGTGCCCACCCTGCGTCATGGCCGCCATCACCTTTATTTAAATAGCGGGAGACTAACCCGTATATTAGTCCTCCTAAATATCCCTAGCGGGTGCCCATCCCACCAGGGACCTTTCATTTAAACAGTTGCCCCCCGTATTGCATGAAGCCTGCTTGAGTGACGCTGAGGGCCGCCGCGCTGCCCGCGGCGACACGGAAGTGTTAGAAAGTCAAGAGGAAGCGGACGGGAGCCCACCCCATGCTCCTGTAGACTGAGGAAGGCCACAAGGACAAAGGCGGTGCCTGCAAGAGCAGGAGAGAGCTCTGTGGAGCCCAGGGAGAAGCTGCGAGTGTCTGAAAGTGCGGCCGGGGCTTCGGCGTCAGAGGAGAGCCCCGCGAGCCGCTTAAGTCTTTGGAGCATCGGAATTTCCGCAAGAAAATCCCTGTCCTCTCAAAGGCAGAGGAGGGGGGCACGAGGCACATTGCCGGTGCCTGTCCCCACCGCAGCTCCAAGAGAAGTGAGCCGAGAGGGAGAGCTCCACGTCGGCAGCGAAGAAGAGTCCCGGAGAGCCCCCGTAGTCAGTCCAGTGAGTGGAGCTCTGAGTGAGGTGGTTGGGGTGGGTGTTGGGCACAGTTTTGGTGTCCGCCTTCGTGAACGGGTGCTCATTTCTCCATCCCGCTGCCCAGCTGGAGGTGGGCAGTGGGCAGCGGCAACGTTTGGGGGCATATTTGTTTGAGAGCCCATGTGCTCCACCTGGGGACATTCATTTCAAGAGCCTCCGAATGGGGCTGCATAAGGGGCACGCAGCCGGTGCTTAGGTTTCTGAGCGGCCCTACCTGGCAACAGGCCACTCCAACAAAGGACCCAGAGGGGGCCGTGCCTTCCTTCCCAGGTGGCCATTTTCAGAGTTGTCCTGCGAGAGCGCAGGCAACTCCAACGTTGGGGGCAAGTGTCTTCAGGAGTCTCCCAAGTGGGGCTCCCCCAGAGGTGTCAGAGCCCATGTTTTGTGATTCTACAGCTGCCCAGCAAGTAGTGGTTAGCTGCCACGTTTAGGCCCAAACTCTTGCGCTGTTACCTTTGGCTGCGTGCGCAGCCAGCCCTGACACTGTGGGACAGAGGGCGTTTGAGCCCCATGGAAGGCCAGTTGGCCTGGGACCAGTACCTACTGTCATTCTTGCGCAAGGTGATTGGTGATTTGTGTTTATGATGATAACTGCCTTATGTGATTTATGCGTAATGTGCAATGCCTTTATGCCTGTGATACCACTAACTGTGTTTTTATGATTAGGAGGTTGTGTTGCCTATTATGATTTAGGCTAGACAGTTTATGTTCACCTGCGTGATCTAGGCCTAGGGGATTAGTATTGCGTAGTGTGTTCCTACCTTTTACCAGTGGTTACTGGTTGTGTTCTACAATTGTTATTTTATGCTTCAGTTATTCTATGTTCTACATCTACTATTTCTACTAAGTGCTGATTTGGCACAGTATGATATGTGTGGTTATGATCTAATGTGTTTATGGTAATACAAAGGCTATTTTTATATATGACCTTGTGTGGAGTCCCTTTTTGTGGTGTGCCTAGTGTGTTGCTGCTGTGAGTGGGTTGCGCAAACGCTTTACACATTGCTTCAGGAATCAGCCTTACGGCTCATACCAAGCTACCAAGGGGGTGAGCAGGGGTTATCTTGACGTGTAACTCCCTTGCGCAGACTAGAGTGATGGTTTCCTCCTGGCTTTAGCGCAAGCCTTAGCTAACCAGAAATCCAATTTCTAACAGTCCCCATTGGCGTTAATGCGTGAATATTGCTGGATTTTCAGCGATATTCACGCATTTCGCTGCTTTCGCTGGATATTTTAGCACAATGGAGAAAAACGTTGCTAATAGCATGTTTTCTCCGCTAACATATCCAGCCATAAAAAAAATGCGATAAGCGCATTTTGCGAGAAATATCGCTATTTCTTGCTAATATGCCCCTAAATTAGTATGCAGGGTAGCATAAGATCATGTCAAAGCTAATAGCAAGAACTGCCATAAAGCAAGATAGAGTATAGAACAAAATTGACAGAAGTCTGTGTCAAAGTCAACAGTAAGGTGTCGAAAGAAAGGGACACTGCCCTATTTCATAACTATTCACACTAGGCAGGCATATGCAATATCATTGAATGAAATAACACTACAATTCAACTGAGATGGTGATAGTTGACGGTCATCATGGGGTACTCGACCACACGAGTGGCCCATTTAGTACGGCGGGGAACTATTAAAACGAGTGTCCCATCTATATGATGGCTTCACTGAAACCAGGCATACTAAATGTCATATTAATAAACCTACTCAGATTCCACTGATTTATTTTTTAATACATGCACCCATGGGGCACCTTAGAGTCAGTCTTCCCCCGCATTAGAGTTTCTGAAACCTGCCCCCTGGGCAAGGACCTTTGTTCTGAGGAGGTCAGGAACAAAACCTGCTCTAGCTGAGGGTATTTACACCCCCTTCCAGAGGATGACCTGTAAATAAGCATTTCAAGGCATGGAGCTTCAAGAGCCCACGACCTTTAGTATGCGAATCCGGCATCCCTCTCAGGAGCAAAAATAGAACCCTCTGACCAGAGCCCTTTTGGCACCTGGACGGTAGGGAAAATTAGTAGTCAGACAGGTGTGTTCATCCACAGAATTGTGTCACACCTAAGGTGGGCTACCTGAAGTGGATACAACTTTGTTATGGCAAACCTAGGAACTCTGGTATAGGGTTATGCCCACTTCCCCCAGGAAGTAGTCATATCGGGGCTGCAGTGACCCCATTTGTAAGTAGCTCATTGGCTACCACCCTACACTCCCTTAACACCTCTAAATCTCATATTTAGGGGTGACCCAGGCACCATAAAATCAGATTATTCTGACCTGAAAGAAGAATACTGTCATCAAGACTCACAAGAACAGAAGAGTAGCAAGTGACTTGGCACCAACTCTGCAGGCCTGTCTTCTGTCTTTGACAATTGCACCAAAAAACTCCTGTACCCCCTAGGGTTGCTCATACTTATTTATGGCCAGTTTCACTGCCCAAGGGTCTGCTTCTGCTCCTTCCTTGGACCTTCTAGAAAGTAGGGGAGAGCTGTTCTCTTTTGAGCGCAGTCATTAGCACTCCTGATGAACAACTTTCTTCGGTAAGCGACAACCTTGCAGCCAGGCAGCATCAAACCTGGGGCACTCCTTCCAAATACAGCAACTAGAGCAGCAGGACATCTGATACCCAAAAAGTAAAGCGACACAGCAGGTCCTGGGCATTTTTTGAGAAGCATCTGGACCTTTCATGAAATGCAGTTTGTTCAACATTTCTATGGAAACTGCTTTGTGGTATTTTCGCAAATAGATATGGTTTAACTGAGAGATTACTAAAAAAAACTGCTTTAGAGGCATATGACTAACAGGTATTTAACAGAGAGGCTTCCAAAGAACTTTGTCGACTGTTACATATTTGTTAAACACTTCATCTTCATCTTTACCTTTATCTTCGTTCTTCATTCTCAAGTACAGGGCTGGCCAGAAGCAAATTCTTCATAAATATCTGTGAATGTATGAAAGGCAGTTTGTTAGTCATTGTTAATGGAAACTGGGAGTGACTTGGCATGTTTATTGATTTAGGAAAGATATTCCCAAAGAACTTACTCAAATGTTAAATATTTGTAAATCTTTCAGTTATTCAGGTTCAGGGCTGGCCACATGTCAGGTCAAAGGTTGTTACAACATTTAAGTTGAGGTTTCACTCAATCTATACATTCAAATATTTCAGATTGGCAAAAGGACTTGTGGCCTAAGGGAGTACTCAACACTCCACAATCATCTAGTCATGAAAAGCCCTTTTTCAGCAACATTACACCAAAGGGAGTGAAGTAACCAATCAGGTGGCCCTAACAAATCCCTCCACCTTCTCTGGTCAGTATGGGTAGCCCAATCTTTAGACCTTGGTTCTGGTACAGTCTAATTTTGTGAGATTCTTGGCCAGGCTCTTTGCAGTCATCTCCCTTCATTTTCTGCCTTCTGGGCCTTATTTATGAAAACTCTTGCATCGCTGGGTGAAAACAGCGATGCAACAGTTTTTACTGCGCCCTCCTTCCGACACCATAGATGCGCCATATTTAATGTATGGTGCATCATATCGCAAGGAGTGACAGATACGTCAGTATTTGTTACGTATCTGCCGGTACAATACTGGCACATTGCTGGAGTTGTGTCGGAAGTGTGGCGCAACTCCAGCAATGCATGGGGGAGGCCTATCTTAAATTTACTGCATCACTACTACGCCTGCCATGAGGCAGACGTAGGGTTTTGATGCAATGGCGTCCTAGAACTGTTGCAGTGAAATCTCATAGATCTCACTGAACCACTCTACGAGTATTTGTTGCAAGGGAACGCCCAACCTGCATATATTTCACCTGATGCAGTTATATTGTGGCCCAGGTCTTTGCACATGAAGGATAATGGGGCGACCCAGTGTCCCTCAGAACCTGGATATTGATAATATAGAAAACAATTGGTTCTGTTGAGAGATACAATTGCTGTGATAAATGTATTCAATACAAAAGAAAATATGTTTAACACTTCCTTATTCAAAATAAACCAATATTTCAGTTCAGAACACCGCAGGAAAACACAAGTAGAGTTCATTTACTCTTAAATTTTTGAAAAATATTGAATATGTACAGGCTGTCACAAATACAAGTAAATTTGTGACATTTGTGAGAAGGTGACATGTGGTGACTGGGGTGAACAGCCTTTACAACGAAACTTTTACAATGCACTACCATTACGACGCAACTTTTACAACGCAAACTATTACAACGCATTGCGCTTGGGGGCGCTCTAGGATAGGGAATAGGTTTAATGTACTATCCAACACCTTCCCTACTATCCACGGGGACTGGAGTTGGAATAGTAAATTAAACTATTCACTACCCAGCGCCCAAAAGCATTATGCGTTGTAAAAAATTCGATGTAAAGGTAGGCGTTGTAAAAGTATGCGTTGTAACGTCATACATCCAGTGACTGGTGATGTGAATACTACACTATATACAAAACAGACATATGTGAAATAAACAAAAATAATTCTTATACTTTTGTCCTGTCTCGTTATTTAACACATGTAATTCAACACCCAACATGGCACTGTCTATTGGTCAAGAGAACTGTGTGGACATGTGTGATGGAAAAGTGTAAACGTTTCGACCCCGGACATGGCGCGGAATGGTAAGTGTCACTGCGGGTCTTCCTCAGGACTTTGAAAGGCGGGGTGGACAGCCAAACGTTCAAGGCGTAATGAGGCTCCAATACGAGAGTTCAATTGCAGTGCATCAATGTGGGAATTCTTCCTAATTGAAAAAGCCGAAAACCTCCACCATCCAGTTGGAGTCTTAATAGTGGGCGATGCCACAGCTACACACAACATCCACCAGCCGGTAAGAGACCTGTGTTAATATCTTCAATTTGTAAATGCAGCCAAAAAACAAAGTCGAGTGCTTGACCTTGAGAACAGCAAGCGTCTGTGGCGCATTGTTTACACCGCTGCTGCATCACGAAACGTAACGCAAATGCAGCACAAACGTGTTGCAAGGGGATTATAAATAAGCCCCCCTATTCTTTATCTCAAAGGTACCTTTGTCATGCAGTCCTATAATGTGAGTTCATCTAAGTGCCACAGAAAATTGACTCTGACGGTTTCGGACTGTGGATGCTTCAGGGGGGCCAAGGGCCAGATTCCATCAGCTTTTCCTTGTGATTACCTGCAATGAGTTGGTTATTATTTTCCATCAGACGCCTGCTATTGGTCCTAAGTTGAGTTTCTTTCGCCTCATACTCTCTGTGAACAAGTTTGACTCATTACATTTGTACAGACCTCTACCATAATGTCCTTTTCATGTAAGATCAACTGAAACTAAAATTACTTTATCATGCACAGTAGAAAGTTTCACCAACTGGAATGTACTATTCAACTGTGTACTATGTGGCAGGAGGTGTCTCGCTGAATTCACTTTATATTTTCATTGACCCTAGAAGTGTCTTTTCTTTGACTGTGTCTCCTTGTCATAGTGGCCGCTTTGTGTAGTGCACTAAAAAAACTACTGCATCTGTTCAGTACTGCGTTCACAGGCCACACCTCTCTAGAATCCCAGAGGCCTTTAATTCCAAAGTGGAAGTGGAAGCGGACCAGAGAGATTGAGGCTCTATCTGCTAATCCCCATGCTTGAAGATCCAGGTTTTTAATGCCTTTTTGAACTCGAACACTGAATTCAGCATGCATGGCAGGGAATTTCAAAGTTGTCGGTCCTAACAGTGAAGGACCTGCCCACAGGCTCATTTTATCAAAGCGAGGGACATTACGGAGACGCTGATGATTAGATTTTAATGTACGCTCCTGGTGGTAAAGGCTAAGCCTCGGCCTGAGATAGCCGGAGCCCTTTCCCTTGATGGTTCAAAATTCAAGGGTAGGGGCCTTGAATTCAGTGGGGGTACGGGGAGCAAATAGAGATGTTTAAGGTGAGGGGAAATGTGCTAGCACATTGGGACCTTGCGGATGAGCCTTGCCGCCTCTTTCTGCACTTTCTGAAGCCTGTGGATCTGGTAACCAGGCAGTCCCATGTAGAGGCAGTAGGCATAGCCACGTTCTGAGGTAACTTAAGCGTGAACCGTGAGCCTGTGGCTCTCTTCACGCAGGAAGCCTAAAAATGTCCTGATAGATCTCATTTTCCAAAGCAAGCTTCAGAAATTTGCCAGACTTGTGCTTTAAGGGCAAGGTCCTTCTCCCATCTGACTCCCAGGTTTCTAACGGAGTCCATTGCTGAGGGTGGGAAATCCAGCTCCCTACGTCACGAAAGGCCTGGTGGAGGAGGCGTTGGGTGATTAAAAAATAAGACCTCCGTCTTATTGGCTTTAAGTTTCAAGCAGTTTATGTTCATCTGGCCAGCAACGTCCTTCAGGCTGTCCTAAAAATTATCAACTTTATGGACAGGGGGGGGTTTGCCCAAAGGGATAGAGGGTAGGTAGGGCCTCCATATCAAAAAACTACAAATTTACCTAAACCTCAGATTATTTGAATCATATTACTGGTATGAAATCAGATAAACAAAAATGAATACGTTTATCTTGGCAATGGATTTTGCCTGTTTTAATTTTTAAATCATTTTTTTGAATTTGTTTCACAAAAAGAACACATAATCAATTGGACAGAATGTCACATTAATACAAAGACAATCAAAAAACAAATAGATTATGTCATATTATACATAACACTACACATACACGTTCAATACATTTAAGCACAACATCTAATGTCTCACAAAACAATTATATATATACAATACACAACAACTAATCTGTCACAGAACAGTTGATATATACATAATCAATCTCATCTAGTTGTAAAAAATTAATTGAACAACTAAAACACCCCTAGACTTAGAGAATAAATGATTTTAATACTCTAAGTGTTCGAGGACTTAAATAAGTTTACTCATTATTCAAGGGCTTGAATCCCATTGCCACTTAATGTCGTAGCCGACGCGTTTCGAGTTCTGGTTTATCGATTACCGGACTCTCATCAGGGCTGGATTAATCTTTTCTTTGAAAGACTGTTTATGACAAAAAACAAAATATTTTTTAGAAAGCTTCCCAACTATCTTTAGGTGCTCATTTCATCGTTAACTCAATACATCGCTGTTAGAAACGGGATCTCTGGCTGGCCAAGGCTCACGCCAAAGTCAGTCAGGGATCGCCATTTCTAAGGTCAGGGCAAGGGAGTCACACACCAAGGCAACCCCTGCTCACCCTCTAGGTAACCTGGCGCGAGAAGCAAGGCTAAATGTGGAGGCGATGTGAGTTAAGTATTCGCGCACGCACCCCAGCAACAACACCCTAGGCCCACCACAAAGGAAACTCCACACAAGGTTATATCAAAAATAGCCTTTGTATTATAATAAAAACACATTAGATAACACACACACTTTACAATGTGCCAACAAGCACGGGCAAGATTTACAAGGAATTATGTACAGGACAGGGCCACCTGGACCACTGTCAGGGGTATGCACTTGTGAGAAATAATACTTGTAGGTATAACACTTAGCACATAAACATATAATGACTGTAACACAGAAATAGTAAATGTAGCATACAACCAGTAACTAC
The DNA here is from genome assembly GCF_964261635.1 of Lissotriton helveticus. Taxonomy (NCBI): domain Eukaryota; kingdom Metazoa; phylum Chordata; class Amphibia; order Caudata; family Salamandridae; genus Lissotriton; species Lissotriton helveticus. The sequence goes on from NC_136060.1 coordinate 497,150,255, forward strand.
TGGTAAAGGGAAAATACCTCCTACGCCACCCTAAACACTGTAGGGAAATCACGCAGGGAACCAGGACCTTATCATCAGGACCTATGGAAGGAAAACCATCACCCAAGCAAGTCACATTTAGCAAAGGCAATAAAACATCAACATTCCTCTAAGCAGGTCACTTTTAGCAAAGGGAAATAAAAGCATAAGGAATCACCTAAGCAGGTCACTTTTAGCGAAGGTAATAACATAAACAATCCTCTAAGCAAAAAAACACAAAGTGCATCGTATCCTGATATGAATGGTCATCACACTTGCAAGGAGCTGCATCCTCAGGTTTGCACCACCTGCTAAAAATTCCCAATAACAAATGCGACTGATTAAACGAAATTTTGTAATCAGCCATCGATGGCAAGGTTTAGTGACAATTGTCAAGTACGGTTGAATGGATATAGACAGTATCAGCATATAATGGGCCCTCACAGTTGGTTTGCTTGTTTCAGTGACTTCAAGATCCAGTTCTCTGGACCTTAAAAAGTTTGTTTTTACCCATCTGATGTCAGCTTTAGTTAGACCTTCTGGGTTGGTGTAAATCTCTGGTCGTCCCAAATAATTAGATGTAAATTTAATGAAGGACAACCATTGTATTTCCATCACTTTATCAAGTAACATACAGTCCCTGATGATTTTATGATTCAGTGTGAGATTGGGGTTCAGCCAGGTTCTGATCCATAATAGGATGGGGGCCATGTTCAGAGATATATCCCATCCCAAGCACCAGATGTACTGCATATGTAGCAGTAGATTGGGGGAGACCTAATAGGACTCGCAGGAATTTATTTTCTTCTCTCTGAATGAGAGCTGAATCTTTAAAGCCCCATATTGCTGCCCCATACCTTGCAATAGCCATAGATTTGGCTTTGTAGATGGACAGTATTGCCTTTCCTGGTTTGCCTCCCAGTCTCTTAGCAAATCCTAAAATAGCAGCCGAAGATCTTCTTACGGCTGCTACTTTATTCAGAACTTGGGGGACCCAAGAGCCTACATCGTCGAACACGACCCCTAGGTACGTGAAGACTTTTACTCTAGATATTACTGAGTCATTACAGAAGGTGGTCTTAAAGCTATTCCTCCTATTCCCTAGTGACATGACATGCGATTTCTCAATGTTAATGACTAGGTCCAGTTTTTTCATAATCTCCCCAAAGGAATTAAGGAGACGTTGTAAGCCGATGAGGGTCCTAGCCAATAACGCAGTGTCATCCGCGTATAGGAGTACAGGGATGGGCATTCCTCCCATACGCGGAATATCAGCTGTTGCAGTTACCAAAACATCTTCCAGGGAGTTTATATATAATGTAAACATTGGGGCCAAAATGCACCCTTGGCGCACCTCCCTACCAGATTTGAACCCAGCCGTACATCTTCCCTCCTGCGTCATCCTAATAGATGCAGTCAGGTCTCTATGCAATTCAGCCAGAAAATTCACCAGGGCCTGGTCAAGTCCTAGCTCCTGGAGCATTATCCACAGCTTTGACCTGTTGACTAGGTCAAAGGCTGTGGTTAAGTCCATAAAAGCCAGAAAAATTGAACCCTTAGCCGCAACCGTGTATTTATTAATTATAAGGTGTAAGTTTAGGCACTGGTCTTCGGTGCCTCTCCCGGCTCTAAAGCCGTATTGTGCATTACTTAAGATGGCATTTTCAGTGGCCCAGGCTGTTATCCTGGCTAAAATTACTTTCCCCAATATTTTAATTGAGGAATCAATTAAAGAAATTGGCCTGTAGCATCTTGGGTCTCCCCTTTGTCCCTTTTTAAATACGGGGATTATAATGGAGCGGGACCAGGAGGCGGGGAAGGCTGGCAGGGGTAGAGCAAGCTGCTATGTCGAAAACATTTGTAAGAATTACTGACCAAAAGTCAGGATTAGCTTTATACATGTCAGGTGGCACCCCATCTGGGCCGGGTGCCTTTTGTCCAGCCGTATCTGCTATTGCTTTCTGCACTTCCTTTATAGTGAAACTCGAGAAAGACACCAATGGCTCACTATTAGGTGGCTCGTAAATAACAGGCTCTAGGTTACTCTCATATATGTTTTCAAAATGGTTTAGCCAATCCCTTTCTGTAATGTTAACTTCTAACGGGGCATTCTCCTTACCGTTAAACAATGGGGTGTTAACGATTAACCAGAATTTGGAGCTATCCCTCAGGGTGGCTTTCTCATGTAACGAGTCCCATGCCTCTTTTTTAACTTTGTTTCTACGTGTTTGCAAAATGGTTTTATATTTTTTCCTTAACAAGGATACTCCATACTTGTCTCTAGGGTTCTTATTAAGTGCCTTCAGGAGCTCACTGTGAGTTTTTGTGCATTTGTGATCAAACCATCCCTGCGCCGGTTTTACTTTCTGTTGTACCTTCACTGTAAGATCGCTTGAGACCTGGTGACAAATTGCTTCGTATGAGGTAATAACATCCCCTTCATATCTAAGCGGATCACTGCAGGTATTTAGTTCTTTCCCGACCTTAGATCTAATTGTGTTAAAGAAGTCCTCAGGGGTGATTTTGTTCCGTTTTAGTCTCCTCCCCCGATCCTTTGTTACAGCCTCAACTACAGCTTCTGTGGTCACTGCTTTATTAAAACAAAGTAAGTTATTATCAAGTTCCAGCACCACTGGATTGTGATCACTAAAAATTGATTGTATAGCATTGTAAAAAATAACTGAACTTAACAAGCCAGGAGATATAAACATATTGTCTATGATGGTTTCACTGTCCCTAGCACTGTACGTGGCAACCCATTCCTTCTTGTCAGCGAACCCTGGCTCGAACAGATCAGTGTCCGAGAGCAGGTCTTCCAGGGCAGCCCCCTTTGGGCTGTGTTCAAAATGTTGGTAAGATGAATGATCCGGGTAATTATGATCTCTATACTGGCAGTTTAAATCACATAAATGAATATTAAAATCACCCATCAAGATAAAGTGAGACAAAGTGGTTTGAGCTTCCTTATATGTGATTAAAAAATTGGCTAATGATTGGAGGTGCTAATTTCGGTGCCCTCCCTGCATTGCATTATAAAAGTTAATGTATAGTATTTTATTATTGTTGGGCAGGGTTACTTCAAGTGCTAAATAATTTGGGGAGTTAGTGTTAAGCACCTTCACTGTACCCTTTATATTAACCGAGATAAGAAACATAAGCCCTCCTCTGTCTCTCCCTGACGTGGACATGCGGGTAGCTACAAAATACGAGGTGAACCCATTCACCCAGAAATTACACTCCGTGTCCCATGTCTCTTGTATTGCCACGACATCATACTGTCTCACAAATCCTAGCCATATTTTTTCTTCCCTCTTGGAGCGTAATCCTGCAATATTCCAGCTCATCAATTTTGCCGATTTCCCCCTCCCCTCTTTATTTAGGGGGTTACATTGAGACTTATTCAATGATCTTATTTGGCAAGTCAGTCAATCAATATCTCCCAAATGTGATAGGGGTGAAAACCTATTTGTTACTGCCAGTCCCTCCCTGGGCTCTGTTGTACTAGGGTTTTGTGGTTTTGGTAATAGGCCTGAATTTTGTGTTGCCCAACTGGTTAGGCAAACCGGATGACCTACTGGATGTCTTACTGGTGCTAGTGGACAGCCTACCCCTAGAAGACTCCTAGGTGGCTCTGGCCGAGGGTAAAAGAAGCCAAGTGGTAGAGATCTTATCTCTCCTTCCTTAGCATCTATTTCCGTGGCATTCCAAAATAGACGTGTTGCCTCATAGGGTCTCTTGAAATTCACAATGAGGCAATCCCCCTTTAGATTTTTTTTTGTGTTCCCCACCCATCCTACTCTTCTTCCCATATTTATACTGGCAGAAATATTTTTACCCCCGTACAGTTTTCATCACACCATGTCTTGATGTTAGTTAACAGTGTGTCCTGGGACTCCATCTCTCCCGGTTTCAATGGGGGTACATTTACTAATATAGCTACATAGGGTGTGGCCTCAGGGGGTAGATTAATGGTGGGTTTGAGGCTCAAACCCCTGTCCTTATGGTTTGCCCTCCTCATTGTTAAGGTATCCTGAGGAGGGAGGGAGCTAAAATGAGCTGTACCCAGCACCTGGCCCGTAGGACCCTTATCTTGGCCAGTAAATACTATACCACTATGATGCATTGGTGAGGGAGCAGAAATCAATGGAATTGGTGGCGTGCATTCTCCTATCGCCTCCGGGGGCTGCATTTCATGGGATCGGGGTTTTATGATAGGGGGGTCATTTGGCAAAGGGGGGATATCGATCTTTTAAGGCTATAAATGCATTTATACGCTCACATTTTCTCAACATTTCTGCTACACATTCCTTTAAGGTCTCAATAATGTCATTAGATATCTGGGTCAGAGTTGTTTCCAGTTTTTCTGTGAGAATACTCTCAACCATGTCTCTCATAGAAGATTCAAAGTGTCTAGATGCAGAATGTCCTTTTTTCTGTTGATAAGTAATAGGCATTTTGTACCTTTTGGACTGCCTCTTACCGTGTTTCTTAACTGTATTTATGGCACCCCTTGAGGGTCCTTGCTCTGTTAAGATGTTGTCTGGAATATCATCCTCAGGGCATGGAATGTTGGAAAGGGCCAGATGTAAGATGTCATTGCTAGGGTTAATTAGGATCCTGGGCTCCAATGGGATAGTCTGCCTAATGTTCAGGGGAGACCCCGATGTCTCTGTTGTGGAGTTTTCCAGTCCCAGCTCCCGTTCGGTATTAGCAATTTCTTTGCTTAGCTTACCAACAGCGGAAGTAAGGTAGGACATAATGTTAGCTGAAGTGGTGGATTTACCCATGTTGAACGATACTCCTCAGAGGGGTGGCCTGTCCCGTCCCTTGTCATCCCCGGACGGCCACAGACGGTCCGCCCTTTGCCCGGGCTTCGCCTGGCGCGGACGCGCGCAGAGGAAGCTGTATGGATTTAAGCGCATCCAGGGGCGCTGCAGAGGAAGTGGGCGGTGCAGCCCTCCCAAAGCAGGCTGGGAGCTGTAGTTTACCCCACTCCGCGGCCGAGCGATGTCACCAGCTCAGCGGCGGGGGCAACCACAGCGTCAGGACCCCAGAGGTGTTGTGCTGCCTGGTAGAGGATCGCGGTGAGCCGGTAAGCGTTACTGTCGCCCTTCAAGCACTTCACGAGTGCGTGCGGTGTACTTAAATGTATTGAACGTGTATGTGTAGTGATATGTATAATATGACATAATCAATTTGTTTTTTCATTGTCTTTGTATTAATGTGACATTCTGTCCAGTAGATTATGTGTTCTTTTTGTGAAACAAATTCAAAAAAATTATTTGAAAATTAAAACAGCCAAAATCCATTGCCAAGATAAACATATTAATTTTTGTTTATCTGATTTCATACCAGTAATATGATTAAAATAATCTGAGGTTTAGCTAAAAATTATCAAAGCCTGCCGGTGAGTGTTCTTTAAAGCGGAACCCCAGCTGGGTGTTGTGCGCATAGGAGAGTTCCTTGACCCCCCTCCTGGTAATGAGGGCCACCAGCAGGGCAAGGTAGATGTTAAAGAGCAGCAGGCTTAAGGCAGAGCTTTGGGGCACTCCACATATAAGTTGTGTAACTGATGATGAGAAAGGGTGGACGAAAACTTGTTGGCCATGGTCTTTAAGATAAGAATGAATCCAGTCAAGTGCCAACCCCTGCACTCCTTTTTGTTTTAGTCTTTCCAGCAGAATTTTATGCAACATCTGTTCAAATGCTGCTGAACGGTCTAACAACACTGGAAGGGAACAGGATCCGCAATCCACTGACATTCTGCCTGAATCTGCTACTTCTACCAGGGCAGCCTCAGTGCTGTAACCTGACCGGAAGCCCGATCGAGAGTCGCGTAAAAGATCATTGGCTTCCACAAAGTTTGCTAACTGTTGATGAGCCAGTTTCTCTAGCACTTTAGCCGATGCCGATAGCAGGGAGATTGGTCTAAAGGTGCTGAATACTTCAATAGTGGTAACAAATTGTCTTGTTTCCAAGTGGCTGGGAAGAATCCTGTCCTGAAAGAAGCATTGCAGATTTGGTTTAGGATTGGATTAAGCCATTCAGCCACCAATCTGAAACACTGCGCCGGGCGGGGATCTCCCGTAGATCCTTATTTATATTTCCTGAGTTCAGTCAAAGTCACCTCAGCAGAAATCGGGAGGAATTCCAAGAATACATGTGGATCGTTTAGGGAGACACGGGAGTCATTGCTTTTGCTGGACTGCATTACTGGAGTAAATGAGTAAATGAGGAGTGTAGCTGCACTTCAAAGAAAACAGATTAGTTTGAGCATAAGGCCTGGGAGGGGTGGAAACGGTGCTATAGCGCTGTGGGTTTAGTAAAGGATTTCAGGATCCTAAAGACTTCATTCGTGGAGTTTTCTGACCTAGCGATACGGTCAGCCAGAAATTCCCTCAACTTGCATCTTAGCAATTTTTGGTATTTCTTCAGACCCAATTTGAATACATTGAGGAGGTAGAACTTTCTCCACTCGCTTGACAGCCTTTTGCAGCTACCTTTTTCCTGTCTAATCTCCTCCATGAACAAAGGGGCTGACGGAGCCTCTCTGGATGAGGTAACAGATCTCAGCAGGGCAATCTTGTCAAGTGCAGACAGCAGCTGTGCATTAAAGTAGGTGGCGTCTTGATCGGGGTTATAAGATAATTGAGGCATTGATCCATCAAGGATTGACCCCTGTGTATCAGTAGAGACCCTGCTTCAGTTCCTCTTGACTTTGCCCCAACTTTGGTCCTAAAACTAAACCAAAACAGAACCAAAAATGGTCCGTCCAAACCATGCGCAGCTGCTCATCGGCCCTCAGCTCCTGCATGTTTGAGCAGATGAGGTCTAGGACATGGGCAGCTTTATGAGAAGGGGGTTAGACCAACTGGACTAAATTACAGCTAGTAAGTGCTACAATAAAATGTGCACTATGGAAGCAGTTGGGGTCGTCGACATGGAGATTAGGATCCCCAACACAGTAAAATTGTCATAGTTTGAGGATATCTGTGCTATGAAGTCTACCAGTTTCGGCTTGTGACTGTGTGGACAATCAGGTGGCCTGTAGAGCAATAGCCTTCCATGTTGCCAATCTGGCCCAAGTTAGAGGTGGAAATCTCCCAAGAGTACTTACAGATAATTGCCACCACACCCCCATACCTATCTCCACCTCTATTGGAGCTCACCATACAATAGCCGGAAGGAATCGCCAAGACCCTTAATAAAGTCTCAGAGAGGAATATAATATCCCACGCATTATCGTCAAGGGATTGGCAGGCACCGCTAGTATGCTTAGGAAGGAACCTATAGTTTATTAGTCTGGCTTTAATATCAGTGAGTCCAAAGGTCTGAGGAGTGCTGTGTGTTGATTTTATTAATTTTTGCCCTGCCCTTGTGTTGAGTGTAAAGTCATAACGATATGTTGAGAAGGTAGTGATTTACCACCTCTCTGGGTCTAACATCTGTTAGCAGTGTCCCATTTTGGAATACCATTGAGCTCCACTAAGGTCTTCTGTGATATCATCCATAGTTGGGGTTATGCGCCTTTCTCCTTTAATTGCTTCCTGTAGTAAATTCATGTCTTTCCACAACCGGATTGCTCCCAGTAGCTTGGTTCTTTTTGCAATAGCCTGTGGGTAAACCCATTCGGGGGAGATTGACACCCTTTCAATGACTTTGAGGCTTACCAGCTCTTCTAGTTCTTTCTCTACCATGGGGCTGGGATAGACAAATCAGGGAAGCAAATAGCACTCAGGCACAGGAGACACCTGTGCCTGAGTGCTATTTGCTTCACTTATTTCTCAATGTGTAGTTCGACAGGTTTCCCTTTCAGGTATCAGAGACCTTGGAACAGTTGTAGAAATTGTTCTAGAATGTGGTCTACTTGCAAGGCTTTGCCTGTCCATATGAAAGAGGCTAGTTCAATATCATCCAACCTGTGGCATCCTATCAGTGTTTCCAATCTTTGTCTAGTGACTTCACCTTTACCATGCCGCACTACTACAGAAAAGGCTCCTGCTAATGAGAGCAGTCATCGTCCTCCGTAGGTGTAGATTCTTGTTTTGGTGGGCATTGGTGATGGACGTGTCTTCAGCCACTGGTATTGCTCCTCACTCATGACATTTATCAATCAATTCCCCAATGTTAATCGGGCTTTGATGCCTGAGCCTGTCACCATTATCTCCCCATGGAATGGGGCCTCTTTGTTACACTTGGGTATTTAGTGTAAGAGATGGGGAAAATCTGTCTAACAGTAGTGTCTGACACTTGGTCGCTGTAGGCCATGTGGTATGGTAGTCTGCCCCGTGAAGTTGTCCTCCCACTAGGTGTTGACTGTGGGCTGCTGAGGAAGGTACTTTCTTTCCTGGTGTTCCATGCCCTCTGTCGGAGCCACAGCAGACACTGCAGAAATAGCTTCTCTTTCGACACCTTATGTCCATCAATTATTCTTTTTGCATTTGTCACCCCGAGTTGGATGGGGTATGCCCAGACAAGGGTCCTGTGCTCTCCATGCCAATAGAGTCAAGCTAGTCTGGCCAATGAGGGCTGAAACCCTGAAACCGGTCCTAGGATGCTTGTTTGCAGTCCAGAGAGGATCTAGCTTGGCAGTTTGGGCTGGACTGTTCCCATGGGGAACATGGTCAAGAATGATTTGCATGTGGCTGGGTCTAAACTTGGAATGGCATTGGGAGCAAAACAACAATGGATTAAGGCCCACTTCTCTGTAGTGGGGTGAATGTATGATATTGTTCAGTATACTGCTCTATCAATAGTTCTTTTTGCACTCAGGTTCTTGATTGGCCATATGCCAAGTCAAAGTTTGTAATGAATTTTAATTCTTGTTTCACTCAAGTTGTACATTCATATACTTCAGAGTGGCAAAATGACCTGGGACTTAAGGGAGTATTGACATTCCACAATCAAATTAAAAAACAAAAGAGTAAAGGCAAAACAGGAAAACAAAAACTAATTTAAAAGTGGGTAAAACCCTTGCAATATGGCGCCCACTCAATACGCAGGAGCCAGGCACCACGTAAGAAGTGTCACAAACGTGACTTACAAGGAGAGAAAATGTGCAGTTCAAAAGAATGCACTTTGCATTGCTGAATTTGTTCATTTTACAAAACCTAACATGTAATGTCCTAGTCTAAGTCCAAATGGCAGCTACAGAAAGTAAACAGTGCTCATCAAGATACTGTTAACCTTCTGCTCTTGAAGTCTGTGCTTGCTAATTTCTAGATTGGGGCGACATAGTACTTATCCTGAAATCAAACCTGACATCTTCTATGGAGAGTTCTCCCACCAAGACAATTATGGGAAAACTGGACAAGATAATGCATTTTAAGTTTGCGAAAAAGTAACATGATCTGAAAGAGCAGACATTAAATATTCAAATCTTTCATGGTGTGCCAGGCCATCTTAACCTGACTCTCTTAAGTGTTGATGCCACTTTTCCAAAATGTGCTAGGCGTACCATCATATGTAAAAAATGACATGGACCAACATATTGTCATGGGTTGATCCCATATGTTGTAAATGTAAAGATAAATGCCAGCATTTGTAAAGCGCACGGCTACCTCCAACAGAAGTGTCTCGGCGCTGGGAGCCGTCGGGAAGATTAAGCAAGCTATTGCCCAGAGTCACATGGTGCTGAGCTAACCAGCTGCTGGCACCGGGGATTGAACCGTAAAACCCGTAGTTATGAGTCAGGCGCCCTGGCCACTGCGCCACACCTCTTCCACTGGCATGCCGTGAGTGTCTCTTTATTTAAAAAAATTACATACAGTATGACACTACTAGAATTTTTCCATTTGTGATGTCGATAAACCATAGGTGACCCTTAGGTCAAAAATCATCTCAGGGTCAGCATTTTGTTCTGAATGCCCCCTCATATATACCATGGCTGTACTCCCTTATGCCATAAATTATTTACCTTCAAAGTATCCGGAACAGCAGTATGCAACAGGTGCCCCCCCTACGCCATGAATTTCCTCGAGTATGCCAGTGCCAGCAGTTTTCCACAGGTGCCCCTATGCCAGGGATTACATTTAGTATGCCAGTGCCAGCAATTTGTAATGGGCATATACCCATCTACTAAGTATACCCACTAGTGGAGAAGTGTGGCTCACTGGTTAGAGGAGGCAGACCTGGAAGCAGAGGTCAGCCCGGGACCAGGGTTCAATTCCCGGCTCGGCAGGGTCTTGAGTCCTAAAATGTCCATGGACTCAACAATTCTCGCTCTGGTGCCTACTCGATTCATGGGTTCACGCTCTGCGACTCTGGGCAATAGCTTGCTTAATCTCCACAACGGCTCCTCGCGGCAGGATGCCTGGCTTTCACCTTGCGGATACCCTGCCGGGGTTATCTCACAGGGGAATACCAGGACGGGTTCCCTAAGCAAGCGCTTAGAAACCGCTCGGTGATTTGCGCTATATAAATTCCTGTACATTTACATTTACATTTAGTGTGCCCTCATTTACTATCATTTTGACACAGGTATCTGCCATGCAAAGACCTGCCTTTTTTCACTCACTTATAGGCACTCACTTATTCACACACACATTCTTACTCATTCATTGTCACTTACTTGCACTTGCTCATTCATCCACACTTGCTCACTCACTTCTACTTTGATTCTTGCTCGCACTCCTTCATTCTCACCCACATACTCAGGGGCTTATTTATGAAAACTGTTGCATCGCTGCGTGAAAACAGTGATGCAACAGTTTTCACTGATCCCTCCTTGCGACATGATGAATGCATCATATTTACTGTATGCCGCATCATGTTGCAAGGAGTTACAGAAAAGTCATTATTTCTGGCATATCTGTAGGTGCAAAAGTGACGGATTGCTGGGGTGTGTCTGAATACATACGCAACTCCAGCAATGTGTCCTTTTACATGGGGCAAGCCTGCATCAGTCTTACGTCAGCTACAAGGCATGTGGAAGATATTGACACAATGACGTCCTAGAAGTGGCGCACTGAAATCGCATAATTTCAATGCGCCACTTCTACAAGGCTTTTGCGGGGGAACGCCCACCCTACTAACGTTATACCTGGTGCAGGTATAATGTGGTGCAGGGATTTACAAAGTGACATATCTGCCTAGATGCATCACTTTGTAATAGTGGCAAATTAATTGTGCTGCTGCAGCATCACAAAAAGTGACACAACAGTGGCGTAAGCCCTTTATAAATAAGGGCTGACCATTTGTAATGACACATTGCTGAAGTTGCATCTGTTTTGCAACACACTCCAGCAATGCATCATTACTGCGCCATCAGATATTTTAGGATTCCTAACATAACCGTTGAGTCTTTGCAACATGGAGAGCCAAAGTGTAAATACGGGGCATCCATTGTGTCGCAAGTAGGGCACAATTAAAGGTGTTGCATCTCTGTTTTTGGCCAATGATGCGCAACTTCTTGTAAATCAGGCTCATGATGTCTAGCATATGTTTTGTATTTGAAAGGTAACTTTCTAGTACACACTACTATGCCTAGAAAAACTTTGAAATGGTTCACCATAGCATATGTTTTCTATATTATGCAGCAGTGTAAAAAGTTAACATTTTTAGTAGATAGGCTTTGTGGCATAAAACCTAGGTTGTAGCTTGGAAACACACACATAACTTCCATGACAGGCCCTGTGAAGCTGAGTAGATTAAAGCACGACAAAGTATTATTTGTGCTACTTTTAAGATGCTTTCCAGTGTAACAAAAAGATTTGCACTGAAAAGTAAACAGTTTATCAAGACATTGTGCCAATTTAACCCTTTCGCTGCTAGGCATTCCCTTACCCCAAACCATATTAAGCCTTGTTTGGGTTTTTTACGGGTTATTTGCGCTTACGCCCCTGTAACACATAAGGTATATACGCCAAATTTGCATCCTTTTCATCCAACCTCTTGAGTATTCTACAGGTTACCTTGAGGGAACCCAGAAATTGGCCAAAATACAGAAAAATTTAGTTTTGTTGTTGAAAAATGGGAAAAAAGTGCTGCAGAAGAAAGTGTCTGTTCTTTTTCCCTGTAAATGGCATCAACAAAGGGTTCATGGTGCTGAAATCATCATCTTTTCAGCTTTCAGGGACAGGCAGAACTTTGTCAGAAAACCAATTCTTTCACAAATAGTGGCATTTTACTGGGAGATAGCCTATTTTTACTTTGTTTGATGCTTTCAACCTCCTTTCAGTTAGTGGTAGAAATGGGTATAAAAGCTATAAAGGATCCCGGAAAGCCTTACAGTCCTAAAAACTAAGCAACATTCTGCATTTCAGCAACGGGTCATTTGTGTTGATCCTTCAAGGTTTTTTTTTATAGAAACAGTGGAATATAAAAATATTGAAATGCAGTTGAACAAAACAACCATTCGTGTCAATGTTTTCACCTGTAACTTCTTTTTTAAAACAATATACTATTACATCTACTGGGCCCTTCTGATTGTGGGATATATAGGACTTGTAGCTTCACCAAGGACCAGAGTAACCCGGAGCCAGTAACTGAGCTGCATGTTGCAATGTTTTTTCATTGTGTAATGGGAAAAATAGGCACCAAGGAAACCTATATATTTTCAAGATGGGGCAAAATATAGACTTAGAGGTAATTTTTCAAAATGACTTATTTTTTTACAAATTGTCTTACATTTGGAAGGCAGAAACGCAACAAAAGTCAATTGGTAATCTCACTTGTTCCACTATTCAGTATTTCCCATAGTCTCCCAATAACAATGCTACCTCACTTGTGTGTGTATTTTACCGGAAAGCCGCATAAACGAGTACCTAGACTGGTAATGTTATTACAAAAAAGTATTGCTTAATATCTTGAATTAACAATCAACAAGCTCTCTAGCACCCATGATGATGAAATAGGAGTGCCAGCCACAAACACATGAAGACTTTCATCTCTGAAAAATAACTCATAGGACGTATGCTGCGACATATGGCCGATCCAAGAGGAGCGCAAGAACTGGGGATGAAAACGCCATCTTCAAAGGCATCGGAGCATCTCCCTAATAAACGAGGAGTTCCTTCATCTCAGTCATTGGAAGACAATGGTAGTGCCTGAGCAACTGTCTGAACTACTGAACTATTCTTCAGCATCTACTTCTTGCACATGTGCTGGACAAGGCAACGAAGGATCCTGCATAACTGTGGATAGCAACCTTTTAAACTCACTTTCATTGTTAGTAGAGCATTGCTTTTCCCCTCTGCAAGAGGGAGTAGTAAAAACTCACGCTCCATCACCCTCAAACCCTTCTTAAAAACATGATTGTTTCATTCAAAGAATTGTTTACTGCAGCAGTACATTTCCAAAGTATTAAGCACGCCAGGGCAGACTATTGTTAAAATACATTTGAACCAAACTTACATTTTTTTTAAATGTAGTTTTTATTGGCATTTATGAATATGTAAAGTATGCAAATAATAAAAGCACAGTGTCCAGTTCACAGACATGAAACATTTATTTTCAATGCATTAGGCTATTAGGTCTCGCATTACTGTGAAAACGGACCCTTTTTTGCAATGTGTCCAGCTGTGGATTGGAACCCAGCTCAGCCAGCACCTAGGGAAACCAAGCAAACCAATACATTTTTTAAAACAGACACCAGAGATAATTCAGGTTGGGGTGACTTGTGTGGCTCTCACCAGGTTCCGTTACCCAGAATCCTTTCCAAACCTCAAACTAAGTAAATAAAAGAAATTCCTCACATTTCTGCTATGGAAAGTTCTACAATCTGTGGGGAGTCACAAAAATACAGCCACCCAGCATTGCCCAAAGTCTACTGATAAAAACGCTACCTCACTTGTGTAGGTAGGCCTAGAACCACCGACAGGAAATGCCCAGAACCCTAACAAACCTATACATTTTTTTAAACTTGACATCCATGGGAATCCAGGATGAGGTGACTTGTGTGGCTCCCACCAGAATATGTTAACCAGAATACCTTGCAAATTGCAAACTTTGTAAAAGAAACAATTTTTCCTCAAATGTTTGTGATTGAAAGTTGTGAAATCTGCAGGGAGCCACAATCGTCCACCCACCCATCATTCCCCAAAGTTGTCTGATAAAAATTATAATTCACTTGTATGGGTAGGTGTTAGATTTGAAATGTTATTTCCGTAATGCACAAAATCGAAATGTTCCCTTTGCTATGCTCAAACTCTATTCCGTGTTAAGTTAGCATTAATGGCGCCATCTTTATTGGTGCCATCTTAGTCTGTAACTGAGATTGAGCTTCTGTCTCATAATGCTTGCCTCAGTAGAAAGCTTGCCCCTGCTCCTCAAGTTTGGATTTTTCAAGGTTGAAGCTTCGCTGCACTAATGAATGTATTCTCTATTGTTGCATACCATTGCTGTTAGATAGACCCGTTCCCACATCTTAGAATTGTAGGCACTGGACGGATGGCCTTGGGGTCGAGATAGCATGTGCCCAGTCCTGTGCCCTGGCTCTTCCTTCTTTGCTGCCTTTGTTCACCGTAGCCGGAATTTCCCAATCTGGGCGTTTTCTCTTAGATTTGGGAATGTATAATATCTGATTTTGTGCTGGGGGAGTCAGTCCTACTCGTCTCTTAATTTCCTGGAAGGCATTGAGGTGGTCACTAGTGACCTTGGTGGCCCATTTTGGGTCACTTCTTTCATTTGGCACCCGAACAGGGAGTCCAATGGGTGTCCCTTTCTCACCCATAACCAGGTGTGGAGGACGGGCCACATCAGGTTGGATGGGCGGATATGGGATCCCCACATGACCAAGCTTAGTTCTCGTAGCTTCCATGACTGTCTGATCAGGCGGTGCCTCGTCTAGAGGTCCTGCCTGCTGGGTTCCTGAAAGGCGATACCCTTGGAATAGGCAGTTTGGTCCAAAGAGTCGGCAGTGGAGAATAACTTCGTTCAACCTGTGTGCACTGGGTGAGTTTATATTGATGCTTTGTAAATATGGTGCCATCTTGAATACTTTTGGATATGGTCTGGAGTCCATTTCTTGGTTTGTTTGCGAACTTGATAGGTCTGCAGACTGCTATGGAGATACAGGGGGACCATCACTAAGCGCATACCGGCCCGAGGAGGGGTCACAGCGCTCCGTTGTTTGCTGGCTTGTTACACTGACCTGCACGGGCTCAACCTCGCAGCGCCGCTGGGCTCCTGACGCTTTTATCGGACTACAGCTCCCAGCGCGCCCTGCACCCACACCGCTTCCTCTTCCTGCCGTGAGCGCCAGGAGGCGCACAAAAGGGAACAGCTCCCACGGAGGAGCGGGGACCATCACTAAGCGCATACCGGCCCGAGGAGGCGTCACAGCGCTCCGTTGTTTGCTGGCTTGTTACACTGACCTGCACGGGCTCAACCTCGCAGCGCCGCTGGGCTCCTGACGCTGTGATCGGACTACAGCTCCCAGCGCGCCCTGCACCCACACCGCTTCCTCTTCCTGCCGTGAGCGCCAGGAGGCGCACAAAAGGGAACAGCTCCCTTCGCGTTGCGGACGCGCGCGGACGGCGCCGGGCGGAGCCCGGGCAGAGGGCGGGCCGTCTGTGGACGACCGTGGTCGGGCGGGCCACCCCTCTAACCCCTTCAACCTCGTCAACCTGTGGTATATAAATAAATAATACCGGATCTAGGTTTGACTAGGCATAGCAATAAAAGATAGCTCAATAAATAAGAGTCAAGATTCGAGGTAGTAGGAGTTTGCAGGTTTATTACAGCATAAAGGACAGGAACAGGACAACCTGCATAGGAATAGGATGGCAGGGCCGGGGCAGGATCTGGGATGAGCGCGCTAGCATTTAATAACAATACACAAGCATATATAGTAAAACAGTTGCATTACAGTACATATGATAGGCGGAGCAGTGGGTGTGGTCAATAGCAGTCGCGAAAGATAAGGGTGAAAGTAGGTGTAACAAGAGGCGTATACATAGACATGTGATGTAAACGTAACAGAATATGTCATAAATGGGGCGGAAACATGGAGGGGGGCTACCTAAGGAGCCAGGACCTCTAACCTGATGGTGCGCGCAAGCTGACAATGACGTGTTACTAGGAGAAGCTGGGGGCTACGAACTCTGTGCTAGGAGCAGAGACTGAAGTCTGGAGAGTCAGGGCGACATGTACCTAAGCAGTATCTAGTATCTGATGTTTAGAGAACATGTTGATAGAATCCAAAAGTTATCGGGGTAAAGGCTAACAGACTCTAAGACTGGAGCATGCATTATTCTACATGTAGTGCGTGATGAATAATATTAAATGACCATCAATACAGTATTTCTCTTACATGGAGACGTAAAGGCTAGACAATGACGGAAACTATTGATGCAGTTCAGTAGCTTAGGAATGCAGAGAAGGAGGACTGGACTGATAACTAGAATCATAACATACTCTTGGCAGACTCAGAGGCAGAGCCATGCTGAACCGGGCACTGCGAGGCAGGAAGTAAGTGAAGGGTCAGGAACACAGGTGGGGGCTGTATCGCTCCTCAGCGAGGGCTCAGGAGACGGGAGCTGAAATCTGGTGTCCAGGCCCCTTTGAGGCCTAGAAACGGGGACTTTACAATGAAATAACGTGCACACTGAGAAACGTGGCAACGTAGCTTTACATAGGCCTGATATTCGTAGTATTCACGAGAACTGGAAACTGGCATACTGGAGATGGACACAACTATAATTGCGTCTTTAATCGAACATGGGGAATACATATGCATATTAATCATGCACACATAACATATGATGGAGGACGCGTAGGGACACAGAACATGGCAGAATTTACTTTTCCACATTCCCTCCTTGTCACTACGTTTCCATCAGGAAACATCAATATTCATGATACCATCTATCATTTCATACAGTATCATTTGTTCGTCTCGAATTTTCTTGGAACGGGATTTAGAACGGGGCTTGGGACTAGGAATACAAGAGGTAGCACAAATGCCGCAAATCGCAGGGCCACATTGTATACAGAGGCAGCAGCTGAATATGATCGCTACTGCAATACCTAGAAAGGACAAGACCTTCCATCCCCAGGCGGAAATTATATTCCAGAACCAACCGGACCATGTCCAGGTGCCCGGATCTTGGTGTAACAGATGGGCAATTTTATGGAGTCTGGTTATAGCTGAATAAACAGACGGCGCGTTATTTGGAATGAAAATGCAGCAACTAGATCCGATGACTCTACATGCCCCGCCCCTATCGGCCAGTATGACGTCAAGGACGAGACGATTTTGGAGCACGACAAATCTCATAGCAGATTGCTCTTCGGTTAAGTTGCCTAGAGCAGAGGCAGTCTCATTCACTACTGCTTCAAGGGTTCTTGTTAACCTACGGATTAGCTTACTATTCTGGATAGGTCCTATAAAAAAGAAGAAACCTCTATTGAAATCTGTATATTGTTCTAGAGCAGTTTCAGTATAATCGACAATTGGGGACTCCCTTCTATGTCTAATGTGTACTAGATGTGTGTTTCTATGATAATCAGATGGGGCTAGGAAAACAGGTGGCAGTAGGAAGGCAATGTAACAGGTTCCCTCCCAATCGAGGGGCAGACGAACATATGCGGTCTGACCACAAATAAAATAAGAATGACGTGAAGCTTTGAAAATAGATTTCCCACTGTCACTATACTTGACAATAGTAGTACAATCACTATGTCCTACATGTACAGAACCATTACTTTGGACACATAATTCGCCTTTGACTGGTAATATTGAAATAGCAGGTAAGTCTGGAGTAGTATCAGACTGAACATTCAGGACCTTGAAATTCGAAGAATAATTACCTAAACTGTAAACTTCATTTTCTAGATCTAACCCGGTTCTGTGGGGAAGACCTTGTTTGTCTGGAAAACATGTACTGTTAAGAAAAGACATATCTGTTGAGGATGACGTTAACGTGGACCATGCTCCACACGAACCATTATGTGAAAAGGGATAAGGAAAGAGTGGCAGAACTCCCTTCGGTGTCTGGAAAGGGGGGAGTCGACCACACACCCAACAATTAGTGGCATTGCTGGTCTGGTGTGAATAATGTAACATTCGGATAAAAGAATTATTACGCATAGCGAGGCGGTAAGAGAGTTCATGAGGAGGCAGATCACTAAACGTATGCTCTACTGTAACATTAGAAGACTTATTTACATGAGAAACTGGAAAATACAGGTAAAATGCATAACTGGTGCAGGAAATCATAATGCTGAGAAACAAAACGAAACTTAGAAAAACGATACATCGGATTGAGTTTTGACTAACTCTCTCACTATGGGGGTCTATTTTATACATGTCAGAAACCGGTCTAACCGTTTCACCTAGGGGAGGACTTAGACAATCAAACTGGCTGACTTATTTTACTAGACCTTAACTTTTTCTTATACTCCTGTTGCGGAGTTGTCTCTAACAGGGAGGGTGCAATATCATTGTCTTTTGCGGGACAGTCCTTAAGAATAGTACTTTGGCAGTCCTTTAAATCCTCGGAAATGTTCTTTGAAACTGGTTTCAATCCATAAAACTTTTTGATATGCGAAAGATGCACCCAGCCTTTGCGTCCCTCCAACTTCACGGCTGTACGGGTGGCCAGGAGGACCTGTCGGGGCTCCTTCCAGCGAGGCTCCAGCGGACTTGAACGATCAAAATTTCGCACTAGGACCATGGATCCAGGAACGATTTCATGCGGTGCCACCTCGGTATTGTCTGGAAATGCGGCGGCAACCTGTGAACGACAAGAGTTGAGGGCAGACATCAAGGAAGCTAGGTAATCTGTCAGCATATTACTTGAAACATCGGTAATACTTCGAGGTCTAGGTGTACCCCACATGTTAGGGGGGCGGCCGAATACGACCTCGTACGGGGACAGACCTGATCTGGAATGTGCGACCATGCGCATGCAAAACAGAGCAACTGGCAGAGCTACTAGCCAGTCCACACCTTTCTCTTGACAAATTTTTGCAATGCGAATCTTCAGGGTCTGATTATGTCTCTCTACGAGACCGGCTGCTTCAGGATGGCGTACACAATGGAACTTCCACTGGTACCCTAACAACAAGGAAACGTGTTTCATCAACTCAGATGAGAATGGCTGGCCGTTATCAGAATATACGACTCTAGGGAGTCCATAACGGGGGAAGAACTCACGAACCAACTGCTTGGCAGTAGTCGTGGCTGTGTAATCTGGAACTGGATATGCCTCCGTCCACCTGGACAAAGCGCATACAACTACGAGGACATACTTGAAACCTCGACATCGCTCCATCTGAATATAATCCATTTGGAGGACTTCAAAAGGGTGGTCAGGAGGCTGGAATCCACCTTGTTCCACCGGGACACTTTTACCTGGATTAAACTGACAACATATCATACAGGTACGGACTTTCTGCTTGGCTGCAGCTCGTAAATGCTTGTTGAACCAAAGGTTCTGGATACTGTCTAACATGGCTTTTTCTCCTAGATGTGCTGGACTATGTGCGATATTGATAATGACTTGAACCATAGAGTCGGGGAGAAACCATGTGGTTCTACCCTTCGTTACCCATCCCTGATCTGTCTGGACCCCTCCTTGTTCGGACCATTTCTTAATTTCATCGGGAGTAGCATGTAACTGTATATTTATGACATCTTGAGTAGGGTCCTTAACTGTCATACAGGTAGTCGGATCTGGAGTATGTATCCGTGTCGGGTTAGCGGAAATGTCTGGAGCCTGTGCTGTAAGCTTGGCTGTGCGATCTGCTAGATCATTACCCTGGGAAATAGTGTCAGTAACTTTCGTATGTGCTTTGCACTTCATGATAGCAATAGATGTCGGTAAATGTATGGCATCTAACAGAGCCTGAATAAGGAGACCATGCTGAATCTTGGTTCCATGAGAAGTCATGAAACCTCTCTCCTGCCAGAGCACTCCGAAGTCGTGTACAACTCCAAATGCGTAACGTGAATCTGTGTAAACATTAACTTTCAGGTTCTTGGCATGTATGCAGGCTTGAGTCAGAGCAACTAGCTCTGCTGCTTGAGCAGACAGGGTGTCAATACGGTGTGTTTCAATAACTTCAGTGTCAGTAGTTACTGCATACGCGGCTACTAGTTCTCCTGTACTGGTTCTCATGCATGAACCATCCACATAAAGTGTCAGGTCGGGATCTGGTAATGGAATATCTGTCAGATCTTGTCTTGGCTTGGTCATGATGTTAACTACTTCCACACAATCGTGTGTGGCAGGATTTGGATTAACTGACGGTAACAGTGTGGCAGGATTTAGGACGTTGCAGCGTCTGATTTCTATGTGTGGCTGAAACAGTGTCAATTCATAACCTGTTAAACGTGCAATTGTCAAGTGCTGAGTTTGTGTTCGGTTTAAAAGAACTTCCACGGAGTGTGGAACTTGTACTGTCAAGGAGTGTCCTAAGACTATGGAATCACTTTGTCTGATAGCTAGTGCTGTGGCTGCAACTGACTTGAGGCACGCAGGCAGAGCCTGGGCTACAGGATCTAATGTGCTCGAAAAATAAGCACAAGGCTTGTATTGTCCTGCTTGATCTTGTGTGAGAACAGATAATGCTGTACCTTCACGTTCAGTGACGAAAAGTGTAAAAGGCTTACTGTAGTTCGGTGTAGCTAGAACTGGAGCTTGGCATAGGGCTTTCTTTAATTCATTAAAACTAAGTGTATGTTCAGATGTCCAAGGGAGGACAGTCGATATGGCTGCCTCCTGTGTCGTTAACTGTATCAGTGGCTTGGCTAGAAATGCATACTGAGGAATCCATTGTCTGCAATAAGAAGTAAGGCCGATAAAAGCACGTACCTCCTTCTGGGTCTTGGGCTGAGGAAGACTCGCTATTAACTGAATACGGTCAGGTGTCAACTGCCTACCCCTCTTGGACAGTAAGTGGCCTAAATAGATCACTTGCTGGACACAGAATTGAAGCTTCGAAGGGGACACCTTGTGCCCCATCTCGGCTAGGAAATACAAGACTGTAAGGGATGCTTGCTCGCAAGCACGTTCAGAACGGGCTGTGATCAGTAGATCATCGACATACTGGAGCAGGGCAGTGTCAGTTGGCATGTGAATGTTGTCTAGTTGTCTCTTGAGTGCTTGACTGTAAATACTAGGACTTTCTGTGAAACCTTGAGGAGCGCGTGTGAACATATAGCTCCTTCCATTTAAACAAAATCCGAAAAGAAACTGGCTGTCTGGATGAATGGGGACACTGAAAAACGCGTTCTTGAGGTCTATGACCGTAAAAAATGTGGCTTCGGAATCAATGGCTGTCAATAGGGAAGAGATATCTGGGACAACTGGGTACTGGGGCATAATACATTTATTAAGTTCTCGGAGGTCAATCACTAATCGATATACTGGAGGTGCATTTGGATCAGTACGTTTCATGACAGGAATGATCGGAGAATTACATACATTGGAGTCAGTTTCTACCACTACTCCTTGAGCCATGAGCTCGTCAATAATTTTGGATAAGGCTGCTACAGCCTCAGGTGGCAATCTGTACTGTCTGATTCGTGGCAGGACTACACCTGGCTTGAGAGTCACACGATGGGGTGTGATTTGCATATAGCCAACATCAGTTGGACCTTGCGCCCATAGATGCTGCGGAACATTAGACAATCTCGGATCAAAATCTCGTAATACATAGTGACCCTTGAAGTCACGAAGAAACAATCGTATTCCCTCTGGGGAACAGCATATAACTGCACCTAACTCTTTCAGTGTTTTAATGCCTAATAGATTTTCTGGACATGACTTAGTAAGTAACAGATCAGTAGTACGGGACAATGGACCTACTTCTAGAGTAACTGGCTTTGAAATTTCATTTACGATAGGTTTTCCTGAAAATCCAAGGGAAACATTTCTAGAGCCTGAGAGCGGAGCCCCTGGAACTTCGGCGGGACTTATAGTGGTCCTACTTGCCCCTGTATCAATCAGAAACTTTCTGTCTTTCCCTAGTACTTGACTGTGAACATAGGGACCTTCTTGATCTACAGGTATCTCGATGAGAGGCAAGCCTACCTCCCTCTCTAGGCTGTTTCATGAATACGGTTGATACTCTGGATACTCTGACTGAGCATACTGGTACATCTGCTGTGTAACATGCTGTGTTGCAGCGATGGGCTGCGGTACAGTAACTGTCTGTTGTGCATTCTGTGGCTGAGGAGTCTGTGTAACTTGTTCTTGTCTAGGCGGACGTGGTCTTTCTTTAGTCTTACCGGTAGCTATGTTGTGTTTCAGAACTGCACACTCGTTTATAAAATGACCTGGCTGTTTACAATAATTGCAGTTCCCTTTAACGGGAGCTGCAGGATGACTGGCTTGATTCGGACCCCTCTTCTGACTGTCTTGAGGAACAGATTGTGCAACTAGTACTTTCATTTTCGTGTCTTTCATACGTTTCCTTTCATGTTCTTGTTCTTCTCTGATTCTATTCTGGTGATACTGGAGCATCTGTAACATCTGGGACGGAGTACTAGCTTGCCACGTACTTTCGACTTTCAAAACTCGACTCTTAACTTGTGGACTTGAATTCTCGACTAATTTAGTAACAAAAAGGTGAGGGTATGACTCGCTGCTTGTCTTGAGGCCACTGTTTATGGTAAAACATTTTTCAAATCTAGAGTAAAAATCGCTAGTATCTTCATCTTGTTTCTGTTTACAGGCTGAGATTGCATCCCAGTCTTCTTTTCTAGTTGTTAATAATCTAGGCAGAACTTGTATTAATAATTCTGGTAATTCTTTACATTTATCTCCAAGACCGGTACCTGGTACTCGTGCCTTATCTTCAGCTTCTAGAACTGCCCAATCGATCTTTTTCTCTCCCACCTCCCAATCTTTTTCCTTGAGTTTCTCATATACCCCTGCGGGCAATAGGACTTTTAACATTTTAATAACATCTGGATACGTGTATTCTCCCATACGGAGCATGTCTTTTAATTCTCGGTGGAACCCTGCTGGATCTTTATCATGACAGGGAATTAACTTTTTCATCTCTAAGAGTTCCATCTTTGTGATCGGGGTGTAAACAAACACTCGTTGCATTTCACCACCCTCTGTCTTAACTGGATGCACTTCTCGTAACGGATTCTGTCTGTCTATGTAAAAGGGTTTACTTTCTGGGGGTGAGACATGAACAAAATGCGGGTTCAAAAACTTTCTATATTTGTGCCGCTGTTCTAGAATGACACTAATTAAATCAGTACCTAAACCTTTCCATTTATACTGGAGTAACTCGTTCAGGACATCATGTAACGGACCTGGATCAGAATGTTGACCCTCATACAATGTAATGAGGTGCTGAATCATATACATACCCGCCAGTCGCTGCTCGGCTGGGGGCAATTTCAGAAACATTTGTGCCACTATTTCGTCTGGAAAAGTGGTAGAATCAGTAATCCATCGGACTGCTGATCGGACTAGTTCTTGTTCATGCATAGTACTTAACTCGCTATAACCGATTCGTGATTTTAGAATGTGATCGGTAGCTTGAAATACTTGTTCTAGAGAACCTTGTTCTGGTGCTGGATGGTGAAAAACTGGCTTTCCTACATACGCTATTCTGTCAGAATTTTCGTCCTCCTCTGTAGGAGAGTCACTCTCTTTCTCGCTTACTTGTACTGTCTTACGTTGATCGTGTAACCTTATTATTTCCTTACGGATTTTCTTGTACATACTCTCTATACTACCGATAGTTCTGTGCTTACCGTCGGCTATATTATCACTCCACCTTGTCAGGATTTTCATTTCGGCTTGATCTTTGGTCGGATAATCTTGTTCTCTTATTAGACAATTAATCAGAAACTTTAATAGCATGAGCTGGACTTCAACTTTTCTTTGGCACATGACGTCACTAATACTTTCTGGATCATTCCCTGTACGGATGAAACGATATATTCTGTCTAGATCTTCTTTCATATCTGGTAGGGTGTCCAAATACCCGGTCACCCGTCTTACACGTATAGAATATAGAATCATACTATCATCACCTGTGACTGGATCATAGCGACATTCAGTAAGGACTCGTCGGATATCTGCAGCGGACTGATATTTGGGCGTACGCTGTGACGCACATTCATGTAACTCGGCCAACGTTTTACGTTGGTGCGGTGGCGGGGTACCAGGAGGACCTCCTCCTGCGGCCCCTAAACTGGAATCATCGACTGATGCTCTTCGTACTAGTGCGGCGGGAAATTGAAATGCGGGCTGAACTTGTATGGCGGGCTGAACCTGGGGGACCGTAGCAGGTACTGCAAGGGGTGCCCCGGTGTCTGGAGGAGCAGGAAGTGCCTGATTTACAGGGACTGGCGGAGCGGGATTTGCATATTCCGGGACTGTGTCGTCCAAATAGGACGAAATGAAAATATCAGCTGCGGTCGGTTTGTGACGTAGCTTGGTCGGAACTAAGGGTGGCGGAAAATTACTGGATGCCTCCGGGGTCGCTTTTGGCAAGCCCTCGGCAAGAAGAGGATACATACCCTTAATGAGGGCATGCCTCTGTCTGTCTGACTGTTCAGTTCTGACTCGTTCACCTATCTCGATTAATTCTTTTTCTTGGGCTCGCTCTAAGGATTCTCTACTTAATTCAGACTTTCTGATATCTTTTTCGGTTCTTTTATGAGATTCTTTGCGCCATAACTCGATGGCATCTTTCTGTGACTGTCTGGCTTTCTTTTTCCATAATGCCTCTTCTACTCTCATGATGCACTCGGCATCCCACGTACCTGATACGGGCCATCTATACTTTTCTTCTAACTCCTTGGTATACTCTACCCATAAATCTAGATACAATATGGCGCTTATGCCATGTTTCTGATACATAAAATGACCTGGACTGTCCCTAGGCGGGACAGGAACTGCTGCTTCTAGCAGACCTTTTCTGGTTTTTAACTGACGCAGTTTTGAAAATAGCGGCATGACTGAACTATAATCTGGACACAATACAATACACAATAAACACGATAATTACTTCACACTCATACCACGACATTAAAGTACATGAAGAACATTTAAAATAACAGTT
Source organism: Lissotriton helveticus (assembly GCF_964261635.1). Classification (NCBI taxonomy): domain Eukaryota; kingdom Metazoa; phylum Chordata; class Amphibia; order Caudata; family Salamandridae; genus Lissotriton; species Lissotriton helveticus. The sequence goes on from NC_136060.1 coordinate 497,175,254, forward strand.
CGAACAGAATACTACCTGGAATACGGAAAACAGAATACATGAATTTTCTCGAGAACAGAACTGACTAGAACAGAAACTAGATGCACTGCTGAAACAGTACGAAACTCACCGGTCTCATAAAGAGACACGTCAGGACCCGCATCCACCGAAGTGGACACTTCGTTTGGGGTATGTGTACCACCACACCCCACGGACCAGAGACAATTAGATTGACCCTGTCTAGATACTACCCCAGCAACGGTACTCACCGGGCAGCAAGAACGGAAGGCCTCGGACTGGACTGGACTGCTTCGACGCCGGACGGACGAACTTCGGACTTCTGTTACAGGTGGGCCTCCGGATACCTCGGACCTTGGACTCTCGGCTTGGGCTCTGGTCGGGACTCGCCGCGTTTCTCCACCGCCTCGTCTGGATGATGGACCGCCACCTCCGTCTCCTCCGTGGGCCTGAGGGATACTTGAAGCAGAAATATCTGCCGGTGCGCAGAAGAGTTCCGTCACGGCTGTAGAGGGTCAGGGGGCACGCGTGGCTTCACCGGCGCGTGGGGAAAGGGCAAGTCCCTATTCGGGCGCCATTATGTGGTATATAAATAAATAATACCGGATCTAGGTTTGACTAGGCATAGCAATAACAGATAGCTCAATAAATAAGAGTCAAGATTCGAGGTAGTAGGAGTTTGCAGGTTTATTACAGCATAAAGGACAGGAACAGGACAACCTGCATAGGAATAGGATGGCAGGGCCCGGGGCAGGATCTGGGATGAGCGCGCTAGCATTTAATAACAATACACAAGCATATATAGTAAAACAGTTGCATTACAGTACATATGATAGGCGGAGCAGTGGGTGTGGTCAGTAGCAGTCGCGAAAGATAAGGGTGAAAGTAGGTGTAACAAGAGGCGTATACATAGACATGTGATGTAAACGTAACAGAATATGTCATAAATGGGGCGGAAACATGGAGGGGGGCTACCTAAGGAGCCGGGACCTCTAACCTGATGGTGCGCGCAAGCTGACAATGACGTGTTACTAGGAGAAGCTGGGGGCTACGAACTCTGTGCTAGGAGCAGAGACTGAAGTCTGGAGAGTCAGGGCGACATGTACCTAAGCAGTATCTAGTATCTGATGTTTAGAGAACATGTTGATAGAATCCAAAAGTTATCGGGGTAAAGGCTAACAGACTCTAAGACTGGAGCATGCATTATTCTACATGTAGTGCGTGATGAATAATATTAAATGACCATCAATACAGTATTTCTCTTACATGGAGACGTAAAGGCTAGACAATGACGGAAACTATTGATGCAGTTCAGTAGCTTAGGAATGCAGAGAAGGAGGACTGGACTGATAACTAGAATCATAACATACTCTTGGCAGACTCAGAGGCAGAGCCATGCTGAACCGGGCACTGCGAGGCAGGAAGTAAGTGAAGGGTCAGGAACACAGGTGGGGGCTGTATCGCTCCTCAGCGAGGGCTCAGGAGACGGGAGCTGAAATCTGGTGTCCAGGCCCCTTTGAGGCCTAGAAACGGGGACTTTACAATGAAATAACGTGCACACTGAGAAACGTGGCAACGTAGCTTTACATAGGCCTGATATTCGTAGTATTCACGAGAACTGGAAACTGGCATACTAGAGATGGACACAACTATAATTGCGTCTTTAATCGAACATGGGGAATACATATGCATATTAATCATGCACACATAACATATGATGGAGGACGCGTAGGGACACAGAACATGGCAGAATTTACTTTTCCACAAACCCGCCCGCTGTGAGTCTTTTCTATTTTCCATTTTCTACTCCTATCATGGCGTCTGCAAATACTGCCGCTACACAGGATGACTTTCCATTCCCCCCCGCAGCATTCGAGTCTCTACTCGAAAATGCATTGACTTTGGTTTCCAATGAAATAGCTGACACTGAACGGAGAATGTCTATGAGTTTTTCCAATATTACTACACAGCCAATATCACTGCCTAATAGCCCTGGTATCCCACTATCTCCAGCTGTTGTTATTGCAAAACCAGCATTGGTAATAACCTCTCCTTTACTGTTACTGCCTGAAACCGTTCCAACTATTATAATTGCCTCCCAGGATGAAGCTGTCACCTCTGGATTATTGGAAACTGAAAATAAACTGGGAGGGGAAAAACGTAAAAGAGGCGCTGCCAAGCCTAGTGCCAACAAAAGGAAGCAACCGCTAATCAGTAAAAATCAGCCCACACCCCAGAGTCTGTGGAACAAACAAAAATTCACTGGGGCACAAACTGCAATTACGGATAAAGATCTAGCGGATATAGATGATACCCCTACTGCATCTACTACCAATTTAAATGGGACCACAAACACGATATGGGCCCAAACAACACTAATGGGAGATAACAACTATCTTACGAAACAGAATGGGAATCTAATTGATACTATAGTTGACACCATTTTTAATAGACTACAGAATCAAATGATCAACCAGTTTAATAATGTTTTTAAAAGGCTCGACAGACTAGATAACCTGGTTAAAAACCAAGAAGTAAAAAGAAAGGGGTCTGTCACCCTGGATCAAATCAGAGCTGACCGTTTCTTAAAAGAACTTGAATCGGTAAGCAAAACATTGTCATCAACACCCACGACTCTTCCCCGACCTAACAACGAAGGGAAGAACTTGGCAAAATCTAATCTACCCCTAAAACTCGTTCCAATACCTGCGCCCAGGAAAACCGCCCCTCCTGTTATCCATAACAAAATTACCACAAATAACAACGATTTGACCCATTCTACTACAGCAATAAGATCAACCGCTGTCAGCAATAAAGGTAATGGGAAGACAGGGACAAATAGGCCCTTCAGACACCAAGGGTCTATTTTACACTTACCACCGGACGCCTGTCCGTTTGTCCTGGTCCTTGCAGGAGTACCACCTTTGAGGGAGGAACAGGGGGAGTCTTGGGTGCAACTGCGAAATAAATGCATAGACTGGCTAACAAAACACAAAGGTGTTGGATATGATATCTCAAGAGAGATCATATCGGCTCGTAGGGTGTCTTGGATTGGGCCCTTACACAAAGATAAGGAAGGTGACTGTATAGTTCTCAATTTTAAGAACCCTGGAACTGTTAGACACCTTCTCAGTAGAAATGGCAACTGTTCTGCTATCTCTACTGTTGCAACTATGTTGCCTTTGAACTATTTCTATAGGCAACCGTTAATGCAATCTCGGCCACCTGTAATGCAGTTCCAACCACCACCAATGCACTTCCAGCAATCCTCTATGCAATTTCAACCAGCTCCATTCCCACTCAATTTGTCCAATAGATTTGCCCCTCTGTCAGATTTGGACATGTTAGACTGACCCACCATGCTCAACTTAGTTGAACCATCAGCGGCACCCATCATCGAAATCTTGGAAACCTCACAACCCACACAACAGACTGTACCTAGAGCAAATCCCTCGTTCCAGAGACTAACGCAGGATTCCCACATATCTCTCGTGAGCTGGAATATAGCGGGACTCAATTCTAAATTGAAAATTAAAGAATGGTCAGAATGGGTTAGTAACAACTGCGACATCTTGATGTTACAAGAGACTTGGTGCACCACCACACCCGTAATGGAGGGTTTCTGCTGTTATAACCTACAGGCTTCTCCCTCATCTATGGGTCGCCCAAGTGGCGGTCTATCTATTTGGACTAAAATACAATCCGGGGTACAAACAAAACTGATCCCTACACCGGGTAAATGTTTTATGGCTATGAAGTACACCAAGAGGATGAAACTATGTATAATTAACTTTTATAATAACGATTTTCTTTCCCATCCTAATGGAAATTTTATTTTATTGTTTAATTTTATTGATGAAATTTTGGAGGGGCGGAAGTATGGACCCTTTGATGGAATTTGCATTGGAGGGGATTTCAATGCTCATATGTATCGTGATAGCCCCATATGTAGAAACGGTGAAGAGTTGAAAAACCACCTAGCCTCCCGCGACCTAGTAAATGCAATGGAAATTGCTGGTTGTAGTGTAAATAACATACTAACACCTACATACATAGGCCAGGGGTGTTCCTCCACGATAGATTATATCTTTACCTGTCCAATATTGAGAGATATAATCCTTATAGCAGAAGTTATTTGTTCCGCCTATAGCGACCACTATCCGCTTAGAATATACATTGACAATCCACAGAACCTGAAGGCCGTAGGGAGAGTAGAGACCGGGGCACAAAACCTGTCATTATCTACCGACAGACTAAGATTAGTATGGAAAGGGGTGGATAACAAAGATATCTTAGCTAGAGTCATCAAAAAACACCCTAAGACAGTAGAGACCTGTCTGTCGCACACTAGTTTGGGCGACGACGTGGTCGTTGCCTTTGGTAATCTCTGTGGGGCAACTGTGTTGCACGGTGCATAAATGCCTGTATGGAGCAAGCCCTAAATACCTATCCCAGTCCCTGGAACTGTACCAGCCCAGCAGGTCCCTCCGCTCATGCAATCAAGCCCTATTAAAACCTCCTACCACAAAGAAAATTAGACAAGGAGACCGTGCTTTCTCCTCTGTTGGCCCCGCCCTCTGGAACAGTCTTCCCATTGACCTAAGAACTAACACAAATCACTTGTCTTTTAGAAAGACACTGAAAACCCTTCTTTACCAAGTGGCATTTCTATCCACATAACTCTCCAGGCTGCTCATTCTGGGAAAAATTCCTCCGCTGGCAAAGCGCGGAGATACCCTCATGGGATTGATTCCGGCGCTATAGAAGAATTTAAAATAAATAAATAAAATAAAAGAGAGTCATCTAAACCAGCTAGGCCTAATATAGATCGTGGGCCACGCTGGTTTGACTCCTCTTGCTCCAAGGCTAACAGAGACCAGAGAGTAGCCCTTAAAACTCACCCCAGGGACGTCCAACTTGTAAAAGAGCTTAGATTAAAATATAAATCTGTGCTACGCACTAGATCTGAGGCCCTAGTGATTAACCATTGGGAAACTCTCACACGTACTGCCTCATTAAAAGATATGACGGGTTTCTGGAGAGAAGTTAAGTCCCTCAGATCCCTCGGCTCTAACATCCAACCAATTAATTGTAACATAACTGGTGAGTCGTGGGTAGAGCATTTTTCTAAAATCTATGCTATATTAGACACTTCCTTAGATATTGTCTCCCCACCTAGTCCAGCGGAATGTCTGAGCTTTCTATTACCTGAGGTCGAGGATGCCATTCTCGAGAGTGCTAGCAATAAAGCCCCCGGCCCGGATGGCCTTTCCATTGATCAGATTAAATCTGAAATCAACTTCTGGGCTCCTCTACTATGTAACCTATTTAATAACTTGAATGACAGCTCTATCCCCGAAACCTGGTCGAACAGTGTCATCGTACCAATTTTTTAAAAAGGTAACAGGGTGGATCCTGCCTGTTACCGCCCGATCTCACTGATCGATAACACACTAAAGGTCCTTGGAAGAGTAATCTTTAAAAGGATAAGGGATTGGGCTGAAGTTAATAATGTTTTACATGATAGTCAACTGGGATTTAGAAGCCATGTGGGCACTGTGGAACAATGTCTTAATTTGAACCTGATTATGGCCAAATATGTAATTGTTAAAAAGTCCCCGCTTTATTTAGGTTTCATGGATTTGAGTTCCGCTTTTGATTTTGTTAATCGTTCTAGGTTGTGGTCACTTTTACTTGATTATGGTTTGGACGAATCTATGGTATATTTTCTTTCTTATTTACACAGAGACTTAAAGGCCAGAGTACGAATTAATAATGATGGCGAATTATCTGATGACATTTTTATTAGCAGAGGAGTTAGACAGGGCTGCGTACTCGCCCCACTGCTTTTTATTTTATATATTAACGGGTTGAGCAGCACCTTAAGCAAGATTACTAAGGATGTACCAATTTTAAATGGTTCCCCCATTACTACCTTACTGTATGCGGATGACGTGGTACTAATAGGGCGCACGCCCAATGCCCTATGCATTTTAATCACTGGATTTGTTGATTTTATGTCTGATTTGGGTTTAAATACCAATTTTAAAAAATCCTTTATTATGAATTGTGGTCCAAAAAAAATACAACATTACCTCAATTAAGTCAGGTGAAAATATATTACAATGCACTAGCACTTTCCCTTATTTAGGGTTACTATTTTCTAACACAGGCTCATGGCAGCCGCATGCTGCCTACGCGAGGAACAAAATCGACAAATCAATAAACTCAATTTTATCCCTCCGACAACCTAAAATGGCTGATGTTATTACCCCCCTGCTCAATATTTATCGTACCCAATGTCTACCTACCGGGACATATGGAGCAGAAGTGTGGGGATACTGTAATATTACGTCTCTCCAATCGGCAGAAAACAGATTCTGTAGAAAAGTGTTGGGGGGGGTTCCCTGTGCCCCCACATTTATCTGCCATAGTGAATTGAGGCTACCATACATAGCTGATTTTATTAGATCAAGGCCTGCCCTTTTTTGGATTAAAATATGGTCAAACCCTGCAGCATCCTTAACTCGCAGTATAATATCCGATTGTTTATCACTTGAGAAATCTTATCAAATACCATGGATAAACGCGGTTAAGAACAGCCTCTCAAGTGTGAGTTATGGTTCCCTGTTTTGTTCCCCCAATACCATTGTCCCCTCTCATAAGAACAGTGTAAAACGGGCCCTATATGACTTATATCAGGAGGAACGAATGAGAATGGAATATGTAAAACCTGCTGTTATTAACTTTCTGCAACTCACAGATCCAGCTTATGAAAATGTAAATAGGCCTTGTAGGTATTTGACAATCCCAAAAGGAAGATGGAACCGGAGCCTTTTGTTCAGGTTCCGAGATGGAAGCATTGTTAATTTGCTTAGCTTTCCCCTTGGCTATAATAAAAATTTAGAAGAGCTAGATTGTCCCTGCTCCGTTGGCGGAAAGCAAAGCTTGGTACATTACTTCTTTTTCTGTGGCCATTACAAATTATATACCCGCCACTACTTAATGCCGATTCTTCGCAAATGCAACTTAAGGGACTTTAATCTGGCACTGAGGTTTTTACAAATGTTGTCAACAGACGAGACCATTCACTTTGTAAGTTGTTTTATAAAAGCCTGTGTAAGATCAAGGGCAAGTATGGAATAGGTACGATCGAATAACGGTATTGTATCTGATTACATATTGCACTTTATCTCCTTGACATAATTTGCACTTAGAAACACTTACTTGTGTTTCTGATTTTATGATTAATTTTAGATGAACGCATTTGGCACTTTGTACTCCTTATATGTACTACGCACTTTATGATATCTATGCTGCTCGAATATTCTATTGGAAAATCTGTTTTAATTTTATAGGTTTTTATGTGTTTTAATATGTTTCATCCTGTATGTACTTTTATGGATGTATCAAAACTCTGAATAAAGATCATTTGAACTTTGAACTTGATACAGGGTGTCTGTGGACCCTCTGCCAGGCGACTTGGTAATGGCTTTCTCTTGAAAACGCCTGGGGTTTGATTAGTGTTTGGAACTTGTGATGCAGAGACTGATTTTGAAGAATTGGTGCGTTCTGCGGACCGGTTTTTGGTCTTTCAGCTTTAAGTCGTTTGTTGGGTGCAAGTAGCAAATCTGTTTCTCTTTATTCATGAAGATGCTATGTTTTAGCAAACTCTGCTGTTTGGGTGCCATTGTTGCTCTGCTAATGCTCGATTGGAAGAGAGGCAGCCTGCGCCTCCGGAAGGCACCCCAAACTTCGATATGTATGTAAAGCATGGCCTTGACCCTATTATGTTCGGTACACCATGGCACAAATATACGAGGGACAATGCTGAGTTACAGTGGCCTTCCCATAGGTACTTTTGATGAACAGAAATTTAATTTCTTGCAGGATTCATTGTTTGCAAAAAGAAGTAGACAGTCAATGTTTGACTATCTTAAGTTATGGCAAAAGGAAGCTAAGCAAAGACGGATAAGAGCAGAGAGGAAAGCAGCAGACAGTAACGCAAAAGACAAATAGCGTACAAGAGAGAGAAGATAGAGAAGGGTATAGAGTGTGCTGACAGGAAGCTTAGATTGCAATGCAATAAGTCTTACGTCACATGCGAAGAAGGTGATCCCTTTGTGGAGGATCTGTTACATGTGCGGCCACCACCTCCTTATGTCCCGCAAAGGGCATATACAGAAGACCCGCCTACTCAGCCCCTCCCCTTCCATGCTGCGGCTTCTGTTTTCCCTTCCCCTGACTTGGCAGCTTCAGATGGAGCACCCCTCTTTTCCTCCATGGCTCTATCGGCCGATACTGCAGCGATTATAGGCCGATCTGTTGTGCCTGTTGCCCCAGGCTCTTCCTAACCTCTCTCCCTTCAGGCTCATTCTAACCTCTCTCGCTTACACCCACTACACAGACATTAGTGTCCCTAGTTCCCATAACATCTACGAGTGTGTCCTCCCCTCACTCCCTTTCCTCATCCTTTTTGTATGCTGGGAAACTGGTACGGGGACTGGATGATGGGGATCGGGAGGCTGCTAAGGAAAGAATGGAATTTGAATTTATTACATTTGCATAGTTACTTAAAACCATTGCAATACGAGTTTCAGATAATACAATAAAATCATGTTAAGATAAAATTACATATTTACAAAAATTCATAGTTTTTTAAAAGGTTAAAACAGTTAAATTGCTATCAGGTAAAAATTGCTTTGTTCTTCATACTCAAAGTTCTCTATGTAATTCATGCGTTCTGCCCGGCTTCGTACTCCGTATGGGCGGTACTACTATCCAAAAGGAGACGTTATTGAGAACCCTGTCCAAGTGTTTATATGGAGATTTCCAGGTCGACCTTAATGGTGGCAGTCTTGTATCATGATTAGGAGTGCGCACAGTATGGCGGCTTCCCCAAGGCCTAGGTGGAGTTTAAGCATTCAATGCAGTTTAATTGAGGCGTTGCTGGGTCTAAGCATGCCAAGACCGCTTGTCTCCTTGAGCGAATATTCCTTTGGTTTAAGGGGACTCTTAGCAGCTGTCTCCTTTCCTATGTCAGTTCCTTGCAGGAGCAGAGTAAATGGGTAATATCGCCCTGGCCATTTTTGCGTAGGAAAGAATGGGGCGAGTATTGATTTGGTCCGATGTGGGTGATGCAGAGAAGAAGATGGTCGCTGACCAGGCCTCCCAGGGGCCTGGAGTCTGATTTACAGTGGAGGATGTGTAGGGTGTACTAAAAGGTTACGAGCCATTTGCGCAACAGCATGCCCTCAAGCATATGTCGGCTACTCTGATGGGCTGTGAGACAGTGTTTTAATAGTGACGCCCCCCCAAAATATTTATGATATTTGGGACAGTGTGTTTGCTGCCAGCATGGCCCCTAATGATGTTTTTAGTAATGTTATCACGTTGATTGGATACGGAGGCAAGTTAATCCAAAATAGCCTGACTGCAGTGTCTCAGTTTCTGATGAGGGAAGTACATCCCATCAACCACCCCAAACTACCAGAGCTTCGAAATGGTTGGGACCAAATCATCAGGCAGCAATTGGAGGCTCGTTTCCAGGAGCAGTGCGTTTATACTACTTGGAAAAGGAGTGAGGTTTTGTCACTTAAGACTCAGATGCCCGGCCCTAGGAACAATCTGATTGCTTATTACAAAGAGTTGACAGAGGCTGCGTCTTCGACAGCGATGATGCTGGCCGACATTGAGATGTTTTTTCGCTTGCTGGTGCCTGTTGATATTTGGCAACAGGTGCACACGCAGGACCACATAGTGGAATTGGGTGGCACGTGGGATGAGATCAGGACATGGAATAATGAGAGGAAGCCTGGCGAGAAGCCTGAGGCTGAGATACTAGCTTTGCCAGGTTGAATTATCACGTATATGCACTCCTTCAGCCCACCTAGAAGAGTTGATTGGGATAAGTTACCTGCATGTCGCCAGAAGAAAGATGAAAGTGTATCTGATTTCTTCACTAGGTTGGAAGGTGTGTTTTGGGATTTCAGTGGACAGAACTTGTCGATTGAATTAGGTATCCGATGTTTGTTCAAAGATTTGTTACGAACCTCCTTCCTGAGATCGCAACCCGGTTGCAGGCTTCGGAGAACACTTGCACTACTTCCTACTCATCTGTAAAATTAAGTATGGCACAGTATTTTGAGCATAGTGAGAACAAAGAGAAGGAGAAGGTAGTGAAGAAAAATAAGGTGCTGAAAACGAATGTGTTGATGCAACATGTGTCCCAGCGCAATGGTAGAGGACGGGCCATTGGTCCGGCCCGGCAACTGCCCCGCACTAGCATGAATACTGTACATGTGGGGCCGAACCAGTGCTCTTATTGTAAGAAGAAAGGGCATTGGTGTAGTGGTGTCCGACGCTGATGCAAAGAGTTGAGGCTCCGTGGGACGGGTGTCCAGAGAACAAGGATAGGGAGTAGATGACTTCTGGGTAGGAAAATGCACCTGCGGCAGGGAAGGGCTCAACACAAATAAATAGACATCAAAATGATCTATCACTACCTCTTTTATATATATACCACCTCTTTTTGCAAAGGGCACACCTGCGTTTTTCTTCCTGGGCACAAAGGCCATCTATAAAGTTCTACTAAACCTAGACATTTCTGAAAACTAAACATCTAGGGAAGTTCAGGAAATGATGGCTTGCGTAGATCTCCCAATGTTTTCTTACCCAGACTCTCCTGCAAATCTCAAATTTAGCTAAAAAAATATTACATTTTCCTCAGTCTCCCAAGGCTTGCTGGCCATCTAGAAAAACCTACCAAAACCAGACATTAATGAAAATTAGATGACATGGTGATTTCCGGGAGGTATGGCTTGTGTGTATCCCCAATGTTTTCCTAACCAGAATGCCCTGCAAACCTGATACTTAGCTAAATAAAATCACATTTTCCTCACATTTCTAGCTAGAATCACCATGCCGGCACAAGTGTTCTACCACTCAGCATTCCCCTCAGCCTCCCGACTAAAATGATACCTCACTTGTGTGGGTGGGCCAACCGCCTGTGACTGTGAAGGGCAAAAACGTTGAGATTGAGGGTATAGCTCAGCAAACTCTAAGCTCTATATATTTTTAAAATACATCTTTAGTTGATTCTGCATTGGACACCCATGCATGTATCATTTTTATCGGGAGACCAAGGAGAACGCTGAGTAGTAGGACATTTTTGCTGGTGTGGTAATCCCACTCAGAAATGTAAAACAAAATTGTTTTGTTTATCTAGATTTCGGGTTTTGCAGGGGATTCTGGGTAGATAAATGTTGAAGGTTCCACACAAGCTACACACTCTTGGACTCCCCCTGGTGTCAAGTTTTTACAAATGTGTGGGTTTGGTATGTTTCCCTTGATGACCACTGAACCTAGGACCAAAAACGAAGAGGCCTCCCTTGCAAAACTGGGTTGTTTTGTGATAGATAATATTAATGTCTCCATAATAGGTTTTGGGCCATTTCTTGCAGCACATACTTTGAAGAACCACACAAGGGAGGTGCCCTTTTATTTGGAGACCAGGTGAACCATGGGTAGGAGGAAATTTGCGTAAGATGGGTGTTCCCACACAGAAATGTAAAAACAATTGATTATTTTCAGCAAAACTTTAGGTTTGCAGGGGATTCTGAGTAAGTAAACTTTGGGGGACCCACACCAGCCACACCTCCTTGGACTTCCCTGGGTGTCTAGTTTTCCGAAATATGTGGGTTTGGTAAGTTTTCCAAGATGGCCACTGAATCCGGGACCAAAAATGCAGGTGCCCCCCTTGGAAAACCAGGCTGTTTTATTCTAGATAGAGTCATCTCCGTTTTTGGTCCCGGGGTTGGCAGCCATTTAGCGAAACCTAGTGTACACCCACATATCTGAAAACTATACCCATGTGGGAGTCCACAGAGGTGTGACTTCTGTGCACCCCTCAAAGTGTTTCTACCCAGAATCCCAGCAAAGCTCAAATTTAGCAGAAATAAATCTAATTTTTCTTATATTTCCATGTGAGCAAGTTGTGGGATCACCAGGCTGACACAGATATACTACCACCCAGTGTTCCCCCATGTCTCCCGATAAAAATTGTACCTCACTTATGTAGGCGGGCCAAGTACACGCAGCAGGGAAGAGCACTAAAGATTTATGGTTAGTTCAAAAATACCTATCACAAAACTACATGTCTTTGCTAGGGACCCACCTGCCTTTTGGTCCCGAGCTCAATGACCATCTAGGAAAACCTACCAAACCCAGACATTTCTGAAAGCTAGACACCCGGGGGAGTTGAGGTAGGTATGGCTTGCATGGATCCCCCAATGTGTTCCTAACAAGAATCCCCTGCAAACCTCAAATGTAGCTAACAAAAATCATCAGGTTTCCCTCACAATTCTGTCTGGAAACACTGTGCCAGAAAAAATTTCCCACAACTTAGTATTAACCTCAGTATCCCGCATAAAATGATACCTCACTTTTGTGGGTGTCCAATGCAGAAAGCCTAAAAACTATGGGGTAGATGTATCAAGCCTTTTGTGATTCACAAAGGCCTAAATTCGGCGAATTTCGGCCTTTGCAAATCGCAAAAGGCTTTTTTGCATTTTTTTAAATGTATCACAAAATCGCAAAATATGGAATCGCAAAAATTTGCGATTCCTTATTTTGCTTAAGCATTTAAGGAATCGCAAGTTTCGCGATTCCTTAAATGCGATGTATGTGGGTTTTAGAAATTGCGAATATGTGTTAAGAAATCGCAAATTACCACCAACTGGTAGTTGGTGGTAATTTGCGATTTCATTTACAAATGCCCTATTTTGCATTTGTGAAGGTGGCATGTGACACACATACATGCCCATAGGGCATGTATGTGCGTCATATGCACACACATTTAAATTTCAGGGGTGCAGCAGGGTGTCTTTGAGAGACCCCTGCACCCTTGAAATTATTCTTAATTTGCGAATTCGCAAATTGCGATTCGCAAATTAAGAAATATTTCACAATCATTCCTATGGGCCTCCTGGCCTATAGGAATGCATGGGAAATTATTCCTTAATTGTGAATTCGCAAATTGCAAATTCGCAAATAAGGTAGACTAAGAAATCACAAAAAAATTGCGATTTTCTACATACATTCCATTTTGCGATTTTTAAATAGCGATTCCTTAAAAATCGCTATTTAGAAATCCCAAAATGGAGTCTTGATACATCTACCCCTACTTTTTTTGCAATTAATTTGTGCTTGAAGTTCCCTGTGCAATACCCTCAATCTCTTCGCTTTCGGCCCTTCACAGTCACAGACCCTTGGCCCACCCACACAAGTGAGGTATCATTTTGCCCAGTGGGCGGGGTCATTGGTATGCCTATTCTGCACAGCCCCAACCCCTGCATGCAAAAACGCCAGCATAATCTCTGGTGCTTAGTGGGCTCTCTGTCTCCCCCGGGGGGGGGGCAGATCAGGGGATATTGTCCTCAATTGCCCTGGGAGGAGAAAGTCTGTTGCATCTTTTGATGGGTGAGGGCATTGGCAGGTGGATTCTGGGTAGCCCACACCCTGAAAATTGGAGAAAAAAAATATCCCATGTGCCTACATATAAAAAAGAAATAATAATCCCTGGTGCCTAGTGGAATTTCTGCCCCTCCCCCCGGGGGTAGATCTGGGGTTACTTCCCCAATCTGCCTCCTTGTGGGTCAGAAAGATTGTGGCATTTTGGGGGGATGTGGGGTCATTGGTATACCCATTCTGGGGAGTCTTCACCCCTGAACATTAAAATAAATATATTCTATGGTGCCTAATGGCCTTTCAGCCCCCTGGGGGGGCAGAACAGGGGCTAATGCCCCATCTGCCTCCTGGGGAGGCGGAACGACTTTTGCAATTATTGGGGAAAAGAGTGGGGGCATTCTGGGCAGCCCGCACTCCTGGCATATAAAAAAGTAATCCCTGATGTCTAAGGTGCTTTCTGCCCCCAGGAGCAGAAAGCTTCATGGCTGCACTACTTAAACAACGAGTTGTGACAAAAGGGCTCAGTATATTCACACTGGAAATGCCGACATTTAAACACCTATCCACTGCATTTCCTTAAAACCCCTGAAGGAGTCTTTTTATCAACATATCCGTGTTGCAATGTACATGAGACAGCCATTGTTGTGAACATTTCTTTCGAATGAAGCTTTGCGCAATCCTTATCTAAGGAAGATATCCCCTTTTCCCAGGAATGACACAAGATCTGTGGGTGGAATATGGCACTCCTCTTTCTTCCACACACCTGCCTTTCAGAGAGGGGTGAGAGAGTATAAAAGCACCCAGGTGTGGACAGTTAGACAGCTGCTAGTTCTCCCAGAGTGACCAACACTGCCAGTGTGATCACAGCCTCAGAGACCTCCTCCTGCTTCACCTGAGAGTGCCCAGAGACAGCCGGGACCACAGCCTGAGAGCCAAGCTGCTGCTTCATCCGACGGTGAGCAAAGACTTCCAGGATATTGTATTATATAGTAATTGCATTTATATAGCACTTACTACCCCTGATGAGGCATTGATGCACTTTACACCGAGCACCATACTGCCCCTGATCCAAAGGCTAGTGGTTAATCAAGTGTTAGTGATTATTGTTAGTTATTGGGATTAATCTAGGGTGCTCAAGCAAACCAATAAACGCATTCTTTCCAGTTTCTTTGTGGTGGATTAAATTAATAGAAATGAATAGCTCAGCGCGTTCATTATTGGGGAGGGCAGGCAGATGGTTGCTAGGGTCAGTAGATGAGCTTGAGCTGATTAGGTATTGTCAGGTTGCAGGGGTGACAGAGATTGTGTTCTTTGATATTAGCTGTGGTCCATATTTTGAAATACAAGTATAGAGATAACACCTGTTTGGGAGAAAAAAGGACAGGCTATATTTAGAAGTTTCCAAAAGGTCAGTTTTTCTTGCCCAATTTAGAAATATAGAGAATGCGTTTTGAGTCAGCATGCAATTTGAAGATGCAAGACTATAGAAAGAAGCTGCATAATTTGCATATGAATACAGTAGAATAATTGGGTACTTTTGGTAAGCATTAGGATCACGTAAACAGTCTGTCCACTGTTTGGCTACCAGCAAGGCCAGATGATCAGCTACGGATTGGAAGCTGTTAGACCTGGCATCATTGGCATGAGTCTCTCCTCCATTTTTTCTGTTTGCCTCCTCTGTTTATGATGTTTTTGCTGGTATATGCTTTGGGCACTGTGCCACTGCTGATCAGTGCCACAGTGCAAGTGCTCCCTATGTGAAATTGCTGTATTGATTTACTTCCATGTTTGGCTTATTTGGTTTACTATCAGTCCCTAGTAGAGTGCACCAGGAGTGCCAGGGCTTGTAAATACAAATGCTGCTAGTGGGCTTGCAGCACATGTTGTGCCACCCACAAGAGCGGCCTAGTAAAAGTATGTCTGAAGGTCTGCCATTGCCAGACCGCGTGCAGTCTGACTGTCACGAGGACTGCGCAAGTACACCTACTTGCCAGTCCCTAAACCTTCCCTTAACTTCATGTTAGTCACCCCTATAGTAGGCCCACGGGCAGGGTGCATTGTAAGCATAAGGTAGGACAAGCCTGACAAGGTTGGCATGTCCTAATAGTGAATTACAGCCATAGTCGTCTTTCACTATTGTAAGGTAACCTGCTCTCCATCAGTTAGAATGGGCTGCCAGGATTATTAATGTTATAATCCTAGCGGGCTCGGGGAGCATGGTGCAATGTCGAGTTTGGTATCCCTGAACTCAGGGTTTAATAACGCATCCGTTTGTGTGGATGGTTTTTGGACTCTGTGTTTGAAAATAGCACTTTTAGAAAGTAGCTATTTTCTTGTCTAACTGTCTACCGGTCTCTGCTGGTTCTGGTGTGCGTGTGACAGGAGCTGGGTGGCTCCAGAGAGTCTGAATGAGTCAGTGTGGGATGAGTGGGGCATTTGCATTGAGAGTAGGGGAAGAGTAGCTCTTGATAGCCTGCCCTGCCTGAAACAATGTTGGCTCCGCCCCCCTGCCAGGCGACTGATGACTCTGTGCTTGCCTGGGACTTTCCTGGCCCGCCTCCTGCCGGGCAGCTGATGGCCCTGCCCCTGCCAGTGACAATGCTGGCTCCGCTCCTGCTGAGCGGCTGAGGACTCTGCCCTGCCCAGTGAATAGGCCAGGTGCTCTGGCCTGGCAACACCCACAACAAACCCAGGATGGGGGGAATTTCCCCTGCATGGACAAAGGGATCAAAGCCAAAAAGGGGTATAAGAGAAGGACCCCTGAACCAAGAATTGAGATCACTTCTGACAAGGAAACCTGAACCAAGGACAAGAAGCCTGCTGATCTAAGGACTGCCTACCCCTTCTGCCAGAGTGCTGTTTGTTGGGGGAATCCTGCATTGCTTCTTTATTTTTGCCAAGGAACCAGGAGAGAGGAACTTTGTGTGTACTCTCACTCTTTGCTGAGAAAATCTCCAAGGGCTGGAAGAGTGCCAGCCTCCTGTTGAAGTCACAGGGCTAAAGGACTTCATCTGCTTAAAGTGCTATTTGCTGGAGTTTGTGAATCCAGCACCTCTGAAAGAATCCAGCAATCTCGACGCCGACGGACGCCGCCGAATCCAGCTCGACATCGTGAGTAACGGCTCCAGTGTCCCGCTTCCTCGACGCCAGCCGCCGGGCCCGATCGACGCCAGCAGTAACGCCAGTGAGTAGTGAGTTCGGCTCCAGCTCCAAGTGACCCCGTGTCTGCACCGCTGCTGATCGCATCGACTTCGAGCCCTCTCGACGCCGTGAGCGCTGCTCACTCTTGCAACATCGACATCGACGACGCCGTATCCCGCTTCATCCCGTGAGCGCTGCTCCCGCCTGACTTCGGTCGACGCCGCTGCAGATCGCCCCGACTCCGAGGCCCGATCGACGCCGAAGACGCGACGCCGGACATCTCGACGCCGCTGATCATCGAGTGCTTCACTTTTCCAAGGTACTGTGTTGTTGGGGTCTGTGCGACTCCGGGCTCGACGTAGCGCTCCTCGCGGTCGACGCCGAACCTTTGGATTAACTTTGCCTCGACGTCGTGTGACTCCCGTGTGGGTTACATTGTTGCCAAGAACTGTGTTTTAGAGAAGAAGAGTTGCTTTTGATACTAAAGACTTGGTGCTAAGAAGAAACCGTGCTTGAACTATTATTTTTCCTTCCAAGAGTATTTATTAAGACTGTGGTATATTTTTGTCGTTATTTGGTCTTGTGCTAAACCTTATATAAAAATACTTATTTTTATAATACTACTGTGTCGTGTCCATTTGTAGTGTATTCACTTTATTACTGTATGTGGTCATAAATGCTTAACGCACTGCCTCTGAGATAAGCCTGTCTGCTTTGCCAAGCTACCAAGGGGGTGAGCAGGGGTTATCTAAGTGTGTGATCTCCTTGCCCTGACTAGAAAAGGTGTGTCCCTATTTGTCAGAAGTGTATACCTCTGCCAACTAGAGACAGCCGCTTCTAACATTGGTGGGTCAGCGGTGGGATTTTGAACTTTGCATTTATGACCCATGTGCAGTGATTAGTGTGCGCTACATAGTGAAAGCAGACCATAGCGCAGCCACAATCTGTTTTGGTTGGATATTCTATTTTTGTTCTCCGCTTTTCCTGAAGCTTGATTTTTTTGAACACTGCCAGTTTTAACCATGAGTGATACCGGAGTCACTCCCCTTGTTGTTGCTGAGGAGGAATTTGATAGAGCCAAGATAGGGACATACGAAAAGAAGCAACTGCAATACTTTTGCAAGCAGTTTAAAGTTCCTACCAAAGGCATCACCCGGAAAGGAGACTATTCCAAAGCATTGCAGGCCTGGTTAGCGTCCAGAGACCCCTCTGCCCCGGTGGTGGTACCGACAGAGGAAGGGGAGGAGGAAGTGCCCGTGACTGGGCCTGTATCCCCTCCTGGCAGCAGTGTTTCCTCCAAAGGTCTTTCCCCTGAAGAAAGAGAAGAAAGGGCGAAGGAGCGAGCATACAACATGGAAATGGAAAAACTTAAGATAAATGGGCAGTTGGAATTAGAGAATGCAAGAGGCAGGAGAGAAGCTGATTTGGAGATCAAAAGATTAGAGTTTGAAAGAGAGAAGTTAGCTTTTGAGCGTGATACCAAGTTGAGGGAGTTGGAGATCAAAGCTAAAAAGTTAGAATTGAATCCCTCTGGTGGCAGCGTCCCATCTGTGCCTGCAGAAAGTAGGTTTTATTTTCCCAAAGATGTGATCAAAGATTTTCAGAAGAATGAGGATATTGGTCAGTGGTTTAAAGCATATGAGTTAGCATTGTTGGCCCACCGGGTGCCTGAGAAGGATTGGGGAGCGGGGTTGTGGGGTCGCTTTGTGAATGAGGGAAGAGATACCCTGTTAGACATGCCTGTTGAGAATAGGACGTCTTATGCTCATATGAAAGATGCTTTAATGTTAAGGTATGGCCTAACCCCAGAAAAGTACAGACAGGCCTTTAGAGAATGTAAGAAGTTGCCTGGTACCACGTGGGTGGAGTATGTGTCATATTTTTGCAGAGCCATGGATGGTTGGGTAAAGGGCAGCAAAGTGGAAAGTTATGATGCTCTTTATGATTTGTTTGCTTGGGAGCACTTGTCTAATAACTGTTTTCCAGAGCTGCGCCAGCACCTTATTGATAGCAAGATATCTAACCCTAGAAAACTTGCTGAAGAGGCGGACCGCTGGGTCAGTACCAGGGTCCACAAGGGTCCAGTGGGAGACTCAGCCAAAGGTGGGCAGGGTCCCCAGCAGAAGAGTGGAGGGGACAAGGGTAAACAGAAGGAGTCCCAGAAAGGGCCCCAAAGTAATCCCCAAGGGAACCAAGGGAAAGGTTCCCAGCCTCCCCCTGTGAAGAAATCAGAGGCCCCGCCAGGTAAACCTGGTCATAGGGGCCCACTGACCTGCTTCGTTTGTAAGCAGGTAGGACACCGTTTTTATGACCCTCAGTGTCCCTTGAAGAAGTCTGGTGCACTACCCAGTGCACCACCCCGTCAGTTGGCTAGTGTAGCTCTGGGAGGGGAGGAGATGGTTGCCCATGGTGGGGAGGGTCCCGCAGAGATGTCCCTGGTCTCTCTAGGAGACATGGAATTGGTCCCGCCACCCCCTCTGCCTAGTAACACTAAAAAATATAGGCAGTGGGTGACCATTAATGGCCATAGAGTGGAAGCTCTCAGAGACACCGGAGCGAGTGTGACAGCTGTCAAGTGTCACTTGGTGTCCAGAGAGCAGGTTGTTCCCCACGCATTCTACCCTGTGATAGCTGCTGACAACTCCCAGAGAGAGTGTGAGGTAGCTCAAGTTTCCTTTGAATGGGGGGGAGTTTCAGGTACTCTTCAGGTTGCTGTGAGGCCCGCCATGCCTGTTGATTGTCTCCTGGGCAACGATTTAGAAGACTCCCCTTGGGCTAAGGTGGAGAGGGAGACACATTTGAAAATGTTGGGTGTGCCAGAGTGGGTGTGTGCAACCACTCGATCCATGACAGCAAGTAAGGGTGTTGATGGGGTTCTGGAGCCTGAAAGTATGGCCCAGGACCCAGCTGTGAAGAGAAGAGGCAGGGGGCGCGGGAAACCGTCCCCCGTAGTTCCCGTGGTCCAGGAGGAGGCAGACCTCGAGGGGGATGCCCTGGAACCCACAGGTGAACAAGTTGCCGAACTGGGAGACCTGCCCGAGCTGACCCATTGGCAGCAGGATGGTGGTCCCTCCAGGGAGGAATTCTGTGCAGAACAGAAAGTGTGCCCTTCTCTTGTGGGTATGAGGCAGCAGGCCTCAGCCCAAACCTCAGGTGATCAGTCAGGGTCACATTTTGTGTACTGGGAGAACGGCCTCCTGTATAGCGAGCCTAAGGCTGCTGAGCCTGGGTCAGCCCGTGTGCTGGTGGTACCCCAGCGCTTCAGAGCCTTCCTACTGGGTTTGGCTCATGACGTTCCTTTAGCTGGACATCTGGGGCAGGACAAGACCTATGACAGGCTTGTCACCCATTTCTATTGGCCTCAGATGCGAAGGGATGTAGACATCCAGTGCAAGACCTGTCAGACTTGCCAGGCAAGTGGGAAAAGCGGGCGGAAGCAGAAGGCTCCCCTCCAACCTTTTCCCGTGGTCAGTACCCCCTTTGACCGGGTGGGGATTGACATTGTTGGGCCACTGGACCCCAAGACAGCCCTGGGCAACAGGTTCATCCTGGTCTTGGTGGACCATGCCACACGGTACCCGGAAGCCATCCCTCTCAGAACAGTGACTGCCCCCGTGGTGGGACGGGCGCTGATGGGTGTTTTCTCCCGAATGGGGTTCCCCAGAGAGGTGGTGTCAGACCGGGGCACCAACTTCATTTCCAACTATATGAAGTCTCTGTGGAAGGAGTGTGGGGTAACTTATAAGTTCACCACTCCTTACCACCCTCAAGGTAATGGGTTGGTTGAAAGATTCAACCGTACCCTTAAAGGCATGATTATGGGTCTTGAAGAACCAATGAGGCGTAAATGGGACGTCCTCTTGCCATGCCTGTTGTTTGCTTACCGTGAGGTGCCACAGAAGTCTCTAGGGTTCAGCCCCTTTGAGCTTTTGTATGGTCACCCGGTAAGAGGACCTTTAAGTCTGGTCAAAGAAGGCTGGGAGCAATCTCCCAGGAAACCTCCCCAGGATGTATACAGTTACATGCTGGCCTTTAGGAACCAGACTAGGCGCTTCAGGGATCTTGCTCAGGCAAATCTGGAGGCCAGCCAGGAGGAGATGAAGCGGTGGTACGACCAGAGGGCCACTCTGGTAGAGCTTCAGCCTGGACAGAAAGTTTGGGTCATGTCCCCTGTGGAACCTTGTGCGCTCAAGGACAGGTGGACTGGACCATTCGAGGTTGTGGAGAAGAAGAGCGATGTCACCTACCTGGTGGATTTAAAGTCTCCCAGGAACCCCTTGCGGGTCCTGCATGTCAACCGTTTGAAGCCCCACTTAGAAAGGTCCGAAGTGGGCATGCTCCTAGCTACAGATGCTGGAATGGAGGAGGAGAGTGAGCCTCTTCCTGACCTCCTGTATGCAAAAGAGCAAGATGGGTCAGTGGATGGTGTTGTCCTCTCTGACACACTGACCCCTGAACAGCAGCAGGATTGTCGCCATTTGTTGGGGCAATTCCCTGATCTGTTTTCCTTGATTCCTGGTGTTACTCAGTGGTGTGTCCATGATGTAGACACCGGGGACAGCACTCCTGTCAAGCACAAGGCTTACAGAGTGACTGACAAGGTCAGAGCATACATCAAGGAGGAGGTCTCCAAGATGTTTGCCCTAGGGGTGGTTGAGTCCTCTAGCAGTCCTTGGGCCAGCCCCGTGGTCTTGGTTCCAAAGGCTGCAGCGCCTGGTGCTTCACCGGAACTTCGGTTCTGTGTGGATTACCGAGGACTCAATTCAGTCACCAAGACTGACGCGCACCCCATCCCCAGAGCTGATGAGCTCATCGATCGGTTAGGGGCTGCCCAGTACCTTAGTACGTTTGATCTAACGTCTGGGTACTGGCAGATCGCCTTGACCGATGGGGCAAAAGAGAGGTCAGCATTCTCCACACCAGATGGGCACTACCAGTTCCGGGTTATGCCCTTTGGGATGAAGAATGCCCCTGCCACCTTCCAGAGGTTGGTCAACCAGGTCTTGGCTGGACTGGAGGATTTCAGTGCCGCCTACCTGGACGACATCGCAGTGTTCAGCGCCAGCTGGGAGGAACACTTGTGCCACCTCCAGGAAGTGTTGTTGGCCCTGCGCAGAGCAGGCCTCACAATCAAAGCCAGTAAGTGCCAGATTGGGCAGGGTTCAGTGGTGTACTTGGGGCACCAAGTAGGGAGCGGCAAGGTGGCTCCCCTACAACCCAAGATTGATACCATCCTGGCATGGGCACCGCCCAAAACCCAGACTCAGGTGAGAGCCTTCCTGGGTCTCACGGGTTACTACAGGAGGTTTGTCAAGGATTATGGTAACATTGTGCACCCCTTGACTTCGCTGACTTCCAGGAAGCAGCCACGACTTGTGAACTGGACTGACGCCTGTCAGACGGCCTTTGACACCCTGAAAACTGCAATGTGCACAGCACCCATACTCCAGGCACCCGACTTTTCTAAAGAATTTGTTGTCCAGACGGATGCTTCAGAGCATGGCGTGGGGGCTGTTCTAGCTCAGGTGAATGAAGAGGGCCGAGACTTACCTGTAGCCTTCATCAGCAGGAGGTTACTTCCCAGGGAACAGAGGTGGAGTGCGATAGAAAGAGAAGCCTTTGCTGTGGTCTGGGCGCTAAAGAAGCTAAGACCCTACCTGTTTGGGACTCACTTCCGGGTGCAGACAGACCACAGGCCCCTCAGATGGTTGATGCAGATGAGGGGTGAGAATCCAAAGCTGTTGAGGTGGTCCATTTCCCTACAGGGGATGGACTTCACGGTGGAACACCGCCCTGGCACAGATCACGCCAATGCTGATGGTCTGTCCAGATTTTTCCGCCTTAGTGATGAGGACTCCCTAGGGTAAGGGTAGTTCTCCCCACATTTCAGCTGGAGGGGACACGTGTTAGACCTGGCATCATTGGCATGAGTCTCTCCTCCATTTTTTCTGTTTGCCTCCTCTGTTTACGATGTTTTTGCTGGTGTATACTTTGGGCACTGTGCCACTGCTGATCAGTGCCACAGTGCAAGTGCTCCCTATGTGAAATTGCTGTATTGATTTACTTCCATGTTTGGCTTATTTGGTTTACTATCAGTCCCTAGTAGAGTGCACCAGGAGTGCCAGGGCTTGTAAATACAAATGCTGCTAGTGGGCTTGCAGCACATGTTGTGCCACCCACAAGAGCGGCCTAGTAAAAGTATGTCTGAAGGTCTGCCATTGCCAGACCGCGTGCAGTCTGACTGTCACGAGGACTGCGCAAGTACACCTACTTGCCAGTCCCTAAACCTTCCCTTAACTTCATGTTAGTCACCCCTATAGTAGGCCCACGGGCAGGGTGCATTGTAAGCATAAGGTAGGACAAGCCTGACAAGGTTGGCATGTCCTAATAGTGAATTACAGCCATAGTCGTCTTTCACTATTGTAAGGTAACCTGCTCTCCATCAGTTAGAATGGGCTGCCAGAATTATTAATGCTATAATCCTAGCGGGCTCGGGGAGCATGGTGCAATGTCGAGTTTGGTATCCCTGAACTCAGGGTTTAATAACGCATCCGTTTGTGTGGATGGTTTTTGGACTCTGTGTTTGAAAATAGCACTTTTAGAAAGTAGCTATTTTCTTGTCTAACTGTCTACCGGTCTCTGCTGGTTCTGGTGTGCGTGTGACAGGAGCTGGGTGGCTCCAGAGAGTCTGAATGAGTCAGTGTGGGATGAGTGGGGCATTTGCATTGAGAGTAGGGGAAGAGTAGCTCTTGATAGCCTGCCCTGCCTGAAACAATGTTGGCTCCGCCCCCCTGCCAGGCGACTGATGACTCTGTGCTTGCCTGGGACTTTCCTGGCCCGCCTCCTGCCGGGCAGCTGATGGCCCTGCCCCTGCCAGTGACAATGCTGGCTCCGCTCCTGCTGAGCGGCTGAGGACTCTGCCCTGCCCAGTGAATAGGCCAGGTGCTCTGGCCTGGCAACACCCACAACAAACCCAGGATGGGGGGAATTTCCCCTGCATGGACAAAGGGATCAAAGCCAAAAAGGGGTATAAGAGAAGGACCCCTGAACCAAGAATTGAGATCACTTCTGACAAGGAAACCTGAACCAAGGACAAGAAGCCTGCTGATCTAAGGACTGCCTACCACTTCTGCCAGAGTGCTGTTTGTTGGGGGAATCCTGCATTGCTTCTTTATTTTTGCCAAGGAACCAGGAGAGAGGAACTTTGTGTGTACTCTCACTCTTTGCTGAGAAAATCTCCAAGGGCTGGAAGAGTGCCAGCCTCCTGTTGAAGTCACAGGGCTAAAGGACTTCATCTGCTTAAAGTGCTATTTGCTGGAGTTTGTGAATCCAGCACCTCTGAAAGAATCCAGCAATCTCGACGCCGACGGACGCCGCCGAATCCAGCTCGACATCGTGAGTAACGGCTCCAGTGTCCCGCTTCCTCGACGCCGGCCGCCGGGCCCGATCGACGCCAGCAGTAACGCCAGTGAGTAGTGAGTTCGGCTCCAGCTCCAAGTGACCCCGTGTCTGCACCGCTGCTGATCGCATCGACTTCGAGCCCTCTCGACGCCGTGAGCGCTGCTCACTCTTGCAACATCGACATCGACGACGCCGTATCCCGCTTCATCCCGTGAGCGCTGCTCCCGCCTGACTTCGGTCGACGCCGCTGCAGATCGCCCCGACTCCGAGGCCCGATCGACGCCGAAGACGCGACGCCGGACATCTCGACGCCGCTGATCATCGAGTGCTTCACTTTTCCAAGGTACTGTGTTGTTGGGGTCTGTGCGACTCCGGGCTCGACGTAGCGCTCCTCGCGGTCGACGCCGAACCTTTGGATTAACTTTGCCTCGACGTCGTGTGACTCCCGTGTGGGTTACATTGTTGCCAAGAACTGTGTTTTAGAGAAGAAGAGTTGCTTTTGATACTAAAGACTTTGTGCTAAGAAGAAACCGTGCTTGAACTATTATTTTTCCTTCCAAGAGTATTTATTAAGACTGTGGTATATTTTTGTCGTTATTTGGTCTTGTGCTAAACCTTATATAAAAATACTTATTTTTATAATACTACTGTGTCGTGTCCATTTGTAGTGTATTCACTTTATTACTGTATGTGGTCATAAATGCTTAACGCACTGCCTCTGAGATAAGCCTGTCTGCTTTGCCAAGCTACCAAGGGGGTGAGCAGGGGTTATCTAAGTGTGTGATCTCCTTGCCCTGACTAGAAAAGGTGTGTCCCTATTTGTCAGAAGTGTATACCTCTGCCAACTAGAGACAGCCGCTTCTAACAGAAGCAAAAAGCAATGGCAGGACACCTATGCAGGGAAATACCAGGAGCTTAGACTGTGCTTATAGAAGTAGTAACCTCAAGATCATAGCAATGTGAGACAAATATTTGAGTAAATAAGGCACACAGAAAGAAGGAGATTCTCCAAATGCTGGAGTGGATGTGTTGTGATGTTTATCCTCAAGTTTGGCCAGAGTATTATTTTTAAAGGCACTGAGGGCTCCATTTTGGATTCCCCTGGTTGTGTCGTGGCACAAGATAAAGTGTACTGCCAGAATTGTTTGAGGGTGAAATGCCAGACACTAACGTGAAGAGGATGGTGACTGGACTCCCTTTAGAAATTAAAGAAGAGTTTTTTCACCAAGGGGGCGTTGCTTAAACTTCCTGTAGCACTGCCTTTTGGTAGGCGGTGTGGGGGTGAGAATGCAATCTGTTGTGAAGGTGAAGGAGAACCTTAATGTGAGGCTCAGGCTTTTGTCCTTCCTGATCTCAGCCAAATGCAAAAACCCACATCTCTTAGTGCATGCTCTAGGACTGTGAGGGGCAATATTATACAAAGTCTGTAGACCTGCTAGGAAAGGACATTTGTACTCTAATACAGGCAAGGCTGCTTTGTCAGTTATAAATTAGGTTCAAGTTACACAACAAAGAGAAACAACAATACAGAGCATGTTATGTTATATGTATAGCCCATTAATTCATGTGAAAGTATCAAGGTGTTTGGGTAGGTGTGTAAGTTCGTAGTCCCCAATGTGCTTATGTGTTTAGCCTCTTGCGGAACTCAAGAAATGCGGAGGAGACTGATGTGTTGAGGCCGTTCGATGTCTTGGGTGCAATGTAGGAGAATGAGCAACCTCCAGTTTTTGCTTTTGAGGAAGCAGGGAATGTTGTTAATGAGAGTGGGGCTGAACGTAGGTGACTGGGGTGTTGGTGAAAGTGTATACAGCAGTTCAGGAATTCGGGTCCTGTGCTGTGTAGACCTTTGAATGTGTGCATGAGAAGTTTAAATTGGCTCCACTCAGTGATTCTTCCTGAGGTATGGTTTGATGTGGGTGCAACTTGGGGGCTCAAGTATGAGTCCTGCAGTGGTGTTCTGGATGGTCTAGAGTCTGTAGGAGTTGTTTTCAGAATCCAACATAGAGAGTGTTGCCATAGTCCAGCAAGCTAGTCATGAGTCCTTGCATGAGGGTCCATTAGGTGTTCTGAGGCAACCATTTGAAGATTTTTCATGGCATGCATAGGATGTGGAAGCAGGAGGTGCAGGAGGTGTGTTCTTATTGACATGTTGAGCTCGTAGTTTACGATAATCCCTACATTTCTTGCGTGGACTGTGGGTGTGGTTCCTAGCTCCAACAGCCACGGGTGGTGTCCCATGAGGAGGTCTTCTTGCCAAAGGCCAGCACTTCCGTCTTGTCAGAGTTGACTTGCAAGCAGTCTGTTCGCATCCAGTCTTCTCCCATGGTCATGCAGTTGGTGAAGCCGGTTTTGGCGGTGGTTGTTTTGTCTGTCATGGAGAGGATGAGTTGGTTTTCATTGGCGTGGGAGATGATGGTGATGTCTTGTGATCTGATTATGTTGGCCAGTAGTGTTGTGTACATGTTGAAAAGGATGGGGCTGAAGCACAATCTCAGTGGGACTCCGCTTATCAATTTCTTGGTCTGTGATGTGAAGGGTGGCAACCTGAACCTTTGGGTTCTTCCCCTAAGGAAGAAACAGATCCATTTGAGAGTGGATCCTTGTATGCCAAACCCATGGAGTCTTCTGGTGAGGGTGTTATGGGAGACAGAGTCCTAGGCCAAAGAGTGGTTGAGCAGGATTTGGGCTGCTTTTACTTCTTGGTCCAGGATGATTCAAATGTCTTTGGTGGTCAGATGTGTGCTGTTCCTGTGCGGTGGTTCTTTCTGAATCTTTATTGAGTGGTGTCTAGAAAAAGAGAAAGTTTGAGGCGGGTTGTGATTTGCTTTTTGTTGGCCTTCTCAATCACTTTGGCTAGATAGAGAAGCAGGGAGATGGGTCCGACGTTTCTCAGTTGATTATGGTTGGCTGTGTGCTTCTTCAGGAGGTGGTTGATTCCTGCAAGTTTCCATCCATCGGGTAAAGTGGGGGATTTGATGGAGATGTTGATGATGTGGGTCAGGATGGTGCTGATTGGTGATGTTCCCAACTTGCAGATGTGGTTGGGGCATGGGTCGATTGTGCCCAATGTGGGGACTGTCCACATGATTTTTGCTGTGTTGTTTCTGGTGAGCATTATCCATTCGTTCAGGTAGTCATCTTGGGTGGTGGGTAGGTTAGCAATGAGTTCTCTGCAAAGTTGCTGTAGTTGTTTGCAAATTTGCTATGAGAATTACAGTAAGGAGTTAATAATGAGATTTTCCAAATACATTAACCTATGAACCTATGAAATAAAACACTACAGACCTTCATCCTGCCTGGTGCAAACAGAGCAATATGAAAAGAGTTAGAGGACAGGAGCGCGCATTGTGTTCTAATTTAAGAAAATTGCAAAAAAATAACATTTTGTTTTGAAAACTTGTTGATGGAGTCTGTACACTATGTCATTTAAATTGTTCTTATATCTCGTATGGTGACTGATGGATGCTGAATTATTGTCTTGCATGTAGTTTTGCCCCTGTGTGGAAGATTAAGTGACTGGTCTTCCAGATCCGTGCACCACTCTCTTTGTACCTGGATAATCCACTTGGTGATTGTAGTTGCCTCAAACTCTTCTCGAAAATACTTTAACCCTGTTTTATCAACTGCATTTCCCAAAGTCTATTATTGTAATTATTAAAAAACACATGTGGCAAATACTCCACCATGTTCTGACAAACATGTAATGAAGGCCTATGTTGTTGTTATACCGTGTGTGACTGTTTTTCAAGTAGTTTATGACCCTCATTAAAGGTTTAGGGTTAAAACCGAAAAAAATAAAAAAATTAAATAGCCTACTGAAAAAATCCTATTTAAAAAAAATGTGTTTCACCAAGCCTGTGGTGAAGGGTTTTTAGAGGACCTGCGGAGGGCTTTGACCAGGCAAAAACCCTCCACCTGCTTTGGTAGTATTATTGCCTTGATATTTGTAATGCGCGCACCTTTTTCAGCAAATGAGCAAAGCAGATTTTAAATGAATCTCTGAAACTGGTTTTCTCATCAATATTTCAGCTATGGCAGTGCTTCAGATTTAGGCTGTGTAGATTAATGTGATCCTTTATTGAGCCAACCTTTTCATCAACCAAAAATTAGATTTCTATAGCCTACGCATCTCAACTATAGCCAGAGTCAATATCAGTGATGGTTTCATTTACACTACCTGTGTCAATATCCTGGAGCTCTTTCCTGTAGGGACACCAGAAAACTAAGGTGTTTAAGCCTGAGGTTATATGGAAATATTTTGGGGACTTCTAGTTCATTCGTAACACTTTAAGGAACCCTCTATCAATTTCATGGAAGGTGAAAGAAAATGGACGCAAATGAAACCTGGATATAATCTTTCACTGAGGAATCAGCTGCGGCCCTTGCAGGTAACAGATGTGAGGCAGCGTGAGGGCGGATTTGGAGGGACGATGCAGAGGGAATATTTTTATTTATTTAATTTTCCCTCTGCATCGTCCCTAAAAATCCCGGCCCCACTGTGGTAAATAAATAAATAATACCCTATTTTTGAGTGCATGAATGAATAAATAACAGATAGCTCAATAAATAAGAGTCAAGATTCGAGGTAGTAGGAGTTTTGCAGGTTTATTACAGCATAAGGACAGGATCAGGACAACCTGCATAGGATGAGCAGAACGACAGGGCCCAGCAGGACAACTGGGACCCAGTAGGGGAAAAAGATGCCCAGCAGCTGCTGGGGCTTGGTCTGGGATGAGCGCGCTAACATTCAATAACATAACATTGATATATATATACATAGCGCAAACACATAGCATTACATTGCAGTAGGCGTAACAGTGGGTGGAATAGAAGGCGTGACGTGTAACAGTCGCGAGAGATAACAGCAAAAGTGGGTGTAACTGGGAGTTTACATAGACATGTGATGCAAACGTAACAGAATATGTCATGAATGGGCGGAAACATAGGAGGGGGCTACCTAAGGAGCCGGGACCTCTAACCTAATGGTGCGCGAAAACTGGCAATGACGTGTTACTAGGAGAAGTTGGGGGTACGAACTCTGTGCTAGGAGCAGAGACTAGAGTCTGGAGGGTCGGAGCGACATGTACCTAATCCTATCTGGTATCTAATGTTTAGGGAACATGTTGATATAAACTAGAAGTCATGAGGGGAAAAGCTAACCTGATTCTAAGACTGGACCATGCATTATTCTACATGTAGTACGTGAAGAATATTAAATGACCATTAAATACAGTATTTCTCTAACGTGGAGCCGAGAAGGCTAGACAATGACGGAAACTATTGATGCAGTTCAGTAGCTTAGGAATGCAGAAGAGGAGGACTGAACTGATAGCAGGAACTATAACATACTTTTGGCAGACTCAGAGGCAGAGCCGGGCTGCACCGGGCACTGCTAGGCAGGAAGTAAGTGAAGGGTCGAGGATACAGGTGGGGGCTGTATCGCTCCTCAGCGAGGCTTTCAGGAGACAGGAGCTGAATCTGTGGTCCGGGCCCTTTTGAGGCCTAGAAACGGGGACTTTATAATTGAATAACGTGCACACTGAGAAACGTGGCAACATTACTTACATAGGCCTGATATTCGTAGTATTCACGAGGACTGGAAAATAGCATACTAGGGGTGGACACAACTGTAATTGCGTCTTTAATCAGAAATGGGGAATAACATATGCATATTGGTCATGCATACATAACATATGATGGATGAGGCGTAGGGACACAGAACATGGCAAAATTTACTTTTCCACATTCCCTCCTTGTCACTACGTTTACATCAGGAAACATCAATATTCATGATACCGTCTATCATTTCATACAGTACCATTTGCTCGTCTTGAATTGTCTTGGAACGGGATTTAGAACGGGGCTTGGGACTAGGAATACAAGAGGTAGCACACATGCTGCAAATCGCAGGGCCACATTGTATACAGAGGCAGCAGCTAAATATGATCGCTACTGCAATACCTAGGAAGGACAGGACTTTCCATCCCCATGCGGAAATTACATTCCAGAACCAACCGGACCATGTCCAGGTACCTGGATCTTGGTGTATCAGATGGGCAATTTTATGAAGTCTGGTTATAGCTGAATAAACAGACGGCGCGTTATTTGGAATGAAAATGCAACAACTAGATCCGAGAATTCTACAGGCCCCGCCCCTATCGGCCAGTATGACGTCAAGGACGAGACGATTTTGCAAAACGACAAATCTCATAGCAGATTGTTCTTCGGTTAGGTTACCTAGAGCAGAGGCAGTCTCATTTACTACAGCTTCAAGGGTTCTTGTTAACCTACGGATTAGTTTACTATTCTGGACAGGTCCTATAAAGAAAAAGAAACCTTTATTGAAATCTGTATATTGTTCTAGAGTAGTTTCAGTTTGATCGACAATTGGGGACTCCCTTCTAGGTCTAGTGTGTACTAAGAAAGAATTCCTATGATAATCAGGTGGGGCTAGAAAAACAGGTGGCAGTAGGAAGGCAATGTAACAGGTTCCCTCCCAATCGAGGGGCAGACGGACATATGCAGTTTGACCACAAACAAAATAAGAATGACGTGAAGCTTTGAAAATAGACTTCCCACTGTCACCATACTTGACAACAGTAGCACATTCACTATGACCTATATGTACAGAACCATAACTACGGATACATAATTCGCCTTTGACTGGTAGTACTGAAATAGCAGGTAAGTCTGGAGTAGTATCAGACTGAACATTCAGAACCATGAAATTCGACGAATAATTTCCTAAATTATATACCTCATTTTCTAAATCTAAACCTGTCCTGTGGGGGAAACCTTGCTTGTCTGGAAAACATGTACTGTTAAGAAAAGACATATCTGTTGAGGATGACGTTAACGTGGACCATGCTCCACACGAACCATTGTGTGAGAATGGATAAGGAAAGAGTGGCAGAACTCCCTTCGATGTCTGGAAAGGGGGGAGTCGACCACACACCCAACAATTAGTGGCATTGCTGGTCTGGTGTGAATAATGTAACATACGGATGAATGTGTTATTACGCATGGCAAGGCGGTATGCATATTCGTGAGGAGGCAGATCACTAAACGTGTGCTCTACTGTAGCATTAGCAGACATATTTACATGAGGAACTGGTAAATACAGAAAAAATGCGTAGCTGGTGCAGGAAATCATTAGGCTGAGAAATAATATGAAACTCAGAAAAACGATGCATTGTAGTGAACTGCGACTGACTCTCTCACTATGGGGGTCTATTTTATACATGTCAGAAACAGTCTAACCGTTTCACCTAGGGGAGGACTTATACAATCAAACTGGCTGACTTATTAGACCTGAGCTTTAACTTATACTCCTGTTGCGGAGTTTTCTCTAACAAGGGAGGGGTTGTAACAAAGTCTGGTGCGGGACAGTCCTTTAAAACAATGTTCTGGCAATCCTTCGAATCCTGGAAAATGTTCTTGGCAATGTCTTTGACGACTGGCTTTGGTCCTTTAAAAAGTTTTACATGAGAAAGGTGGACCCACCCCTTCCTGCCTTCTAACTTGACGGCAGTTCGGGTGGTCAAGAGGACTTGACGTGGCTCTTTCCAACGTGGTTCCAGCGGACTTGATCTGTCAAAGTTGCGGATCATCACCAACGACCCTGGAACGATCTCGTGCGGTGCCACCTCGGTATTGTCTGGAAATGCGGCGGCAACCTGTGAACGACATGAGTTGAGGGCAGACATCAAGGAAGCTAGGTAATCTGTCAGCATATTACATGAAACATCGGTAATACTTCGGGGTCTAGGAGTACCCCACATGTTAGGGGGGCGGCCGAATACGACCTCATACGGGGACAGACCTGATCTGGAATGTGCGACCATACGCATGTAAAACAGAGCGACTGGCAAAGCAACTAACCAGTCCACACCCTTGTCTTTACAGATTTTTGCAATACGGATTTTCAGAGTCTGATTATGTCTTTCTACTAGTCCAGCTGCTTCTGGATGGCGTACACAATGGAACTTCCACTGGTACCCTAACAACAGGGAAACGTGTCTCATGAGTTCGGATGAGAATGGCTGACCGTTATCAGAATATACGACTCTAGGGAGTCCGTATCTAGGGAAAAATTCACGAACCAACTGTTTGGCAGTGGTCGCGGCTGTGTAATCTGGGACTGGATATGCTTCTGTCCACCTGGACAAAGCGCATACTACTACAAGGACATACTTGAAACCTCGACATCGCTCCATCTGAATATAATCCATCTGGAGGACCTCAAAAGGGTGGTCAGGGGGCTGGAAACCACCTTGTTCCACCGGGACACTTTTACCTGGATTAAACTGACAACATATCATACAGGTACGGACTTTCTGCTTGGCTGCAGCTCGTAAATGCTTGTTGAACCAAATGTTCTGGATACTGTCTAACATAGCTTTTTCTCCTAAATGTGCTGGACTATGTGCGGTATTGATAATGACTTGAACCATAGAATCGGGGAGAAACCATGTGGCTCTACCCTTCGTTAACCATCCTTGATCTGTCTGGACCCCTCCTTGTACAGACCATTTCTTGATTTCATCGGGAGTAGCATGTAACTGGATATCTATGACATCTTGTGTAGGGTCCTTAACTGTCATGCATGTAATCAGATCTGGAGTATGTGTCTGATTAACTGGAACGTCTGGAGTCTGTGCTGTAAGCTTGGCTGTGCGGTCTGCTAGATCATTACCTTGGGAAATAATGTCTGTAACTTTCGTATGTGCTTTGCACTTCATGATAGCAATAGATGTCGGTAAATGTATGGCATCTAACAGGGCTTGAATAAGGAGACCATGCTGAATCTTGGTTCCATGAGAAGTCATAAAACCTCTCTCCTGCCAGAGCACTCCGAAGTCGTGTACAACTCCGAATGCGTAACGTGAATCTGTGTAAACATTAACCTTCAGGTTCTTGGCATGTATACAGGCTTGTGTCAGAGCAACTAGCTCTGCTGCTTGAGCGGACAGAGTATCAATACGGTGTGTTTCAATAACTTCAGTGTCAGTAGTCACTGCATACGCGGCGACTAGTTCTCCTGTACTAGTTCTCATACATGAACCATCCACATAAAGTGTCAGGTCAGGATCTAGTAACGGAATGTCTGTCAGGTCTTGTCTGGGCTTTGTCGTAATGTTAACTACTTCCACACAATCATGTGGGTCTGGATTTGAATTGACTGATGGTAACAGTGTAGCAGGATTCAGGACGTTGCAGCGTCTAATTTCTATGTGTGGCTGGAACAGTGTCAATTCATAACCTGTTAAACGTGCAATTGTCAAGTGCTGAGTCTGTGTTCGGTTTAAAAGAACTTCTACTGAATGTGGAACTTGTACTGTCAGGGAATGTCCTAAAACTATGGAATCACTTTGTCTGATAGCCAGTGCTGTGGCTGCAACTGACTTGAGGCACGCAGGCAACGCCTGGGCGACTGGATCTAATGTGCTCGAAAAATAAGCACAGGGCTTGTATTGACCTGCTTGATCTTGTGTGAGAACAGATAATGCTGTACCTTCGCGTTCTGTAACGAAAAGTGTAAAAGGCTTACTGTAGTTCGGTGTAGCTAGAACTGGAGCTTGACATAGGGCTTTCTTTAACTCGTTGAAACTAAGTGTATGTTCAGATGTCCAAGGGAGGACAGTCGATACGGCTGCCTCCTGTGTCGTTAACTGTATCAATGGCTTGGCTAGAAATGCATACTGGGGAATCCATTGTCTACAATAAGAAGTAAGGCCGATAAAAGCACGTACCTCCTTCTGGGTTCTGGGCTGGGGAAGACTCGCTATTAACTGGATACGGTCGGGTGTCAACTGCCTACCCCTCTTGGACAGCAAGTGTCCTAAGTATACCACTTGCTGGACACAGAATTGAAGCTTCGAAGGTGACACCTTGTGCCCCATCTCGGCTAGAAAATACAGAACTGTAAGTGATGCTCGCTCGCAAGCACGTTCAGAACGGGCTGTGATCAGTAGATCATCGACATACTGGAGCAGGGCAGTGTCAGTTGGCATGTGAATGTTGTCTAGTTGTCTCTTGAGTGCTTGACTGTAAATACTAGGGCTTTCTGTAAAACCTTGAGGAGCGCGTGTAAACATATAGCTCCTTCCATTTAAACAAAATCCGAAAAGAAACTGGCTGTCTGGATGAATTGGAACACTAAAAAATGCATTCTTGAGGTCAATAACAGTGAAAAACATGGCTTCGGAATCAATGGCAGTTAACAGAGAAGAAATGTCTGGAACAACTGGGTACTGAGGAATAATACATTTGTTAAGCTCTCGTAAATCAATCACTAATCGATATACTGGGGGTGCATTCGGATCAGTACGTTTCATGACTGGAATGATCGGAGAATTGCATACATTGGAGTCAGTTTCTACAACTACCCCTTGAGCCATGAGCTCGTCAATAATTTTGGATAAGGCTGCTACAGCCTCAGGTGGCAATCTGTACTGTCTGATTCGGGGTAACACTACACCTGGTTTGAGAGTCACACGATAGGGTGTGATTTGCATGTAACCTACATCAGTTGGACCTTGCGCCCATAAATGCTGCGGAACATTAGACAATCTTGAATCAAAATCTCGTAATACATAGTGACCCTTAAAGTCACGTAGGAACAGACGTATTCCCTCTGGGGAACAGCAAATAACTGCACCTAATTCTTTCAATGTCTTAATACCCAATAGATTTTCTGGACATGACTTAGTAAGTAACAGATCAGTAGTACGGGACAATGGACCTACTTCTAGAGTAACTGGCTGAGATATTTCATTAACTATGGGTTTTCCTGAAAATCCAAGGGAAACATTTCTTGAGCCTGAGAGCGGAGCCCCTGGAACTTCGGCATGACTAATTGTGGTCCTACTTGCCCCTGTATCGATCAGAAATTTTCTGTCTTTCCCTAATACTTGACTATGAACATAGGGACCTTCTTGGTCTACAGGTATCTCGATGAGAGGCAAGCCTACCTCCCTCTCTAGGCTGTTTCATGAATATGACTGGTACTCTGGATACTCAGACTGTGCATACTGGTACATCTGCGATGTAACGTGCTGTGTTGCAGCAATAGGCTGCGGTACTGTAACTGTCTGTGGTGCATTCTGTGACTGAGGAGCCTGTGAAACTTGTTCTTGTCTAGACGGACGTGGTCTTTCTTTAGTCTTACCAGTAGCTATGTTGTGCTTCAGAACTGCACACTCGTTTATAAAATGACCTGGCTGTTTACAATAATTGCAGTTCCCTTTAACGGGAGCTGCAGGATGACTGGCTTGATTCGGACCCCTCTTCTGACTGTCTTGGGGAATAGATTGTGCAACTAGCACTTTCATTTTCGTGTCTTTCATACGTTTTCTCTCGTGTTCTTGCTCTTCTCTGATTCTATTCTGGTGGTACTGGAGCATCTGGAGCATCTGGGACGGACTATTTGCTTGCCAGGTGCTTTCGACTTTCAAAACTCGGTTTTTAATCTGTGGACTTGAATTCTCGACCAATTTGGTAACGAAAAGATGAGGGTATGACTCACTACTTGTCTTGAGACCACTGTTAATACTGAAACATTTCTCGAATCTAGAATAAAAATCACTAATATCTTCTTCTTGTTTCTGTTTGCAGGCTGAGATTGCATCCCAGTCTTCTTTCCTAGTTGTCAATAATCTGGGTAAAACTTGAATCAATAATTCTGGTAATTCTTTACATTTATCTCCAAGACCGGTCCCTGGTACTCGTGCCTTGTCTTCAGCTTCTAGAGCTGTCCAATCGATCTTTTTCTCTCCCACCTCCCATTCTTTTTCCTTTAACTTTTCATACACCCCTGCGGGTAGCAGAACCTTTAACATTTTAATGATATCTGGGTAGGTGTATTCTCCCATACGGAGCATGTCTTTTAATTCTCGATGGAACCCTGCTGGATCTTTGTCATGACAGGGAATTAATTTCTTCATCTCGAGGAGTTCCATCTTTGATATCGGAGTGTATACAAACACTCGTTGCATGTCGCCACCCGTCCCTCGGACTGGGTGGACTTCTCGTAACGGATTCTGTCTGTCTATGTAGAATGGTTTACTTTCTGGGGGTGAGACATGAACAAAATGCGGGTTCAAAAACGTTCTATACTTGTGGCGCTGTTCTAGAATGACACTAATTAAATCGGTACCTAGACCTCTCCATCTATACTGGAGTAACTCGTTCAGGATATCGTGTAACGGGCCTGGATCAGAATGTTGACCCTCATACAGAGTAATGAGGTGCTGGATCATATACATACCCACCAGTCGTTGCTCGGCTGGGGGCAGTTTCAGAAACATTTGTGCCACTATTTCGTCTGGAAAAGTGGTAGAATCAGTAATCCATCGGACTGCTGATCGGGCTAGTTCTTGTTCGTGCATAGTACTTAGTTCGCTATAACCGACTCGTGATTTCAGAATGTGATCGGTAGCTTGAAATACTTGTTCTAGAGAGCGCGGCTCTCGTGCTGGATGATGAAAAATAGACTTAGGTTCTGGACGTAAATGGCGATCTGGAAATCTGGATTTTCCTACATACGCTATTCTGACGGGATTCTCGTCTTCCTCTTCAGGATCAGAGGCACTTTCTTTCTCGCTTACTTGTGCTGCTTTACGCTGTTCGTGTAACTTTATTATTTCTTTACGAATTTTCTTGTACATACTTTCCATGGCACTAATGGTCTTGTGCTTACCCTCGGCTATATTATCACTCCACCTTGTTAGGATTCTCATGTCGGCGGGATCTTTAGTCGGGTAATCTTGTTCTCTTATTAGACAATTGATCAGGAACTTTAATATCATGAGCTGAATCTCGGCTTTCCTTTGGGACATAATCTCGCCAATACTTTCTGGATCATCCCCTGTACGGATGAAACGATATATTCTGTCTAGATCTTCTTTCATATTCGGCAAGGTGACTAGATACTCGGTCACTCTTCTTACACGCAAGGAATATAAAACCATAGTATTTTCGCCTGGAACTGGATCATAACTACATTCGTTAAGGGCTTGCCTGATTTCTGCGACAGACTTATTACTCTTGGGAGTACGCTGTGATGCTTGAGCATGTAATTCGAGTGCTGATAAACGCTTGTG
The DNA here is from genome assembly GCF_964261635.1 of Lissotriton helveticus. Taxonomy (NCBI): domain Eukaryota; kingdom Metazoa; phylum Chordata; class Amphibia; order Caudata; family Salamandridae; genus Lissotriton; species Lissotriton helveticus. The sequence goes on from NC_136060.1 coordinate 497,212,363, forward strand.
TGGCGGCGGGGTTTGAGGAGGACCTCCTCCTGCGGCCCCTAGACTAGAATCGTCAACTGACATTCTTCGTGCTTGCAGGGTCGGTAATTGTAACGTGGGCTGAACTTGTATGGCGGGCTGACCCGGGGGTACCGTAACAGGTACTCCGGTGCCTGGAAGAGCGGGAAGTGCCTGATTTACAGGGACAGGTGGAGCGCGAACTGGATTTGCATATTCTGGGACTGTGTCATCCAAATAGGACGAAATGAAAATATCAGCTGCGGTCGGTTTGTGACGTAGCTTGGTCGGAACTAATGGTGGCGGGAAATTACTGGATGCCTCCGGGGTCGCTTTTGGCACACCTTCGGCAAGAAGAGGATACATACCCTTAATAAGGGCATGCCTCTGTCTGTCTGACTGTTCGGCTTTGACTTGTTCACCTATCTCGATTAATTCTCTTTCTTGGGCTCGTTCTTGGGATTCTCTACTTAACTCTGACTTTCTGACTTCCTTTTCCGTTCTTCTATGCGCTTCCTTACGCCATAACTCGATGGCATCTTTCTGTGACTGTCTGGCTTTCTTTTTCCATAATGCTTCTTCTACTCGCATGATACATTCGGCATCCCATGTACCCGATACGGGCCATCTATACTTTTCTTCTAACTGTTTGGTATACTCTACCCATAAATCTAGATACAATATGGCGCTTATGCCATGTTTCTGATACATAAAGTGACCTGGACTGTCCCTTGGCGGAACAGGAACTGCTGCTTCCAGCAGACCCTTTCTAGTTTTTAACTGACGTAACTTTGAAAAGAGCGGCATTCTAAACTTAAATCGGAACACAATACAATACACGAAAAACAATAACAATTTGGGAAAACAATTCAGGCATACCACGACATTGAAAATACATTAAACAACATCATAAATAACAGTTCGAACAGAATACTACCTGAAAAATACTGAAAACAGAAACAGAACAGAATTCTCGAGAACGGAACAGACTAGAGTTACTGGATGCACTGCTGTAACAGTACGGAACATACCGGTCCCATAAAGGAACACATCAAGACCCGTATCCACCTAGGTGAACACTTCGTTTGCGGGCTTGGGTACCACCAACCCACGGACCAGAGTCAATTTAGACTGACCCTGTCTAGACACTACCCCAGCAATGGTACTCACCGGGCAGCACGGAACGGAAGGCCTCGGACGGGACTGGACTACGACGACGAACTTCGGACTTCGGACTTCAGTTACGGGTGGACCTCCGGATACCTCGGACCTTGGACTCTCGGCTTGGGCTCTGGTCGGGACTCGCCGCGTTCCTCCACCGTCTCGTTCGGATGCTGGACCGCCTCCTCCGTCTCCTCCGTGGGCCTGAGGGATACTTGAAGCAGAAATATCTGCACTTGGCCAGAAGAGTTCCGTCACGACTGCAGGGGGTCAGGGGGTCGGCGTGGCTTCACCGACGCGTGGGGAAAGGGCAAGTCCCTGTTCGGGCGCCATTATGTGGTAAATAAATAAATAATACCCTATTTTTGAGTGCATGAATGAATAAATAACAGATAGCTCAATAAATAAGAGTCAAGATTCGAGGTAGTAGGAGTTTTGCAGGTTTATTACAGCATAAGGACAGGATCAGGACAACCTGCATAGGATGAGCAGAACGACAGGGCCCAGCAGGACAACTGGGACCCAGTAGGGGAAAAAGATGCCCAGCAGCTGCTGGGGCTTGGTCTGGGATGAGCGCGCTAACATTCAATAACATAACATTGATATATATATACATAGCGCAAACACATAGCATTACATTGCAGTAGGCGTAACAGTGGGTGGAATAGAAGGCGTGACGTGTAACAGTCGCGAGAGATAACAGCAAAAGTGGGTGTAACTGGGAGTTTACATAGACATGTGATGCAAACGTAACAGAATATGTCATGAATGGGCGGAAACATAGGAGGGGGCTACCTAAGGAGCCGGGACCTCTAACCTAATGGTGCGCGAAAACTGGCAATGACGTGTTACTAGGAGAAGTTGGGGGTACGAACTCTGTGCTAGGAGCAGAGACTAGAGTCTGGAGGGTCGGAGCGACATGTACCTAATCCTATCTGGTATCTAATGTTTAGGGAACATGTTGATATAAACTAGAAGTCATGAGGGGAAAAGCTAACCTGATTCTAAGACTGGACCATGCATTATTCTACATGTAGTACGTGAAGAATATTAAATGACCATTAAATACAGTATTTCTCTAACGTGGAGCCGAGAAGGCTAGACAATGACGGAAACTATTGATGCAGTTCAGTAGCTTAGGAATGCAGAAGAGGAGGACTGAACTGATAGCAGGAACTATAACATACTTTTGGCAGACTCAGAGGCAGAGCCGGGCTGCACCGGGCACTGCTAGGCAGGAAGTAAGTGAAGGGTCGAGGATACAGGTGGGGGCTGTATCGCTCCTCAGCGAGGCTTTCAGGAGACAGGAGCTGAATCTGTGGTCCGGGCCCTTTTGAGGCCTAGAAACGGGGACTTTATAATTGAATAACGTGCACACTGAGAAACGTGGCAACATTACTTACATAGGCCTGATATTCGTAGTATTCACGAGGACTGGAAAATAGCATACTAGGGGTGGACACAACTGTAATTGCGTCTTTAATCAGAAATGGGGAATAACATATGCATATTGGTCATGCATACATAACATATGATGGATGAGGCGTAGGGACACAGAACATGGCAAAATTTACTTTTCCACACCACCGCACCACTGCTGTTTGTTACCTGCAAGGACTGAACCTGGGAGTATTGTAATTTTAGTAAATGTATGCATCAAGGAGCAACAGTGGGAGGTCAGTCTATTATTTAAGGCTGTCTGTTTTTCTTAGGAGTCTCTAAAATCACCTGAATGTCAAACCACTGCAACATATAGTTTTTGAGTCATTTACTTCCCGCTGATGGCTCCCACCCTGACATGCAGAGTCACTCCTGCCTCTCTTACTTTCTTCAGCTCCCTGAGGTTAACTAGAGCAGGCTTCAAGAGAGAGAGTACGAGCGGGAGGAATAGAGGGGGTAGAAAGAAAGTGACCAGAGGGGAAACAAAGAAGAGAGAAGGAAAGAGAGAGAATGGATGGATGGATAAAAGAGAGAGACAATGAACAGGAGGAATCGAGGAGGTAGAAAGAAAGTGACCAGAGGGTAAACAAAGAAGAGAGAAGGAAAGAGAGAGAATGGATGGATGGATAAAAGAGAGAGACAATGAACAGGAGGAACGGAGGAGGAAGAAAGAAAGTGACCAGAGGGGAAACAAAGAAGAGAGAAGGAAAGAGAGAGAATGGATGGATGGATAAAAGAGAGAGACAATGAACAGGAGGAACGGAGGAGGAAGAAAGAAAGTGACCAGAGGGGAAACAAAGAAGAGAGAAGGAAAGAGAGAGAATGGATGGATGGATAAAAGAGAGAGACAATGAACAGGACGAATGGAGGAGGTAGAAAGAAAGTGACCAGAGGGGAAACAAAGAAGAGAGAAGGAAAGAGAGAGAATGGATGGATAAAAAAGAGATTGTGCAAGAAGACAAAGGGAGCGTGGCTGGTTGAGGCTGTTTGCCAGGGCTGCTTTGGGTCCCCCAGTCTGAACCTGCTGACCCACAGATCTCCTCCAATAATACATCTCTAGTAAAAGAGGAGGTAACTTTGTGTGATCCCTAGGTTGTATTTTTCGGAGCCCAGAGAAACAGATCCTAATCTAAACTTTTGATAACAGCCTGGAAATAAGTTTGATTTTGGGTTTATCATTATCTCTAGGTGCCTAATGTGGAAAATTCATGACACAAATTACACATCCAGATGCTCTCTTCACCCCCTTGCCACTTCCTGATTCTCATTTAGTCGAAAGCAGCCCCCCCCAGATGGCTGTTCTGCATCCAGCACCTCATGCCTGAGACATGTCAGAGTCAATGAAAATATTCCCTGTAAAGTGCTCCACTGCTCCCTTCAGTTGGGTCGGTATTGCCTCTAAAACAGAAAATAGAACTAATAACGGGCTGCCGAAAAAAACAACATTTATAACTATTTTTTTCAAATCTGTAGTGAGGGGTTTTCGATGACCTGTAAGGGGTTTCCTCCAAACAAAAGCCCTTCCCCTGCTTTTGTAGAATGACTGTCTTCACATTGGTACAGAGCGGCCCTTTTACAGCAAATGAACAGAGCAGAATTAAAAATCTATCCCTGAAATCAATTCTCCTCATCATTACTTCAGCGATGCCGCTGCTTCAGATTTCGATGTGTAGATTAACATGATCCTTCTAAGGAAACAAGCCTGTGTCAATCAAACGTAAATTGTCATTTCATATTAATCAGATGCACTTTTGTCACCATTACAGAACGTCCTGCAAGTCCAGCTGCTGCTTCTCCGGAGAGACACTCACAGCGCCTCGCACCAGAGTCTGCTGACTTTAAGCGCTACAGAAAGGGCCGCCATGACCACCATCCACTTCTTCGCTCAGGAGGGCTGCCAGGGCGCGTCTTCTGAGGCTGTCACACAAGACCTTGAAGATTTGTCGTCAATTGGATTCCTGAAGAAGGCCAAGTCAATGAGAGTGAGTGGAAACCCCTGCGTCGTCTTTACAGAGAAGAAGTTCAAGGGGGACTTTGAGCTCTTCCGGGAGGGGGATCACGACTCCCTCGGAGAATTTTCCAAAGAGATCTCCTCAGTGCGGGTGGTGAAGGGGGGGCTGAGAGATCCAGAAATCACCGTCTATGAGCACATCAATTATGGGGGCAAAAGTATCACCCTAAAATCGGCGACCCCAAGCCTGAAGCCTTATGACATGGATGACATGATGTCTTCTCACGAAGTTAAGAAGGGAGCCTGGCGTATCTACTCCGACGAAGACTACGAGGGCAAATGTATCGTGGCCCTGCCCGGAGACAGCATGCCCAACTATTGCGACATCGACTTTAACGACAAAGCCCGCTCCCTGAAGCCGTACAAAGACTTACTAAGTCGATGAAAGTTAATTGAGAAAAGAGTTTCGAGGGCGTGCCCTGATTGGCCGGCTCCCTTGTGTCTGTCATTCACTCAACTTCACACGTTCACAGAGAGACATTAATCAGCATATCTTCTCCACTGATTCCACTAATTGAGCTTTTTTCCCCAGTCTTTCTCTCTTCATCTATTTACCTGAACAGGTACACACGGTGTGCACGCCTCTGCTTCTCCTGTTTCAATCCTCTGAATGGAATAAAGCAGCGCTCACAAATATCTACCTCTGATGTTGTCTGTGTGGTCTGTACTGACTCCTGAACTGCAGCCCACTGCAGAAAGAGGTGTGTTTTACTGCACACTGAAACTGTGCTGTCTCCGTCTGGCGCCACAGCTTACCTGACTGGGGGGTGAAATGGGGAAGGAAGGTATCAAAACTTAGCTACAGCTGCGTCCTCAAAGGGAAGATGCATTCTTAGCACGGCCATTAGGGAGTTCCCTGAAAAAATACTATGACCACCACCACTCCAATGTAGGTTGTAATCCCTTCTGTGTTGTATGAGAGGTGTGTGGGCGAATGAGGGATGGAGGTAGAATAGACACACACGCACACACACACGCGCACAGACACACACACACGCACACGCACACGCACACACACACACACACACGCACATACCCAAAATCACCGATCAATCAAGAAGCAGACTCACCTACACACTAGGCAGGCCTATTGGCTTTGTCAATTCTTATTTAAAAGTGATTTCTTTGCTAGTCCCCTCTTTCACTGTTGGTGTCTCTGTTTCTCCTGCTGCCCACTGGGCCAGCCGCTGATCTGTGTTCAGTACAGAGGCCACTGAGGACTGACTGCCTGCAGGAGCCCGCCCTTCTGCTGTCAATCTGTGGCTGACAAGGAGCCAAGCTGGAAGAAAGGGACACATCAGCAATCAATAGGGAAACCACACAATTATAGCTCAGCGTGCACTTCCCTCCCAGGCCATGCTAATGGATTCTGCAGTTCAGGGCCGGAGAAAGAAACCGCAGACTCAGCAGCTGTGATTAAAAATGTGTCAACGGCGTACATGGCATATTTTAACAAAATTGGCTCGTTGTGCGCTAAGATTATGGGCCGGGTAATGAGTTTGGCGGACACGGTTACGCTCTCAATTGTGACAGATATCCTGTCCGCCAAATTACAATTCCATTATATCCTATGGAACTTGCAATACAGTTTTTTTTTGCAGACTTTTATATAGCGCGAACTTCTTGACCCGAACCGGGTATCAGAGCGCTTTATATAGCACCAGTTACATTACATGAGGACACTTTCATTTTTGTTAGGCATGGGGAGATTAAGTGATTTGCCCAGAATCACAGGATGTTCAGAGTCATTACCAAGACTCGAACCCTGGTCCCCAGGTCCGAGGTCGAGCACCCTAGCCGTTAGGCCACCTCCTCTCACTGTTGTGACGAGTATCCTACCCCCCCAGATCGTAAACAGGCCCTATGTCTCATTGCAGAGAGGTAACCCCTTCTGTTCAGGTTTAACTTAATAATGACCAGTCAGGAGCACTGTATGAGAAATACACATTTATTGATATGTCTTTTCTTCAATTATAGATAGGGGCTGGTATTGAATACTAGTTATTAAAGCAGTTTAAACCATGTGCTGTTGTCTGTTCTCAACATGGACCAGTGTTTAATTTGTAAATTAATGAGTGCCGGTGCCCAAAGCTCTGCTCAGAAGCCCGGTGCAATTGAGTGACCGCGTGCTGAATACTGAGGCTACGTAGTCTTAGCTCCGGCTCATGCCGGCTCACTGACGTAGCTAGGCAAGTAGCTGCCTGTGGCGGTCCCTGCCTTTGGTTGTTCGACGTTACAACGCATGCTTTTACCACGCATGCCTTTACATCACAGTTTTTACAACGCATGCTGTTACACAACGCATAGCGTTAAGGGGTGCTGGATAGTGAATAGTTTAATTTACTATTCCAACTCCAGTCCCCGTGGATAGGAGGGAAGGTGTTGGATAGTAAATTAAATCTATTCCCTATCCTAGAGCGCCCCCCAGCGCTATGCGTTGTAATGACATGCGTTGTAACAGTTGCGTCATTGTTAGACGGGGACCCTGAGGGTCGGCCGGATACCGAGGGAGAGATCCCCGAGGGGGACCGTCTCCGGCGATCGTACAGACAAGTACCCCCCCTCCCCACAAACAGGCACCACACCAAGTCGAGTTCAAGGCTTTATATAAGGTTCTTAAGGCAAGGATATCAGCGATACAGGATAACTTGGACCCGGGGGTCCTCTCACTTCTAGTCTCTGTAGGGAAAGGGGGTAGCGGGACAGTCTGGGTACCGGATCGGTGCAGGTGGTGGTAAAAGGCGAGCTCACAATCCTCGAGCTGGAGGGTCTGTGGATCGGGCCGCGGCAGCGCCAGCAGGCCAAGGTGATAGTCTCATAAAGCAGAGGGCCGCGGCAGCGCCAGCAGGCCAAGTCGATGGTTTCACGAGGCAGAGGGCCGCGGCAGCGCCAGCAGGCCAAGTCGATGGTTTCACGAGGCAGAGGGCCGCGGCAGCGCCAGCAGGCCAAGACGATGGTTTCACGAGGCAGAGGGCCGCGGCAGCGCCAGCAGGCCAAGATGGTTTCACGAGGCAGAGGGCCGCGGCAGCGCCAGCAGGCCAAGACGAATGAGTTCTTCTCGGGTCTCTCGACTCCAGGATACAACTGCCTTCCTGGTCTGGTCCTGCCCCAGTTATAGGTCTGGTCCCCTTTGATGTCCGGACCCTCGCGCCTGGGGGCCGGGAGGTCCGGGATGAGGGAGTCCAGACACCCAGCAGGGGGGTGGAGCCAGCGCCCAGGCGGCCTGGGGTGATCGACACCTGGCGGAGGAGAGCCGTTGACGATTCCTTCTCCCATTGACTCGCCAAGTGGTCACTCTGCCTCCTGGGGGGAGGTTGGTGCCTCGATGTCGGGCCCGGCCGGGCCCAGGGTGAGGGTCGAGTTGAGGCCACGCGGCCTCGTGCTGCAGTGCCCCAAGATGGCGGCCGGGTCGATGTCGTGGGGTAGATGGTGACCCGGGCCAGCTGGGTCCGGAGCTGGTGTCTTGTAGTGGAGGGATTGCAGGGTACTTCGGGTGGTCGTTGGTGGACTCTGGCTGGGGATGCAGGGAGAGCCAGGGTCCTGGTCCCATTGCGGGGAGGGGGTACAGCTCGAACATGCGGCCTGTCCAACATGCGTCCCCCCCAGCTGAAGGCGGGGAGAGTCAGCCATCTTCCTGGGGACTCTCCTCGCTGAGGCGGAAAAAGCGTGACAGGCCGTCGGCGTTGGCGTGGTCCTGGCCTGGACGATGTTCCACCGTGAAGTCCATCCCCTGCAGGGAGATGGACCAGCGCAACAGCTTCGGGTTCTCCCCCCGCATTTGCATCAGCCATTGCAGGGGTCGGTGGTCTGTTTGCACCCGGAAGTGGGTGCCGAAGAGGTATGGCCGGAGCTTCTTGAGTGCCCAGACTACGGCGAAGGCCTCCCTCTCAATGGTGCTCCAGCGCTGTTCTCGGGGCAAGAGGCGTCTGCTGATGAAGACCACCGGATGGTCGACCCCTTCGGCGTTGAGTTGGGAGAGGACGGCCCCCACACCATGATCGGAGGCGTCCGTCTGCACAATGAATTCCCGGCTGTAGTCGGGAGCCTGGAGCACGGGGGCCGTGCACATGGCGGTCTTTAGCTTCTCGAAGGCTGATTGGCAGCCCGGGGTCCAGTTGACGGTTTTGGGGCTCTTTTTGGAGGTGAGCTCTGTGAGGGGCCCCACGATGCTGCCATAGTCCTTCACGAACCGCCGGTAGTATCCGGTGAGCCCCAGGAAGGCCCGGACCTCCGTTTGGCTCGTAGGGGGTTGCCAGGCCTGGATGGCAGCAATCTTGAGTTGGAGAGGGGCCACCAGCCCGCTTCCCACTTGGTGTCCCAGGTAGGTCACGGACCCTTGGCCAACTTGGCACTTGCTGGCCTTGATGGTGAGCCCGGCTTGCTGGAGGGCGTGTAGAACCTCCCGCAGGTGGCGGAGGTGGTCGGTCCACTGGTGGCTGTACACAGCAATGTCGTCCAGGTAGGCGGCGCTGAAGTCTTCCAGGCCCGCCAGTACCTGGTTTACCAGCCGTTGGAACGTTGCCGGGGCGTTTTTCATGCCGAAGGGCATGACTTTAAAGTGGTAGTGCCCGTCTGGGGTAGAGAAGGCGGATCGTTCTTGGGCCCTAGGGGTGAGGCCGATCTGCCAGTAGCCCGCTGTTAGGTCGAAGATGCTCAGGTAGCGGGCGGCCCCCATCCGGTCAATTAGCTCGTCTGCCCGGGGGATGGGATGAGCGTCGGTCCGGGTAACTGCATTCAGCCCTCGATAGTCCACGCAGAACCGGAGCTCAGGGGCAACGCCCGGGGCAGCTGCCTTGGGAACCAGGACGACTGGGCTCGCCCAGGGACTGTCTGAGGGTTCGATCACTCCTAGGGTCAGCATCTTGGACACCTCGGTCTGGATGCAGGCTCGTACCCGGCCTGGTACGCGGTATGCTCGGTGTCGAATAGGAGGGCTGTCCCCGGTGTCCACATCGTGGAGGCACCAGGGGGTGACTCCGGGGGTGAGGGAGAACAGGGAGGCGAACTGCCTCAGGAGCGTTTGGCAGTCTTGGCGTTGCTCCGGGGACAGGGCCTCGGAGAGCTGGACCCCTTCCACTGAGCCATCCTGCTCGAAGGCCCTCCGTAAGTCCGGAAGGGGTTCGGAGTCTTCTTCTGTCCCAGTATCGGTAGCCATTAGGAGGCTGAGTTCGGATCGCACAAAATGGGGTTTGAGCCTGTTGGCATGGAGGACCCGTAGGGGGTTCCGGGCAGTCTCCATGTCGATTAAATAGGTGACGGGCCCCTTGCGTTCGATTACCTTGAAGGGCCCGGACCATCTGTCTTGGAGGGCACAGGGCTCAACCGGGGACATCACCCAGACCTGTTGTCCAGGTTCGAACTCAATGGAGGACGTGTGCTGATCGTACCACCTCTTCATGTCCTCCTGACTGGCCTCGAGGTTGGCTTTGGCGGTGTCTCGGAACCGCCGGGTCTGGTTGCGGAGAGCCAGGAGATACCGGTAGATGTCCGGGGGAGTTTTCTGGGGAGGCTGCTCCCAACCTTCCTTGACTAGGCTGAGGGGGCCCCGGACGGGGTGTCCGTACAGTAGTTCAAAGGGGCTGAAGCCGAGGGACTTCTGCGGGACCTCCCGATAGGCAAACAGGAGGCATGGCAGCAGTACGTCCCACTGGCGTCGAAGGGGTTCTTCTAGACCCATAATCATCCCCTTGAGGGTGCGGTTGAATCTCTCGACCAGTCCGTTTCCTTGCGGGTGATAGGGGGTCGTGAATTTGTAGGTGACCCCGCATTGCTGCCAGAGGGACTTCATATATCTGGAGATAAAGTTCGTGCCCCTGTCACTGACGACCTCCCGGGGGAACCCCACCCGGGAGAAGATCCCCATCAGGGCCCGGCCCACCACGGGGGCCGTCACAGTCCGAAGAGGGATGGCCTCGGGATAGCGGGTGGCGTGGTCTACAAGGACCAGGATGAACCGGTGTCCTTGGGCTGTTCGAGGGTCGAGAGGCCCCACAATGTCTATTCCCACTCGTTCAAACGGGGTGGTGACGACAGGAAAGGGTTGTAATGGTGCTTTGATTTTTCGGCCACTTTTTCCGCTGGCCTGGCAGGTGGGGCAGGCCTTGCAGTGGTTGGTGACATCCTTCCGCATGTGGGGCCAGAAAAAATGGGTCACCAGGCGGTCGTAGGTTTTATCCTGCCCCAGGTGTCCGGCAAGGGGGACATCGTGGGCTAAGTTCAGGAGGAAGTCTCGGAAGCGAAGGGGCACCACCAGCACCCGACTGGCCCCTAGTTCTGCAATTTTCTGCTCGCTGTAGAGCAGGTCTTGGTCCCAGTAGATCCAGTGGGCCCCCGAGGTATCCCCGGTGCTCTGGGCCAGGGCTTGCTGCCGGAGTCCTTCGAGAGAAGGACAGGTTTTTTGCTCGGCCCGGAATTGTTCCTGCGTGGGGCCTCCCTCCTGCCGCCATTGTGCCAGGTCAGGGACGTCCCGAAGCTGGTCGGGTCCTTCTTCGGTTTGGGTCAAGGGAATGGCTTCTGGGGCGGCCTCCTCTGGGATGAGCGCGGGAGGAGGTTCTGGCCACTCGGGCTCTTCTGGGCTGGGGACCGCGCGGGCGGTCATGGACCGGGTCGTGACGCAGACCCATTCGGGGAGGCCAAGCATCCCCAGGTGCTCCCTCCGTTCGACAGCTGCCCAGGGAGAGCTTTCAAGGTCGTTTCCTAGGAGGCAGTCCACGGGGGCATCATCGCGGACAGTTACTTTTAACATCCCTGTTACTCCTCCCCACTCGAAGGGGACGCAGGCCATGTGGCATAGGCTTTCGGAGTTGTCGGCTGATCGAACAGGGCAAAGAATGTTCGGCAAGATTTGGTCTGGAGTGACGAGGTGGCGTCGGACCGCCGTTACACTGGCCCCGGTGTCGCGGAGGGCTTCCGCCCGGCGGCCATTGATGTTGACCCATTGACCGTACTTCTGTGTGTTGGCGGGAAGGGGGGCCCGCGGAATCATGTCTCTCTCCCCTAAGCAGACCAGTGCCATGGCGGCGGGTGCCCATTCAGAGGGATCGGTCTCGTACTCCTCTTGGTCTTCCGGGATTATTTCTTCCCCTAGGGCCGCCGCTGCAACTTGGCGGGGAGTAGTGTTCGGATTCTTTGGGCAGTTGGGATCACTGGCGTAGTGGCCGGGTCGCTGGCACCTGTGGCACGTAATGTTGGCCCGGAAACCGGCCCGGACGGCAGGGCTTCCCCGGCCAACCGGGGTCGAGGGGTTTCTGGGGGGTGACGAGGGGCCGGGGTCTCTCCCCCGACCCTGACTTCCTCCTCCCCCTCGGGGGCGATACGATCTGGATACTTCGCTGGGTGCGCTCCGGCCAACTCGGGTGCTTTCCCACCGGTCGGCTTCGGCGGCGAGTTGTCGAGGGTCGGTTAGCTTGCTGTCCAGGAGGTGTTGCCGGAGCTCCACGAAGCAGTTGTTCGACAGGTGTTCCCATACGATAAGGTCAAAGAGTTGGTCGTAGGTGGTTACTTTGTTGCCCTTGATCCACCCCTCGAAGGCTCGGCTAAAAAAGTTCACGTACTCCACCCAAGTTGTACCCGGAATCCGTTTGCAGTCGCGGAACCGTTGGCGGTACATCTCAGGTGTGAGCCCGTATCGAGTGAGGAGGGCGGCCTTCATGTGGTCGTAGGAGGTCATCAGCTGGTCCGGGAGTTGCAGCAGGGCGTCCCGCCCTTCGTTGACAAACCTCCCCCATAATCCGGCTCCCCAATCGCTTCGGGGAATCCGGTGGGAGGTCATTGCCACCTCATAGGCTTTAAACCACTGCTGGATATCATCGTTCTTGTGGTATTCCCGGATGACATCTTTGGGGATGTGAACCTTGGGTTCGGTCGAGGCAGACGGGGTCGGTCGTTCGGGGAGCCCGAGGTCTTTATTCTGTTTCTGAATCTCCAGTGCTTTGAGATTGCGCTCATGTTCGTATTCTAGTCTCTTTTCCTCTAGCTCCCTCTGTCTTTGCTTGTCTTCCCGCTCTTCCCTGAGTCGTAAGTGTTCCAGGGTTATTTTTTGTTCTGCCAGCTTGAGTTCCCCATCCAAGCGAAGTCGGGCAAGTTCTAATTCGTGGAGTCTGGTTTTTTCTCTTTCTCGGATCTCTTCCAGGGAGAGATCCGTTCTTTCTTTAGTTGGTGCGGGGCTCGTTTCGGTTGTTTGTGTTCGGGGTACGGCCGTACCCGTTTCTGCCCAAGCTTCTAGGGCTCGTTTGAAGTCTTCCTTTGTGCTAAGACCTGTGGTTGGAAGTCCAAGTTCTATGCAATATTGCTTCAGTTCCCGGTGGTTGTAGTCTTCCAATTTTTCCATCTGAAATTTTTCCGTTGTTCCGCTCTCTATTGACATGGTTGTTGTGTGTGGTGGGGCGAGTGACTTTCTGTACGATTATGCGTAGGTTCGGATCCCGTCGCTGGCCACCAATGTTAGACGGGGACCCTGAGGGTCGGCCGGATACCGAGGGAGAGATCCCCGAGGGGGACCGTCTCCGGCGATCGTACAGACAAGTACCCCCCCTCCCCACAAACAGGCACCACACCAAGTCGAGTTCAAGGCTTTATATAAGGTTCTTAAGGCAAGGATATCAGCGATACAGGATAACTTGGACCCGGGGGTCCTCTCACTTCTAGTCTCTGTAGGGAAAGGGGGTAGCGGGACAGTCTGGGTACCGGATCGGTGCAGGTGGTGGTAAAAGGCGAGCTCACAATCCTCGAGCTGGAGGGTCTGTGGATCGGGCCGCGGCAGCGCCAGCAGGCCAAGGTGATAGTCTCATAAAGCAGAGGGCCGCGGCAGCGCCAGCAGGCCAAGTCGATGGTTTCACGAGGCAGAGGGCCGCGGCAGCGCCAGCAGGCCAAGTCGATGGTTTCACGAGGCAGAGGGCCGCGGCAGCGCCAGCAGGCCAAGACGATGGTTTCACGAGGCAGAGGGCCGCGGCAGCGCCAGCAGGCCAAGATGGTTTCACGAGGCAGAGGGCCGCGGCAGCGCCAGCAGGCCAAGACGAATGAGTTCTTCTCGGGTCTCTCGACTCCAGGATACAACTGCCTTCCTGGTCTGGTCCTGCCCCAGTTATAGGTCTGGTCCCCTTTGATGTCCGGACCCTCGCGCCTGGGGGCCGGGAGGTCCGGGATGAGGGAGTCCAGACACCCAGCAGGGGGGTGGAGCCAGCGCCCAGGCGGCCTGGGGTGATCGACACCTGGCGGAGGAGAGCCGTTGACGATTCCTTCTCCCATTGACTCGCCAAGTGGTCACTCTGCCTCCTGGGGGGAGGTTGGTGCCTCGATGTCGGGCCCGGCCGGGCCCAGGGTGAGGGTCGAGTTGAGGCCACGCGGCCTCGTGCTGCAGTGCCCCAAGATGGCGGCCGGGTCGATGTCGTGGGGTAGATGGTGACCCGGGCCAGCTGGGTCCGGAGCTGGTGTCTTGTAGTGGAGGGATTGCAGGGTACTTCGGGTGGTCGTTGGTGGACTCTGGCTGGGGATGCAGGGAGAGCCAGGGTCCTGGTCCCATTGCGGGGAGGGGGTACAGCTCGAACATGCGGCCTGTCCAACAGTCATAAAGGCACTGCGTGGTAAAAGTTGCGTTGTAAAGAATGTTTCCCCTGCCTTTACTGCCTCGCGGCCACGCTGAAGAGCGGGGGTGGGGTGCTGGCGGTATTTCCTGCATTTGTAACTTTGCAACGGTGGAGCCGCCACCCCCAAACCTCCTGTCGACAGGGCAGACCAAACCCACCCCTTTGCTATGCCCCTGTGACGGCTCCGCAGTCCACTACCAGACACGCCCCGCCTCTTCATCTCACTCGTGACACTTCCTGCGTGCCTCCTTTACGCTTGTTTTTCTGTCTTTCTCTTTCCCCTTTGTGTGTGTTCCATCTTTTTGTAATCAGTAAATGTGTTATTCAGAAAAATAAGTGCAGTCCCCAAAAATAAGTGCCTTTGGCCCCACAAACAACCACCGGCTCAAACTGAGCACTGGCATAGACCACCTATCAGTGAAGGGCACAGGGCTTTGCCTAGATTACATAGGCTGCCCGCCTTCCTATAAACTGGCACGACGGTTCAATGAGTTGCTGCTGATAGACAGGGGGACCTACAAATTACAAGTGTGAATCTTGGCAAGTCCAACTCAGCCTTTCATCCCCCTGGGGCCTCATTTACGAGGAATTGGCGAGTGCAGCGCTGCAGTCTTCTTGCAGCGCTGCCCTACTCCAAAGTGAAAGGGCAGGCATGCACTATATTTGTGAAATACTGTACGTTTCTGTCCTTTCGCCCTGCGCTGGCAGACAATTTGCTGCCTAGCGCCAACACAGGCACTCTTGCACCATGGTGCAAGTGTGTCTGCGTTGGAGGCAGGATTGTTTTTGGGCAGGAAGGGACACCTTCCTGCACAGAAACCACCAAAAGAGGCATTTTTCTCTTTCCATGTGTGCTGCAGAATGGGTCTTTTCCATGCTCATCACACTGCACCTGGGAGCCGCTCCTGCACTCTTGCCTCTCCATGCTCTTGAAACTGCAGCAGGGAGCTTCTCCTGCACTCTTGAAGCAGCATCAGTGAGTCTTTTCCGTGTTCTTGACACTGCACCAGGGAGCCGCTCCTGCACTCTTGAAGCTGAACCAGGGAGTCTTTTCCGTGCTCTTGACACTGCAGCAGGGAGCTGCTCCTACACTCTTGAAGCTTGTAGGAAGGTGGATACCTGACTATGGTTACCCCAGATTTTTTGCCTTGTGTTTAGCTGGTTTTCCACTTAGTTGGCCTGGGATCCTGCTAATCAGGGTCCCAGGCTATCTGCTCTCTCTTTAAATGGACTCCATGTACCCTAGGTACATAACCAATTTGGTACTGGACACCTTGTCAGCCCCTGTACCATTCACTATAGGTGCTCAGGGCATAGGTGCATCCAAGGCCTACCAGGGGCTGCAGCATATCTTTTGCCACCCCTGGTTGGTACTTAAATCGACACAACTGGCTGTTCACACAGCTGGGGCAAGGTGGTGTAATCACCCCTTGCTTAGATATAGTATACCTATATCTAAACCTATATCTGGACACATATATACCTATCAGTCACTCCTATGGCAGGCCTTTACGATTCTGGAGGCAGAGTGCTTGGTTTTATGTGAGATGGTGCTCTAGCATGAGCTGAGCCTGTCTGCAGTGTTCGGAACCATTTCCTTACTGCTGTTCCAGTGATACTGCCATACCATATACTCTTAAGTGCATTATAATCCTCGCGGTTAATGCGAACTTTGGTTTGGCTTTATCAAAACATGTCATGTTTGGTGTCATACATTTTGGAATACTACCCCCTCGCCAATTCTGGCGACGGGGGTAGCATTCCACCCTTCTAGAGGGAGAGGACATGTTACTTACTGCCAATGCGGTTAATCCTAACCAGAGCCCCAGCATCACAAAATGGATGCTGCTGCACAGACACTAGTCTGGCCTCCTGCTGCTGACCGAAACTCAACAGAGGAGGCTTGATCAAAGGATCTCCTGTCACAGGGAGGTGTTACACCACCCCAGACAGGAGATAGTGGATTGTAGCAGGGAGGGTTGAATGAAACTAGACACTGCCTGGGGCACACAAGGTGTCACTGGGCAGATTCCAGTCAAACCGGTTCTGGGGCACTCCAGCCCCAGTCTTGGCGGCAAACTGGACAAAGGAAAGGGGTGTAACCACCCCCTTCCTGGGTCCCACCCATAGGAGGGACCTAGCAGGTAATCCAACCCCCAGATTTGGAATCTAGGTGGGAGCAGTGCCAATGCACATCAGATTATCCTGACTGAAACTTATGAAACAAAACTCTGGACCCTTCGACATCCCACTCGACGTGGAAGACCGAAGAATCTCCCTTGTGGTCAAGGAGTGACCACCCTGTGCAAACAGGCACCATCCAGCACATCAACATTTGCTTTGTTGCAGTTCCCGCCGGAACTCGAGCAACAGAGATTGACAAGACCCAGCGTGCCTGCCTTCTAACAGCCCGATCCACAGTCTATGCAGAGCTGAGACCCGTGGAGGCGACCTGAAGCATGGGAGCTGCCATCTTGGAGAAAGAACGAAGCGCTGACCGTGCAGCACCCGAGGCCCCCTCGAAGCTGTGCATTGGAGTCTGAGAAGTTCCAGCCCGAGCGGCTTGTGCACCGAAGCTCACCCCTCCACACTCGACGAGTGCTGCATGGGGCCCGTTGCATCTTTCTGCTTGATGCGTTGGTCCGGTCGCTTGCCTGTTGGCTAGTGGCCCCAGTACCAACGAAACCTTGAATTTACACAGCCAGTCTGGTTGCTCCAGATTGGCACTCGCTCCCCTGAAAAGGAGCACCGGCTCAGACCTTGCTGGTCCGAGTGTTTAGCCTTCTTCGAATACTGCGTGGGTTGCCTTTGCCAAGGCTTGTTGACTCCGATCCGGAAGCCGACACCGCCGACAGCGAGAACCTTTGTGGGACAGCTCGTGATCCTCTCCAGGACATCCTCGGTGCCCCAGAGTCCACGTGGCAGCGTAGACAAGGCACCTGACATCAACCTGATGGCGCCCAACATCGCCTGGTTCCTTCCTGGTTCCTTCCTGGTCACTGGCTAGTGACCCAGACTCTGTCCCCTCTGCTTTCAGGTACCCATCAACTTTGATCCACCCTTGGATCGCACCGGACACTTCCCTCCTGGACGCCTGCAGCATCTTCATCCTCAGGCACCATCGAACTGCGTGACGAAACCCGACACACTTTGGCACCTATGCACCCGCTTCCTGTGGGTGAGGTAACTTACTAGTGCCAGTGTTCCCACACTGGTACACACCTCTAGTGCCTAAGTCTAAACTTTGGTAGTCCTAGTCCTGTCGGAAGACTCTTTAATCTGTAAAACGATAACTTTTACGCACCATTGACTTTGCATTGGTGCAAGCCGTGCTTCCGCACTGCACCCGAATCCCGCGGGCTACTCCCGCCCTAACTGCTGTTAGTCCAGTGTAGTCCCAGCGATTCCCAAGGACCTAGACCTTACCCCCCATCGATTAGTGATTGTTATACCACTTTTTTGATATATGGTTTGAGTGGCCACCGGCCTCATCCAAAAACGTGCAACTTGTCTATGTTATACTGTGCTTTTATTTAAACGCTTGTGCTTCATTGCTCATAAAGAGTAGTGGGGATTATTCTAAGAATAAATACATATATTTTAATAATATATAACTTGTGTGGTGTCCTTTCATTTGATATTACAGGATTGTATATGGTAAAACAGCTGGCTTCACATGTCCTTTGGAGTTAACCCTTTAAGGCTGCTTAGTCCCGGCTACCCCTAGGATAGCTTGTCTTTAAGGTTGACTTACAACCACCACCATAAGGGATTGTTTGGACTGATACAGGGTGGCCACAGAACTGGGGACATCATATACCAGGCCAACTTCTCACAAAGTTGCATCAGTGGGTCTTTTCCATACTCTAGACACTGCACCAGGGAGCCGCTCTTGCACTCTTGAAGCTGAACCAGTGAGTCTTTTCCTTGCTCTTGACACTGCACCAGGGAGCCGCTCCTGCACTCTTGAAGCTGCATCAGGGAGCTGCTCCTGCACTCTTGAAGCTGCACCAGGGAGTCGCTCCTGCACTCTTGAAGCTGCACCACTGGGTCTTTTCCATGCTCTTCACACTGCACAAGGGAGCCGCTCCTGCACTCTTGAAGCTGCACCAGGGAGCCGCTCCTGCACTCTTGAAGCTGCATCAGTGTGTCTTTTCGGTGCTCTTGACACTGCACCAGGGAGTCGCTCCTGCACTCTTGAAGCTGCATCAGTGTGTCTTTTCCGTGCTCTTGACACTGCACCAGGGAGCCGCTCCTGCACTCTTGAAGCTGCACCAGTGAGACTTTTCTGTGCTCTTGACACTGCACCAGGGAGTCGCTCCTGCACTCTTGAAGCTGCATCAGTGTGTCTTTTCCGTGCTGTTGACACTGCACCAGGGAGTCGCTCCTGCACTCTTGAAGCTGCATCAGTGTGTCTTTTCCGTGCTCTTGACACTGCACCAGGGAGCCGCTCCTGCATTTTTGAAGCTGCACCAGGGAGCCGCTCCTGCACTCTTGAAGCTGCATCAGTGTGTCTTTTTGGTGCTCTTGACACTGCACCAGGGAGTCGCTCCTGCACTCTTGAAGCTGCATCAGTGTGTCTTTTCCGTGCTCTTGACACTGCACCAGGGAGTCGCCCCTGCACTCTTGAAGCTGCATCAGTGTGTCTTTTCCGTGCTCTTGACACTGCACCAGGGAGCCGCTCCTGCACTCTTGAAGCTGCACCAGTGAGTCTTTTCTGTGCTCTTGACACTGCACCAGGGAGTCGCTCCTGCACTATTGAAGCTGCATCAGTGTGTCTTTTCCGTGCTCTTCACACTGCACCAGGGAGCCGCTCCTGCACTCTTGAAGCTGCACCAGTGAGTCTTTTCCGTGCTCTTGACACTGCACCAGGGAGCCGCTCCTGCACTCTTGAAGCTGCATCAGGGAGCCGCTCCTGCACTCTTGAAGCTGCACCAGGGAGTCGCTCCTGCACTCTTGAAGCTGCACCACTGGGTCTTTTCCATGCTCTCCACTCTGCACCAGGGAGCCGCTCCTGCACTCTTGAAGCTGCACCAGGGAGCCGCTCCTGCACTCTTGAAGCTGCACCACTAGGTCTTTTCCATGCTCTCCACACTGCACCAGGGAGCCGCTCCTGCACTCTTGAAGCTGCACCAGGGAGCCGCTCCTGCACTCTTGAAGCTGCACCAGGGAGTCGCTCCTGCACTCTTGAAGCTGCACCACTGGGTCTTTTCCATGCTCTCCACACTGCACCAGGGAGCCGCTCCTGCACTCTTGAAGCTGCACCAGGGAGCCGCTCCTGCACTCTTGAAGCTGCACCAGGGAGTCGCTCCTGCACTCTTGAAGCTGCACCACTGGGTCTTTTCCATGCTCTCCACACTGCACCAGGGAGCCGCTCCTGCACTCTTGAAGCTGCACCAGGGAGTCGCTCCTGCACTCTTGAAGCTGCATCAGTGTGTCTTTTCCGTGCTCTTCACACTGCACCAGGGAGTCGCTCCTGCACTCTTGAAGCTGCACCAGTGAGTCTTTTCGTTCTCTTGACACTGCACCAGGGAAACGCTCCTGCACTCTTGAAGCTGCACCAGTGAGTCTTTTCTGTGCTCTTGACACTGCACCAGGGAGCTGCTCCTGCACTCTTGAAGCTGCACCAGTGAGTCTTTTCATGCTCTTCACACTGCACCAGGGAGCCGCTCCTGCACTCTTGAAGCTGCACCAGTGGGTCTTTTCCGTGCTCTTCACACTGCACCAGGGATCCGCGGCTCCTGCACTCTTGAAGCTGCACCAGTGGGTCTTTTCCGTGCTCTTCACACTGCACCAGGGAGCCGCTCCTGCACTCTTGAAGCTGCACCAGTGGGTCTTTTCCGTGCTCTTCACACTGCGCCAGGGAGCCTCTCCTGCACTCTTGAAGCTGCACCAGTGTGTCTTTTCCGAGCTCTTCACACTGCACCAGAGAGCCTCTACTGCTCTCTTGAAGCTGAACCAGTGAGTCTTTTCCATGTTCTTGACACTGTACCAGGGATCCGCGGCTCCTGCACTCTTAAAGCTGCACCAGTGGGTATTTTCCGTGTTCTTGACACTGCACCAGGGATCCGCGGCTCCTGCCCTTTTAAAGCTGCACCAGTGGGTCTTTTCCGTGCTCTTCACACTGCACCAGGGATCCGCGGCTCATGCACTCTTGAAGCTGCACCAGTGGGTCTTTTCCGTGCTCTTCACACTGCACCAGGGAGCCGCTCCTGCACTCTTGAAGCTGCACCAGTGGGTCTTTTCCATGCTCTTCACACTGCACCAGGGAGCCTCTCCTGCACTCTTGAATCTGAACCAGTGAGTCTTTTCCGTGTTCTTGACACTGCACCAGGGATCTGCTCCTGCACTCTTGAAGCTGAACCAGTGAGTCTTTTCCGTGTTCTTGACACTGCACCAGGGATCCGCGGCTCCTGCACTTTTAAAGCTGCACCAGTGGGTCTTTTCCGTGCTCTTCACACTGCACCAGGGATCCGCGGCTCATGCACTCTTGAAGCTGAACCAGTGGGTCTTTTCCGTGCTCTTCACACTGCACCAGGGATCCGCTCCTGCACTCTTGAAGCTGCACCAGTGGGTCCTTTCCATACTCTTGACCCTGCACCAGGGAGCCGCTCCTGCACTCTTGAATCTGCACCAGGGAGTTTTTTCCGTGCTCTTCACACTGCACCAGGGAGCCGCTCCTGCACTCTTGAAGCTGAACCAGTGAGTCTTTTCCATGTTCTTGACACTGCACCAGGGAGCCGCTCCTGCACTCTAGAAGCTGCACCAGGGAGTCTTTTCCATGCTCTTCACACTGCACCAGGGAGCCGCTCCTGCACTCTTGAAGCTGAACCAGTGAGTCTTTTCCGTGCTCTTGACACTGCACCAGGGAGCCGCTCCTGCACTCTTGAAGCTGCATCAGGGAGCCGCTCCTGCACTCTTGAAGCTGCTCCAGGGAGTCGCTCCTGCGCTCTTGAAGCTGCACCACTGGGTCTTTTTCATGCTCTTCACACTGCACCAGGGAGCCGCTCCTGCACCCTTGAAGCTGCACCAGGGTGCCGCTCCTGCTCTCGTGAAGCTGCATCAGTGTGTCTTTTCCCTGCTCTTGACACTGCACCAGGGAGTCGGTCCTGCACTCTTGAAGCTGCATCAGTGTGTCTTTCTGTGCTCTTGACACTGCACCAGGGAGTCGCTCCTGCACTCTTGAAGCTGCATCAGTGTGTCTTTTCCATGCTCTTGACACTGCACCATGGAGTCGCTCCTGCACTCTTGAAGCTGCATCAGTGTGTCTTTTCCGTGCTCTTCACACTGCACCAGGGAGTCGCTCCTGCACTCTTGAAGCTGCACCAGTGAGTCTTTTCGTGCTCTTTACACTGCACCAGGGAGCCGCTCCGGCACTCTTGAAGCTGCACCAGTGGGTCTTTTCCGTGCTCTTCAGACTGCACCAGGGAGCCTCTCCTGCACTCTTGAAGCTGCACCAGTGTGTCTTTTCCGTGCTCTTCACGCTGCACCAGAGAGCCTCTACTGCACTCTTGAAGCTGAACCAGTGAGTCTTTTCCATGTTCTTGACACTGCACCAGGGATCCGCGGCTCCTGCACTCTTAAAGCTGCACCAGTGGGTCTTTTCCGTGCTCTTCACACTGCACCAGGGATCCGCGGCTCATGCACTCTTGAAGCTGCACCAGTGGGTCTTTTCCGTGCTCTTTCACTGCACCAGGGAGCCGCTCCTGCACTCTTGAAGCTGCACCAGTGGGTCTTTTCCGTGCTCTTGACACTGCACCAGGGAGCTGCTCCTGCACTCTTGAAGCTGCACCATTGAGTCTTTTCATGCTCTTCACACTGCACCAGGGAGCCGCTCCTGCACTCTAGAAGCTGCACCAGTGGGTCTTTTCCCAGCTCTTCACACTGCACCAGGGATCCGCGGCTCCTGCACTCTTGAAGCTGCACCAGTGGGTCTTTTCCGTGCTCTTCACACTGCACCAGGGAGCCGCTCCTGCTCTCTTGAAGCTGCACCAGTGGGTCTTTTCATGCTCTTCACACTGCACCAGGGAGCCGCTCCTGCACTCTTGAAGCTGCACCAGTGTGTCTTTTCCGTGCTCTTCACACTGCACCAGAGAGCCTCTACTGCTCTCTTGAAGCTGAACCAGTGAGTCTTTTCCATGTTCTTGACACTGTACCAGGGATCCGCGGCTCCTGCAGTCTTAAAGCTGCACCAGTGGGTATTTTCCGTGTTCTTGACACTGCACCAGGGATCCGCGGCTCCTGCACTTTTAAAGCTGCACCAGTGGGTCTTTTCCGTGCTTTTCACACTGCACCAGGGATCCGCGGCTCATGCACTCTTGAAGCTGCACCAGTGGGTCTTTTCCGTGCTCTTCACACTGCACCAGGGAGCTGCTCCTGCACTCTTGAAGCTGCACCAGTGGGTCTTTTCCGTGTTCTTGACACTGCACCAGGGAGCCGCTCCTGCACTCTAGAAGCTGCACCAGGGAGTCTTTTCCATGCTCTTCACACTGCACCAGGGAGCCGCTCCTGCACTCTTGAAGCTGAACCAGTGAGTCTTTTCCGTGTTCTTGACACTGCACCAGGGAGCCGCTCCTGCACTCTAGAAGCTGCACCAGGGAGTCTTTTCCATGCTCTTCACACTGCACCAGGGAGCCGCTCCTGCACTCTTGAAGCTGCACCAGTGTGTCTTTTCCGTGCTCTTGACACTGCACCAGGGAGCCGCTCCTGCACTCTTGAAGCTGAACCAGTGAGTCTTTTCCGTGCTCTTGACACTGCACCAGGGAGCCGCTCCTGCACTCTTGAAGCTGCATCAGGGAGCCGCTCCTGCACTCTTGACACTGCACCAGGGAGCCGCTCCTGCACTCTTGAAGCTGCATCAGGGAGCCGCTCCTGCACTCTTGAAGCTGCACCAGGGAGCCGCTCCTGCACTCTTGAAGCTGAACCAGTGAGTCTTTTCCGTGCTCTTGACACTGCACCAGGGAGCCGCTCCTGCACTCTTGAAGCTGCATCAGGGAGCCGCTCCTGCACTCTTGAAGCTGCACCAGGGAGCCGCTCCTGCACTCTTGAAGCTGAACCAGTGAGTCTTTTCCGTGCTCTTGACACTGCACCAGGGAGCCGCTCCTGCACTCTTGAAGCTGCATTAGGGAGCCGCTCCTGCACTCTTGAAGCTGCACCAGGGAGTCGCTCCTGCGCTCTTGAAGCTGCACCACTGGGTCTTTTTCATGCTCTTTGTTAGACGGAGACCTGGAGGGTCGGCCGAGCACAGTGATCGTACAGCCAGGCAACTTCCCCCCCACAGATGGACACCACACAAAGATTAGGGTAACACCTTTTATAGGCACTTCGGGTAGTAGTGTGGCACGATACAAGGCGATCAGGACACGATGATCCTCTCAATTCTAGTCTCTAGTAAGGGAAGGGGGTAGCGGGACAGTCTTGGTACCCACGGGTACGGGTGTGTAACGGTGATAGCTCACAATCCTCGAGCTCGGTGTTCGGATGGGTCAGACCGCGGCAGCGCCGGCAGGTCCCGAAGAGGTCGTAGATGGCAACGGGCCGCGGCAGCGCCAGCAGGTCCCAACGAGGATGAAGGTTACAACGGGCCGCGGCAGCGCCAGCAGGTCCCACGAGAATGCAGGTTGCAACGGGCCGCGGCAGCGCCAGCAGGTCCCAACGAGGATGAAGGTTACAACGGGCCGCGGCAGCGCCAGCAGGTCCCACGAGGATGCAGGTTGCAACGGGCCACGGCAGCGCCAGCAGGTCCCACGAGGATGAAGGTTACAGCGGGCCGCGGCAGCGCCAGCAGGTCCCACGAGGATGAAGGTTACAACGGGCCGCGGCAGCGCCAGCAGGTCCCACGAGGATGAAGGTTACAGCGGGCCGCGGCAGCGCCAGCAGGTCCCACGAGGATGAAGGTTACAGAGGGCCGCGGCAGCGCCAGCAGGCAGGACAATAGTTCACAAGGCAGGGCTGTGGCAGCGCCAACAGTCCGTCAAGGATGAGTTCGTCGCGGTGTCTCTCGACTCCAGGATACAACTGCCTTCCTGTCCTGGGGCTGCCTCAGTTATAGGTCTGGCGCCCTTTGATGTCCGGACCCTCGCTCTTGGAGGTCGGGAGGTCTGGGATGAGGGAGTCCAGACACCCAGCAGGGGGGCGGAGCCAGCGCCCAAGGAGGCTGGGGGTGCTCGGCACCTGGCGGGGGAGAGCCATCGACACTTCGTACTCCCATTGACCTGCCAAGTGGGCCGTTCACCTCCTGGGTGGATGGTGGTGCCGGGATGTCGGGGCCTGGCCAGGCCCAGGGTTGGGGTCGGGCTGAGGCCGCGCGGCCGCGTGGTGCCGTGTCCAAGATGGCGGCTGGGCCGGGCAATGGTGCTGACGGTGGCCCGGGCCCTGTCCTGCGGGGAGGGAGCGAGCCCTTCATGTGGCCTGTCCAACATGCGTCCCCCCAGCTGAAGGCGGGGAGAGTCACCCATCTTCTTGGGGACTTTCCTCGTCGAGGCGGAAAAAGCGGGACAGGCCATCCGCGTTGGCGTGGTCTTGGCCAGGGCGATGTTCCACAGTGAAGTCCATCCCCTGCAGGGAGATGGACCATCGCAATAGTTTGGGGTTCTCCCCCCGCATCTGCATGAGCCATTGCAGGGGCCGATGGTCCGTCTGTACCCGGAAATGGGTTCCGAAGAGGTATGGCCGGAGCTTCTTGAGGGCCCATACCACCGCGAAGGCCTCTCGCTCAATGGTGCTCCAGCGCTGTTCTCGGGGCAGTAGGCGTCTGCTGATGAAGGCCACTGGTTGGTCCACTCCTTCGATGTTCAGTTGGGAGAGGACGGCCCCAATACCATGGTCGGAGGCATCGGTCTGCACGATGAACTCGCGGCTGTAGTCGGGGGCCTGGAGCACAGGAGCGGTGCACATGGCGGCCTTCAGCGTCTCGAAGGCTGCTTGACAGTCGGGAGTCCAGTTGACTCTTTTTGGGTGGTTCTTAGACGTGAGCTCCGTGAGGGGCCCCACAATGCTGCCATAGTCCCTTACAAACCGCCGGTAGTATCCGGTGAGCCCCAGGAAGGCTCGGACCTCGGTTTGTGTCTCGGGGGGTTGCCAGGACTGAATGGCAGCTACCTTGAGTTGGAGGGGGGCCACCAGACCGCTCCCCACTTGGTGTCCGAGGTAGGTCACGGACCCCTGGCCGATTTGGCACTTGCTGGCCTTTATGGTGATCAAACAAAACAAATGCCAATCCTGGGGTTTTGGTTCCAAAGACACTAGAGTTTCTAAAACAAGCTGTTTTGATTCAAGCAAAAACAACCTTGTGAATATTTTAGATGCATTTATTCTTTTTTATGACAATCTCATTTTTCTTGTAAGCACCTTGTTTTACGTGCATGGAAAATGCAAAATACAAAAAAACATACAGTTATATATACATTATATACAAGCAATTAGATCAGGAATTTCAAACACACTTGGCCACTCATTCATACACCATCCATTCTGAACAATAAAACAAACAATATTGAATAACAAAGCGTCCAAGCAACGGAAAGCAATTCAGTCCAAAATATTTCTTTTCATATTTTTGCAAACTAGTTTGAAGTGGGAGTTCTCACAAGATCCCTTGTGTACTCAAATAAATGCAAAAAAAGGATTGGCCAGATGCTGGACGACAAAATGGTCGTCCAGCATCTGGCCAATCCTAGTTTGCAAAAATATGAAAAGAAATATTTTGGACTGAATTGCTTTCCGTTGCTTGAAATTCCTGATCTAATTGCTTGTATATAATGTATATATAACTGTATGTTTTTTTGTATTTTGCATTTTCCATGCACGTAAAACAAGGTGCTTACAAGAAAAATGAGATTGTCATAAAAAAGAATAAATGCATCTAAAATATTCACAAGGTTGTTTTTGCTTGAATCAAAACAGCTTGTTTTAGAAACTCTAGTGTCTTTGGAACCAAAACCCCAGGATTGGCATTTGTTTTGTTTGATTAGTATAGCTGGACTCAGCCTTCCAGAGTAAGGAGTCAAGGCCCTCTTTGATTTTCGGCCTTTATGGTGAGGCCGGCCTGTTGGAGGGCCTGCAGGACCTCTCTGAGGTGGTGGAGGTGATCCGCCCAGTGGCGGCTGTATACCGCGATGTCGTCCAGGTAGGCGGCGCTGAATTCTTCGAGGCCCGCCAATACCTGGTTCACCAGTCTTTGAAAAGTGGCTGGAGCGTTTTTCATGCCGAAGGGCATCACTCTGAAATGGTAGTGCCCATCCGGGGTGGAGAAAGCGGAACGTTCTTGGGCTCTGGGGGTGAGGCCGATCTGCCAGTAGCCCGCTGTCAGGTCGAAGATGCTTAGGTAGCGGGCTGCCCCCATGCGGTCGACTAGTTCATCTGCTCGGGGGATAGGGTGAGCGTCGGTTCGGGTGACCGCGTTCAGACCCCGATAGTCAATGCAGAACCGGAGTTCAGGGGTGGTGCCCGGGGCCGCGGCCTTGGGGACCAGGACGACCGGGCTGGCCCAGGGACTGTCCGAAGGTTCGATGACTCCGAGGGCGAGCATCTTGGAGACTTCTTCTTGGATGCATGTACGTACCCGATCCGGTACTCGGTACGCCCGGTGTCGAACAGGAGGACTGTCCCCCGTGTCCACGTCGTGCAGGCACCAGGAGGTGACTCCGGGTGTGAGAGAGAACAGGTTTGCGAACGGCAGCAGGAGGGCCCGGCAATCTTGACGCTGCTCTGGGGTCAGGGCCTCAGAGAGTCGGACCCCGTCCACCGAACCATCTCTTTCCCGGGTCCTCAGTAGGTCAGGGAGGGGCTCGGAGTCTCCTTCTGCGCCACTGTCGGTAGCCATCAGCAGGCTGAGCTCTGAGCGCACGAAGTGGGGTTTGAGTCGGTTGGCGTGGAGGACCCGGAGGGGGTTCCGGGGGGACTCCAGGTCGATGAGATAGGTGACGGGGCTCCTGCGCTCGATCACCTTGAAGGCCCCCGTCCATTTGTCCTGCAAGGCACATGGTTCGATGGGGGACATCACCCATACCTGCTGACCCGGTTCAAACTCGATGGAGGAGGCATGTTGGTCGTACCACTTCTTCATGTCCTCTTGACTGGCCTCCAGATTGGCTTTAGCGATCTCCCTGAATTTCCGGGTCTGATTACGGAGGGTCAGGAGGTATTTGTAGACGTCCGGAGGGGTCTTTAGGGGGTCCATTTCCCATTCCTCCTTCACTAGGCTGAGAGGCCCGCGAACGGGGTGTCCGTACAGGAGTTCGAAGGGGCTGAAGCCGAGGGACTTCTGGGGGACTTCTCGGTAGGCGAAGAGGAGGCACGGTAGTAGCACGTCCCACTGGCGGCGTAGGGGTTCTTCCAGCCCCATGATCATCCCCTTGAGGGTGCGGTTGAACCGCTCGACCAGTCCGTTCCCCTGGGGGTGATAGGGGGTGGTGAATCGGTAAGTGACTCCGCACTGCTGCCAGAGGGATTTCATATACTTTGAAATAAAGTTCGTACCCCTGTCGCTGACGACTTCCCGGGGGAAGCCCACTCGAGAGAAGATCCCCATCAAGGCTCGACCCACTACTGGGGCTGTTATCGTACGAAGGGGGACCGCCTCAGGATAGCGGGTAGCGTGATCCACCAGGACCAGGATGAAGCGATGTCCTTGTGCTGTTCGGGGGTCCAGGGGCCCCACAATGTCTATTCCCACCCTTTCGAACGGGGTGGTCACCACGGGGAATGGTTGTAGGGGTGCCTTGAGTTTGCGGCCGCTCTTCCCACTGGCCTGGCAGGTCGGGCAGGACCGGCAATGGTTGGATACGTCATTTCTCATTTTGGGCCAAAAAAAGTGAGTCACCAGGCGGTGGTAGGTCTTGTCTTGGCCCAGGTGCCCGGCCAGCGGGACATCATGGGCTAGGTTCAACAGGAAGTCTCTGAAGTGGAGGGGCACCACCAGCACTCGCCCGGCCCCCAGTTCTGCGATTTTCTGTTCGCTGTACAAGAGATCATTGTCCCAATAAACCCAGTGGGCCCCGGTGGTGTCTCCTTGGCTCTGGGCGAGCGCTTGCTGTCGCAATCCCTCGAGGGAGGGGCAGGTCTTTTGCTCCTGCCGGAATTGTTCCTGGGTGGGCTCCCCTTCTTGACGCCACTGAGCCAGGTCGGGAAGCTCGGGGGGCTGTGTGGACCCCTCTGGGGTGGGGTCCGGGTGGTCGGTCTGGAGGAAGTCTTCTTCTGGAGTGATCGAGGGCGGAGGTGCTGCCCATTCTGGTTCTTCTGGTCTAGGGATGGTGCGGGTGGCCATGGACCGGGTGGTTACGCACGCCCAGTCCGGGAGACCCAACATCCCCAGATGCTCTCTTCTTTCCACAGCGGCCCACGGGGAGCTCTCGAGATCGTTCCCCAGGAGGCAGTCTACGGGGGCATCATCACGGACAGTTACTTTCAGCATGCCGGACACTCCTCCCCATTCGAAGGGGACGCAGGCCATCCGACACAGGCTCTCTGAGTTATCTGCCGATCGGACGGGGCAAAGTACGTTTGGTAGGATTTGTTCCGGGGTTACCAGGTGACAGCGGACGGCCGTCACACTGGCCCCGGTGTCACGCAGGGCCTCGGCCTTGCGCCCATTGATGCTCACCCATTGGCTGTACTTCCGAGTGTTGGCGGGCAGGGGAGTCCGCGGGACCATGTCTCTTCCTCCTAGGCATGCCAGGGTCATGGCGGCGGGTTCCCACTCGAACTGCTCCGACTCATAGGTCTCCGTGTCTTCGGAGACTTGTTCTTCTCCCAGGGCGGCGGCCGCCATTTGGCGGGGCCCGGGGGCCTGGTTCTTCGGGCAGGTCGGGTCACTGGCATAGTGGCCGACTCGCTGGCATCGATGACACGTCACGTTAGCTCGGAACCCCGGGCGCATCGGGGGGTTTCCCCGGCCTGCTGGGGCCGGGGTGGCATTAGTGGGTGCGGCCGGGGCGGCGTCTCTGCCCCGGCCCGGGCCTCCTCCTCCTCCTCGGGGACGATGGTGACCTTGGTTGGTTCTGTTCTGCTCATTCGGCCCACTCCGGGCCACTCGGGTGCTCTCCCACCGGTCAGCCTCGGTGGCGAGCTGCCGGGGTTCAGTCAATTTACTGTCGAGGAGGTGCTGCCTGAGCTCGACAAAGCAGTTGTTGGAGAGGTGCTCCCACACAATGAGATTGAAGAGTTGTTCGTAAGTGGTTACGTTGTTACCCTTGATCCACCCCTCGAAGGCTCGGCTGAAATAGTTCACGTATTCCAACCACGTCGTACCTGGGATCCGGGTGCAGTTGCGGAACCTCTGGCGGTACATTTCGGGTGTAAGTCCATATCGACTGAGGAGGGCGGCCTTCATGTGGTCATAGGACGTCATTTGATGGTCCGGAAGTTGCAGCAGGGCATCACGACCCTCGTTGACGAATCTCCCCCATAGACCGGCTCCCCAGTCACTTCGAGCGACCCGGTGGGCGGTCATGGCAATCTCATAGGCCTTGAACCACTGCTGTATGTCGTCGTTCCGGTG
This sequence comes from Lissotriton helveticus, assembly GCF_964261635.1. Lineage (NCBI taxonomy): Eukaryota > Metazoa > Chordata > Amphibia > Caudata > Salamandridae > Lissotriton > Lissotriton helveticus. Next base: position 497,242,055 of record NC_136060.1, read on the forward strand.
ATATTCTCGGACCACATCCTTGGCGATGTGGACCTTCTGCTCGGTAGGACCCGGGGAGTGCGGTTGCTCGGGCACCCCTAGGTTTTTGTTCAGTTTGCGTATTTCTATCTCCGCTAGTTTGCACTCGTGCTCATATGCCAGTCTTTTTTCTTCGAGGTCTCTCTGTCTCTGTTTTTCCTCTTGCTCTTCTCTGAGCCGTAAGTGTTCTAACTTTATTTTTTGTTCCGCCAGTTTCAATTCTCCGTCTAATCTGAGTCGTGCCAAGTCTAACTCGTGTAATCTATTTTTTTTCCGCTCTTGGATCTCTTCATGGGAGGGGCCTGTTCTCCGTTCCTCCGTCCGGGTGGTGTTGACTTCCGGGGCTGCGGGGTCCCGGGGGGTTGCGGTATTTGTCTCTGTCCAGGCCTCTAGGGCGTTTTTGAAGTCTTCTTTTGTGCTTAGCCCGGTGGTAGCAATGCCTAAGTCCATGCAAAATTGTTTGAGCTCTCGGTGGTTGTATTCTTCCAGCTTTTCCATCTGGAACTTCTCCGCCGATCCGCTCTCTTTGGTCGTCATTGTGGTTTTAGTCGTAGGGTGAGTTACTGTCTGTACGGTACGCGTTGGTTCGGATCGCGCCGCTAGCCACCAAGGCTGACCGGTGGGAGAGCACCCGAGTGGCCCGGAGTGGGCCGAATGAGCAGAACAGAACCAACCAAGGTCACCATCGTCCCCGAGGAGGAGGAGGAGGCCCGGGCCGGGGCAGAGACGCCGCCCCGGCCACACCCACTAACGCCACCCCGGCCCCAGCAGGCCGGGGAAACCCCCCGATGCGCCCGGGGTTCCGAGCTAACGTGACGTGTCATCGATGCCAGCGAGTCGGCCACTATGCCAGTGACCCGACCTGCCCGAAGAACCAGGCCCCCGGGCCCCGCCAAATGGCGGCCGCCGCCCTGGGAGAAGAACAAGTCTCCGAAGACACGGAGACCTATGAGTCGGAGCAGTTCGAGTGGGAACCCGCCGCCATGACCCTGGCATGCCTAGGAGGAAGAGACATGGTCCCGCGGACTCCCCTGCCCGCCAACACTCGGAAGTACAGCCAATGGGTGAGCATCAATGGGCGCAAGGCCGAGGCCCTGCGTGACACCGGGGCCAGTGTGACGGCCGTCCGCTGTCACCTGGTAACCCCGGAACAAATCCTACCAAACGTACTTTGCCCCGTCCGATCGGCAGATAACTCAGAGAGCCTGTGTCGGATGGCCTGCGTCCCATTCGAATGGGGAGGAGTGTCCGGCATGCTGAAAGTAACTGTCCGTGACGATGCCCCCGTAGACTGCCTCCAGGCAACTTCCCCCCCACAGATGGACACCACACAAAGATTAGGGTAACACCTTTTATAGGCACTTTGGGTAGTAGTGTGGCACGATACAAGGCGATCAGGACACGATGATCCTCTCAATTCTAGTCTCTAGTAAGGGAAGGGGGTAGCGGGACAGTTTTGGTACCCACGGGTACGGGTGTGTAACGGTGATAGCTCACAATCCTCGAGCTCGGTGTTCGGATGGGTCAGACCGCGGCAGCGCCGGCAGGTCCCGAAGAGGTCGTAGATGGCAACGGGCCGCGGCAGCGCCAGCAGGTCCCAACGAGGATGAAGGTTACAACGGGCCGCAGCAGCGCCAGCAGGTCCCACGAGAATGCAGGTTGCAACGGGCCGCGGCAGCGCCAGCAGGTCCCAACGAGGATGAAGGTTACAACGGGCCGCGGCAGCGCCAGCAGGTCCCACGAGGATGCAGGTTGCAACGGGCCGCGGCAGCGCCAGCAGGTCCCACGAGGATGAAGGTTACAGCGGGCCGCGGCAGCGCCAGCAGGTCCCACGAGGATGAAGGTTACAACGGGCCGCGGCAGCGCCAGCAGGTCCCACGAGGATGAAGGTTACAGCGGGCCGCGGCAGCGCCAGCAGGTCCCACGAGGATGAAGGTTACAGAGGGCCGCGGCAGCGCCAGCAGGCAGGACAATAGTTCACAAGGCAGGGCTGTGGCAGCGCCAACAGTCCGTCAAGGATGAGTTCGTCGCGGTGTCTCTCGACTCCAGGATACAACTGCCTTCCTGTCCTGGGGCTGCCTCAGTTATAGGTCTGGCGCCCTTTGATGTCCGGACCCTCGCTCTTGGAGGTCGGGAGGTCTGGGATGAGGGAGTCCAGACACCCAGCAGGGGGGCGGAGCCAGCGCCCAAGGAGGCTGGGGGTGCTCGGCACCTGGCGGGGGAGAGCCATCGACACTTCGTACTCCCATTGACCTGCCAAGTGGGCCGTTCACCTCCTGGGTGGAGGGTGGTGCCGGGATGTCGGGGCCTGGCCAGGCCCAGGGTTGGGGTCGGGCTGAGGCCGCGCGGCCGCGTGGTGCCGTGTCCAAGATGGCGGCTGGGCCGGGCAATGGTGCTGACGGTGGCCCGGGCCCTGTCCTGCGGGGAGGGAGTGAGCCCTTCATGTGGCCTGTCCAACACTCTTCACACTGCACCAGGGAGCCGCTCCTGCACCCTTGAAGCTGCACCAGGGTGCCGCTCCTGCTCTCTTGAAGCTGCATCAGTGTGTCTTTTCCGTGCTCTTGACACTGCACCAGGGAGTCGGTCCTGCACTCTTGAAGCTGCATCAGTGTGTCTTTCTGTGCTCTTGACACTGCACCAGGGAGTCGCTCCTGCACTCTTGAAGCTGCATCAGTGTGTCTTTTCTGTGCTCTTGACACTGCACCAGGGAGTCGCTCCTGCACTCTTGAAGCTGCATCAGTGAGTCTTTTCGTGCTCTTTACACTGCACCAGGGAGCCGCTCCGGCACTCTTGAAGCTGCACCAGTGGGTCTTTTCCGTGCTCTTCAGACTGCACCAGGGAGCCTCTCCTGCACTCTTGAAGCTGCACCAGTGTGTCTTTTCCGTGCTCTTCACACTGCACCAGAGAGCCTCTACTGCACTCTTGAAGCTGAACCAGTGAGTCTTTTCCATGTTCTTGACACTGCACCAGGGATCCGCGGCTCCTGCACTCTTAAAGCTGCACCAGTGGGTCTTTTCCGTGCTCTTCACACTGCACCAGGGATCCGCGGCTCATGCACTCTTGAAGCTGCACCAGTGGGTCTTTTCCGTGCTCTTCACACTGCATCAGGGAGCCGCTCCTGCACTCTTGAAGCTGCACCAGTGGGTCTTTTCCGTGCTCTTCACACTGCACCAGGGATCCGCGGCTCCTGCACTCTTGAATCTGAACCAGTGAGTCTTTTCCGTGTTCTTGACACTGCACCAGGGATCCGCGGCTCCTGCACTCTTGAAGCTGCACCAGTGGGTCTTTTCCGTGCTCTTCACACTGCACCAGGGATTCGCGGCTCATGCACTCTTGAAGCTGAACCAGTGGGTCTTTTCCGCGCTCTTCACACTGCACCAGGTAGCCGCTCCTGCACTCTTGAAGCTGCACCAGGGAGTCTTTTCCATGCTCTTCACACTGCACCAGGGAGCCGCTCCTGTACTCTTGAAGCTGAACCAGTGTGTCTTTTCCGTGTTCTTGACACTGCACCAGGGAGCCGCTCCTGCACTCTTGAAGCTGAACCAGTGAGTCTTTTCCGTGTTCTTGACACTGTACCAGGGATCCGCGGCTCCTGCACTCTTGAAGCTGCACCAGTGTGTCTTTTCCGTGCTCTTCAAACTGCACCAGAGAGCATCTACTGCACTCTTGAAGCTAAACCAGTGAGTCTTTTCCATGTTTTTGACACTGTACCAGGGATCCGCGGCTCCTGCACTCTTAAAGCTGCACCAGTGGGTCTTTTTCGTGTTCTTGACACTGCACCAGGGATCCGCGGCTCCTGCACTTTTAAAGTTGCACCAGTGGGTCTTTTCCGTGCTCTTCACACTGCACCAGGGATCCGCGGCTCATGCACTCTTTAAGCTGCACCAGTGGGTCTTTTCCGTGCCCTTCACACTGCACCAGGGAGCCGCTCCTGCACTCTTGAAGCTGCACCAGTGGGTCTTTTCCATGCTCTTCACACTGCACCAGGGAGCCGCTCCTGCACTCTTGAAGCTGCACCAGTGTGTCTTTTCCGTGCTCTTCACACTGCACCAGGGAGTCGCTCCTGCACTCTTGAAGCTGCACCAGTGAGTCTTTTCGTGCTCTTTACACTGCACCAGGGAGCCGCTCCGGCACTCTTGAAGCTGCACCAGTGGGTCTTTTCCGTGCTCTTCAGACTGCACCAGGGAGCCTCTCCTGCACTCTTGAAGCTGCACCAGTGTGTCTTTTCCGTGCTCTTCACACTGCACCAGAGAGCCTCTACTACACTCTTGAAGCTGAACCAGTGAGTCTTTTCCATGTTCTTGACACTGCACCAGGGATCCGCGGCTCCTGCACTCTTAAAGCTGCACCAGTGGGTCTTTTCCGTGCTCTTCACACTGCACCAGGGATCCGCGGCTCATGCACTCTTGAAGCTGCACCAGTGGGTCTTTTCCGTGCTCTTCACACTGCACTAGGGAGCCTCTCCTGCACTCTTGAAGCTGCACCAGTGGGTCTTTTCCGTGCTCTTCACACTGCATCAGGGAGCCGCTCCTGCACTCTTGAAGCTGCACCAGTGGGTCTTTTCCGTGCTCTTCACACTGCACCAGGGAGCCTCTCCTGCACTCGTGGCGGGATGCCTGGCTTTCACCATGTGGATACCCTGCCGGGGTATCTCACAGGGGAATAGCAGGACGGGTTCCCTAAGCAAGCGCCTTGAGACCCCTGGGTGATTTGTGCGCTATATAAATCGAAATACATACATACATACATACATACATACACTCTTGAATCTGAACCAGTGAGTCTTTTCCGTGTTCTTGACACTGCACCAGGGATCCGCGGCTCCTGCACTCTTGAAGCTGCACCAGTGGGTCTTTTCCGTGCTCTTCACACTGCACCAGGGATTCGCGGCTCATGCACTCTTGAAGCTGAACCAGTGGGTCTTTTCCGTGCTCTTCACACTGCACCAGGGAGCCGCTCCTGCACTCTTGAAGCTGCACCAGTTGTTATTTTCCATACTCTTGACACTGCACCAGGGAGCCGCTCCTGCACTCTTGAATCTGCACCAGGGAGTCTTTTCCGTGCTCTTCACACTGCACCAGGGAGCCGCTCCTGTACTCTTGAAGCTGCACCAGTGAGTCTTTTCCGTGTTCTTGACACTGCACCAGGGAGCCGCTCCTGCACTCTTGAAGCTGAACCAGTGAGTCTTTTCCGTGTTCTTGACACTGCACCAGGGAGCCGCTCCTGCACTCTTGAAGCTGCACCTGTGGGTCTTTTCCATCCTCTTCACACTGCACCAGGGAGCCGCTCCTGCACTCTTGAAGCTGCACCTGTGGGTCTTTTCCATGCTCTTCACACTGCACCATGGAGCCGCTCCTGCACTCTTGAAGCTGCACCAGTGTGTCTTTTCCGTGCTCTTCACACTGCACCAGAGAGCATCTACTGCACTCTTGAAGCTAAACCAGTGAGTCTTTTCCACGTTTTTGACACTGTACCAGGGATCCGCGGCTCCTGCACTCTTAAAGCTGCACCAGTGGGTCTTTTCCGTGCTCTTCACACTGCACCAGGGATCCACGGCTCATGCACTCTTGAAGCTGCACCAGTGGGTCTTTTTCGTGCTCTTGACACTGCACCAGGGATCCGCGGCTCCTGCACTTTTAAAGTTGCACCAGTGGGTCTTTTCCGTGCTCTTCACACTGCACCAGGGATCCACGGCTCATGCACTCTTGAAGCTGCATCAGTGGGTCTTTTTCGTGTTCTTGACACTGCACCAGGGATCCGCGGCTCCTGCACTTTTAAAGTTGCACCAGTGGGTCTTTTCCGTGCTCTTCACACTGCACCAGGGATCCGCGGCTCATGCACTCTTGAAGCTGCACCAGTGGGTCTTTTTCGTGTTCTTGACACTGCACCAGGGATCCGCGGCTCCTGCACTTTTAAAGTTGCACCAGTGGGTCTTTTCCGTGCTCTTCACACTGCACCAGGGATCCGCGGCTCATGCACTCTTGAAGCTGCACCAGTGGGTCTTTTCCGTGCTCTTCACACTGCACCAGGGAGCCGCTCCTGCACTCTTGAAGCTGCACCAGTGGGTCTTTTCCATGCTCTTCACACTGCACCAGGGAGCCTCTCCTGCACTCTTGAATCTGAACCAGGGAGTCTTTTCCGTGCTCTTCACACTGCACCAGGGAGCCGCTCCTGCACTCTTGAAGCTGAACCAGTGAGTCTTTTCCGTGCTCTTGACACTGCACCAGGGAGCAGCTCTTGCACTCTTGAAGCTGAACCAGTGAGTCTTTTCCGTGCTCTTGACACTGCACCAGGGAGCCGCTCCTGCACTCTTGAAGCTGCATCAGGGAGCCGCTCCTGCACTCTTGAAGCTGCACCAGGGAGTTGTCCTGCACTCTTGAAGCTGCACCACTGGGTCTTTTTCATGCTCTTCACACTGCACCAGGGAGCCGCTCCTGCACTCTTGAAGCTGCACCAGGGTGCTGCTCCTGCTCTCTTGAAGCTGCATCAGTGTGTCTTTTCCATGCTCTTGACACTGCACCAGGGAGTCGCTCCTGCACTCTTGAAGCTGCATCAGTGTGTCTTTTCCGTGCTCTTCACACTGCACCAGGGAGTCGCTCCTGCACTCTTGAAGCTGCACCAGTGAGTCTTTTTGTGCTCTTGACACTGCACCAGGGAGTCGCTCCAGCACTCTTGAAGCTGCACCAGTGAGTCTTTTCTGTGCTCTTCACACTGCACCAGGGAGCCGCTCCTGCACTCTTGAAGCTGCACCAGTGGATCTTTTCCGTGCTCTTTACACTGCACCAGGGAGCCGCTCCGGCACTCTTGAAGCTGCACCAGTGAGTCTTTTCCGTGTTCTTGACACTGCACCAGGGATCCGCGGCTCCTGCACTCTTGAAGCTGCACCAGTGGGTCTTTTCCGTGCTCTTCACACTGCACCAGGGATCTGCGGCTCATGCACTCTTGAAGCTGAACCAGTGGGTCTTTTCCGTGCTCTTCACACTGCACTAGGGAGCCGCTCCGGCACTCTTGAATCTGCACCAGTGAGTCTTTTCATGCTCTTCACACTGCACCAGGGAGCCGCTCCTGCACTCTTGAATCTGCACCAAGGAGTCTTTTCCGTGCTCTTCACACTGCACCAGGGAGCCGCTCCTGCACTCTTGAATCTGCACCAGGGAGTCTTTTCATGCTCTTCACACTGCACCAGGGAGCCGCTCCTGCACTCTTGAATCTGCACCAGGGAGTCTTTTCCGTGCTCTTCACACTGCACCAGGGAGCCGCTCCTGCACTCTTGAAGCTGAACCAGTGAGTCTTTTCCGTGTTCTTGACACTGCACCAGGGAGCCGCTCCTGCACTCTAGAAGCTGCACAAGGGAGTCTTTTCCATCCTCTTCACACTGCACCAGGGAGCCGCTCCTGCACTCTTGAATCTGCACCAAGCAGTCTTTTCCGTGCTCTTCACACTGCACCAGGGAGCCGCTCCTGCACTCTTGAATCTGCACCAGGGAGTCTTTTCATGCTCTTCACACTGCACCAGGGAGCCGCTCCTGCACTCTTGAATCTGCACCAGGGAGTCTTTTCCGTGCTCTTCACACTGCACCAGGGAGCCGCTCCTGCACTCTTGAAGCTGAACCAGTGAGTCTTTTCCGTGTTCTTGACACTGCACCAGGGAGCCGCTCCTGCACTCTAGAAGCTGCACAAGGGAGTCTTTTCCATCCTCTTCACACTGCACCAGGGAGCCGCTCCTGCACTCTTGAAGCTGCAGCAGTGGGTCTTTTCCATGCTCTTCATACTGCACCAGGGAGCCGCTCCTGCACTCTTGAAGCTGCACCAGTGTGTCTTTTCTGTGCCCTTCACACTGCACCAGGGAGCCGCTCCTGCACTCTTGAAGCTGAACCAGTGAGTCTTTTCCGTGTTCTTGACACTGTACCAGGCATCCGCGGCTCCTGCACTCCTGAAGCTGCACCAGTGGGTCTTTTCCATGCTCTTCACACTGCACCAGGGATCCGCGGCTCATGCACTCTTGAAGCTGCACCAGTGGGTCTTTTCCATACTCTTAACACTGCACCAGGGAGCCGCTCCTGCACTCTTGAAGTTGCACCAGTGGGTCTTTTCCATACTCTTGACACTGCACCAGGGAGGCTCTCCTGCACTCTTGAAGCTGAACCAGTGAGTCTTTTCCTTGCTCTTGACACTGCACCAGGGAGCCGCTCCTGCACTCTAGAAGCTGCACCAGGGAGTCTTTTCCACACTCTTCACACTGCACCAGGGAGCCGCTCCTGCACTCTTGAAGCTGCACCAGTGGGTCTTTTCCATGCTAATGACACTGCACCAGGGAGCCGCTCCTGCACTCTTGAATCTGCACCAGGGAGTCTTTTCCGTGCTCTTCACACTGCACCAGGGAGCCGCTCCTGTACTCTAGAAGCTGCACCACTGGGTCATTTTCATGCTCTTCACACTGCACCAGGGAGCCGCTCCTGCACTCTTGAAGCTGCACCAGTGGGTCTTTTCCATGCTCTTCACACTGCACCAGGGAGCCGCTCCTGCACTCTTGAAGCTGAACCAGTGAGTCTTTTCCGTGCTCTTGACACTGCACCAGGGAGCCGCTCCTGCACTCTAGAAGCTGCACCACTGGGTCTTTTCCATGCTAATGACACTGCACCAGGGAGCCGCTCCTGCACTCTTGAATCTGCACCAGGGAGTCTTTTCGTGCTCTTCACACTGCACCAGGGAGCCGCTCCTGCACTCTTGAATCTGAACCAGTGAGTCTTTTCCGTGCTCTTCACACTGCACCAGGGAGCCGCTCCTGCACTCTTGAATCTGCACCAGGGAGTCTTTTCCATGCTCTTCACACTGCACCAGGGAGCCGCTCCTGCACTCTAGAAGCTGCACCACTGGGTCTTTTTCATGCTCTTCACACTGCACCAGGGAGCCGCTCCTGCACTCTTGAAGCTGAACCAGTGAGTCTTTTCCGTGCTCTCGACTCTGCACCAGGGAGCTGCTCCTGCACTCTTGAATCTGCACCAGGGAGTCTTTTCCGTGCTCTTCACACTGCACCAGGGATCCGCGGCTCATGCACTCTTTAAGCTGCACCAGTGGGTCTTTTCCGTGCTCTTCACACTGCACCAGGGAGCCGCTCCTGCACTCTTGAAGCTGCACCAGTGGGTCTTTTCCATGCTCTTGACACTGCACCAGGGAGCCGCTCCTGCACTCTTGAATCTGCACCAGGGAGTCTTTTCCGTGCTCTTCACACTGCACCAGGGAGCCGCTCCTGCACTCTTGAAGCTGAACCAGTGAGTCTTTTCCGTGTTCTTGACACTGCACCAGGGAGCCGCTCCTGCACTCTAGAAGCTGCACCAGGGAGTCTTTTCCATGCTCTTCACACTGCACCAGAGAGCATCTACTGCACTCTTGAAGCTGCACCAGTGGGTCTTTTCCGTGCTCTTCAGACTGCACCAGGGAGCCTCTCCTGCACTCTTGAAGCTGCACCAGTTTGTCTTTTCCGTGCTCTTCACACTGCACCAGAGAGCCTCTACTGCACTCTTGAAGCTGAACCAGTGAGTCTTTTCCATGTTCTTGACACTGCACCAGGGATCCGCGGCTCCTGCACTCTTAAAGCTGCACCAGTGGGTCTTTTCCGTGCTCTTCACACTGCACCAGGGATCCGCGGCTCATGCACTCTTGAAGCTGCACCAGTGGGTCTTTTCCGTGCTCTTCACACTGCATCAGGGAGCCGCTCCTGCACTCTTGAAGCTGCACCAGTGGGTCTTTTCCGTGCTCTTCACACTGCACCAGGGATCCGCGGCTCCTGCACTCTTGAATCTGAACCAGTGAGTCTTTTCCGTGTTCTTGACACTGCACCAGGGATCCGCGGCTCCTGCACTCTTGAAGCTGCACCAGTGGGTCTTTTCCGTGCTCTTCACACTGCACCAGGGATTCGCGGCTCATGCACTCTTGAAGCTGAACCAGTGGGTCTTTTCCGCGCTCTTCACACTGCACCAGGTAGCCGCTCCTGCACTCTTGAAGCTGCACCAGGGAGTCTTTTCCGTGCTCTTCACACTGCACCAGGGAGCCGCTCCTGTACTCTTGAAGCTGAACCAGTGAGTCTTTTCCGTGTTCTTGACACTGCACCAGGGAGCCGCTCCTGCACTCTTGAAGCTGAACCAGTGAGTCTTTTCCGTGTTCTTGACACTGTACCAGGGATCCGCGGCTCCTGCACTCTTGAAGCTGCACCAGTGTGTCTTTTCCGTGCTCTTCACACTGCACCAGAGAGCATCTACTGCACTCTTGAAGCTAAACCAGTGAGTCTTTTCCATGTTTTTGACACTGTACCAGGGATCCGCGGCTCCTGCACTCTTAAAGCTGCACCAGTGGGTCTTTTTCGTGTTCTTGACACTGCACCAGGGATCCGCGGCTCCTGCACTTTTAAAGTTGCACCAGTGGGTCTTTTCCGTGCTCTTCACACTGCACCAGGGATCCGCGGCTCATGCACTCTTTAAGCTGCACCAGTGGGTCTTTTCCGTGCTCTTCACACTGCACCAGGGAGCCGCTCCTGCACTCTTGAAGCTGCACCAGTGGGTCTTTTCCATGCTCTTCACACTGCACCAGGGAGCCGCTCCTGCACTCTTGAAGCTGCACCAGTCTGTCTTTTCCGTGCTCTTCACACTGCACCAGGGAGTCGCTCCTGCACTCTTGAAGCTGCACCAGTGAGTCTTTTCGTGCTCTTTACACTGCACCAGGGAGCCGCTCCGGCACTCTTGAAGCTGCACCAGTGGGTCTTTTCCGTGCTCTTCAGACTGCACCAGGGAGCCTCTCCTGCACTCTTGAAGCTGCACCAGTGTGTCTTTTCCGTGCTCTTCACACTCCACCAGAGAGCCTCTACTACACTCTTGAAGCTGAACCAGTGAGTCTTTTCCGTGTTCTTGACACTGCACCAGGGATCCGCGGCTCCTGCACTCTTAAAGCTGCACCAGTGGGTCTTTTCCGTGCTCTTCACACTGCACCAGGGATCCGCGGCTCATGCACTCTTGAAGCTGCACCAGTGGGTCTTTTCCGTGCTCTTCACACTGCACCAGGGAGCCTCTCCTGCACTCTTGAAGCTGCACCAGTGGGTCTTTTCCGTGCTCTTCACACTGCATCAGGGAGCCGCTCCTGCACTCTTGAAGCTGCACCAGTGGGTCTTTTCCGTGCTCTTCACACTGCACCAGGGAGCCTCTCCTGCACTCTTGAATCTGAACCAGTGAGTCTTTTCCGTGTTCTTGACACTGCACCAGGGATCCGCGGCTCCTGCACTCTTGAAGCTGCACCAGTGGGTCTTTTCCGTGCTCTTCACACTGCACCAGGGATTCGCGGCTTATGCACTCTTGAAGCTGAACCTGTGGGTCTTTTCCGTGCTCTTCACACTGCACCAGGGAGCCGCTCCTGCACTCTTGAAGCTGCACCAGTTGTTATTTTCCATACTCTTGACACTGCACCAGGGAGCCGCTCCTGCACTCTTGAATCTGCACCAGGGAGTCTTTTCCGTGCTCTTCACACTGCACCAGGGAGCCGCTCCTGTACTCTTGAAGCTGCACCAGTGAGTCTTTTCCGTGTTCTTGACACTGCACCAGGGAGCCGCTCCTGCACTCTTGAAGCTGAACCAGTGAGTCTTTTCCGTGTTCTTGACACTGCACCAGGGAGCCGCTCCTGCACTCTTGAAGCTGCACCTGTGGGTCTTTTCCATCCTCTTCACACTGCACCAGGGAGCCGCTCCTGCACTCTTGAAGCTGCACCTGTGGGTCTTTTCCATGCTCTTCACACTGTACCATGGAGCCGCTCCTGCACTCTTGAAGCTGCACCAGTGTGTCTTTTCCGTGCTCTTCACAATGCACCAGAGAGCATCTACTGCACTCTTGAAGCTAAACCAGTGAGTCTTTTCCATGTTTTTGACACTGTACCAGGGATCCGCGGCTCCTGCACTCTTAAAGCTGCACCAGTGGGTCTTTTCCGTGCTCTTCACACTGCACCAGGGATCCACGGCTCATGCACTCTTGAAGCTGCACCAGTGGGTCTTTTTCGTGCTCTTGACACTGCACCAGGGATCCGCGGCTCCTGCACTTTTAAAGTTGCACCAGTGGGTCTTTTCCGTGCTCTTCACACTGCACCAGGGATCCACGGCTCATGCACTCTTGAAGCTGCATCAGTGGGTCTTTTTCGTGTTCTTGACACTGCACCAGGGATCCGCGGCTCCTGCACTTTTAAAGTTGCACCAGTGGGTTTTTTCCGTGCTCTTCAAACTGCACCAGGGATCCGCGGCTCATACACTCTTGAAGCTGCACCAGTGGGTCTTTTTCGTGTTCTTGACACTGCACCAGGGATCCGCGGCTCCTGCACTTTTAAAGTTGCACCAGTGGGTCTTTTCCGTGCTCTTCACACTGCACCAGGGATCCGCGGCTCATGCACTCTTGAAGCTGCACCAGTGGGTCTTTTCCGTGCTCTTCACACTGCACCAGGGAGCCGCTCCTGCACTCTTGAAGCTGCACCAGTGGGTCTTTTCCATGCTCTTCACACTGCACCAGGGAGCCTCTCCTGCACTCTTGAATCTGAACCAGGGAGTCTTTTCCGTGCTCTTCACACTGCACCAGGGAGCCGCTCCTGCACTCTTGAAGCTGAACCAGTGAGTCTTTTCCGTGCTCTTGACACTGCACCAGGGAGCAGCTCTTGCACTCTTGAAGCTGAACCAGTGAGTCTTTTCCGTGCTCTTGACACTGCACCAGGGAGCCGCTCCTGCACTCTTGAAGCTGCATCAGGGAGCCGCTCCTGCACTCTTGAAGCTGCACCAGGGAGTCGCTCCTGCACTCTTGAAGCTGAACCACTGGGTCTTTTTCATGCTCTTCACACTGCACCAGGGAGCCGCTCCTGCACTCTTGAAGCTGCACCAGGGTGCTGCTCCTGCTCTCTTGAAGCTGCATCAGTGTGTCTTTTCCATGCTCTTGACACTGCACCAGGGAGTCGCTCCTGCACTCTTGAAGCTGCACCAGTGAGTCTTTTTGTGCTCTTGACACTGCACCAGGGAGTCGCTCCAGCACTCTTGAAGCTGCACCAGTGAGTCTTTTCTGTGCTCTTCACACTGCACCAGGGAGCCGCTCCTGCACTCTTGAAGCTGCACCAGTGGATCTTTTCCGTGCTCTTTACACTGCACCAGGGAGCCGCTCCGGCACTCTTGAAGCTGCACCAGTGAGTCTTTTCCGTGTTCTTGACACTGCACCAGGGATCCGCGGCTCCTGCACTCTTGAAGCTGCACCAGTGGGTCTTTTCCGTGCTCTTCACACTGCACCAGGGATCTGCGGCTCATGCACTCTTGAAGCTGAACCAGTGGGTCTTTTCCGTGCTCTTCACACTGCACTAGGGAGCCGCTCCTGCACTCTTGAATCTGCACCAGTGAGTCTTTTCATGCTCTTCACACTGCACCAGGGAGCCGCTCCTGCACTCTTGAATCTGCACCAAGGAGTCTTTTCCGTGCTCTTCACACTGCACCAGGGAGCCGCTCCTGCACTCTTGAATCTGCACCAGGGAGTCTTTTCATGCTCTTCACACTGCACCAGGGAGCCGCTCCTGCACTCTTGAATCTGCACCAGGGAGTCTTTTCCGTGCTCTTCACACTGCACCAGGGAGCCGCTCCTGCACTCTTGAAGCTGAACCAGTGAGTCTTTTCCGTGTTCTGGACACTGCACCAGGGAGCCGCTCCTGCACTCTAGAAGCTGCACAAGGGAGTCTTTTCCATCCTCTTCACACTGCACCAGGGAGCCGCTCCTGCACTCTTGAATCTGCACCAAGGAGTCTTTTCCGTGCTCTTCACACTGCACCAGGGAGCCGCTCCTGCACTCTTGAATCTGCACCAGGGAGTCTTTTCATGCTCTTCACACTGCACCAGGGAGCCGCTCCTGCACTCTTGAATCTGCACCAGGGAGTCTTTTCCGTGCTCTTCACACTGCACCAGGGAGCCGCTCCTGCACTCTTGAAGCTGAACCAGTGAGTCTTTTCCGTGTTCTTGACACTGCACCAGGGAGCCGCTCCTGCACTCTAGAAGCTGCACAAGGGAGTCTTTTCCATCCTCTTCACACTGCACCAGGGAGCCGCTCCTGCACTCTTGAAGCTGCAGCAGTGGGTCTTTTCCATGCTCTTCACACTGCACCAGGGAGCCGCTCCTGCACTCTTGAAGCTGCACCAGTGTGTCTTGTCTGTGCCCTTCACACTGCACCAGGGAGCCGCTCCTGCACTCTTGAAGCTGAACCAGTGAGTCTTTTCCGTGTTCTTGACACTGTACCAGGCATCCGCGGCTCCTGCACTCCTGAAGCTGCACCAGTGGGTCTTTTCCATGCTCTTCACACTGCACCAGGGATCCGCGGCTCATGCACTCTTGAAGCTGCACCAGTGGGTCTTTTCCATACTCTTGACACTGCACCAGGGAGGCTCTCCTGCACTCTTGAAGCTGAACCAGTGAGTCTTTTCCGTGCTCTTGACACTGCACCAGGGAGCCGCTCCTGCACTCTAGAAGCTGCACATGGGAGTCTTTTCCATACTCTTCACACTGCACCAGGGAGCCGCTCCTGCACTCTTGAAGCTGCACCAGTGGGTCTTTTCCATGCTAATGACACTGCACCAGGGAGCCGCTCCTGCACTCTTGAATCTGCACCAGGGAGTCTTTTCCGTGCTCTTCACACTGCACCAGGGAGCCGCTCCTGTACTCTAGAAGCTGCACCACTGGGTCTTTTTCATGCTCTTCACACTGCACCAGGGAGCCGCTCCTGCACTCTTGAAGCTGCACCAGTGGGTCTTTTCCATGCTCTTCACACTGCACCAGGGAGCCGCTCCTGCACTCTTGAAGCTGAACCAGTGAGTCTTTTCCGTGCTCTTGACACTGCACCAGGGAGCCGCTCCTGCACTCTAGAAGCTGCACCACTGGGTCTTTTCCATGCTAATGACACTGCACCAGGGAGCCGCTCCTGCACTCTTGAATCTGCACAAGGGAGTCTTTTCGTGCTCTTCACACTGCACCAGGGAGCCGCTCCTGCACTCTTGAATCTGAACCAGTGAGTCTTTTCCGTGCTCTTCACACTGCACCAGGGAGCCGCTCCTGCACTCTTGAATCTGCACCAGGGAGTCTTTTCCGTGCTCTTCACACTGCACCAGGGAGCCGCTCCTGCACTCTAGAAGCTGCACCACTGGGTCTTTTTCATGCTCTTCACACTGCACCAGGGAGCCGCTCCTGCACTCTTGAAGCTGAACCAGTGAGTCTTTTCCGTGCTCTCGACTCTGCACCAGGGAGCTGCTCCTGCACTCTTGAATCTGCACCAGGGAGTCTTTTCCGTGCTCTTCACACTGCACCAGGGATCCGCGGCTCATGCACTCTTTAAGCTGCACCAGTGGGTCTTTTCCGTGCTCTTCACACTGCACCAGGGAGCCGCTCCTGCACTCTTGAAGCTGCACCAGTGGGTCTTTTCCATGCTCTTGACACTGCACCAGGGAGCCGCTCCTGCACTCTTGAATCTGCACCAGGGAGTCTTTTCCGTGCTCTTCACACTGCACCAGGGAGCGGCTCCTGCACTCTTGAAGCTGCACCAATAACTCATGCTCTTTATCTCCAAGCTGCACAACTAAATCCATCCTGTACCCTTGAAGTGGCATCAATGAGCCACTTTCATTTTTTCAGGCTGCACAAAACCTTTTACATGCCCTGCAAGATACATCAAAGCATCAATCAGTCTTTTCTGTATCTTTCAAAATTAATCAGTGATACACTTAATGCTGCACTAGTGACTCTTACCCATGCCCTCCATGCTAAACTAATGAACTTGCTTACCCTTCATGCAGCACAAAGGATTTTTTCCAATGGCTTACCTATACCCTGCACCAATAACTTTTGTTATACCGTCAATGCTACACCAATACCTCTTTCTTATACCCCCATACTGCACCATTAACTCTTTCTCATACCCCCATACTGCACTAATACCTTTTTCTCATACTCCCCATACTGCACCAATAACTCTTTATCATACCCCCATACTTCACCAATAACTCTTTCTCATACTCCCCATACTGCACCAGTAACTCTTTCTCATACTCCCCATACTGCACCAATAACTCTTTCTCATACTCCCCATACTGCACCAATAACTCTTTCTCATACTCCACCAATAACTCTTTCTCATACCCCCATACTGCACCATTAACTCTTTCTCATACCCCCATACTGCACCAATATTCTTTCTCATACTCCACCAATAACTCTTTCTCATACCCCCATACTGCACCATTAACTCTTTCTCATACCCCCATACTGCACCAATAACTCTTTCTCATACTCCCCATACTGCACCAATAACTCTTTCTCATACCTCCATACTGCACTAATACCTCTTTCTCATACTCCCCATACTGCACCAATAACTCTTTATCATACCCCCATACTTCACCAATAACTATTTCTCATACTCCCCATACTGCACCAGTAACTCTTTCTCATACTCCCCATACTGCACCAATAACTCTTTCTCATACTCCCCATACTGCACCAATAACTCTTTCTCATACTCCACCAATAACTCTTTCTCATACCCCCATACTGCACCATTAACTCTTTCTCATACCCCCATACTGCACCAATAACTCTTTCTCATACTCCACCAATAACTCTTTCTCATACCCCCATACTGCACCATTAACTCTTTCTCATACCCCCATACTGCACCAATAACTCTTTCTCATACCCCCATACTGCACCAATAACTCTTTATCATCCCCCCATACTGCACCAATAACTCTTTCTCATACCCCCATACTGCACCAATAACTCTTTCTCATACTCCCCATACTGCACCAATAACTCTTTCTCATACTCCCCACACTGCACCAATAACTCTTTCTCATACCCCCATACTTCACCAATAACTCTTTCTCATACTCCCCATACTGCACCAATAACTCTTTCTCATACCTCCATACTGCACTAATACCTCTTTCTCATACTCCCCATACTGCACCAATAACTCTTTATCATACCCCCATACTTCACCAATAACTCTTTCTCATACTCCCCATACTGCACCAGTAACTCTTTCTCATACTCCCTGTTGGACCTGGGCCTCTTGGCAGGGTCATCCCTAAACTTTTTGCCTTCCTCCAATACTCTCTCTGACCTGTTTTTGTTGATTTAATGACTCTGGGCACTTTGCCACTGCTGACCAGTGCCAAAGTGCATATGCTCTCCCTACTGAAAAGTGTACATGTGATTGATGTCCATGATTGGTTCATTGGATTTACTGTTAGTCCCCAGTAAAGTGCACCAGGAGTGCCAGGGCTTGTGAATGCCAATGCTGCTAGTGGGCCTGCAGCGCTGGTTGCGCCACCCACAGAAGCAGCCTTAAAATGTGTCTAGGGTCTGCCATTGCAGAACCTGCGTGCAGTCTGGTACTGTCACACTGGCTGGGCAAGTGCACACACTTGCCAGCCCCTAAAACCTTCCCTTAACTTCATATTAGTCACCCCTATGGTAGGCCCAAGGGCAGGGTGCATTGTAAATGTAAGGTAGGACATGCCCTGATGTGTGTGGCATGTCCTAATAGTGAATTACTGCCAAATTCGTTTTTCACTATTGTAAGGCTACCAGTTCCCTTTAGGCCAGATAGGCTGCTGGAATTATTACACTCTATAATCCCAGCAGGCTCAGGGAACATGGTAGAATTTAATGTTTAGTATGCCTGAACTCAGAATAATAAAATACTTCTTTTAGTAAAGTTTATTTTAATATCCTGTGTTTGCAAATGCTACTTTTAGAAAGCTAGCATTTGCTTGTCTAACCATTTCAGCCCGCCTCTGCTTTGTGTGTATCTGACTGTCTGAGTGTGTGAGTGACAGGGCTGGGAGTTGACAGGTTGTGAATAGCAGGATGACACCCTAGTGGGGGGTGGGAGTTTCCCTGAATGACGCATCAGGCTGTGCCCCTGCCTCCACAATGCTGGCTCCGCCCTCCTGGGGAGCGACTGATGACTCAGCCTGCACCTGGCCCAGGAAGGACCGAAGCTTGTCAACAAAATGCTCAGGCTGCCCCTGTCCTCACAATGCCGGCTCCGCCCCCCTGGGGAGCGGCTGATGTGCCTGCCCTCACACTGAATGCAGAAGCAGAAGTACCCACCACAAGTGCTCAGGAACTGAGAGCAGTTAGGCAAAGGCCCCCCTGGCCTGTAAGAACAAAAGAAACTGGGTATAAAAGTAGGAGCCCTGCTCCTTGTAAATTAGAATCCTGTTTTACCACAAAGAACCTCTGCCCGAATAGAAGGAGAAGAAGACGCTGGAAGGACTGGCCTGCTGCTTGCCTTGCTGAGGAAGGAGAGGAAAAGACTTTGCTAAAAGACTTTGCTGACTTGTGCTTGAGACTTTTCTCCAAGGGCTTGATTGAGCTTGCCCCCTGAACTGAACCCCAGGACCAGTGGGTTCTCCTGTGCTTTGGCTCGTCCCCTGCCTGAGGCCGAGTATTTCCTCCCGCCGGAGGTGAAGTCTGCCCCCTCTCGCCCCCTCCTAGGGCCGTGGTACTCGGGAGCCAGCCTGCCCTCTTGCCCTTGAGAGCCTCGCTCCACCCGGAGTCGCTCTCTGCCCCAGGGCTAAGGCCGGCCGCTCCTCTACCCCTGCCTGCTTCACGGAGCCCTTGAGGAGACTTCAGCCCCTCCCGCCGGAATCCCGGGGACTCGAGCAGCCTGTGCCCGGGCATCTGATTGCACCCGGCTGCCCTGCCTTGCTCTGCCCCCCCAGGAGAGGCCGCACGCACCCCGCACTGTGAAGGGTGCCTTGCCTCCCGGAGATCTCCGCTGTCAGAAGGGACCCCTCTGCACTGACAATTCCTGAAAGAAAGCATTCCTGAAGGTGCCTTGGCCCCAGAGGCTCCTCTCACCCTTCCCTGCTCCTCACTGCAGCCGGGAGCCCCCACCTCTGGAAAAGGCCCGGGGCTCCTCTGATCGCCTGCTTGCTGCTCTGCTCCGAGCTCAGCCCCCACCTCTGGAAAAGGCCCAGGGTTTCTTCGAGGCCCTCTCTGGTGTCCATTCCAAGCATACCGCGAGATGCGTGAGAGTTGGTAGGGGCTGTGTCAGTTTCACCCTTGAAGGCAGGAGAGGCGCTGCAAGGCGCTCCGAAGGCCGGGGAGGGTCCCAAAGCCCCAGAACAGAGAGAGGCTTTCTCTTTGAAAGGAAAGAACACTGAAAGAACTGTTTGGGAATAACACTAAACAAAGATTGCTTATTACTGAGAAAGAACTGTGGCAACTTAACCTAAAGAGTAACTGGAACCTGCATTTGAAATAACCAAGACTGTATTTACAAGCCTGCTTGAAATTTATATAAAGAGAATATATTTTTACAAATACAGTTTGGTGTCATTGTGTGGTGGGTTGGTTGTGACGGTGTAATATTGCAAATGTTTAACCTTACATGCCCCAGAGATTAGCCTAAGACTGCTTAAGCCACACTACCTAGAGGGTAAGCAGAGGTTGTCTTGAAGGTAACCCTCAGCCCTGACGAGGAAGAGAGAGGCCCTGATTGTCGCCAGTGTTGCACTGCGCCAACCAGAGACTCCCCCTTCCTACACTCCCCATACTGCACCAATAACTCTTTCTCATACTCCCCATACTGCACCAATAACTCTTTCTCATACTCCACCAATAACTCTTTCTCATACCCCCATACTGCACCATTAACTCTTTCTCATACCCCCATACTGCACCAATAACTCTTTCTCATACTCCCCATACTGCACCAATAACTCTTTCCCATACCCCCATACTGCACCAATAACTCTTTCTCATACTCCCCATAGTGCACCAATAACTCTTTCTCATACTCCCCATACTGCACCAATAACTCTTTCTCATACCCCCATACTGCACCAATAACTCTTTCTCATACTCCCCATCCTGCACCAATAACTCTTTCTCATACTCCCCATACTGCACCAATAACTCTTTCATGTGCATTTCAATCTGCACCAATGACTCCTTACCATACCCTCCAAGCTGCACCAATAACTCTTTCCCATACCCCCATACTGCACCAATAACTCTTTCCCATATCCCCATACTGCACCAATAACTCTTTCTCATACTCCCCATACTGCACCAATAACTCTTTCATGTGCATTTCAATCTGCACCAATGACTCCTTACCATACCCTCCAAGCTGCACCAATAACTCTTTCTCATACCCCCATACTGCACCAATAACTCTTTCTCATACTCCCCATACTGCACCAATAACTCTTTCCCATACCCCCATACTGCACCAATAACTCTTTCTTATACCCCCATACTGCACCAATAACTCTTTCTCATACCCCCATACTGCACCAATAAGTGTTTCTCATACCCCTCACACTGCACCAATAACTTTTTCTCATACCCCCATACTGCACAATAAGTCTTTCTCTTACCCCCATACTGCACCAATAACTCTTTCTCATACCCCCATACTGCACCAATAACTCTTTCTCATACCCCCATACTGCACCAATAACTCTTTCTCATACTCCCCATCCTGCACCAATAACTCTTTCTCATACTCCCCATACTGCACCAATAACTCTTTCTCATACCCCCATACTGCACCAATAACTCTTTCTCATACTCCCCATACTGCACCAATAACTCTTTCTCATACTCTCCATTCTGCACCAATAACTCTTTCTCATACTCCCCATCCTGCACCAATAACTCTTTCTCATACTCCCCATCCTGCACCAATAACTCTTTCCATACCCCCATACTGCACCAATAACTCTTTCTCATACCCCCATACTGCACCAATAACTCTTTCTCAAACCCCCATACTGCACCAATAAGTGTTTCTCATACCCCTCACACTGCACCAATAACTCTTTCTCATACCCCCATACTGCACCAATAAGTCTTTCTCTTACCCCCATACTGCACCAATAACTCTTTCTCATACCCCCATACTGCACCAATAACTCTTTCTCATACTCCCCATACTGCACCAATAACTCTTTCTCATACTCCCCATCCTGCACCAATAACTCTTTCTCATACTCCCCATACTGCACCAATAACTCTTTCTCATACCCCCATACTGCACCAATAACTCTTTCTCATACTCCCCATACTGCACCAATAACTCTTTCTCATACTCTCCATTCTGCACCAATAACTCTTTCTCATACTCCCCATCCTGCACCAATAACTCTTTCTCATACTCCCCATCCTGCACCAATAACTCTTTCTCATACTCCCCATCCTGCACCAATAACTCTTTCTCATACCCCCATACTGCACCAGTAACTCTTTCTCATACTGCACCAATAACTCTTTCCTGTGCATTTCAATCAATCTGCACCAATGACTCCTTACCATACCCTCCAAGCTGCACCAACAACTCTTTCCCATACCATCCATGCTGTATAAGTAACTCTTTCTAATACCCTCCATTCCACACTAGTACCTCCATGAGGTACCCATCACTCATTCAGGTTGTACCACTCTTTCCTATACACTTAACGCCATACTAAAACCTCCACTTGCTACCAATAACTCTGTCCTCTGGTAAATTACACCACTCTTTACAATACCCTCCAACATGAAGACTAACCTTTTCCTATACTGCCAGTCTGCAGCAATGACTCGTTCCCATATGGTCAGGCTGTACCTTTTACTCTTTTCCATACCATTCACGCTGCAGCACAGACTCTTTCCTGTACCCTCCAGTCTGCATCATGGACTCTTTCCCATTTCATCGGGCTGCATCATGGACTCTTTCCCATAATCCTCAGGCTGCATCATGGACTCTTTCCCATAATCCTCAGGCTGCATCATGGGCTCTTCCCCCTTAATCCTCTGGATGCATCATGGACTCTTTCCCATAATCCTCGGGCTGCATCATGGACTCTTTCCCATAATCCTCTGGATGCATCATGGACTCTTTCCCATAATCCTCAGGCTACATCATGGACTCTTTCCCATAATCCTCGGGCTGCATCATGGACTCTTTCCCATAATCCTCGGGATGCATCATGGACTCTTTCCCATAATCCTCAGGATGTATCATGGACTCTTTCCCATAATCCTCGGGCTGCATCATGGACTCTTTCCCATAATCCTCGGGATGCATCATGGACTCTTTCCCATAATCCTCGGGCTGCATCATGGACTCTTTCCCATAATCCTAGGGATGCATCATGGACTCTTTCCCATAATCCTCGGGATGCATCATGGACTCTTTCCCATAATCCTCAGGATGCATCATGGACTCTTTCCCATAATCCTCGGGATGCATCATGGACTCTTTCCCATAATCCTCAAACTGCATCATGGACTCTTTCCCATAATCCTCAGGCTGCATCATGGGCTCTTTCCCATAATCCTCGGGATGCATCATGGACTCTTTCCCATAATCCTCAGGATGCATCTCGGACTCTTTCCCATAATCCTCTGGATGCATCATGGGCATTTTCCCATAATCCTCGGGCTGCATCATGGACTCTTTCCCATAATCCTCTGGATGCATCATGGACTCTTTCCCATAATCCTCAGGCTACATCATGGACTCTTTCCCATAATCCTCGGGATGCATCATGGACTCTTTCCCATAATCCTCAGGCTGCATCATGGACTCTTTCCCATAATCCTCAGGCTGCATCATGGACTCTTTCCTATAATCCTAGGGCTGCATCATGGGCTCTTTCCCATAATACTCGGGCTGCATCATGGACTCTTTCTCATAATCCTTGGGATGCATCATGGACTCTTTCCCATAATCCTCGGGATGCATCATGGGCTCTTTCCCATTATCCTCGGGTTGCATCATGGATTCTTTCCCATAATCCTCTGGATGCATCAAGGACTCTTTCCCATAATTCTCAGGCTGCATCATGGACTCTTTCCCATAATACTCGGGCTGCATCATGGACTCTTTCCCATAATCCTCAGGATGCATCATGGACTCTTTCCCATAATCCTCGGGCTGCATTATGGACTCTTTCCCATAATACTCGGGATTCATCATGGACTCTTTCCCATAATCCTCAGGCTGCATCATGGACTCTTTCCCATAATCCTAGGGCTGCATCATGGACTCTTTCCCATAATCCTCAGGATGCATCATGGACTCTTTCCCATAATCCTCGGGCTGCATCATGGACTCTTTCCAATAATCCTCGGGATTCATCACGGACTCTTTCCCATAATCCTCGGGCTGCATCATGGACTCTTTCCCATAATCCTCGTGCTGCATCATGCACTCTTTCCCATAATCCTCGGGCTGCATCATGGACTCTTTCCCATAATCCTCGTGCTGCATCATGCACTCTTTCCCATAATCCTCAGGCTGCATCATGGGCTCTTTCCCATAATCCTCAGGATGCATCATGGACTCTTTCCCATAATCCTCAGGCTGGATCATGGACTCTTTCCCATAATCATCGGGCTGCATCATGGACTCTTTCCCATAATCCTCAGGCTGCATCATGGACTCTTTCCCATAATCCTCGGGATGCATCATGGACTCTTTCCCATAATACTCGGGCTGCATCATGGACTCTTTCCCATAATCCTCAGGATGCATCATGGACTCTTTCCCATAATCCTCAGGCTGCATCATGGACTCTTTCCCATAATCCTCAGGATGCATCATGGACTCTTTCCCATAATCCTCAGGATGCATCATGGACTCTTTCCCATAATCCTCAGGCTGGATCATGGACTCTTTCCCATAATCATCGGGCTGCATCATGGACTCTTTCCCATAATCCTCAGGCTGGATCATGGACTCTTTCCCATAATACTCAGGCTGCATCATGGGCTCTTTCCCATAATCCTCGGGCTTCATCATGGACTCTTTCCCATAATCCTCAGGATGCATCACGGACTCTTTCCCATAATCCTCAAGCTGCATCATGGACTCTTTCCCATAATCATCGGGCTGCATCATGGACTCTTTCCCATAATCCTCAGGCTGGATCATGGACTCTTTCCCATAATACTCAGGCTGCATCATGGGCTCTTTCCCATAATCCTCGGGCTTCATCATGGACTCTTTCCCATAATCCTCAGGATGCATCACGGACTCTTTCCCATAATCCTCTGGATGCATCATGGACTCTTTCCCATAATCCTCTTGATGCATCATGGGCTCTTTCCCATAATCCTCTTGCTGCATCATGGACTCTTTCCCATAATCCTCAGGCTGCATTATGGACTCTTTCCCATAATCCTCTGGATGCATCATGGGCTCTTTCCCATAATCCTCAGGCTGCATCATGGACTCTTTCCCATAATCCTCAGGCTGCATCATGGACTCTTTCCCATAATCCTTGGGATGCATCATGGACTCTTTCCCATAATCCTCAGGATGCATCATGGACTCTTTACCATAATCCTCTGGATGCATCATGGGCTCTTTCCCATAATCCTCAGGCTGCATCATGGACTCTTTCCCATAATCCTCAGGATGCATCATGGACTCTTTCCTATAATCCTCAGGATGCATCATGGACTCTTTCCCATAATCCTCAGGCTGCATCATGGGCTCTTTCCTATAATCCTCGGGCTGCATCATGGACTCTTTCCCATAATCCTCTGGATGCACCATGGGCTCTTTCATATAAACATCAGGCTGCATCATAGACTCTTTCCCATAATCCTCGGGCTGCATCATGGACTCTTTCCCATAATCCTCTGGATGCATCATGGACTCTTTCCCATAATCCTCAGGATGCATCATGGACTCTTTCCCATAATCCTCAGGATGCATCATGGACTCTTTCCCATGTTGAGGTTACGTAGTTTTAGCCTCGCTTTGCTACAGTCACCATTTTACCTTCAGTCGCCATTTTTATGTCGCCTCACTCAGGCAGCACGGCTAACGCAGGAAAATGGTCTTTCTGCCACTTTCAGCTGCTCGGTGTTTTTCTTGTCGAAGAGCAACCTTTGTCCTTGTGTGCAATACTGATGTCAGGGTCCGGCCGAGTTCGCAAAGCCATGTCTAGACTGATTAATCCATGACTTTACTCCACTGTTTGGGTCCCACCATTCTTCTCTACCTTATCTTATTTAACTGGCCTTCACTATTCTCTCCGTGTGTTCTCTTGTTACATAGCTCTCCTTTTGAAGCATTCTACACATGTTTTACCACCTGCAAATTGGATTACGGGCACCTGTGTTGATTAACCTGATGGGAGGGGGGCACACGGGGTCTGAAAGGCGGGTGTGTTTTAGACATCTGATACTTGTTTTCGAACTATTCCTATTTGTCAGTTTTGTGTATCTTGGGAGTTGTCATTGTAAACTTGTGTTGTATAATAGACTGTGCGCCACAGATTGAAGTGGCAGTCTCTTGAGAACCTACCTGTGTGGTACTTCTTAGATAACTGTGCTTAGCTGCAGCTAATAAAACTACTTTTCTACGCCTAACAGAGTGTCCAGTGTCTCTGTCGGTCGAGGCAGGTGAACCCGGGGATCTTAGGCGTGCCCTGCGCCGCTTGGCCCATAAGGCCAGGTTCTCCAATTGGCGCCCAACGTGGGGCGACTTCAGCGGTAGTAGTTTTGCCCGAGAGTCGTGAGGAGCTTCGCCGGAAAATTCCAGAGGATTTCGCGAACCACGTGAGCGACCCCTGCATGTCGAAGTGGACCGAAGGTCTTTTGAAGCGTGGCTACTCCTTCCCGACGGCTGCTGACGACTGCTGCCCTGACTGTCGCCCTGCCTTGGCCCCTGGTGGTGATTGGTATCGTGAGACGATAGACGGACATCTGTTGGCGTGAGAAAAGCATTTAGTTAAGTATTTGTGGGTAGCGCCCACTCTCTTTGTCTTGTATTTTTGTTATTCGATTAGCGCGCTAACCGAAGCCAAGGGGTAAGTACGTTTGTGCTGTGACTCTATTGTCTGAATAGATCCCTTGACGTTTGTAAGGATAAAATGCCTGGATTTAGCAAATTTAAGAGATTATGTTGTTGTGCTTGTTCTGCAGACTCCCGGTTGGGGGATTCTTGTCCGATTCCTCCAATTGGGACTCCTAATTACGAGCTGTACTCAAAGCACGGTGTGGGTCCTATAGTTTTTAATGAAATATGGACCCGTTACACTAAAAAAGACGGTGTTTTACAATGGCCACAACATGGGTCCTTTGAGACTGATATTTTAGATAATTTGGAAGCGATTTTATTCAAGAGAAAAGCCCGGCCGGCAATGTTTGACTCTTTTCGCCTATGGCGCAAGGAAGCCAAACAGAAAGAAATTAAGCAAATGAAGAAAGATAAGAAAGAGCAGAGTGTGACGATTCTACAGGCTGCCCAGCAATTCAAAAATGATGAAACTGATCAGATAATTCAGGTGTCGGAAAGACAACATCGTATGGCAGTGGATAGATGCTACCCTGTATTGCCTACCGTTACAAAGAGGAAAAATCCTGATGACGATTCTTTCATGTCCCATTTGTTGACATTACCTCCGCCTTACGTGGTAGGAGCCAATGCACCTCCATTACAGCCTGCTGCCAATGCAGCCGCTGTCCTTCCTGCACAGATACCTGTCCCTGTCATTTTGCCTCAGCCTCCTTTGCCAACAATGTCTGTACCCCAATCTCCTGTGCCTCAGCCTTCTCCATCCGTCGTTTCCTTTGCTACAGATTCTTCTTCTGTTTTACAGAATACATTGTCTCCCGTCTTAGTCTCAGATTCCCCTACAGCTAGACGGCGTTTAGGTGATACTGTCGCAGGTCTGTTGTCGCCTTTGCTTGGCCCTCTTTTCTTCTCTCCTGCCTCGTCTAGGAGGCAATCTCGTAGTCAGTTTCCAGATTTTGAAGAACGAACTAAATTAGATTCCCTTGCTTCTAATTGGATCACGAGTCGTGTACCGTATGATACACGTGATATATTAGATACTTTTCTTCAATGGAACGCGCCCACACAGAGATATGTATTTAATGTGATGTGCAATACTTTGATTAAAGCATGGGGAGACGTAGATCTAGACTCACCTCCTCGGGATTTATTTGACATCCAGGATCAATTTGATAAGGGATTGATCGTGGGTCCTGCTGTGGAGCGTGCTGTTCAGCAACTTGTTGCTTTTCGGTCTACCCTTTTCTCTCGAAATTCTCCTGAACCTGATCCTGCGGTTCGTCGTAAGACGACACAATATCCTATGCGAGAAGTTCCTCCAATATGGAGAGATGCAGTTCCTCAAGCAGGTAATAATCCAGGTGTTCCTGCTCATTTCCAGCGTATATGGGTACATGACCCGTGGAAAAGATCGGAAGTCTTGGCTCTTAAACAGTCTTTACCGGACCCTCGTAAGAATCCTGCTGGATATTATAAGGAGCTGTCTCAGACTGTTGACGCTTGTATTATGAATTTGGCTGACATTGACTTACTCATGGGGAATGTAGTCCCACAAGCTATATGGGCTAAGATTCGTAGGCAGGATCATGCGGTAGCTTTAGGTGGTGATTGGGCTGCCATTACGGCTGCAGACGTAGGTCAAGTAGGTGGGGCCAAACCAGACACTTTGATTACAGAATTACCTGGAAAAATAATAGATTTGATGAAAACTTTAATGCCTGCGATGCGTGTTAATTGGGATAAGTTGGCAGCATGTAAGCAAAAGACGGATGAAAGTGTCTCCGACTTCTTTACTCGTTTCGAAGAGACTTTCATTGACCACAGTGGGCAAGACATGAGCACTGAAGGGGGACAGCGATTATTCGTAGACAAGTTTGTTTTTAACTTACTTCCAGAATTATCGAATAAACTAAAACAGTCGGAGAGTTCGTGGGCTGTCTCTTCCACTGCCCAGATATTGGCTACTGCTCAATATTATGAGAATAGGGAGAAGGAAGACAAGGAGAAAGCGGAGAAAAAGACAAAAGACTTGAAAACGAAGGTTCTTTTGCAACAGGCTTATATCCCCCTCGTTCTGCTCAACCCTCATTTTCCCAGCCCCCACAGTTTCAGAGGTTGTTGCAGAAGCCAGTTCCCTCTGTTCCCCGGGCTCCATTGGGCCCCAACCAGTGTGCTTACTGTAAGGAAGATGGTCATTTTAAGAACACTTGTCCGATTTTATTACAATGGTATGGTGGATCGTTAGCGCCACGAGGTCGTGGTGATTCTCGATCCATATCTAGAGGTAGAGGTCGTGGTGCCCCTACTCAGGAACGACGTCCCTCTCCTTCTCAAGCTTCTGCGAATTGTTTTGACCAGCAGACTTCTCATTCTGCACAATACTACAATGATGACTATTGTTACGACAATGAGAATGTTGCTTTCCATACTAGCTAGGACAGCCAGAGACAAAGTGAGGGAGTCATATCAGTTCCAGTAGATCAGGAAGGACCTTATGTTAATGTTATGGCATTAGGTGTTACAGAACCATTTCTCTTGGATACTGGCGCTATGAGAAGTTCTATAATGCGTTCTAAACTCCCTGGGGCACCTTTGTCCGGCTTAACAAATGTTTCTGTAGGATTCTCTGGCGTCCCAGTTTCAAATCCTATTTCTTGTCCCTTGCCCATTTCCATTGGTCCATATGATTTGGAAGCTCCACTCCTTTTAACGACAGGTTGCGGAGAGAATTTGTTGGGTTTAGACCTTTTGAAACGCTTATATGCTACGTTGTATTGTTCACCCTCTGGTGTACATCTTACATTGGGTGATAAAACGACTTCTCCAATGTATGTTTCTAAGGAACAACTGCCACCCGAGTTGCAATCTCTTCTGGCTAAACTTTGGGCTGTGGGTCCAAATGATGTTGGTTTGTTACAAATTCCACCGTATGTCATTACTGTCAAAGACAATGTTAAGATGCCACGTGTTCCTCAATATAAAATCTCCAGTGACGGTGAGCGAGCCTTGTTGGCCATTGTTCATGATTTGGTTCAGAAGGGTGTGGTTGAAGAGACTAGAGGAAACGTCCGCAATAGTCCTGTTTTGCCTATTCTTAAACGTACTGATCCCTCTCAGCCACCTGTTTACCGCTTTGTAATTGATTTTCGAGAGGTAAACAAAATTGTTGTCCCTCAATTTCCTGTTGTGCCAGATATCACGACTTTGCTTACTATGATTCCTGCTTCAGCAGTCTGGTTCTCAGTGATCGATCTTAAGAATGCATTCTTTAGCATTCCTATTGCTAAAGAAAGTAGGGATCTTTTCGGCTTCTCTCTCGGAGGTCGAAGCTTCCGGTTTAAACGCGCACCTCAAGGCTATTGTGAGAGTCCTTCAATATACAGTCAAGCTTTGAAGTCACAACTTGATACATTTTCTTTGCCCTCTGGTGCCACTCTTATCCAATACGTGGATGATTTATTGATTGCTGCTGATTCTGAGACTGCTTGTAAAGCAGCGACTGTATCGCTCTTACAGCATTTGTCTGATTTACATCATAAAGTATCGTCTTCCAAGTTACAATATTGCCGACAAGAGGTTACCTACTTAGGTCATCCCTTGTCGAAGGAGGGAAGGCGATTGACTCCAGAACGTATTCATGCAATTGCACGAATGCCTGTACCGTTGTCACAGAGAGAAGTGCGTGCTTTCTTAGGCATTACCTCTTATTGTAGGCAGTGGATTCCAAATTTTTCCCTTCTTGCTAAACCTCTGTTGGCACTTACACTTAAAGATACGCCTCAGCCTTTGCCTTGGACTGATGAATGCCAAAAGAGTTTTACAGACTTACGTATTGCTTTGTGTTCTGCTCCTGTGTTAGGTACTCCAGATTACAGTAAACCTTTCACACTATATGTGCATGAAAGGGAAGGTTGCGCATTATCAGTCTTAACGCAACGATTCGGTGACAAACAAAGGCCGTGTGCCTATTTTTCTGCAACATTAGATCCAGTAGCGAAGGCATTACCTAGTTGCCTTAGAGCAACAGCAGCAGCGGCCATTTCTATTTGTCAGTCCGCTGGACTAGTGTTAGATCATACTCTTAATGTGATGGTGCCACATGCAGTGGATACTCTTCTTAATAGGACAAAAACTCAGCATTTAACGAGTGCTCGTTTGTCTGGATATGAGTTGACGCTTCTAGCTAGTCATATACATATAAGAAGATGTAATGTTTTGAATCCAGCCACATTGTTGCCTGTTTTGGATGTTAATATTGTACAAGATCAGCATGATTGTTTTCTTCGCACTGAAGAAGAAACGAAGGGTCGAATAGACCTCAAGGATACACCACTTGTGGATCCGGATGGTACCCTATGGGTGGATGGGTCATGTTTCAAGCTCCCTAATGGCGAAACAACAGCTGCTTATGCAGTCACGACGTTGTACTGTGATGTATTCCTATAGGTTCTGTATCGATCCCCCTATTCCTGACCCTGTTCTGGTTAACAAGTTAACTAGCAGCCATCCCATGATGCAGAAACCGTTATCTGATGAAGCCACACCACGGCACAGGAACGTGTTATCTGATTAGGTCATAACGCTTGCCATCTAGTTAGACAAGCAATATTCCTCCAGCCCCTGATAAGGCATACGGAGTTCTCAAAAAAATCAAACCTATGACAACCTGGGAAAAACCCTGCGGCCATTGTTTTGATTTCACCGAGAACTTCAGCAAAAGAATGTGCTAACGACCAGCTCGTATGACATCCTTATTGATGTATCTATGTCCATCCTTACGTCAATCTCGGCACCTTACAGGTATAAATATTACCGGTATTGCCTTAAGCAAACACACGCGGTGGTGACGAGATCGGAGCAGCCAGACTTGCCGAAGCCCAGAGCAGAGCAGACCCCGCTGGCGCAGCCCCGCCTTCCTGACGCGCTGAGAACGAGACGCTGCTTTCTCCTGCCGAGAAATCCAGCTCCGGCGCTTCCGAGCAGCCCTCGCAGGCAGCTTGGAATATCGAGACCAGAGACGAGAGATACCATCCCTCATTCATCCTAAATTCCAGGTACAGAACTGAATAACCCCTTGCAGAGAATTCTTGGCAAAACAAACTTAACTTAAACTGCTACTTTCTATTCCCGCCCACGTATTAGGCTTAGGTCAGGTACACTGGGGTAGGCGTAGTTAGAAACACCAGTTGAGTACGATTAGTCAAATGTATATGTGTATGTATCTATTTTATCCATTTTAAACCACCTTATGGCTTAGAAACCATATAAATGTTTTTACAGTATTATTTTATACTTCTGCTTTTATTGTATGCACTTTACTTAACCATAAGTATTGCGATAATATCGATCCATTTCTCTTGTATGAGAAAAGAGACTGATCAATAAATACCATCTTTTATTGAACACGCCCGTCTCTTCCTTTTCTCTACAATCTGGTGAGACTAAGAATGCACGTACTGACTGAGTAAAATAAGTTGTCTTTTGTTTTCACACGACTCTAGAGATACACTCTTGATTAGGGGAGAGCAAAGTTGTCATGTTCTATGGTTGTCAGAAACTAAATCCCTTCTTGTCTATCCAGGGAGGTTCAACTCCTCCTTGCCTATTCTAGAAAGTTTCTAGTGAACTCTGAGCTAGCTGGCAAACCCAAAACTTTAAGTCTAATATCGACAATAGAAGACCTAGTTAACGTCTGGTCTAGGCCTATACTATTGAAGGTATTATTCCAATGCGCAGAGCCTATTGGGATAATAGGAACTACACTACATGGCGCCCAAACGTTTGGAAAGGCGATAAAACTAACGCAAGACATTAGAGTAACTCAGTCGTGCTTTTTCACTCAGACCCCTTTTTTTTCCCATAATACTCCAAAGACGTCTGGAGTGGGTGAAAGGTCATATCCGCCAAACCTCGCAGGAGGAAACTCCTATGTATGGTTCTTGGTTTAGTCAACGTTGAAGGATACACTGTTCCAAAATATTGTGCATCTAATCTTTGTTTCCATAAGAAACCTGATCTGCAAACAAACGGAATAACCTTCCTGTCGGTAAAATGGTAGACAGTGATGATGAAAGAGAAACAGTTAGAATAGCAGCTGAACTCGCAGCAGCTGAAACTACTATGCAAGCAGCAGACCCGGAGATCATACTCATCCCGGTCAACATAAGAAAATCTATAACTTTAAAACTTATAGAAAATGGACTGACACCTAGAGGTGGCACAGTCATATTCGTAATTGAGGCACACGAATATCGGCAGACAGAGGTATTCTATTCATCTATACACTTTCCAGCAGCAAACGCTGTAACAAAGCACTTCCACTATTACAAAACAGAGGAACCTCCTGATGAATACACTCCTTTCGAGGAGGTGGAAGTACCACTTAAATTTCAAGAGCACGTACTCTTGTTTAATGGCGCCCTAAAACATAATAATCACATCACCAGGCTCGGTCCACTAGGTAGACCAGGAGCAACGTGGCCGGTCCTAGCCGGATACACACCACATCCAGACATTGATGAAATGCCTGCACCAGAACTTTTAATACAACTAAAACAATTAATAAAAGTACATAGACAATTAGTCCAATATGTAATGCGGACTTCAACAATCCAACCAGCAATTAAAATCCCACAACTGACCCCTCATCAGGGGAACACAAATAAAATTACACCACAGAACATACAGTCCTGCCTAGGTAAAGTACCAGCTAAACGGGAACAAATACCATTCTGGTTAGCACAGAAAATCACCCAAATAGAGGCGGTGTTTCCAGACACCACCCCGTTGGAAAAACACAGGATTCTGACTATCTGTCTTCCAATGGGAATCGCACCACACGTGGAGGACTGTGACACTTGGGGTACAGTCTTTGCTTCCATCTACACAAAAACGCATGGTGTTCCATCCATCTCGGTAATACCAGATGTGCTAAAACAAATTCAAGATGAATACGGTCCAGAACCCGCTTTAACTCTTGGTATGAAATTACTGAAAGACTTCAAGCCGGTCTCGGCTATATTACTAGCCAATATAAAGAGAGAAGCAGCAAACGTGGCGATCCGCCAAAGGTTAAAAGAAACAGATATAGCAGACCAACCTGCTGAAATTGCCAGAATTATAGAAAAATCCTATGAGGAACTAGGTAGAGATAGTTTAGGTGGAATACCAGTAAAACCCCGACTGATTGAAAGTCCTGAAAAAGTATTTTTTAATAATAATTTAACATCACAAAAAAAGAGCTGGGATGGAAACAAACAATCCAATCCTAAAGAAAAGAAATTCCAGTCCAGAGGAAGGTCTCCTCGGCGGAGAGAAAGATCTCCAAACCAAGGACACAGGTCTCCCCAAAGTGAGCCCTCTGGGAAAAGATACAACCTTTAGAAATAGGGATAATATTAAGAAGCCTGATAGATATCAAGAAATTGATACACGCCCCTCTCAATCTTTTCAGACTTCCTCGCAGAAATCGGAAAGAAGAGGACGATCAGAACAAAGAGAAGAGCACGCCAAGTCCAAAGACAAGGAACCTGCTCATCTAAAAAAGAAATTACAATTTCCAAAAAAGAAGGTAGCCAGTATTAAAGTAGTTAACAATGCCGAGAATACTGAGGACACAACTGAAAAACGGAGAATGGGCTCAGACAATGCTAGACAGCGCAGCAGAAGTGAGCATAGCTCGCAAAGTCCTTATGAATCATCTGGAGACAGTGGACACGAATGAATATCTTCAAGTGGAAACTGCAGACACCAGAGTTAGCAAACCTCACAAAATATATGAAATAACTTTACGTATAGAAGGGGATAAGACTAGAAAAAGAAGGGGACTATTTTGGGATAATCTCTCCAAGGGCTATGACATCCTTCTAGCTGAAAAAGACTGGCCACCAGAGTTTGTCAGGGACTGCCCTCATGGCGAAGAAATAATTATGCCTGCCTTCTCAAATCATATCCCAATTCATAAAAAATACACACTTGCCAGAAAGTGGGCAGTAGCTCAAGCTCCTGCTTTATATAAAAATCACGTAGGATGGGATGAGGACTCTCCTCCTCACAAAATCCAGTTAAAAACACAACCTACTGCACAAAGACAGTACCCAATTAAGCAAGAAGCTAAAAAACAGGTAAAAGAAATCCTAGATCAACTAGAATACCAGGGGGTGATTGAAACTTGCACCTCACAAATGAACAACCCTTTGTTTCCGGTTTCCAAACCAGACAATACATATCGTCTAGTTTTGGATTACAGACACCTTAACTCATGTTGCAAAACTTTTGCAGTGCAAAACTCGCATAGTGCTGCACTAATGAATAACATAGTGCGCAAAAAATACAAAACAACATTAGACATCTCTAATGGATTCTTTTGTCAAAACATAGCACCAGAGAGCAGATATTTATCCGCATTCTCAATAAATGGCGCTCAAAAACAATTCTGTCGGTTACCCCAGGGGTTCAAGAACAGCCCAGGATTATTCTCAGCGAGAGTAACAGAGTTACTACAAACATATGATGACGAAGCATTATCTTATGTCGACGACATATACCTAACAGATGATGACTTGGATACTCACTTGAAGAGAGTGAACACCATA
Organism: Lissotriton helveticus; assembly: GCF_964261635.1. NCBI lineage: Eukaryota > Metazoa > Chordata > Amphibia > Caudata > Salamandridae > Lissotriton > Lissotriton helveticus. The sequence goes on from NC_136060.1 coordinate 497,276,516, forward strand.
ATACTTGGGTTCGCAGCAGAGGGTTACAAATTCAACTTTAAAAAATCTAGAATTGCCCATCTAACAGTCCTGTTCTTAGGATATGAATTATCAAGTGAAGGCAAAAGCCTGGCTGACAATTTCCTAGAGAAATGTGCCGTACTCCAAGCACCTAGAACACTAAAAAACCTACAGTCAATTCTAGGCTTCCTAAATTTCGGAAGAACATACATTGCAAATTACGCAGAAAGGGTCAAGCCCCTTTATGATCTAATAAAACCAGATTTTAAAAGAACCAATTGGACTCAAATACACACAGAAATTCTGAGATCCTTACAAACAGACATGTTAATAAAAACAAAATTAGAAACACGTGATAACACACGCAATCTTGTGATTCGAGTCATCCCAGGAAGATGCGGATTCACATACCTGACCTCTAATGAGGGAGAAAAGGTACCAATTGCATTCAAATCACACTTGTACACTAAAGCTGAAATGAAATTTAGCCCAACGGAAAAAATTCTAACTGCAACACAGACAGCTATAGCGAAAGAACGAGCCCTGGCACAAGGTAAACGAATAATAATCGTAACACCGATACCAGCCCTAGAGGCTGTAACAAAAGCAAGCATTCCAAATGCTAAAGCGCTCCATCCGAGATGGATACAATGGGCTAATTCTCTTGCTGCAACAGACGTGGTATACGAATTTGATCCCAACTTAAAAACACAAGAATTTCTCCAATACGAATTTGAATGTCCTCCGCCGACCGAAATTCTGCCTCTAGAACATTACGGCTGTATAATATATACAGACGGATCAGCACAACCCGCAGTGGGGGGTAAACAAGCTTACAGTGCTGCGTGCGCGATTGTTAAAGGTCGCTGGCACGAAGGGAAGTTTAAACCAGCTATCACTAAAACACAATCTCTAGGAGATTGTACAGCTTAGCGAGCTGAACTACTGGCATTCAAGATGGCGCTTGAAAATACCGATCGAGAATTCCCCACACTCATAGTGTGCGATTCGTATTACTGCGTTCAGTCTTACAATGAATACTTGCAGATCTGGCTTCAGAATGGTTTTAAGGATGCAAAAGGAGGCACAATCAAGCATAAAATGCTCTGGGAACAAGTAGTTCTTTTACAAAAAGAACTACCAAAGACTCACGTGATACATACACTGAGTCATCAACGTGATGGCGTTCACGTTGCAGGGAATTCATTGGCTGATGAGGCCGCGAAGGCAGCTGTGCAAACGGCTTCCGTAGCTGCCATCACACGGTCAAAAACAAAAATAGACAGCGAAATATTACAGGCTGTCAGCGCTACAGAAAAAGATTCGATAGAAACACTCCCGAAAGGCTTTCCAGTAAAATACTCATACATAACTGATGCAAACAATGTTCCTTTTGCTCGAATCCCTGGAGTGGGGGATAGGGCAATTCCAAACACGGAACATAGGTTAGGACTAACCATAGCGGCACACGAAGGGCTTGCTTCTGTACATGCTGGCGTCTCAGCCACAGTATCATTATTAAAACAGAGATACTGGTGGCCACAAATGAGAAGACAAACACGGAACTATGTTCTAGAATGTGAAATATGTCAGAGAATGAAAGTATCAACGGTGAGACGACCAGCACAGACGCCCCTTCTAATCTCAGATAAACCATTAGCCTGTGTTTATCTGGACCACTGTGGTCCCTTACAAAGGGATGGTAACTATAAATACATCCTGGTCGCAGTGGATTCATGCACGAGATTCATATGGATGTGGCCCCAGCGATCGGCTGACGCCAGAACTGTTATAAAAGATTTGCGAGTCTTTATCGGCACATACGCAATTGGCATGCTGCATTCTGACCAGGGTCCTGCTTTTAGCTCTCGAGCTTATAAGGAGGCCATGACTAGCATGGGCATTGCATTGCGGTACTCTTGTCCATTTCATCCCGAGGGAAACGGAATCGTAGAAAGAAAAAACCGTGACATAAAGCAATCTATAACAGCAAAGGTATTAGGTTCGGGAGCTGGGTGGGTCAAACATCTAATAAGTGTCCAACGTAGTCTAAACAACCTGCCAAGAAATTCTCTGAAGGGATTCAGTCCGTGCAAATTATTGTTTGGAACTAGGATGTTAGTCTTAGATCTTGACAGTCAGACTTCAGTGGTGAAGGAAAAATGCTTTGATATCAAAGATCGTTTGGCTATTTTGCAGGACTTAAACAAAACAAGAAAAGACCTGAGCAACATAAAGTTGAAACAGCAGCCAACAACCACTGAAGAACCACCACCTGTCCCAGCAAGACCTGTCTGGATTCCAAAAGTCGGGGATCTAGTCAGAGAAAAGATCGCGGTAAAGAAGGAATTTGGGCCTTCTTACAGAAAAGCAGTTCCTGTCTTGTCTATCAACGGGACAAGATCAGTTGTACTACCGCCGCTTGCTGGTAAAAAGGAGAACCGAGTTGTATCCATCGACCTGGTAAAACCACAATCATGTGGCCGATAACAAACAGTAGGCCAAGTGGACTCCCGATAAGTAGTAGAACACCAAGGTTGGCTACCAATACAGAGGTCCTAACTAAGAGGCTAATCACATTCGAAACGCCTACAGAAGAACAACAAGGACTGTGCAACAATGCAATGGAACTTAAACCTCTGAAAACCCAAATAAAAACATTTAGTAAAGACACACCAACCTACAATGAAGTAACAAACGAATATGCAAGAAACAGTAATCCTGAAGCAATTGGAACAATTGACAGAACTGCATCCGGCTACTTCATAAACTTCGATGATTCCTCTGAAGACCTCAGTGAATCAAAAACACAGCCATCAACAAAAACCTTTAAAGATAAAGCTAAAGAACTTTTGAAACAACTGAAAGAAACCTATCTGATTTCTCCATGGATTGAATTTTGGGTGGGCTTTGGTGCATTTATCCTCATACTTTGGCTCATCATGGTACTAACTTTGGGACGCTTCATTGAGGGAAAATATGCTAAAATGGACACAGCAAGTCAGAAAATCAACTTGATCCTCAAACCACACACATCTTCACACGTCGAGAAAAGAGAACTTTCTTCAGTCAACTTCACAGCAAATCCTATACCGGGTGGGGTAGCATGGGACAATACTGACTACGAAATTTATGGTCCGGTTGAAATCCTGAAATATCCACACCAAATCAAGATCTCGTTAAGTGACTTTGTAAAACCAAGCTCATTTGCTGATGATTGGGACTTTGAAAATATAAATGATATGATGTCTGACTTAGTGATGTCTGCTAAATTTACCAAACATGATTATTTGCAGGGTTCGACAAATTATGAAAGTATGTACTGTTACAACCACTATGGTAACCATTTTTTACATAAATCGGCACAACCTAGAAATGTTTTAAATTATAATCAATGGGAACATTGTGCAACCCCTCCAAAAGGAAGCTCAAGAACCTTTTATGACAAATATTCATACTTTTCAGGGTTCAACACAAGTAATGCTGAAACATTTTATTTCAAATTGTCAAATAAGACAGGGACAAAGACCATGATAACAAACACGAAATTGATATATTCAGACTCATTTTTTGAACAAATGAATACTTTTGGTTTTGATTATTGGGACAAAAATGTTGAAGTAAAAAGTATTTGGGGTACAAAAGAATGGCAAGTACAAGGTATAGAATCATTGTTTAGAGCCTGCATGATCCCAGAACAAATTATATTTTTAAATGACACTGTTCAACAAACCACCTGTCTTGGCTTAGCCAAAATCAAAGACTTAAATAAACCGTCTATTCCAAAGCCAACAATGAACAGCAATAGCTCTACAAATGAAGAGATAGACGTAAACTATGTACTAAACCAAAACAGAACACATCCTGATTGGAAACAATGGTTGATCTGGCCCACAGATACTAATAACTGTCAAGATAGATTCCTGAACAAAACACAGGGGTTCACATTGACCAGGCCAGACCCTAGATATTCCCAAAGACAACACCCAGGGATAATAACCACCTACAGTGTGGGCAAATGGCTACAAACTTCCACACTGACAGAAATTAAGCAACACCTAACTTTACTTACTGATGGTGCTGACTTGCGTGATTTCATTATGGGACCGCACAAACAGCGTCAAAAACGCTTCATAGCAGCCTCTGTATATGCAGCTTACAACAAGGCCTGGAAGGTTACTCAAATTGAGACAGCAGAAAGTATACGGGAAATTGACCGTATTAATTTGGAAAAATCACTTTCTGTAGTGGACAATGGGTTAATGACTCTGTCCTCCAGAATTTTTTCTTTGGACAGCATTGTGTCTTCAGCAATCGACATATTATCGCAAGACTTACTGTTGTTACAACACGGTCAGTCTCAATTGCGTTCTATTGTACAGCTTGGCTGGACGTTACAAAATCTGCGTTCAGGCTATGTGCCTTGGCGTTTAATCAACACAACGTCACTATTCAATATCTTTAACCTTACTGATAAACAAATCAGTATGGCACAGAAGGGTGCTGATTATACAATCCTGAGCATTGAGAAGCTCGATAGATTACCAGTGACAATGTCAGAACGACCTGTCAGTGAATGGATAATACATGGGATAATTAATATTCCAATATCAACCTTCAGGTTTCAATACTGCCAAAAATATATACAGGCTGGCATGTACGAAAAATTGGGAAAAGGGTACATTAAGTCAACATGGAATTTGCCCTATTCACATGCATGTGTCAGTAATAAAGGACAGAAAGTGTTTCTTAGTGGCAATAATTGTGCGATGTCACTAAGCGGTACACTTCTGTGTAATGGAATTAGTTTGCATGGAGCCTGTGAAGGGAACTCAAATAACCTTTCATGTCACCAGCTAGGCACACCTGCAACAGAGATAGAACCATTTTTTCAAAGACTCTATAATGGGAGTTACATTCTAATTGTGGACCGCAGATGTTGTAGTCTTATGCCCGGGACTCCTTATCTCGTAACTACGACTGCGAAGGTCAAGTGCTGTGGACGCTTATTGTTCCCCAGCTCCTTTCCAGACAGGGAGGCAAGGGCATGGCCTAACTTGAAAATTACTTCTATTCGAATAGATACTTTAAGCAGAATGAAAACAGTGCTTCTTCAGACGCCGACCAGGCTCACGTCATCAAAAGAAACGTATGATCTCCTAGTCGCAAGGACGACTGCAGGGATTCACTCATTGTTATCAACTAATTCCCCCATACAATTCGCAGAAATCCTGAATGAAATCTTAAATATTTCTGATACCAGTGGAGTCTCAAAAGTATTTAAGACAGTATTTTCGATGGCATTAACACCATTCAAAGCCATACTGGGTATTTTTCCAGATTTCGTCCATTCGATTTTTGGCGGACTTCCCCTCATTTTGGGACTAATTGCAGGAATCCTATTCTTAGTCCTTATATTTTGTTATGGCAAACCATGTCACAGACAAAACACCTGCGACAAGGGAAGAAACAATCCGAGCCATTGGATACCGGGACCGGATATCAAAAATCCTGGGACTTTCCCGGCTTAGAGACCTGAACATGACTTGGTTTCTTTCATTTTGACCAATGTGGCATCGATGTGTTTTACCTGTATTAAGGTGCTTGCTATGCGGAGAAGAATGCGTGTTGGACACCTGTCTGACGCTACAATCAGATGCGCCAATGGATGCAGAAACATTGTTGAGTCCAATAACGGCTCATGCTTTGTGCTGCCCTCAACGGCTACCAATCCTGATGACGGCATTCGTGGAAACTTCACCACTACGATTAAGGGGTAGTGAAGTTCAAGATGAAAGCAGCATCGATCAGGTACGACCTTCTGTCAGCAATACTAATCAAAACGTCAATGGAGACAATCATGCGCACGAATGCATGGTTACACCTTTTTCCGAGTTAGTGGAACTCTCCCAGGAAGCTGTTGACAGCTTTTTCGACAGTCTAAATGATATGATGTTCTCACCAGAGCAGAAATAGAGACTTTTGAGCAAGCTAGCACACGGCGTTCCCAACACCCTGAATTTGGCCTTCAACTTTAATGATAAAATTACATGAACAATTCCCCCTCCAGTTCACGGACAGCAATTTTTTCAGCAGCCCCAAAATATTTTTACGATTTTTTCGGGACACTAATCATCTGCTTAAAGTAAGAACTATTCTTAGAGAACTAAAATTTCTATTTTTAGAAACTTTATAGACATTAGCTGCCCGCTGGTATGTTCATACTTATTTTTATTCTGTGATGAAATGGTCTCGAACTTTTTCTTCTGTATTAAGAGCCATTTCATGTGTAATTCTCATATTCAAATAGTAATAATGTATACATATGCGTGATTACTTTAGCATTATTCTACAGCTTGAGTGCATATAGTATATATGACTGTTTTTTCCGTATATTACATAATTTCGAAATGCATTATATGTATTTTGGGGTGGTAAGGTATACACGATACTCTACAGTATGTTTTACGATGCCTAGATTCGTAAATATGGCCATAGTTAGCGTGGAGTGGGTGTGATGTATTCCTATAGGTTCTGTATCGATCCCCCTATTCCTGACCCTGTTCTGGTTAACAAGTTAACTAGCAGCCATTCCATGATGCAGAAACCGTTATCTGATGAAGCCACACCACGGCACAGGAACGTGTTATCTGATTAGGTCATAACGCTTGCCATCTAATTAGACAAGCAATATTCCTCCAGCCCCTGATAAGGCATACGGAGTTCTCAAAACAAATCAAACCTATGACAACCTGGGAAAAACCCTGCGGCCATTGTTTTGATTTCACCGAGAACTTCAGCAAAAGAATGTGCTAACGACCAGCTCGTATGACATCCTTATTGACGTATCTATGTCCATCCTTACGTCAATCTCGGCACCTTACAGGTATAAATATTACCGGTATTGCCTTAAGCAAACACACGCGGTGGTGACGAGATCGGAGCAGCCAGACTTGCCGAAGCCCAGAGCAGAGCAGACCCCGCTGGCGCAGCCCCGCCTTCCTGGCGCGCTGAGAACGAGACGCTACTTTCTCCTGCCGAGAAATCCAGCTCCGGCGCTTCCGAGCAGCCCTCGCAGGCAGCTTGGAATATCGAGACCAGAGACGAGAGATACCATCCCTCATTCATCCTAAATTCCAGGTACAGAACTGAATAACCCCTTGCAGAGAATTCTTGAGTCAGTCACTTGGCAAAACAAACTTAACTTAAACTGCTACTTTCTATTCCCGCCCACGTATTAGGCTTAGGTCAGGTACACTGGGGTAGGCGTAGTTAGAAACACCAGTTGAGTACGATTAGTCAAATGTATATGTGTATGTATCTATTTTATCCATTTTAAACCACCTTATGGCTTAGAAACCATATAAATGTTTTTACAGTATTATTTTATACTTCTGCTTTTATTGTATGCACTTTACTTAACCATAAGTATTGCGATAATATCGATCCATTTCTCTTGTATGAGAAAAGAGACTGATCAATAAATACCATCTTTTATTGAACACACCCGTCTCTTCCTTTTCTCTACAATCTGGTGAGACTAAGAATGCACGTACTGACTGAGTAAAATAAGTTGTCTTTTGTTTTCACACGACTCTAGAGATACACTCTTGATTAGGGGAGAGCAAAGTTGTCATGTTCTATGGTTGTCAGAAACTAAATCCCTTCTTGACTATCCAGGGAGGTTCAACTCTTCCTTGCCTATTCGAGAAAGTTTCTAGTGAACTCTGAGCTAGCTGGCAAACCCAAAACTTTAAGTCTAATATCGACAATAGAAGACCTAGTTAACGTCTGGTCTAGGCCTATACTATTGAAGGTATTATTCCAATGCGCAGAGCCTATTGGGATAATAGGAACTACACTACAGTACACAGTGGTAGAAACTGCACGTATTTTGCATAACTCAGCGCAAGCTGCAGAACTGATTGCGTTGACAAGAGCATGTGTGTTGGCGAAAGGGAAAAGAGTGACTGTCTATACTGACAGTCAATATGCATTTGGCGTTGCCCATAGTTTTGGTCGTTTGTGGAGGGAAAGAGGATTCTTTACCTCCCACGGCACTAAAATACAGCATGGTCAGTTGGTAACAGATCTTCTTGAATCACTTGCCTTGCCTATTCAGATAGCGATTGTGAAGTGCAGTGCGCACAAGAAGATTATTGATGACGTGGGTCGAGGGAATGCATTTGCAGATGAGGTAGCGAAGGAAACAGCGAGGAATGTTGAAAGTCGCATGTATGTTGCAGGGCCTGCTAGATGGGTTGCAGAAGGTGGTATGTGTGAAGACACAGTGGAAAGTGTGAAAGCAATTCAGAAGGAGGCCACTGAGAAAGAATTGAGTACGTGGAAAGAAAGTACGGGAATGTTGGATGGTATGGGATGTTGGACGGAATTGTCAGAGCATCAGCGATGGTTGTTACCTGATGCGTATGTGCTGCCTGTAGTTACTATGGCTCATGGACCAGCCCATATTAATGCCCGTGGTATATGCAAGCTTTTAGCTCCAGTATGGCAGAATGAGGGTATTCCAAAATGTGCAGAAAATGTGGTGAAACATTGCATTGTTTGTTTGATGCACAACCCAGGAAAAGGAACTCCAACTCCAGCAGGTCACTTTGCACCCCCTACATACCCATTCGAGGTACTGCAGATAGATTACATCCATATGGAACGTTTCAATAATCTCAAGTATGTCCTGGTGGTGGTTTGTGCCTTTTCCAGATGGATAGAGGCCTACCCCCTAAAGGACAATACTGCTTTGTCCACTGCTAAAATACTCTTGAAAGAATTCTTCCCGAGGTTTGGTTTGCCGCGCATTGTCTGGAGTGACAATGGAAGTGAATTTGTAGGTCAAATTATGCAAAAGGTGTGTGTAGATTTAGGCATTAGACAAAAATTCCATGCGGCAAACCATCCTCAGTCAGCGGGTCTGGTAGAGTGTTACAATGGCACTCTCAAACTTAAGCTAGCAAAGATTCAGGCCAGCACGGGCCTTTCTTGGCCTGATGCATTACCTTTAGCACTCCTTTCCACTAGAACAACTGTTCATTCTCGTTTGGGGCTTAGCCCATACGAGATTGTGTTTGGACGTCCAGCTAATGTCTGGGGAGTCCCCAGACCCAAGGAGTACTCAGATATTCCCTACCCACTGTTGATTGACTATTTGCATGATCTCACCACTAAATTGCATGTTATTCGTCAACAGGTTCAAAACGCTTTACCAGAGGCCTCTTCAGATCCCGGACACACCATCCAGCCTGGGGACTGGGTGTGTCTGAAAAACCTCCGGAGGAAAAAGAATTTGGAACCTCGCTGGGGGCCTCCAAGACAAGTCCTGCTTACAACTCGGACGGCTGTTAAGGTCCTGGGAAAAAGACATTGGATCCATGGTGTGCACTGCAAAAGGGTACCATTGCCTTTGCCTTATGACCAGTGGGTCCGAGAAGGTATTGGCGATAGTGAGTGTGAGAAGGTACCCAAGTTTGTTCCGTTTAGCAGTGCACACCTGGATTGGACTAGTTCAGAGAAAGAGGACGTTGATGTTCTGCAGGAAGCTGTACCTTCTCATCTAGGACTCGATACAACAGATCCCGAACATTTGTTCCAGGACCAAACAACATCCGGAAAGAGACGATATAATTTGAGGAAAAGATCCTCTGAAGACAATTAATTTTGACTTTCTTTTCTTTAAATTCTGTTAATAAAGAAAAGTTTTTCCTTCCCTTATCCATCAAGTTGCAGGGTCACGGTAGGAGTCTTGAGCTGTGACCTGAATAGTGACTAGGTCAACAGGACTTGCAGTGTCATAGGACGGCTAACAATCACAGCCAAGTGATCTAGGAAGATTATCGTGAGCAACGCCTTTAGAGTAATGGATAGTACAGGGAAAGGAAGTGATACGAAAATATTGAAGAGAGCTCATTATAAGAAATTATTATTTGGTCGATGTGGCGTAGCATTATGTGTTTTAGTAGGTCTGAGTAGTTTATTAGCATGCATTGGATGGCTTATTCATGTTCTACAGTTAGTACCTGTTCCTATTTCTGCCCCTTTAACTCCATCTACTACTGTTTCACCACACAAATTTTACTCACTCCCAGATCATGAGCGAATGAGAAGAATGGAATATCTTAACAATTCCTTTATTCAACTATTACACCAGCATCAACTGATAGTAAATGTTACTGATTGTTGGGTATGTGGTCTCATACCACATAATACACAAAGAGGAATGCCGTATCTAGTTCTCCCCTTTTCATACGAAGGTTCTGCTTGGGCTTATCTGGCTATGTTTTCTAATACATACCAGAATTTACTCAGATATCCTTCTGGTGGATCCTATAATGGTGGAGTGGATTTTAGTCACAGTTCTTTGATAAAGGGCATTGTAACTATGGCAAAGATTGCTGACATCATCAAGATTCCCAAAGATGAAAAGAGAGCGTATGATGGGTGGAATGTAACTTGTTATACTCTTAGCCTCACTGACAAGCTTAAACAGTGGAATTCTGCACCTATTTGGGTACTACCCCAAAAAGGTCATTTGTGTTTACAAATAAATGGCCAGAATACCAAAACTAAGCAAGAGAGGAGCAACTGTTCCCACACTTATGTCTATACTCCTTCTACTCCCGCACCGTTAGTGGCATCACAAGGTACATATTTTATCTGTTACGATAAAGCCTATACATGGCTTCCCACACACTTTTCGGGAACATATTATATAGCTTTTCTCCTCCCTCCTACATATACTGCTCCTGCTGATTATCACAAGAAGAGAGTTGCTAGAGGAGTAATAGATTCGGAAGATACAGCAGGGCAAGAAGGAGGGGATTTTCTGAAAGGATTCCTTCCCTTCTGGGGTCCGATGGCCAATAGTAAAAATATCAGACAGTTGGTCCGTGTGATTGATGCCACAATTAATGTTACTTCTGGAGCATTGAAAAATTTAACTGCTGAGCTTCAGGCGGACCGACTTATGACTTTGCAGAACAGGATGGTGTTAGACATAGTGCTTGCAGACAAAGGAGGAGTTTGCAAATTAATTGGGTCTAGTTGCTGTATTTACATTCCTGATAACGCCCTACGGTATACCAAGCCATCTCTAAGCTACAAGTCATCTCTGAATCTATTCACCAAGATACTGGAGATTGATCTGTGATGGGATGGTTTTGGGGACTACTGTCCACTTGGGGATGGAAAGTACTAACTTTCCTTGGGATGATTCTAGCACTCATCTTTTCTTGTTGTCTTTGTCTACAGTGTGGTCCAGCTGTTTGTGGACTCTGTGCCACGATCTGTGTTTCCAAACCAGTAGCACAACAGACTGAACATATTAAGATGATGGTGCAACAACATCTTAGTGACCTCATGACCATTGACATCGACTCAGATTGACATGGGTTCCTTTTGCTTTGCCTGAGTATGGCAAAAGGAGGGTCTGAGGTTACGTAGTTTTAGCCTCGCTTTGCTACAGTCACCATTTTACGTTCAGTCGCCATTTTTATGTTGCCTCACTCAGGCAGCACGGCTATCGCAGGAAAATGGTCTTTCTGCCACTTTCAGCTGCTCGGTGTTTTTCTTGTCGAAGAGCAACCTTTGTCCTTGTGTGCAATACTGATGTCAGGGTCCGGCCGAGTTCGCAAACCATGTCTAGACTGATTAATCCATGACTTTACTCCACTGTTTGGGTCCCACCATTCTTCTCTACCTTATCTTATTTAACTGGCCTTCACTATTCTCTCCGTGTGTTCTCTTGTTACATAGCTCTCCTTTTGAAGCATTCTACACATGTTTTACCACCTGCAAATTGGATTACGGGCACCTGTGTTGATTAATCTGATGGGAGGGGAGCACACGGGGTCTGAAAGGAGGGTGTGTTTTAGACATCTGATACTTGTTTTCGAACTATTCCTATTTGTCAGTTTTGTGTATCTTGGGAGTTGTCATTGTAAACTTGTGTTGTATAATAGACTGTGCGCCACAGATTGAAGTGGCAGTCTCTTGAGAACCTACCTGTGTGGTACTTCTTAGATAACTGTGCTTAGCTGCAGCTAATAAAACTACTTTTCTACGCCTAACAGAGTGTCCAGTGTCTCTGTCGGTCGAGGCAGGTGAACCCGGGGATCTTAGGCGTGCCCTGCGCCGCTTGGCCCATAAGGCCAGGTTCTCCAATGTTCCTCAGGCTGCATCATGGGCTCTTTCCCATGCGACTACACATTTATTAACATTTGACTCAGGAATTATTATTATTATGTTTTTATTAAATTTATGATTATTGTTTAAAAATTGTGTTAATGTATTTTACTTTTCTGCTTATATTTACTGTATGTCATTATATGCCTTGTTTTATATATATAATTATTGTGGATTAGTCTATGTATGAATTTTTATAATAAATAATCTGTTCTGAATACGGAAGTGGGTTCTTGTGTCCCAAACACGATTCATGTGGGCAAGTGTTTTTTGACCGCCTGGGTTGATACTTACACAGCTCTTTCCCATAATCCTCAGGCTGCATCACGGGCTCTTTCCCATAATCCTCGGGATGCATCATGGACTCTTTCCCATAATCCTCGGGCTGCATCATGGACTCTTTCCCATAATCCTCGGGCTGCATCATGGACTCTTTCCCATATTTCTCTGGATGCAGCATGGACTCTTTCCCATATTCCTCAGGCTGCATCATGGACTCTTTTCCATAATCCTGAGGCTGCATCATGGGCTCTTTCCCATAATCCTCGGGATGCATCATGGACTCTTTCCCATAATCCTCGGGCTGCATCATGGACTCTTTCCCATAATCCTCTGGATGCATCATGGACTCTTTCCCATAATCCTCAGGATGCATCATGGACTCTTTCCCATAATCCTCAGGATGCATCATGGACTCTTTCCCATAATCTTCTGGATGCATCATGGACTCTTTCCCATAATCCTCGGGCTGCATCATGACCTCTTTCCCATAATCCTCAGGCTGCATCATGGACTCTTTCCCATAATCCTCAGGCTGCATCATGGACTCTTTCCCATAATCCTCGGGCTGCATCACGGACTCTTTCCCATAATCCTCTGGATGCATCATGGACTCTTTCCCATAATCCTCAGGCTGCATCATGGACTCTTTCCCATAATCCTCGGGCTGCATCACGGACTCTTTCCCATAATCCTCAAGCTGCATCATGGACTCTTTCCCATAATCCTCGGGCTGCATCATGGACTCTTTCCCATAATACTCAGGCTGCATCATGGGCTCTTTCCCATAATCCTCGGGCTTCATCATGGACTCTTTCCCATAATCCTCAGGCTGCATCATGCACTCTTTCCCATAATCCTCGGGCTGCATCATGGACTCTTTCCCATAATCCTCAGGATGCATCATGGACTCTTTCCCATAATCCTCAGGCTGCATCATGGGCTCTTTCCCATAATACTCAGGCTGCATCATGGGCTCTTTCCCATAATCCTCGGGCTTCATCATGGACTCTTTCCCATAATCCTCAGGCTGCATCATGCACTCTTTCCCATAATCCTCGGGCTGCATCATGGGCTCTTTCCCATAATCCTCGGGCTTCATCATGGACTCTTTCCCATAATCCTCAGGCTGCATCATGCACTCTTTCCCATAATCCTCGGGCTGCATCATGGACTCTTTCCCATAATCCTCAGGATGCATCATGGACTCTTTCCCATAATCCTAGGGATGCATCATGGACTCTTTCCCATAATCCTCAGGCTGCATCATGGACTCTTTCCCATAATCCTCAGGATGCATCATGGACTCTTTCCCATAATCCTCAGGATGCATCATGGACTCTTTCCCATAATCCTCAGGATGCATCATGGACTCTTTCCCATAATCCTCAGGATGCATCATGGACTCTTTCCCATAATCCTCAGGATGCATCATGGACTCTTTCCCATAATCCTCAGGATGCATCATGGACTCTTTCCTATAATCCTCAAGCTGCATCATGGACTCTTTCCCATACCCTCCAGGCTTGATCACAAAGTGTGAGGTCAAGTGCGAGGTCTAAGGTTACATTGACCCAACATCCTTCCTGATGGCCTGGGAGAGAGGCGGCTATTCAGGCATCGCCTTCATGCTAGAAAGCGCCCCGCTCATCACTCGATGCAGAAGGGCTGGTAGTTATTGTTCTCCTTGACTTGGCCACAGCATTCTACTTGAGGTGCTGCCGCATGGCAGTGGGGCCAGATCCATCCTTGCAACGCTTCTAGTCTCTCGTGTTAGGCTGAAGAGATCCAATCAGAATGGGTAACATCATTTATCAGATAACCTGTCACCTCAGCTCATCATCTGCAGTTGATGCTTTGTGGGTGTAATCAAATCATAACAATGACAATTCCAGTCTTTTTAAATCCCTATTTATAGCTTCTGCTGCCTAAAAAATTGTAGGAAATGACTAATTGCCTTAGGACATCAACCAAGGGGCACAGAAATGAAATCATGGGTGGAGAGATACACGGCTAGTGATACATTTGGATCACTGTAGACATCTGCCTTACATCCAAAAATCATGTGGGGAACGGATCACTTGTCCTGCATAACCTGGGTTAGCAATTGGTAGGAGTAGCGGTGTTTCTTGATTCTCCGCTCTACTGTTAATCACGTGACAGCATCATCATGGGGTTAGTGCTCATGCTTCCTCCACCCGGAGGTGTACCCCTGGTTAGTGCAGTAGTGATCAGGGATACAGGGGTCATAGACTAAGATGACTTAAAAAATGCTCGTACAGCCAGGTGTCAGTTTAATAGATATGGATTCAAGATATTGTTTAAAAATTGGTTGTAGTACGTAATGAGGTTTAGTTACGGATCTCCCACACTTAAATTATTGTTCAAAAGTGGTCGACATGTTTCAGCCCTTATGTTGCCTCTGTGGGTCAGGTGGGCTTTCTAATTGCAGATTAAGATACTGGATTAGCTCTACAAGGTTTGTTTTCTCACCCGCTGGTGTTAAGAGTGAACACGCTGGTGTAATGAAACTTGAGGGGGCCCCCCTGCAAGGCATGTGGAGGGGCCCCCTCCGGGCTCCATCATGAGCTCTCCGGCCAGAGTAATGTGCTGAGGGGCCTCCCTGGAGCTTGGGGGACCCCCGCCTGGCGGTGTCCGCGGGGGCCTGTGTTACACCACTGAGTGAACGTAGCTCAATGCACCAGCAATTGAATGTGAAAACATGTGGGCTGTCGCCCCATACAACCCCGCTCAATACATAGTTGATGTGGTGTCCATTCTTTCTAGGTTAGTAATAGTCCCTAAGCAGGGATTCAGTGATTCAGAAATGCAGAAGTAATTTGAAAGCCCATTTTCATTCTTTACAAAGGCACACACAAGTACTGTACTAAAAATAAACATTTTCTGGTTACAAGTGTTTTTTTCAACAGGCTCATCCTGTTGCTTAGCACATTAAAAATAACCACACAGAATATTATTAAAACAGCACTAAAGCATGTTGCGAACAACATAAATGATATAAACATTTCTGCCTTACTGGAAATATCATTTAGGAACTTAACACCCTGAGACCTACTTCTATCGACTATCCTATGAGAGTATGGAGTAGCGTAACTTACATCTAGAGTTCCATCGAGCGAATGAACAGATTGTGTACCTGTTTACAGCAAGGAGCTGTAATTACCAATAGCCTTTAGAGTGTTCCCTTACAAGGTAAACCTGCATCAGCATCAACTCCTCTCTTCCTGGTCTTGCCATGCTATCAGCTCTCAGTGCAGAACAGGAGGCTGTGGCATCACCGCAGTCTGGCAGGTTCTGTCGGGATCTTCTGGCGGTATCTTGGGTAATAGGTAGGGTGCAAATATCGCAATTTAAGAAAGTTAGAAAATACTCGTGGACCTAAACATTACCTGTCGTGGATATATACATGCAACTTCTATTCAGTGGTATCAAAAATATTTTTTATTGTTTTTGTAAATAATTGAAACTAGATGGACACTACACATTAAAAAGAGAAAGAAAACATGTAGTCCTCTATATTTAAATTTGCACTGTGATCAAACAATCAAGGTACAAAACAGTGATTCTTGTATTGACACAATATCAAAAACATTATACACAGTGTCAATCATGGATATATGTAAGAGGAAACTGTTTACAATAGTTCAATTTTTATCAAAAATATATATACAGAATAATCACATCATTATACACAGAGGACATTCATTTCTGGCATGGCTCTTGAAAATCTGTATCTTGGGTGATATTCTGAGGTGAAGGACCTCCCCTGCTAAGTGATCACTTTATACTGTGGCTCATCTCAAATGGGGATGTCTGACATAACCTGGGTGCATTAGGATGCTAGTCTAAGATGCATTTTTACAAACAAAGAAGGTAAAAACACACTGATTCAGAATATATTCTCTGTGTTATAATATTATCTGATATTGAAACAGAAATAACAAGGCACATGTCCCAGACTGATGTCACATCAGGTGTCGTAACTAGGTCATGCTCTACACATCGGGTGTATGATCGGTGTCATTGTCTGAATGACTTGACACTTATACAGCTTCTTGGAAAGATAAGGACAGGCGACATCTGCGACAAAGGCAGACATGTCAATGATCAGGCAAAAATTGGGAGTTTCTGCCTGTTCAAGACAGAGTCAGGCCTTGGGACTTTGCTTCATCCCTGGCTTGTACATCTGAATGTCATGTAATGGGGGCCGGAGCTATGTCTAAAGATGTATCCCATTTATAAGGAAATCAGGAAATCCATGCTTTCAGTGAGATGTAAAACTCTATATCTAAAATGAATCCTAAAATTCATCATACATATATGAGCATAAAATGAAAGTATACAAATGTAACCTCATACAAGACAGCAAAAAATAAAAGGAAATAATGCAGTAAGCTGCTCTTGAAGAGGGTGGTAAACTGTGAGTGTTTTGCGACCGCAATTGCGGTTGCAAAACATTCTTACATAGGCGTTGGGCGCGCTATTAGGAAGGGACGCCCTTGGAACACTCATTTCTAATAACGAGTCGCTAACCCTATTTTGAGAATCGCTATTTACTTAGTGACTCGCAAAATAGGGTTATTACATTGGCCACAGGTTTTTTGCCCGCGCATACAGGTCTAAAACCCATTTGCACATGCAAAAAAAGTCGTACAGCTGGCCCCTAAGAGTGCACTAAATCCCTATTAAAAGTTTCTAATCCATATTAGAGTCACCTTTAAACTACATGCAAACTAGATTCCCATGCAGGCTAAAAACCTAGATAAATTTGGGGGCGTGGCTTAGCGGGCGAAGATGGCGGTCGCAGCGTTGTAGAGCTCCCGCCAGCCCAGACATAATCTGCTCATTTATCCTGGCCCCCGAGCCCGCTAACTGTCCTACCTGTGTGGCGATTGTTTCTGGCAGCGCTTCGACCTCTCCGGTGTGCCAAACCATCCCTCCGGCCGCTCTGGTGAGCCGAAATCGTCTGTGACGTGGTGCGGCCTGGTGCCTGCAGACGGAGCCGGGACCTCGATTTTCAGGGTCATCGGCCGGCGGCCGATGGTCGGACAGGTCGGGCGACTCCCGGATCAGTGCTTGCAGCGCCGGAGGTGGAGGGAGCCGCTGCGGTGCCCTGTGGAGCAGACTCACACGCCGGGGTGGCCCCTGGATGACGCAGAATCGCTGCGGCCTGTGCGGACCCCGAGCAGCCGGGGCCTCGAGTTTCGCGACCTCGGGCTGGCCCGAGCCCGGATTGTGGTGAGTCGGCGCTGGGCGTCCCTGGTGTTGGTGGGGCCGTGGCCGTGCCCAGAGACAATATCCGACGAGTGGAGGAGGTGCCTGGGGAGGTGATTCGCGACTGAGGCCCGTCTACACTGTGGGCTGGACTTCTCTGGTGGCGTGGGGTCCGGCGGCGCATTCCCTTTGCCTGAGTCCGGGGCTGCCTGCTTCCGGGGACGAGACAAAGGAGACCCCAGACTGCCTCTGCTGTGGCGGCGGAGCGACCTAGTGCCCTGAAGACGCCGGAGGGGAGCTGCGGCCTACCGGGCCTTTGAGACGACTGTGGTAAATAAAATATTACCCTGGCAGAATTTCTAGGCATTAACAAAGTATCATGCATCAAATGAGAGACAGGATCCGTGGTGTCCAAGTTAAATGGGCTTTATTCCAATAACTCGAGTCAAAGGGAGAATCAGTTCCATCACCACAGAGATTCAGGAAGGGTCTTCTAACAATTATTTACTGAACATGGGTTATATACATTTTATCTTGTACATAGGACGTAAGAAGGAACGCTCGAGGCAGAGCAGAGAGAACATGAGATAAGAACATGTGGGTGTACACTTTGATGAGTCATAGGTAGGTGATAGGTAGGTGTCATAGGTGGGTGGGTACTTAGAGGAGGAGTTTGGATAGCTAGCTGGAACTATGCCCTAATTGTGCAACTTTGAGCATGACCTCCAATTGACGTGTAACTGGGAGGAAGCTGACTTTCAACCTAGTAGAGAGATCTCTTGTGTCAAGGCGACCAGCACATCTAGTACAACTGATATCTAGAGTCAGGGGATGTATTATCTGAAGCAATAGTTGTTCATCACTAAAAGACAGAGAGGGCATATTTATTCGTTCATTGCATGAGGGCTGTGAGCTCTTCTATGGATGCAAGCACTGTGATTTACTTAAATGGAGACAGAATGGCTAGGCCCTATCTCCCTCGGACGGGTTCTGTGTACCTTCTTCACCAGGCTGAAACGTGATTCTGTAAAGCAAACAGATAACTGTTATTCATAATACTGTCTTGGCAGGCCTCTTGCTGGGCTTCTCTCGGCTGAGCTAGAAGTATGTGAGGTCGGAGGGACGTAACTGCAGCTTCAGTGTGTCAGGAGTCATGAAATGCAAATACATGGGCCTTATGCTACCTTAACGTTTGGGAGACTTTGATGACTGGCATTTCTAATGCAGGACATGATTGCAGGGGCCTAGTGATTCAGGCCACTACGAGGAAGTGCATGGGTGACATGCACATGACATGTAACATAGGGTACACGTAGGGGACATCTTGGTCAGGCAAAATTTCATTTTCCACATTCCCTCCTTGTCCCCTACTTAACCCTTTAGGATACATCTATATTCATGAGACCGTATAGTTCATCATACAGAATCATTTGTTCATCTTTAACTCTTTGTTTACGTGGATGGGGAACACAGGCAGTGGCACACAGGCCGCAAATCGCCGGGCCACACTGCAAACAGAGACAGCAACCAAATATCATAAGTAGGATCATTCCTAGGAAGGTCAGCACTTTCCATCCCCAAGCAGATATTATACCCCAGAGCCAACTGGACCAGGTCCATGTGCCTGGGTCTTGATGTATGGCATGAGCAATCTTGTGGAGCCTTGTTATTGCTTCGTACACAGATGGTGCATTATCTGGGATGAAAATGCAACAACTAGATCGGATGACTCTACAAGCTCCGCCCCTATCCGCCAAGATGACGTCTAGAACGAGGCGGTTTTGAAGAACGACAAGTCTAATAACAGACTGTTCCTGGGTCAAGTTCGCCAGGGCAGATGCAGTTATATTTACAACTGTTTCAAGAGTCCTTGTTAACCTGCGTATCAGTTTACTGTTTTGGACGGGACCTATGAAGAAAAAGAATCCTTTGTTCAAATCTGTATATTGCTCCCAAGCTGTTTCAGTCTGATCGATCCCTGCGGAATCTGTCTCTCTCTTTTGTCTAACATGTTCTAGTCGTGAATCTCTATGATAATTTGATGGGGCTAGAAAAACGGGTGGCAATAAGAATGCTATATAACAAGTCCCACCCCAGTCTAAGGGCAGATGTACATAGGCTGTCTGACCACAAATGAAATAGGTATGGCGTGATGTTTTGAAAGAAGAAAGTCCTTTATCATTAAACTCTACTACAGTGTTACACTCGCTGTGTCCCATGAGTACTGAGCCTTTCTTACTAACACATAAATCACCTTTTGCTGGCAGGACTGATATAAACGGTGGACCTGTATTTTGCTTGGGCTGAACGTTTAACATTATAAAATTAACGGATGCATTTCCCTGTTCGTACTCTTCATTCTCTAAATCGGTTCCCTTTCTTTGGGGGAATCCGTCTCTGTCTGGAAAGCATGCTTCATTCATTACTTTATTCAGGTTTCCATATATCCAGCCACCTGGATAAGCTATGTACCTTCTATCTATTGAGGTCATTAGAGCAAACCATGCTCCACATGAACCATTGTGTGAGAACGGTAAAGGGTAGAAGGGCAGAACTCCCTTCGTTTCTTGATAAGGAGGCAGTTGGCCACATACCCAGCAATCAGTCGCATTGCTGGTCTGGTGAGAATGGTGTAACATTCGAATAAATGTATTGTTACGTAGTGCAAGTCGATATGACAATTCATGAGGAGGCAGTTCACTAAATGTATGCTCTGCGGTGCTATTACTGGAAGAATGTATATGTGAGGAAATGGGAAAGAAAACATGTAGCAAGAAACTGATACCAATTATAACAATGCACAGAATAAAAAGAATGATCAAGGTAACTATACATCTACTGCGTAATATCTTGCAGTATTTAGCTTTCATGTCATTCCTCTTACTATTCTCGTTTTTACTATTCATGTCTGTGATCTTATACATGTCAGAAATCTAGTCTAACCGATTCACCACCGGGTGGGCCTAAACAATTAAACTACGTCTGACTTACTAGATCGCAACTTAAACCTATACTCCTGCTGTGGAGTCTTTTCTAGCAAAGGTCAGTGTTCTTTATAAAAGTTCAAAAGTTCCAAATAGTCCAAAGTATCTTTTGTAGTGATGAAGGTGAGTTCGGCCTTTACGTCCTTCCACCAACTTCGGCGTCTTCCAACGTGGCTCAAGGGGACTTGAACGATCAAAATTCCGGATGCATACAAAATTCTTGGGGACAATGGCGTGTTCCTTGACCTGGGTGTTGTCAGGGAAGGCAGCTGCAACCTGTGAACAACAAGAGAGTAGTGTAGACATCAAGGAAGCCAGGTAATCTGTCAGCATGTTACTGTCAACATCAGTAATTTTCTTTGGCATAGGCGTACCTCACATATTTGGCGGTCTACCGAAAACTACTTCATAAGGAGATAGGCCTGTTCTGGAATGAGCTACCATACGCATGTAAAAGAGGGCAACCGGCAAGGCCACCATCCAATCCACGCCTTTTTCTGTACAGATCTCAGCAACTTTTGTCTTAATTGTCTGATTATGTCTTTCTACAAGGCCTGCTGCTTCTGGGTGTCTTACACAATGGAACTTCCACTTATATCCTAACAGAAGTGACACTTCTTTCATTAATTCAGAGGAGAATGGCTGACTGTTATCTGAATAGATCACACGAGGTAATCCATACCTAGAGAAGTACTCACGCACTAACTGTCTGGCTGTTGTCACAGCAGTATAATCTGGAACTGGATATGCTTCTGTCCATCTAGATAGTGCACACACAACTACTAAGACATACTTGTAACCTCTACATCTGTCCATTTGGATATAATCCGTCTGGAGAACTTCAAAAGGGTGGTCAGGAGGATCAAATCCGCCTTGTTCCACCGGAATGCCTTTACCTGGATTGAACTGACAACAGATCATACATGTTCGTACTTTCTGCTTCGCTGCTGCACGCATGTGCTTGTTAAACCAAATGTTCTGTAAGCTGTCTAACATTGCTTTTCCTCCCAAGTGTGCAGGACTATGTGTTGTGCTTATGATTACTTGTACCATAGAATCTGAAAGAAACCATGTGCTTTTTCCCTTAGTCATCCAACCTTGGTCAGTCTGGACCCCTCCTTGGAAAGGAAGTGTTCAAGGAACACCACTTGCTTTTCACAGAATTGTAACTGTCAGTGATGCATTCTCGCATTCTGTGTCTGATCGTGCTGTAACCAGGATGTCGTCTACGTACTGTATCAGTCCTGTGTTGGCAGGCATGTGAATACTGTCTAGCCGTTTCTTTAGTGTCTGACTGTAAATGCTAGGGCCCACTGTCATCAATCTAGCAAAAATGAATTATATAAAAATAAAAAAATAAATAAAAATGAATTTTCAATTCAAAAGCACAATTTTATTTTGGGGAAACCTCTTTCCAAAAAGCTCTATAGATCACAAAAAAATCCTACTCTAAATCTTGGGAATAGTATGACCATACTACCTACAATATGTCCTCTAAATGTATTTGAATAAAATCCAAATTATCCCAGCATAGACAGAAGGCTGGAGCCTCGCTACTCCTCACCTCTGTGAGAAACAGCCCCTCCCTTCAGAAAGATGTCCGCGCTCGGAGTTTTGAATCAACTCCAAGCCGGGCTACACTGTGATCTAAAATTGAATGACTGCCAGATGCTGAACCCATTGCAAGAGCAAGACTCCTGCCAATTATGCTGTTTACACTACTGAAGAAAAAACGTATTCATTTGCAAGCGTGAATTTATCTGAAGTCAATGAAGCTTTTAGTGTTGACTGTAAGGAAGAACAATTTTTTTGTACACAAGTCAGAGGGGCTGGGGAGGTAACTTCGTTACGAACTCACTCCTTGCTCACCTACCCCTCCCCTCAGAGCCAGGAGCTGGCTCAGTGTCAAACATAACAAATAGGAGACAAGCCTCTCACTCGTCTCTTCTTCTCTTAAATTGGGTCGCTGCCAACGCTGAGCTCATTGAAAGAGCCAAGCGTCTGCCAAGTTCCTTAAAGAGTGAGCTGCAAGCCTCCTCCCTCCACATTCCAAGGAAGCTAGTGTCAGTCGGAGGAGTAGCCGTCCCTTTACATAAACATTTCTCTGCGGCTCATCACGGAGGCTCTGAGAGCTGAGAACAGCTGCCAAGTTACTGAAGACAGAGCTCGGTCTCGTCCGCGGAAAAGAATTGGAGTATGGCCAATAATAACAAGACAGGCACGGCAAGAGGGAAAAACCCTCCCTTTACATAAACATATACTGGAAGCCAGGACCTTCAAGGTCGAAAAACACATTCTGAGTAATTCAAAACATATCTGATCCCCCAGGCCAGAGAGCTAAACCAACATACTCTAATTTCACTGAAGCCAATTTAATAAGGACATATTTTCTGTAACTAAGTGACATGCTAGCACTTTAAAATAATTCTGTACTGCTACTTAAAAACTCCACTTTCTAATAAACACTTTTGTCTAACTAATTCAGCTAGAAGGCAAGACATTTGAAACATGGGCATTTGTTTAGCATGCAAATTAACACACAAAAAGGGACAGTTTGCTTCTGCACACAAGGCTATGCATTTTGCATTTGAGAAAAAAAAACGAATTATCATGGACTGTTGGGTTGGGACTGTTATCTGCACATATCAATTGAAGCTTCTCCACTAAATGTTTATCTGAAACCATCTGTGTAAGCATTGCAGCCTAACTGACCTCTGAATCAGACATAATAAATCCTATTTTCAAAGGCTGGTGGACATATAACAGGCAGCATGTTTAATGAACACTGCTTTTACCGTGCAAGATATTACCTTTCTATCAGCAGCCTGTCAAAGTACATAGGTGAGCCTTGAAACTAAATGCAAATTAAACTAATGTAGGGGACACATAGCAATGCATTAAGATGGTAGTGTATTATAGCTTTCAAAAGGGCCACGTTCATTAATTTACAAATAGCCATTTTTCCTAATTAAGTGTGCAAGCTCTTCTATTCTACCTATTCAAAGGGCCAGATTCATAATTTTTCAAACAAAAAAAAAAAAACCATGTTTTCTAATTGAGTCTATTAACTGTCACAACGCTATTCTAAAGGGCAGCTTGCATTGGGAAAAATATTCTGTAGAAACATTCCTATTTAAAAAAAAACACACGGTTGCAGTACACTAATTAAAAGCACATTCTCTAATGGGTCTATTCTATAATTTCTTCTCAACCGTGAAAACATTAAAGCACTCTCCGTGCAAAAACCCTTATCTCAATAAGACTGGTTTATTTACAACTACCGACCTCTGAGTCAAACACATTAAATCAAGTGTTCCAAGGCAAACCCTTTACAAATACACTTCTTTACTCTCCATGCAAGATTTTACCATTCAATCTGCAAACTGACAAAGCACATAGGCAGACCCAGAATGAAAAGTCAAAGAAACCTTTATCTCAATTTTCAGAAATACGCCCATTGGATAACATGGCAAATCGCACCTCCACACAAAACATGCTTTTTCCACCACTTCCACAGCTCAGATCCTTTTCAAATTTGGCATCACAGTAGTCCAAGCTATTCCCTAAATCCTCACCAAAAAGCAACCAAATCCCTCCACTGGAACGGGTACGACTTTCCGCTCAAAAACACGCCCCCCGCAAACACCAAAAAACGCCAAAATCCCTCAACACCTTGTTAAACAGCATGTTAAAACAAATACTGCCTTCTCAATACAAGATATTAACTCTTTGGCAGCTGAAGCACAATCATTCCCCAATGACTGCAGTACATGGGAAAGTCATGAACTCATTTCTCCACGTTATCACATAACACGTACGCACATCTTCAAAACGTTTTCTCCAAGTACTTGAAAGAGATCCAGCTCTCTCCTGACTAACGTAATGATAACAAGCTCTGCACAAAACATAACCACATGGCGCTATTCACAAGCCATATTTACAAGAAACTCAACATGTCACAAAAATGACACGCTATTCACAAGGCATATTTACAAGGCGTTATTTACAAGGAACTCCACAGTAAACTTATAGCTCCAACTTGTGGTAAATAAATAATTAATTACCGGTACTATTTTTGAATACATTGAATAAAACAGATAGCTCAATAAATAAGAGACAGGATTCGAGGTATCTGAGTCTAACAGGCTTTAATCGGGCATAAGGGAAGGGACAGGAACGGGATAGCCTGCACGGAAATAGAATGGATGGCAGCTGCAATGCCTCACCGACAGTGCAGCATATATATAGTATAATACATTACATTACATTGCATACAATAGGCGTAGCAGTAGGCGTAACTCGTAGCAGTCGCGAAAGATAAGCATAAATGGGTGTAACAAGAAGGCGTGTACAGGGCGTATACATAGACATGTGGTATGAAACGTCACAGAAATGTCATGAGTGGGCGGAAACATGGAGGGGGCTACCTGAGAGCAGCTGGGACCTTTAACCTAGTGGTGCGCGCAAACGGGCAATGACGTGTTACCAGGGAGAACTGGGGGCTATGACTTCTGCACTAGAAGAGGAGACTAAAGTCTACGGTGTCAGGACGACATGTACCTATGGCATATCTGGTATCTTGTGTTTGGAGTACATGTTGATAGAAACTAAAAGTTATCAGGGCAGAGGCTACTTGACTCTAAGGCTGGTGCATGCATATATTCTTCGTGTAATGCGTGTGCTAGGAATATTCTATGAATATTAATACAGTATTTCTCTTTCATGGAGACAGAAAGACTAGACCATAGTTGAAACTGTTGATGCGGTTCAGTAGCTTAGGAATGCAAAGACGAGGAGTTGAACTGATAACTAGAAGCATAACATACTCTTGGCAGACAGGCAGGCAGAGCCAGGCCGGGCCGGGCACCGCGAGGCAGGAAATAAGTGGAGGGTCAGGGATGCAGGTGGGGGCTGTATCGCTCCTCGGAGCGGGTTCAGAAGACTGGAGCTGAATCTGATGTCCGGGCCCTTTTGAGGCCTAGAAACGGGGACAATGCGGTGAATTAACGTGTACACTGTAAATCGTGGCAACATAGGCCTAATACTTGTTGCTTTTACGAGAACTGGAAACTGGCATACTAGAGTTGGACACAACTATAATTGCGTCTTTAATCGATCATAGGGGGATACATACATATCTAATCATGCACATATAACATAGGATGGGGAACACGTAGGCACATATAACATGGCAAAATTTACTTTTCCACATTCCCTCCTTGTGCCCTACGTTTCCATCAGGAAACATCAATATTCATGATACCATCTATCTGTTCATATAGCATCATTTGCTCGTCTCGAATTGTTTTGGAACGGGACTTAGGACTAGGAATACAGGATGTAGCGCACAAGCCGCAAATCGCAGGGCCACATTGTAAACAGAGGCAGCAACTGAATATGATCATTACTGCTATACCTAGGAATGACAATACTTTCCATCCCCAGGCAGATATTATACTCCAGAGCCAACCGGACCATGTCCAGGTGCCTGGATCTTGGTGTAACTGATGGGCAATTTTATGAAGTCTGGTTATAGCTGAATAAACAGACGGCGCGTTATTAGGAATGAAAATGCAGCAACTAGATCCGATGACTCTACAAGCTCCTCCCCTATCGGCCAGTATGACGTCAAGGACGAGACGATTTTGGAGCACGACAAAACGCATAGCAGATTGCTCTTCGGTTAAGTTACCTAGAGCGGAAGTAGTCTCATTCACTACTGCTTCAAGGGTTCTGGTTAACCTACGTATTAACTTACTATTCTGGACAGGGCCTATGAAGAAAAAGAATCCTTTATTGAAGTCTTGATATTGTTCTAGAGTAGTTTCAGTTTGATCGACAATTGGGGACTCAGTCTCCCTTCTATGTCTAACGTGTACTAGATGTGTGTTTCTGTAATAATCGGATGGGGCTAGAAAAACTGGTGGCAGTAGGAAGGCAATGTAACAAGTTCCATCCCAATCGAGGGGCAGACGAACATATGCGGTCTGACCACAAACAAAATAAGAATGACGTGAGGCTTTGAAAATAGATTTCCCACTGTCACTATACTCGACCACAGTAGTACAATCACTATGTCCTACATGTGCGGAACCATTCTTTCTGACACATAATTCGCCTTTAACTGGTAGTACTGAAATAGCGGGCAAATCTGGAGTAGTATCGGACTGAACATTCAGAACCATGAAATTCGAGGAATAATTACCTAAATCATATACTTCGTTTTCTAGATCTAATCCTGTTCTATGGGAAAAACCTTGCTTGTCTGGGAAACATGTTCGATTCAAAAGGGACATATCGGTGGAGGATGACGTTAATGTGGACCATGCTCCACACGAACCATTGTGTGAAAACGGATAAGGAAAGAGTGGCAGAACTCCCTTCGGTGTCTGGAAAGGGGGAAGTCGACCACACACCCAACAATTAGTGGCATTACTGGTCTGGTGTGAATAGTGTAACATTCTGATAAATGTGTTATTACGCATAGCAAGACGATAGGATAACTCGTGAGGAGGCAGGTCACTAAATGTGTGCTCTACTGTAGCATTAGGAAACATATGTACATGTGGAATAGGAAAACATAAATGAAAAGCATAACTTATGCAGGTAACCATAAGACTCAAGAATAATAAAAAGAATAGAACGATAATACATCTTTTAGAGTTTTGACTAACTCTATCACTGTGTGGGTCTATCTCATACATCAATAAATCAAAAATGGACTAGCTAAATAATCAAAAGAAAATAAATTGTTTTAATTTATCAAGGACTCAAGTATGCTTTGTCAACGGTTTGTGGCACCTGGTAGGTGTGCTCATAAAGCCCTCACCCACCAACCTAGTTGGTGGCATGCTTCATCATCGGGCCCACCCAGTGACACCTAGCGTGTCCCGGGTGTGCTTCGACGCCTGAAGACAGCGGAGCAGGTATGTCGCTGTGTGTGCGGTGAAGACTGTTATGGATTGTGAATTTAAAACGGCTTGGCGGGGATCCCAGTGCCCGAGGGCAAATACACTTTATTAGCTGGGTCACCGCCAGCATAGTAATAAGGCACTGGCTGAAACATGTTGACACACCCCAGGATGTGGGAGGTCGTAACTCGCCTCTAACATCCAATAGCCTTATTTTTAACCGCTGACGGTGACCCAGCTAATAAAGTGTATTTGCCCTCGGGCACTGGGATCCCCGCCAAGCCGTTTTAAATTCACAATCCATAACAGTCTTCACCGCACACACAGCGACATACCTGCTCCGCTGTCTTCAGGCGTCGAAGCACACCCGGGACACGCTAGGTGTCACTGGGTGGGCCCGATGATGAAGCATGCCACCAACTAGGTTGGTGGGTGAGGGCTTTATGAGCACACCTACCAGGTGCCACAAACCGTTGACAAAGCATACTTGAGTCCTTGATAAATTAAAACAATTTATTTTCTTTTGATTATTTAGCTAGTCCATTTTTGATTTATTGACATATAATTCGGGGGATAAGGACTAGCTTTCTGGTCCTCTCTCTCCCTCTTGATACACGCATCTATCTCATACATGTCAGGAACCTGTCTAACCGCTTCACCCGAGAGGGACTTAAACAATTAAACTGTCTGACTTATTTTACTAGACCGGAGTTTTGCTTTATACTCCTGCTGCGGAGTTTTCTCTAACAGGGGAAGTTTTAGAGTCTGTGTCTGGGCAGTCCTTAAGAACGGGGCAGTCTTTGATAAATGTCTTTGGCCGCAATCCATGGAATTTCTTGATGTGGCTGGTATGCACCCAGCCTTTGCGTCCTTCGAGCTTGACTGCGGTCCTTGTTGTTAATAACACCAGCTGGGGCTCCTTCCAACGGGGCTCCAACGGACTTGAACGATCGAAATTGCGCACCAGGACGAATTCTCCCGGAACGACTTCATGCGGTTTCACCTCAGTGTTGTCTGGAAATGCAGCGGCAACCTGTGAACGACAAGAGTGTAGGGCAGACATCAAGGAAGCTAGGTAATCTGTCAGCATATTACTGGAAACGTCTGTAATCTTTCGGGGCATAGGTGTACCCCACATATTAGGAGGACGGCCGAATACGACCTCGTACGGGGACAGACCTGATCTGGAGTGTGCAACCATTCTCATATAAAAAAAGGGCAACTGGCAGTGCTACTAACCAATCTACACCTTTCTCTGCGCATACTTTTGCAATGCGGATTTTCAATGTCTGATTATGTCTCTCAACTAGACCAGCTGCTTCGGGGTGCCGTACACAGTGGAACTTCCACTGGTACCCTAACAGAAGGGATACTTGTTTCATGAGTTCAGATGAGAATGGCTGGCCGTTGTCTGAATACACGACCCTAGGTAATCCATAACGGGGAAAATACTCACGAACCAACTGCCTGGCAGTGGTCGCGGCAGTGTAATCTGGAACTGGATATGCTTCTGTCCATCTGGACAAAGCGCATACGACTACGAGGACATACTTGAAACCTCGACATCGCTCCATCTGAATATAATCCATCTGGAGGACTTCAAAAGGGTGGTCAGGAGGTTGGAATCCACCTTGTTCCACCGGGACACTTTTACCTGGATTGAACTGACAACAGATCATGCAGGTACGTACTTTCTGTTTGGCGGCTGCTCGTAAATGCTTGTTGAACCAAATGTTCTGGATACTGTCTAACATGGCCTTTTCTCCTAAATGTGCTGGACTATGTGCGGTATTAATAATGACTTGAACCATAGAGTCGGGGAGAAACCATGTGGCTTTTCCCTTCGTCAACCATCCTTGATCTGTCTGGACCCCTCCTTGTTCGGACCATTTCTTGATTTCATCGGGAGTAGCATGTGACTGGATATCTATTACATCTTGTGTAGGGTCCTTAACTGTCATACAAGTAGTCTGTTCTGGAATGTGTGTCGGTGTCTTGTTAACTGGAATGTCTGGAGTCTGAGCTGTAAGCTTGGCTGTACGATCTGCCAGGTCGTTACCCTGGGAAATGATGTCAGTAACTTTCGTATGTGCCTTGCACTTCATGATGGCGATAGCTGTCGGCAAATGTATTGCATTTAACAGAGCTTGAATGAGGAGACCATGCTGAATCTTGGTTCCATGAGAAGTCATGAAACCTCTCTCTTGCCAGAGCACTCCAAAGTCGTGTACGACTCCGAATGCATACCGTGAATCTGTATATATGTTAACTTTCAGGTTGTTGGCACGTATACAGGCTTGGGTCAGAGCGATGAGCTCTGCTGCTTGAGCAGACAGGGTATCAATACGATGTGTTTCTATACCTTCGGTGTCAGTAGTCACTGCATACGCGGCTACTAGTTCTCCTGTACTTGTTCTCATACATGAACCATCCACATAAAGTGTCAGGTCAGGATCAGGTAATGCAATATCTGTCAAGTCTTGTCTTGGCTTTGTCATGATGTTAACAATTTCCACACAGTCATGTGTGGCAGTATTTGAAGTAACTGACGGTAACAGTGTAGCTGGATTTAAAACGTTGCAGCGTCTGATTTCTATGTGTGGCTGAAACAGTGTCAGTTCATAACCTGTTAAACGTGCAATTGTCAAGTGCTGAGTCTGTGTTCGGTTTAAAAGAACTTCCACGGAGTGTGGAACTTGTACTGTCAGGGAGTGTCCTAACACTATGGAATCACTTTGTCTGATAGCTAGAGCTGTGGCTGCAACTGACTTGAGGCACGCAGGCAGAGCCTGGGCTACTGGATCTAATGTGCTAGAAAAATAAGCACAGGGCTTGTATTGTCCTGCTTGATCTTGTGTGAGAACAGATAATGCAGTACCATCACGTTCAGTAACAAAAAGTGTATAAGGCTTACTGTAGTTTGGTGTTGCTAGAACAGGTGCATTACATAAAACTTTCTTTAACTCATTAAAAACAAGTGTATGTTCCTGGGTCCAAGGGAGGACAGTCGATACGGCTGCCTCCTGTGTCGTTAACTGTATCAGTGGTTTGGCTAGATATGCATACTGAGGAATCCATTGTCTGCAGTAAGAAGTGAGGCCGATAAAAGCTCGTACCTCCTTCTGAGTCTTGGGCTGTGGAAGATGCGCTATTAACTGGATACGGTCTGGTGTCAACTGCCTACCCCTCTTGGACAGTAAGTGTCCCAAGTATACCACTTGCTGGACACAGAATTGCAATTTGGAAGGGGACACCTTGTGCCCCATCTCGGCCAGGAAATACAGGACTGTAAGTGACGCACGTTCGCAGTCACGTTCAGAACGGGCTGTAATTAACAGATCATCGACATACTGGAGCAGGGCAGTGTCAGTTGGCATGTGAATATTGTCTAGTTGTCTTTTAAGTGCTTGACTGTAAATGCTAGGACTTTCTGTGAAACCTTGAGGTGCTCGTGTAAATTTATAGCTTCTTCCATTTAAACAGAAACCGAAAAGGTACTGGCTGTCTGGATGAATGGGGACACTAAAGAATGCGTTCTTGAGATCAATTACAGTAAAGAACGTGGCTTCAGAATCAATGGCAGTCAATAGGGAAGAAATATCTGGGACTACTGGGTACTGTGGTATGATACATTTATTAAGTTCTCGAAGGTCGATCACTAATCGATAAACTGGAGGTGCATTTGGATCAGTACGTTTAAGAATCGGAATGATAGGAGAATTACATACATTGGAGTCAGTTTCTACAACCACTCCTTGAACAATAAGCTCGTCAATAATTTTGGATAAGGCTGCTACAGCCTCAGGTGGCAATTTGTACTGTCTGATTCGTGGTAATACAACACCTTGCTTCAGAGTGACACGATAGGGTGTGATGTGCATACAACCTACATCAGTTGGACCTTGCGCCCATAAATGCTGTGGTACATTCAATAATCTTGGATCAAAATCACGTAATACATAATGACCTTTAAAATCTCGCAGGAACAGGCGGACCCCTTCTGGGGAGCAGCAAATGACTGCTCCTAATTCTTTTAATGTTTTAATGCCTAACAAATTTTCTGGACATGACTTCGTAAGTAACAAATCAGTAGTTCGGGACAATGGACCAACTTCTAGAGTAACTGGTTTCGATATTTCATTAACAATAGGCTTTCCTGAAAATCCAAGGGAAACATTTCTTGAGCCTGAGAGCGGAGCCCCTGGAACCTCGTCATGACTGATGGTAGTCCTACTTGCCCCTGTATCGATCAGAAACTTTCTGTCTTTCCCTAATACTTGACTGTGTACATAGGGACCCTCTTGATCTACAGGAATCTCGATGAGAGGCAAGCCAACCTCCCTCTCTAGGCTGTTTCATGAATACGGCTGATAATCTGGATACTCTGTCTGTGCATACTGGTACATCTGCTGTGTAACATGCTGTGTTGCAGCTATAGGCTGCGGTACTGTAACTGTCTGTTGTGCGTTCTGCGGTGGCTGGGAAGTCTGTAAAACATGTTCTTGTCTAGGCGGACGCGGTCTCTCTTTAGTCTTACCAGTAGCTATGTTGTGTTTCAGAACTGCACATTCGTTTATAAGATGACCGGGCTGTTTACAGTAATTGCATGTCCCTTTAACGGGAACTGCAGGATGACTGGCTTGATTCGGACCCCTCTTCTGACTGTCTTGTGGAACAGACTGTGCAACTAATACTTTCATTTTCGTGTCTTTCATACGTCTTCTTTCATGTTCCTGCTCTTCCCTGATTCTGTTCTGGTGATACTGGAGCATCTGGAGCATTTGTGACGGAGTATTAGCTTGCCAAGAACTCTCGACTTTCAATACTCGATTTTTAACTTGTGGACTTGAATTCTCGACTAGTTTGGTAACAAAAAGATGAGGGTACGATTCACTACTTGTTTTCAGACCACTATTAATAATAAAACATTTCTCGAATCTAGAATAAAAATCACTAGTATCTTCATCTTGTTTCTGTTTACAGGCTGAGATGGCATCCCAGTCTTCCTTTTTCGTGGCTAGTAATCTTGGCAATACTTGAATTAACAGTTCGGGCAAAGCTTTAGCTTTATCCCCAAGACCGGTACCTGGTACTCGTGTATTATCTTCAGTTTCTAATGCGGACCAATCTATCTTATTCTCTCCCACCTCCCATTCTTTTTCTTTAAGTTTTTCATATATGCCCGCAGGCAACAAGACCTTTAACATTTTAATGATATCAGGATACGTGTATTCTCCCATACGGAGCATGTCTTTTAGTTCACGGTGGAACCCTGCTGGATCTTTATCATGACAGGGAATTAACTTTTTCATTTCCAAAAGTTCTATTTTCGTGATGGGGGTGTAAACAAATACTCGTTCTAGACCACCACCCTCTTTCTTGACTGGATGTACTTCTCGTAATGGATTCTGTCTGTCTATGTAGAATGATTTACTTTCTGAGGGTGAGACGTGAACAAAATGCGGAGTCAGGAACGTACTGTATTTGTGGCGCTGTTCTAGAATGACATTAATTAAATCGGTACCTAGACCTTTCCATCTGTACTGGAGTAACTCGTTCAATACATCATGTAAAGGACCTGGATCAGAATGCTGAACCTCATACAATGTGATGAGGTGCTGAATCATATACATACCCACCAGACGCTGCTCGGCTGGGGGCAGTTTCAGGAACATTTGTGCCACGATTTCATTTGGAAACGTGGTAGAATCACTAGTCCATCGGACTGCTGATCGGGCTAGTTCTTGTTCATGCATGGTATTAAGTTCACTATAACCTATTCGTGATTTCAGAATTTTATCGGTAGCTTGGAATACTTGCTCAAGGGAACATTGTTCTGGCACTGGAGGAGAAAAACTTTTCTTGTAATCTGGACGTGAATGTCTGTCGGAAAGTCTAGTTCTACCTACATACGCTATTCTGTCGGGATTCTCGCTGTCTACCTCTTCACTTGAAGAGTCATTCTCTTTCTCGGCTATTTTCCTTGCTTTCTCTTTTTCGTGTATGTCTAGAATTTCCTTACGGATTTTCCTGTACATAGCGTCTATACAATTCTGTGTCTTGTATTTTCCCTCGGCTATATTATCACTCCACTTTGTCAGGACTTTCATCATATCTTTATCTTTCTCAGGATAGTCTTGTTCTCTTATTAAACAGTTAATCAGAAACTGTAAAATCAGATGTTGAGTCTCGACTTTTCTGTGTGCCATAGCTTCGTGAATACTTTCTGGATCCTCCCCTGTACGGATAAAACGATATATTCTATCTAGATGGTCCTTCATGTCTGGCAGAGTAACCAAAAAGGTGGTAACTCGTCGTAAACGTACTGAATACAGTATCATGTAATCTTCACCTGGTACTGAATCATATATGCAATCAGTAAGGTATTTCTTGAGGGCTGCGTAAGTAGAGACTTTCGGTGTACGTTGTAACGCTGCTTCTCTCAGCGTCATTCGTTTCGTTTGAGGCGGGGTGGTAGGAGCGCCTCCCGCCGCCCCTCCTGGGCTAGAGTCGTCAGGTAATACCGAACGTGCGGGTGCTGGTAACGTGACTGGTAAAACGGGTGCGTTTACTGTAGGCTGGGCCGGGGGTACATTAACTTGGTCCCCGGGACCAGTGGCTGGAGGAACAGGGATTACATTATTAACAGGGTGCTGAGGTTGAACAGGCGGAATATGATTTGCATATCCAGGAACTGTATCGTCCAAATAGGACGAAAGAAAAATTTCAGCTGCGGTCGGTTTATGACGTAGCTTAGTCGGGACTAATGGTGGCGGAAAATTACTGGATGCTTCCGGGGTTGCCTTCGGCAAGCCCTCGGCAGGAAGAGGATACATGCCCCTTATAAGAGCATTTCTCTGTCTGCCTGACTATTCTGCTCTAACTCGTTCACCTTCTTCTAGAAGTTCCCTTTCTTGGGCTCTCTCTGAGGATTCCCTACTTAACTCTGTTTTTCTGATTTCTTTTTCGGTTCTCTATGAGATTCTTTGCGCCATAACTCGATGGCATCTTTCTGGGACTGTCGGGCTTTCTTTTTCCATAATGCCTCTCCTACTCGCATGATGCACTCGGCATCCCATGTACCTGATACAGGCCATCTATATTTCTCTTCTAGATCCTTGGTATAGTCGACCCATAAATCTAAATACAATATGGCACTTAAGCCATGCTTATGATACATAAAATGTCCTGGACTGTCCCTAGGCGGGACAGGAACTGATCCTTCGAGCAACCCTTTCCGGGTTCCTATCTGACATAACTTGGAAAACAGAGGCATTCTAGACTTGAATCCAAACACAATACAATACACGATAAACACAGAAATGAATAGCAAAACAAATCACTCATACCACGACATTGAAAACACATTAAATAACATTAATAACAGTTCGAACAGAATACTACCTGATACACTGAAAACAGAACACATGAATTTCTCGAGAACAGACTTACTAGAATTACTGGATGCACTGCTAAAACAGTACAGAACATACCGGTCCCATAAAGAGACACGTCAGGACCCGTATCCACCTAAGTGAATACTTCGGACTGGATCTGTGTACCCAAACCCATCGGACCAGAGACAAATTAATTGACCCTGTCTAGATACTACCCCAGCAACGGTACTCACCGGGCAGCAAGAAACTGGAAGGCCTCGGACTGGACTGGACTGCTCGAACTTCGGACTTCAGTTACAGGTGGGCCTCCGGATACCTCGGACCTTGTACTCTCGGCTTGGGCTCTGGTCGGGACTCGCCGCATTCCTCACCGCCTCGTCTGGATGCTGGACCGCAGTCTCCGTCTCCTCCGTGGGCCTGAGGGATACTTGAAGCAGAAATATCTGCACGTGCACGGTATGGTTCCGTCACGGCTGCAGAGGGTCAGGGGGCCTGCGTGGCGTCACCGGCGCGTGGGGAAAGGGCAAGTCCCTATTCGGGCGCCATTATGTGGTAAATAAATAATTAATTACCGGTACTATTTTTGAATACATTGAATAAAACAGATAGCTCAATAAATAAGAGACAGGATTCGAGGTATCTGAGTCTAACAGGCTTTAATCGGGCATAAGGGAAGGGACAGGAACGGGATAGCCTGCACGGAAATAGAATGGATGGCAGCTGCAATGCCTCACCGACAGTGCAGCATATATATAGTATAATACTTTACATTACATTGCATACAATAGGCGTAGCAGTAGGCGTAACTCGTAGCAGTCGCGAAAGATAAGCATAAATGGGTGTAACAAGAAGGCGTGTACAGGGCGTATACATAGACATGTGGTATGAAACGTCACAGAAATGTCATGAGTGGGCGGAAACATGGAGGGGGCTACCTGAGAGCAGCTGGGACCTTTAACCTAGTGGTGCGCGCAAACGGGCAATGACGTGTTACCAGGGAGAACTGGGGGCTATGACTTCTGCACTAGAAGAGGAGACTAAAGTCTACGGTGTCAGGACGACATGTACCTATGGCATATCTGGTATCTTGTGTTTGGAGTACATGTTGATAGAAACTAAAAGTTATCAGGGCAGAGGCTACTTGACTCTAAGGCTGGTGCATGCATATATTCTTCGTGTAATGCGTGTGCTAGGAATATTCTATGAATATTAATACAGTATTTCTCTTTCATGGAGACAGAAAGACTAGACCATAGTTGAAACTGTTGATGCGGTTCAGTAGCTTAGGAATGCAAAGACGAGGAGTTGAACTGATAACTAGAAGCATAACATACTCTTGGCAGACAGGCAGGCAGAGCCAGGCCGGGCCGGGCACCGCGAGGCAGGAAATAAGTGGAGGGTCAGGGATGCAGGTGGGGGCTGTATCGCTCCTCGGAGCGGGTTCAGAAGACTGGAGCTGAATCTGATGTCCGGGCCCTTTTGAGGCCTAGAAACGGGGACAATGCGGTGAATTAACGTGTACACTGTAAATCGTGGCAACATAGGCCTAATACTTGTTGCTTTTACGAGAACTGGAAACTGGCATACTAGAGTTGGACACAACTATAATTGCGTCTTTAATCGATCATAGGGGGATACATACATATCTAATCATACACATATAACATAGGATGGGGAACACGTAGGCACATATAACATGGCAAAATTTACTTTTCCACAAACTCTAACTCTAACTAGTTCTTCTGAGAGGACGTGATTCTTTTTCTTTGGCCTTTTCCTCTGCTAGTTTATTTCTCTCTACTTTGTTGAATTCTTTCTCTGATCACCTATGTGACTCTTTGCGCCATAACTCAATGGCATCTTTCTGAGAGGGTCATGACCAGGTGTGTCTCTAGGCGGGATGTTAACTGACTCTTCTAGTATACCCTTTCTGGTCCCTATCTGACGTAACTTTGAAAACAGTGGCATGTTTGAAATCAATACAATGAAAACACAATACACAAAAATAGACTGAAACAATCAACAACCATTCACACTAAACAATTTAAACACTGGGGAGGAGCCTAGCTCGCGACCGAGATGGCCGCGTTTTAGCTCGGCTCCGTCCAGCCGCCTGTTTATCTTCATTTATCCTGTATTGCTCCTGCCCCGGGAAGCCCTCCTTGCTGTGTTTCGGTACTCCAGTCACTTAGCGGACACTTACCAGTTGCTCCGGTGATCCTGAGTGCTGTCGATCCTGTGCAGTGATCCCGCTCGGAGCCTCCGGGGCGGTCTGGCCGGGCCTCCTTGCTACGCTGGGCCGTGACGGAGCATGTTGGTCGGCCCTTGCTGGCGCTGTGGAGCTGGACGCGGAGGCTGATGTGCGAATTGGCCGGCTGTGCCCCTTGACGGACCCGACTGGCCTGGGCCCAGAGGTACGAACGCTACTCCTCGCGGGAGAGCCTACTCGATTGTCTGGTTGGGTCCCCCTTCGGTTCCCCGGCCCGGCCATTTTGAATTTTCCGCCCGGGCTCGGAGAACGGGGCCGGCGGTACGGGGGGACCGACGGACATCCTTCTTCTGGTGGCTCTCCTTCCTGCCTTGGGGCGCCCTGCCGCAGTCCGGCCGACCTCCTTTTGCTCTGGTGTTACCCCGGCCGGGGTTCCCGACGACCGGGGACTTGCTGGGCTCTTAAGATGGCGGCCGGCCCTGGGAGTCTTAGCCGGGCCCGGGCGAGCACTGGGGGCCCGCCGCATGGCCCGGATGTCGGATCTTGTAAAGAGTTTCCTGCGCTTCGAGTTGTCCTGGATGCACTGGACTCCTGGCGGACTACCGTGGCTGCATCTGTCTCCACTGCGGGGGCGGACCCTCATTTTGAACAATGCGGGCCCCCGTCTTCGGATTTGGCCTCCTCGTTGATGATCGCGACTGATGTGCTCCTGGACTCTGTGCCCCCGGCGGGGACCGCATCCTTGGCTCGGAGAGTCTCCGACGCCCCTCGTTGTCCTGTCTGGTTGCCTCGACCTCTGGGCTGCGGTCCGTTTGTATCCTGGCCTGGCCTCGACGATCCTTCCAGTCTCTCTTCGCGTCGACTCCCCGACCGTGAAGTATGTTCCGGCCCGGCTGGGCCTGCCTCGTTCGAACTGTCCTTGGAACTCTGTCTGCGATACGATTGTTGTACTGTGACTTTCCTGGATCTTCAATATCTTCTTTCAAGTTTCTTCTTTGAACTGCCGCGAAATTTTCTCCTGAGCCCTGTGTCCTTCATCGTTTGCTCTTTGTTTGTTCGGATGGTTACAACCTTGGACAGAAGCGGACAGGGCTGAAACGACTTTTATATGCGGTAGTCTGGTTTCTTTGTTATGTGATTGACAAGTGCTGTTGTGATGTTCGTGTACTTTTATGGGACTCCTGACACTTTTAATAATATCGTTGACTTCCCATGGGCTATACCCTTCCCTTGTTGCGGGTGGCGGGATGGAAGCAGGTGATACTGATTTTTCGCCCTCCCCCGTGTGCGTTGTTCCTTCCCTTCCCCTGTCCCTTCCCTTTTGTCTCTGTTTCCACCCTGTTCCTTTCTTCTATATTTCGGGTTCTATTTAGGGCGACAGGCACGCTGCTGGGGGGTAGGCCATAGCCCTCTGCAGGGGTGTAGGGAGGGCTTGTGGGGTGGGTGGGAGGGTCTGTTGTTGTTTTTGGAGGGGTCTTTTTTCTCCTCCCTTTTTTCTCCCTATTTGGTTCTATGGCCCTTGTGTATCCTCTTTTTCGGGGCTCTGTATCGCCGTCTGTCCCCCGGGTGTCTTTCTGGTGTATTTTTCCGGTACTACATAGATGGTGACTTGTTATGTTTGTACCCCTATTTTGTGGTTGATTTTGTACCGGAATTTTGTTTTTCCTGTTCTGTCACCTGGGGGCGGGTGGTTGGGTTGGGGTCCTTTCCTTTTCCTTTTTCCCCCTTTCCCTTCCCCCTCCCCCCCTTTTGTGGGGTTCTCTTCTACTTGGGGGTGCATTTCGTTTCGTTTTGGTATTTGGGTCCTTTATCGTGCTGATCGGTGGGACGGGTGGTGGCTGCGGTGGGCGGGCAGTGGTTTGTGTGCACAATCGCTTTTCCTTCTGCCCGTTGTTTTGCCCGGTACTTATTGGTATATCTCTGTCGTATTTATTTCTCCGGTGTTTTTAAGATCGCTGCGTTGCTGCCCGCCGCGACCCCGCCCCTCTGGCTTGTGTTATGGCCCGCCAGGCTCCTGACCTCCCAAACCCTTTCTTTAAAAAGAAAACTACCTTTCTATTTGTTTGCTCCTGAGATTGCTCTAAGATGCTTGTTCTTTCCTCTGATTTGTTGCCTTTGAATATTGTGACACCTGATATATGTCTCCTGCTGTTTTTGCTATGTGGTGGCCAGCCCTGGTGGGTTGTAGGCCCGTATTTGTGAGCTTTCTCTGTTCAATAAAGGTTTTCAAAAAAAAAACAAAAAACAATTTAAACACTGAAACAGATACAGATACAACCTAAACTGATACAGAGAGTTAATCATGTACTTTGAAAAACAGTTTTGTGCACTGGAATACAGTACAACCATACCGGTCTCAGAAATGAGACACGTCTTTACCGGGCCCACGTTTAACCGTGGACCCGTCTTGACCGTTTCCACTTTTTACAGTGGACCCGTCTTGACCGTTTCCACTTATTACAGTGGAGCCGTCTTGAAACTTGATGCATTCCCCATAGTGGTACTCACCGGGAAAGCAGAACTAGAAACTTGAAGGCCTCGGAAACTTGACTTGACTACGCTTGCGCCTTGGAACAGGTGGACCTCTGGAGACCTCGGACCTTGCTCTCTCACGGGTTGGGCTCTGGTTGAGACGATCCGCGTTCCTCACCGCCTCGCATGGATGCCTGGTCGCAGTCCGTCCTCCTCCTGGGCCTGAGGGAGTAGCGGGAAATCCCGATCGCGTGTGCACTTTGAGTCCGTCACGGCTGTAGAAGGGGGCAAAGACTAGACCTACACCTCCGGCGCGTGGGGAAAGGGATGTCCCTGAAGTCGGGCGCCAAATTATGTGGTAAATTAAATATTACCCTGGCAGAATTTCTAGGCATTAACAAAGTATCATGCATCAAATGAGAGACAGGATCCGTGGTGTCCAAGTTAAATGGGCTTTATTCCAATAACTCGAGTCAAAGGGAGAATCAGTTCCATCACCACAGAGGTTCAGGAAGGGTCTTCTAACAATTATTTACTGAACATGGGTTATATACATTTTATCTTGTACATAGGACGTAAGAAGGAACGCTCGAGGCAGAGCAGAGAGAACATGAGATAAGAACATGTGGGTGTACACTTTGATGAGTCATAGGTAGGTGATAGGTAGGTGTCATAGGTGGGTGGGTACTTAGAGGAGGAGTTTGGATAGCTAGCTGGAACTATGCCCTAATTGTGCAACTTTGAGCATGACCTGCAATTGACGTGTAACTGGGAGGAAGCTGACTTTCAACCTAGTAGAGAGATCTCTTGTGTCAAGGCGACCAGCACATCTAATACAACTGATATCTAGAGTCAGGGGATGTATTATCTGAAGCAATAGTTGTTCATCACTAAAAGACAGAGAGGGCATATTTATTCGTTCATTGCATGAGGGCTGTGAGCTCTTCTATGGATGCAAGCACTGTGATTTACTTAAATGGAGACAGAATGGCTAGGCCCTATCTCCCTCGGACGGGTTCTGTGTACCTTCTTCACCAGGCTGAAACGTGATTCTGTAAAGCAAACAGATAACTGTTATTCATAATACTGTCTTGGCAGGCCTCTTGCTGGGCTTCTCTCAGCTGAGCTAGAAGTATGGGAGGTCGGAGGGACGTAACTGCAGCTTCAGTGTGTCAGGAGTCATGAAATGCAAATACATGGGCCTTATGCTACCTTAACGTTTGGG
Organism: Lissotriton helveticus; assembly: GCF_964261635.1. Taxonomy (NCBI): domain Eukaryota; kingdom Metazoa; phylum Chordata; class Amphibia; order Caudata; family Salamandridae; genus Lissotriton; species Lissotriton helveticus. Next base: position 497,317,423 of record NC_136060.1, read on the forward strand.
AGACTTTGATGACTGGCATTTCTAATGCAGGACATGATTGCAGGGGCCTAGTGATTCAGGCCACTACGAGGAAGTGCATGGGTGACATGCACATGACATGTAACATAGGGTACACGTAGGGGACATCTTGGTCAGGCAAAATTTCATTTTCCACACGCCGGGGCCTCAAGTTTGGCGATCCCCGCCCAGCGCAACCATCATTGGCTCTCAGACAGGGGAGCAAACGCTGTGTGGCCTGGGGCGCAGGGGGGTCAAGTGCCCCATCAGGATTGGATCGCTGGGACTCCTACAGCTGTGCTTGTTGGGGCTGTGGATCGGTGGCATATAGAGCGGTCCAGTGGGATCCATACCCGAGCCTAGAGGGTCGCGCCTGCTGCCCTGGTGTGGACTGGGGACTGACCCAACGGCGGTGCACGACGGACTGTGAGTGCCTCCCCTCCCGCTCTGGTGTGACTGCTTGTGAAGTGGAGCTCGGCCCCCCGAGTGGACTCTATTTTGCATTACTGTGAGTGAAGGGCCTGCCGTAGGCGCGGAGTGGTCCGCCCAACTTCTCCTAACCATGACAAGAGGTGGGGGCGGCGCTGGATCCACCAAGCAAGGCCCGATCGACAAATTTACTGGACCCAGCGGGGGGTCAGGGGCCTCCGGGGGCGGCCGGGGCACGGGACCTGACAACGCGGCCCTGATGGCCGCCATCACGCAATCCAGAGACATGCTGGATGCCAAGATTGGAGCGGTGGGAGCCGACATCATGCTACTGCGCCAGGACCTTCGCAACGCTGTTGCTCGCATCACGGAGACCGAGACCAGGATCACAGGGGTGGAGGATGATGTGGGTGCCCTGAAAAAGAAAGTGGCAGAGATGGACAAGATCCAAAAGGGACTGGCACTCCGCGTCGAGGACGCAGAAGGGCGAGCGCGCAGGAATAATCTACGTTTCGTGGGTTTTCTGGAGGATTGCGAGAAAGGGCCCATGGATGCGTTCTTGACGCGATGGCTAGAGAGCTGGCTTCCCTCAGACGTCCTGTCGCGCTGCTTTGTGGTGGAACGCGCCCATAGAGCCCTGATGCAGAAGCCGCCAGTGGGAGAACGACCGCGTCCGGTCATTGCTAAAATCCTCAATTTCCACGATAGAGACACTATACTTCACGAAGCGAGGGCCAAGGACACTTTGCTGTTTCACAATCACAAGATTATGATTTTCCCAGACTATACCAAGCAGGTGCAGCAGCAGCGTCGTTCCTTCCAAGATGCGAAAGCCAAACTACGAGGTCTGAAGATCCAATATTCGCTGCTATGCCCGGCTCGTCTTCGAGTCGTCTTTCAGTCCAAGACTCATTTTTTTGATACCCCGGAGGCATCACGTGGATCGTCGCAGGAGAGGGGCGACTCTTCCATCAGGGGTAAAAGACACAGGAAATCTCGGTCGCGGAGACGCTCCCGATCCGGGGGCGTCCCCCTGGATGGTGCGCAGTCTGACACCGATCAGTCCGGGAAAGGGATTTGAAGGCCGTGGGAACTTTATCTTCCCTACTTGACCTCTCTCCGTCATTGGACTATGCGAGAGGCCCGGAGCTGCTGCCGCATTGGTCGAGAGACTAACATCTGGGGTGGCGAGACCTGAACCTTGGCTTGCCTCAGGGGGGGCGATATTGGTGGGGCCTGATTGCCTCGCCCTACTCGAGCTACAGGTCAATTGTGGTTCATTGGGGCTCGGGGTACTGACCCGCGGGCGGCCTAGTCCTCTCACATTAGGGGGGCGGCCCCTGAGGGAAGGTCCCGTTAGTTGGGGGGTGTAGTGGGATCCATTGGTATGGGTGGCTTTGGGCGCTATGTTTTGGGCCCGAAGCTCCCCATGCCGCGACAGATACTTCCGTGTTTCATGAGGTATAGGGGTGGGGGGGGAGGGGTGATGGGAGTTGGGCAGTTTTTGGGGCAGTGTTAGCGGGAAGGGATGGGGGGGTAGGGGGTGTTTTGAACAGGATGACGTGATTTTTGCTACAGTGACATACATGCTACTGGGTGCCTGGGCTGGGTCCTGGGGTTTTCAGAGACTTTCCCATCGAGACTATGGTTGATTCCACGCAGAGGGCACTCGCTAGTGGCTCTATGCGAATCTGAAGTTGGAACGTGAGGGGGATGTTGGACAAAATTAAGCGTGGGGCAGTGTTGCGCTGGGGCAAGAGGGACTCCGCTGATGTCATGCTATTGCAGGAGACGCATATGTTGGGAACGAAGGTACTGAGTTTACAGCGCTTTGGCTATACCCAGGTGTTTCATGCAGGGTTTTCCAGGGGCTCGAGGGGGGTGGCCATCCTTATTCATCGACGACTGTCATATACCCACGAGCGTCACTGGCTCGATCCCCAAGGTCGGTATGTCTTTGTTAAAGGTATGATTGGTACGGAGCCGGTGGTATTTGGCAGTGTGTATGCCCCCCCTCCTTTACAATGGTCCCTGGCAGAGCGCCTATTTGCATTGTGAGCCGAGATCCCGGACTCCTTGGTTGTGATAGGTGGCGACTGGAACGATGTGGTGGATGTGTGCCTGGACCGAAAGAGGATGCAGGGGACCGCGGTGACAACCTCCCCTACACGCTTGAAAGCGATGACTGATGGGCTCGGCTGGGTGGATGTCTGGAGACATTTGCATGCCAGGACGCGCGAGTACATGTATGTGTCTGCTGTGCATGGCTCCTTCTCCCGGCTGGACTGTGTGTTTGTACCAGGGGCCTTTCTCGACAGGGTGAAGCAGGCCGCGATTCAGCCTCGAGGGCTGTCTGACCACTCCCCGGTCGTAGTACGGATTGAACTGCACAAGTCGCACCAGCCATTTCGGTGGCGGATGTCCTCGTGGCATCTCCAGCAAGCAGATTATACGAACCACATGCGCGGAGCGATTGCCCACTACTGGCAGGAGAACCTGACAGAGGGGGTTGATGGAGTGACGGTCTGGGAGGCCATGAAGCCCACGTTGCGGGGCGTCGACATAGCTTGGTGTGCTGCTGCCCGTCGAAGTCATCGAGAGGCCACGGTAGCGGCTTCGGCTAGAGTGGGGGTATTGGAGAATCGGTGTCGGGAGGACGGTGATGATGTAGCACTAAGACTGCTCCTGCAGGCGCAGCAATCCTACGCCTCAGTCTTACTGGACGAGGCTCGACAAGCCTGGCTGGCTACACGGAGCAGGGTTTACCAGTGGGGCGACAAGTCCTGCACCATGCTCCATAGACTGTGTCAACAAACTCTGCAGCCGATTACCCTACCGGGCCTCGTAGACGGAGAGGGGACTGCCATGACGGATCCTGCTGCCATTGCGGCGAGCTTTGCTGGCTATTATGCAGTACAATACGCCCCTCGGGACAGTCTCCCGCCGGAGGCTATTGACAAGTTCATTGCTGACATCCCCCCCGTGCGATATCAGACGAAGCCAGGACAGCCCTCGACCTTCCCTTGACGGCGGAGGAACTAGGTGATGCGTTGGGGCAACTCAACACTGGTAAGGCGCCCGGACCGAGCGGATTTCCCAGTGAATTGTATAAGAAATTCCACCTACAGCTGGGGCCGCACTATAGGCGGGCGCTGGAGGCGGCGCGGGAACGTGGTAGCTTACCGGCGGACTGGCGTCAGGCTGAAATCGTAGTCTTCCAGAAGCCAGGCAGACCTCCCGACAGACACGAGTCGTATCGCCCCATATCCCTAATCAACTTTGAAGCCAAATTGTTGGCCAAGGCATTGGCGAACCGCCTCCTCCCGTATGTAGCGGACTTGGTCCACCCGGATCAGGCAGGCTTTATGCCGGGTAGAGCGACAAGACACAATATCAGACGTGCACAGGTGGCGGTAGATGCGATAGGAGCGACTGGAGAGCAGGCGGCGCTACTACTGGTAGACATTGATAGGGCGTTCGACTCGGTCAGCTGGACTTACCTCTTCGCCCTTTTGCCGCGTCTCAACCTAGGTCCGGTTTTTGTCTCGTACGTCAGGCTTTTATACACGGACATCACCGCCTCGGTGCGTATTTCGGGAGCTATATCGGAGAAGTTCCCGGTCGCTAGGGGGGCCCGACAGGGATGCCCCCTCTCCCCTTACCTCTTTGCATTGGTCATGGAACCACTGGCCGCATGGGTGCGCATTGATGCGCAGCTTCGTGGATTTGTGTGGGGAGCGGGACTCTCGGACAGGATTGCGTTGTACGCAGACGATGTCCTCTTCTTTATGACCAACCTTAACCGTTCTGGCCCTCGAATCTTGGAAATAATGCGTATTTTTGGAGACGTGTCAGGACTCTTCCTCAACCCGCGCAAATCGACTCTATGGATACTAGGTGGAAAGTCGGAGGCATTCTCTTGCGCCTCGGCCCTACAGGTGGCGGTCGGTGGTCTAAAATATCTGGGAGTCTTCCTGTCTGAGTCTGCTGTAATTGCATGGGAGCGCAACGTGCAGCCGGTTTGGGACAAGGCCCAATCGGACGTCAAAACCTGGTCTCGCATGCCTCTTAATATCTATGGCAGGTCCGCAATCTTCAAAATGGTCGCCCTCCCTAGACTCCTGTACCAGCTGCAGAACTATCCATACAAGGTCGACCTCAATGGTTCCGTCGAGTAAATTCTGTACTAGAATGTTTTCTATGGGCGGGGGGTGCCTCCAGAGTAGCGCTACGGACTTATTTCTTGTCCACGTACTGTGGAGGTCTCGCTACATCGGACATTCTATCCTACTATCAAGCCTCCCATTTGTTGGTTCTGAATGAGTGGTGGTACGGTGGACGCAGTGACCCGGCATACGCCCTGGAACATCTTCTGATGGGGGATGCCACGCTTCATACATTGTTGTACTCGGCCGGCCAGCGGAAGAAACTGCCGCAGGCTACTCAGGTGGTCTTCATGATTTGGAGACAGGTGCTGCGCCGTATGGGCTGGTGGGGTCGACTAACGGCGGAAACTCCACTTTGGAACAATGGACAGCTCCCTGCACTCGCCTCGCTGCCGGGGTTTGGTGGCTGGGACTCCATTGGGATCTCGTCACTTGGCCATGTTCTTACTGGGACTACCCTCAAATTCTTTCAAGCCCTCAGCGCCGAATTTGACATGCCCAAGACCCAATTTTTTAAATATCTACAACTTCGTCATGCTCTTACACCGAGTCTGGTGGGGCTGGACCGACTTCCTGAATTTAGCCCCATTGAAGCTAAGCTTTTCATGGGAGACCTGGGGGATAAAAAAGTCTCAAAAATTTACCAAACATTAGTCACTCACTGCTCCTCTTCCCTCCTGTCGTTGAAGGCCTCGTGGGAGACGGATATTGGCCCCTTGGATGATGATGACTGGAGGGAGGCCCTGGAGTCCCCCCGTGGGGCAGCAATAGCTGTGAGACTCCGGTTTATACAGTTCAAATACCTGCATAGGGCCTATTACACCAGAGAGAGACTGTGGAAGGCTGGCCTTATCGCTACCCCTGAATGCCTGCGTTGTGGGACTGAGAGAGGTACACTGCTGCATACTGTGTGGTCGTGTGTGGGTCTGACCCGGTTCTGGAATGGTGTATGGAATAGCTTGTCAGAAGTGCTGGGGTGCGACCTTCCTTGCACGCCCAGACTGGGTCTTCTGCATATCCTGGATCAAGTGGGGGGTAACATTTATAAGCGTCACCTCCTTCTGCTGGGTCTAGTTGTGGCCAAACGGGATTTGGCAAGGGCGTGGAAGAGCGACCGCGCCCCCCCCTTCTCAGCGCCTGGAGGGCGGGCTTGGATTTTCTTTTGGGATTGGAATTGCCGGTGTTTGAGGCCAGGGGCTGCCCCCGACAACATTATAAGATTTGGAAGCGGTGGGCGGATTACAGGGAGTTGACCTTGGAGCCTCCCATCGACCTGGAAGATGGACTGCCTACCAGCAGTGACCTCGGGGCCTAGGTGGCTCTAGGACGCCTAATTTGCTTTCCACTGTATACTGCAGCTGATAGTGATCACGTGCACCGGGTTAGGGTGGGATAAGGGGTGGGTAGTGGGGGTTTTTGGGGTTGTTGGCGGGGGGCAGGGGTGTGGGAGGGGGGATAGTTGAACGTCTAGGCTGTTCATGCATTCTGTTGTATGTTTACCACTGACAGTGTCCTCCTGACTATGGAGAACTGTACATATGATCTGCCTACGCATTTAATAAACACAGTTGTGAAAAAAAAAACCTAGATAAATTTAATCGTGAATGGCACGCACACACTAAGACACACACTTCCACCTAGCCAGAGAGGGGAACCTTCGACACTAACAAAATTGAACCTACAAGGATGCACTTTCAGACCAAATACAGACAGAAAAAGACTAAAGGAGAGGCATTGTTAGGCCATTTTTGAGGGGTCCTAGCCTACAATTCTGTCCCTGAATCCATCAGCAAGGTGTCCGCACCTCCCCCATCATACACCGGCACGAAGGTGCTTTCTCTGATGCCTGCCATTCCAGCCATTCCTGTACTAGGTTACATCAGCCCGTCGGTCGAGGGGGCCGGAGGGACCCCCACCGGGCCCGAGCCACCAGATTTAGGATTGGAAGGTTGCCAGATCAAGAAGCCTTTGCGATTCTGGCTAAGCCCCAACTTGGTGAAAGAATCCCACAAAGTTTGATCCCCATTCATCGTATGCAGCCCATCAAGCCCCAGCGGTACAAGGAGCATACACTCCAATCAGTCCAGTAAGACAACCTCAGGTGACTGGGGGATTCGTAACAGTCCCAGTAGTGACACCCCTAGTTAGGGAAAAGGATCCTAGTCCTCCGAGACTTAATGGCAAGGAAAACCAATGCTAGTCCCAACCACATGGCAAGTACCGACTGGCCCCGAGAGAGATAATAGCAAGAGACAATGGCGAAGAGTTTGCCCGCCCGTTCTGTGACCTACTAGCAGATTGGACAAAAGAGGGGAAATGATTTGGCCAGTCCTGGCCAAAGTGGGGTTGTTTGAGCCAGAAGACATGGCTATGACAGAGGATTGCATCAGATATGGGAGAGGAAATCCCGAATGGGATTTTCCCTACATGCAGCAATGCCTTGTAAGGTGGGAGAGAAAATAAGTCAAGAGAAGAAGGGAAACAAGAGTAAGTAGAAAGAAGTTGGATCAGGACCAGGACACCGCTGCAGTATCCCTAAACAGGGAGCAGGAGATCCTGGTCAGAACAGCTGCAGCCGCGATGGCACAGAATGTGGCAGCACCATAAAGGTGTTGCCTCAGAGGTTCAGGAAGGATCAAGCAATAGCAACAGGATTTGATGAATTTGTGCAGAGAACCCCCAAGGCCAGGTCCGAGTGACATCCTCCCCTACTATCACAGACACCCATTAAGCAGCAGGGTCAACGAGGGTCACCCCTATGCTTGTCAGGCAAAATAGACACTCTGGGCCCGATTCACAGAACTAATTTAAGACAAAATCCTAAACTTACTACCATTTTGGTATTCACAGAAGGCACTTACCCATTTTGGTATTCACAGAAGTTAGGAGTCCTAACTTTAGGACTCCTAAATACCTTCTGTGAATACCGAAAGTCTTAAAAATAGGATTTTTCTCAGTTTCGGAGTCCTAAAGTTAGGACTCCTAACTTTACTACTCCTAAATGCGTTCTGTGAATACCGAAAGTGTTAAAGTTAGGATTTTTCTCAGTTTAGGAGTAGTAAAGTTAGGAGTCCTAACTTTACTACTCCTAAACTGAGAAAAATCCTAACTTTAAGACTTATGGTATTCACAGAAGGCATTTAAGAGTCCCAAGGTTAGAACTCCTAACTTCTGTGAATACCGAAATGAGTAAGTGCCTTCTGTGAATACCGAAATGAGTAAGTGCCTTCTGTGAATACCATAATGGTAGTAAGTTTAGGATTTTGTCTTAAGTTAGTTCTGTGAATCAGGCCCTCCCACTCTCACATGTCCCGTGCTACCAGTGACCCCACAATCCGATGAATGATCAGCCTACCATGACAATATTGATAAATAGCACACCCTACAGTTTACTGATTGACACAGGGGCAAACATGTCCTCTCTAAAAGAAGAAATCATGCCCCTGTCCAAAGATTCCATTGATAAGTAGGGGTTATCGGGCGCCGTCAAGAGGGTTCCCTTCACAAAACCCCTAGAGTTAGACGTAGGAGGCAGCTGTGTCAAGGGGCAGCTATTATATCACGCCTCATCCCCAACTAATCTTCCAGGTAGAGCCCTGATGGGCAAACTAAATATGGCCATTCATTTCCAAAAGGACGGGACAATGACAAGCTCAACCCCAGGGATTGTCCGGACAATGCTCATGTTCTTAATCTGCGCACATTACACAGCCAGGCAGGCAAGAGCAACACCCACTGATCAGCCGGCTTTCACCAATGCCGTCTTCACCCTCATTGCTAATACGTAAGAGCTGCTAGGTCGGAAAGTTCAGTTGTTCCAAGAATTTGTGCTCCTCCAGGAAGTTCACCACAATGTGGGAAACCAAAGGGCAACTCTGCTCTGCTTGGAGGCAGTGGACATACGGCTCAGATATGGGGTCTTCTTGGTGACCAACCAAGCAAATGTGATGTCGGCATGCATCATCTTCACCGCTCCCGGCAACAGTATACAGGAGATAACTGATGACCAGTTGTTCGGTGGGGGCCTCAGAGATTGTCTTCACCAATTCCATCCAAGTTAGGGTTGAATCAAAGAATGAGGCCCATCGCTCATGGTGGTACTAACAACATGGCAAGAACAAGATTTGGCAACAGTACTCCCCAGCTGTGGGCCAAGGGTCCCTACGATATAGGACTCATCGACACAGACAAACCCATAGGAATATCTTTGCAGGAATGGCTATCCTGCCCCGGGTGCATCAATACCTGCTCTCCAAGGAGGCAGACGAGGGTACGGCACCAACGATCCAAGCACTAGTGGACCAAGAGGTCCTCTACGTGTGGTCTCCTCCTGCAATGCACCGATCTTCCTGGTCAAAAGAGAGCAAGGGAGGAAACTGGTGCCTGGTGCAGGACCTGCACCCCCTTAATGATATCGTGGTCCCAGAGTTCCCGATAATATCAGAAACTTCTGTCATACTAACTACCATACCCACAGACGCCCTCTACTTTTCTGTGATTGACATAGAAATGCATTCTTTAGAATTCTGCTGCACCCCAACAGTCAGCACCTGACTGTATTCACCTTCTGAGGGGTTCAGATGCTATACTGGAGACTGCATCAGAGGTACTGTGAGTCCTACAGTATCTTTAACAGGATAGTGAGGAAGGACCTTGCCAAATTGCAATCTAGCAGCACCCTGATGCTGATGACATCCTGGTATGGAAACTGTCTCCACTGTTGTCCTTTGCCACCCTTAGACTGGCAGTTTCAGCTCTTATTCTGTCGCGTCTCGATTATGGCAACTCTCTATACTATGGTCTACCAAAAAATCTTCTGGCCAGGTTCCAGGGTGTAATGAACGACGCAGTCAGATTAATCTTCAAAAAACCCAGACATGCATATGCCACGCCCTTATTGCAGGACCTACACTGGCTTCCGATTATACAGAAAACTAAATTCAAAAGCCGCTGTAGTGCACATAAGGCCATTCATGGCTTAGCTCCTAGCTATATTAAGGACCGACTGACTAACTATACTCCGAGCAGGACTCTTTGGTCAGCTGATTCCTGCTACCTGGTCTGCCCCCGGTTTAACCTTTTGTCCATGGGTGGTAGAGCTTTCTCGACCACAATTCCTCAGGCATGGAACAGCCTTCTGGTTAACCTACGTAAGGAAACACATCTCATTCCATTCAGGCAGAGATTGAAGACTGTGCTTTTCTTAGAGGCTTGGGGGTCTCTCTGAGCAGGCTATTCTCTCCTCAACTGGTGTTGGACGTCCGCTGATAGCGCTTAGTGACCCCTGGGTGATAATGCGCTTCATAAATTCATATTAACATATTATACCATAACATAACACCTAGGAGGGGTTATGCTCTCTGACGAAGCAGTATAGCTCGATGGGTCTCTCTGCAACTATTACCTTTTGCCATAATAAACCAGCAAGGCCATTGACCATGAAGATTAAAGACATTACACAAGAAAAGTGGCCTTGTTTGCTGGTAGTTCTTCACCAGACATTTGTAGAGCAGCAACGTGATCTAATGTCCGCAGCTTCACCGAGCATTATTGTTTGGATTCCTCTTGGAAAGCAGATGCTACTGTTGGGCAAGGGGTCTCACGCTGCTTTTTTCAATAAGGTAAAGAATTGTTGTTTAATACACATCAAGTTATGCTTTATTCATTTTTTTCAAGTGTTATATGTAGAGATATAAATGTTGGACCCTGTTCTAAGCAGGCCTAACCAATACAATGGTGCCATTCCTACTCACATTGAGTTTTTGTGTAGCTTATACGTTTTAGCTTCTGGTAGCTACCAATGCATGTTTGCATCTGCAGGAAAGGTATCACAGAGTGCCTCATAATGTTTAGAACTGCTGGATAGAAATAATTCACACATTGCATTTTCAAGTACCCCTGCTAAATTGGATGTTACAAAAATCGAATCCTTTGCAATTGGTCATAGTCCCAAAGGGACTGGATGTGTAGACAGTACATGTCCTAATGTGTCCACTCTCTGAAACAGAGTATGTGTATCACAATAGAAAGATTCAATATTAATGAAATATTACAGTAGAGTGTAGGCCACATGTCTGGTCAAAGACCTTGGGGCATATTTACATGACAATAACTCTGTGCAGTGCCGCAAACAATTTTTCTGCACCGAGTTGTGTCATTTTCAAAATGCAGGGATGCGCCATATTAACAAGAATACAGCGTAGAATACAGTGCTCACCCCTGCACTAAAAAAGCTGCCTGGTGCCAATGCACTAGTGCCTAGTGCCAATGCAGGCACCCTTGCACCATGGTGCAAGGGTGCCTGCATTGCATTGCAGGGATGATTTTGTTTGTGCAGGAAGGGATACCTTCCTGCACAAAAACAACCATTAATGGCATTTTGCTCCTTTTATGGGTTCTGAAAAATGCAGCACACATAGAAAGAGCAAAAAAGGAGGAGAAATAAGAGTATTTCTCCTCGCTGCGCCTCATTAACTCCTCCTTTTGAAAGTTATTAGTTTTTGGCGCTGGCTCGTACTTGCAGATCGTTGTAAATCTGGGACAGTGTCAAAAAGCCATGGGGTTGTGTGGGAAAGCCCACAACATCTATGAGACGTCCCGTTAATGCAGAATACTGCATGAAAGAGGGCCATATTTACAAGGCTGTGAAAAGCCACACAAAGTAGTTTTGCATGACATTGTAAATATAGGCCAGTACACAGTGCCACGAGAGTGTCAAAAAAGTGATGCTCCAGTGGCGCTATTAGCTTGTAAATATGTCCCCTGGTTGCTTGATACTCAGGAACACTCGTGATTCTTACTTCTTTAGACACTGTGGATTACATGAGTGACTAGCAAGAGATGAGCTTGAAAACGGATGGCTGTTGGGTAAATGCTATTTTATTATAACCTTTCTGGCCACATTTAGGGGCATATTATCAAGGGCATTATCGCCGCTATAGCGGGAATTTTTCCCACGAAAGTGGCGTTAATTTTATCGCCCTATTAGTAAGCTGTCGCTAACAGCAGTTGGCGACAGCTTGTAGGCGATAGCGACCGGTTTGGGGCCCGCTTTGCATGTCAGCGATATTTATCGCTAATGACATGCAAAGTGGGCGTACCCAGCCTGTTAGCGACTGAAAGCAGTCGCTAACACAGCTATCGCCTATTAGCAAGGCAGGCGTAGCAATGAAAAAATTTGCGCTGAGCGCATATCGCCAAAACCTAACACCTGCTCAGACCAGTTCTTAGCCATTATATCCAATGGGTGTTGGATCTTCAGGTTAAGACCCTATTGGCGATGATGCCTGAATATCGCTGGATTTCCAGCGATATTCACGCATTCAGCCGCTATCGCTGGATATTTTATCACATTTGAGATAAATGTTGCTAAGAGCACGTTATCTCTGCGATAAAATCCAGCGGTGCGTGGCGATAAAAAAATAATCGCTAAGCTCATTTAGCGATAATTATCGCTATTTGTTGCTAATATGCCCCTTAGATATTTTGAACAAATATTAATTAAGTTTGTTAAATTTTAGAGGACAGTGCACATGCATTAAGACCCTGGACCTTGACTCTGGACTTATATCCCAGAACCATGAGACAAAGGAGGGACAGGGCTGCTCAGAATCAAACAAGGAGCATTATTGAATGGATATTTGGTTTACTTAAAGGTAGATTCAGATGTCTGCACATAAGTGGGGTGACATAGACCAGAGTCTGACCCAGCAATGTGCTGCCAAATCATAGCTACTTCTGTTATACGGGAATCCATAAGAGACTCCCCTTCGACCCTGCTGTGATAAAACTGATGAGGAAGATGGAGAAAGCCCTCCTCAAGTAAGTAACAGCTCCAGAATATGATGCTGCAAGAGCTGCAGAGGGACGTCCATACAGGGATGATGTCACAATGACTTTTAAAGTACACTTCAGACACACATTTCTATATAAAGACCAAACGAGGGGGAATATTAACAACAATTAGCGATATTTATCGCTAAATGTTTTTTATTGCTGCCTATCGCTGGATATTTTAGCGGAGAAAACATGCTATTAGCAACGTTTTTCTCCATAGTGCTAAAATATCCAGTGATAGCGGGGAAATGCGAGAATATCGCTGGAAATCCAGCGATATTCTCGCATTAACGCCAATGGGGGCTTAAACGGATAATCCACCCCCCCATTGACTATACAGGTAAGTCAACTTTTTAGGAGGCGTTAGATTCTAGTGATAATCGTGCTTAGCGCGATTTTTTTAATCGCTTTGCCTGCCTTGCTAATAGGCGATAGCTGTGTTAGCAACTGTTTTCAGTCGCTAACAGTTTGGATACGCCCACTTTGCATGCCGTTAGCGGAGATATTGCCCTTGCTAATATGCCCCAAAGTGTGTTCATTAGTAAACAGATTTTTTTCTGTCTATTCACAGATTCATTTGTAGATGAAGAACAAGTGAATTTAAAACATATTAATCCTGAACTGGTATATTATTTACGTTTAAACAAAAAAACTGGTTTTACTTTAACTTTAGGGCAATAGTGTATCTGCATCCTACACCATTTGCGCCTCTGATGTCCAGTAGTTGGTCGTCCAGTGGAACGCTGCGCTCCTTCCTTGTCCTTCAGTGCACCTACATGTATCTGGCTCACCAATAGAATTAGTGCTCACACTAACCAGCACAAAGTTTCTTTTCCTGATTCACTTTTTTGCACTGGAAAGTATGCAAAAAGTCACGCAAGCGACAAAAAGCACTGCTTTGCATTTCTTAGCGCCAAGGGGGAGTGACTTGGGTGGTAAATGGGCGTTCCCATGCAATCACCCATTCCTTTTGCCACATAACCCTATCAACAAACAACGAAAGACAGGGTTTAGTGCCGATAGTTAACGACATTTGAAAGCAGGCGCTAAAAGGAGAAATATTTTCATTTCTCGTTACTTTTCCAACTTTGCATGTGATGGAGCGAGATTTAGAAATATATTTATTTCGACTCGCGAAGTTAAACTTCCATAATTAAATAATTGTACTGATAAGAATGGAGTGATATGTACTAAATCAACTTAGATTAAAACGCATACATGACATAAGGGATTAACATATGTGCTCTATGTTGCATCTGCAAGTGTGTTTAAAAATAATTAATTAATCTTGTCTATTGTCCTTGTTAGTATTAAATGCGGCTGTTTTGATGAATGGCATGTGCTCATTTGTGTGTGTTTATGTTATGTCTTTTCGTCTTTATGTGGCATACGTTTGAGAAAGAATCCTATTTGCTGCTTTCTTTGCTTCAGCTAGGTAACATTTATTAATGGGTTAATAATTAGCAAAGGAGGGTGGGTAACAGAATGAATTCTTATTCTTTCATTAATTGATGTCTTGTGTTGGTTTATACATTAGTTTTACGAATGGGCCTAAGAAAATGGCTGGCAGTGCTGCAGAGTATGAAACTTGACCAGAGTGAAGTCTTCACTCATGCGCAGACGAAAAGAGTGTTTTGCTGAACTGACAAACGTCTAATGCAGAAGTAATCATGGGCGAGTCGAATGTGTTCTTGGTGACATTTCCAAGGACAGGATGCAGTATGCCCTGCCAAGATTAGGAGGTGAGAAGTTTGTGCATGGAGAATGTATCTTTTTGAGGAAGCAAAAGGATGGAGAAACTAAGAACAATAAGGGCTATGATGAGGCCCCGGACTTGGTCAGAAAATTGTGACCCAACGGTGGACTGACATGGCTCAGCCAATTGGAAGCTCGGATTTTCAGAAAGAATGTGTGATAAAGATACTCTAGCTAGTCAGAAAAGGTAAAAAAAACTGACCCCTTTGGAGGGAGGGCGTTTCTCGCTTTCCAGATCCTGAAAGGCGTGTCCTACTGAAGGACTTTTGGAGCACGTAAGGATCAATAGGGTTAATGACTTTTTCTTTAGGCTAAGTGAGTTTTAGTTAGGGAACTTAGGTGATGGAAACTGTTTAATTGCTTGATTCATGCTAATTGATTTACTTTGAATTGTCATCCTAATGTGCTAATCCACAATTAAAGCTGCTGAATTTGCTAATAAAGAACTCAATAAAATGCACTTACTGAAATGAAGTTAATAAAATAAGACTTTTGAACAACAAGCTGGCCTTGTTATTTATGGTCTTGTTACCACTAGTTGATCCATTTACCTTAGTGACTTAATTAATATATTTTATGCGCAAACCATGGTATTGTATATAAATGTGTAAATAGTTTGTGAATAAGGTTCTGTTTAATTAGGTCACATGATTCAGTTGCCCAAAATCTGTCTCGTTGGTTAATGGGCCTTGTAAGTGAATTATGACTAATGGTGAGTGTCTGGTATAGGGTAGCGTTGCTGAGACAGAATTTCTATAGGGGCGCTGGATCACATGCCTGCTGCACTGTGCAGCACACATACAAAGTAATGAAAGCTTTAATGTGTGTCTAAGCATAGTATTGTGTACAGGATGGTGACCCTCCCTGTACAAAACGTATTGTAGACTCAGGCTCGCACTCTAGCACTTTGGTGTTAAGGTGTGTGCCTGGTGCACGGCAGCTGAAATCTGCGACGGCGCTAGGGAGAGGGGAGAGCCATATCTCTGTACATATGGCACTCTCCTGCTCCCTTCCTGTCACGCAGCGCAGCATTTTGGGCTGCTGCGCTGCGTTCCATGAGTCTTTTCATAATCTGGGCCATGGTACCGAGACTGCTGAAAAGTAGCCTTGGCATCAAAACTAAAAAAAGTGACCTTTGCTCCAAAAAGTGCACCAGCCACTGTATGTACAGCAATAAAAAGCCTTAAAAAGTTATAGCAATTCTGAAACCTGCAAGGAAATGAAAGGATTTGTGCAATAAAAAAAATGAAAAATTAGGAACACTGATTGAGAAAACTTAGAAAAAGAAAACTGACTGGAGGTTTCATTTCTTGGACATCAGCTATGCAGGGATGAGAAAGAAGAGTAGGAGAGGGGACGCGTTGGTGAAGACATCAACTCTTCTAGAGGAGAGAAGAGCCCAGTGAAAAAGGAAATCAAGATGAAGAAAAAGACATGAAAGAGAGGGGAGGGTGTGCGAGAATGAAAGAGTGAGTGCCAAGCTGTGCGTTTGCGAATGTGACATTCTGAACAGAGCCGTTCCTTGATTAAACCCCTACACACAAACACATGCACACCACACAAAATTACCATAACACTACACAATTGTTTATATGAATTAAGATGCTGTTACTTATCCACTCAACAGGAGGCCTTCAAACCAGTCTGCTTTGGCTTTCTTTTAGCCTGGTATATACTCAATGTCATAACAACATTCTTGAAATTAGAAGCAGTCCACACTAGGACCCAGATTCTGAGCGGTGTCACGGAATGCAGCGCAGGAGCCACAAAATGCTGCGCTGCGTTGCGTGAGAGGGCGAGAGCTGGAGAGCGCCATATTCACAGAGATAGGGCACTCTCCTCCCCTCTATCTCATGCCGGCACTGGTTCCAGCTGCAGAGCACTACACACACACATGTGTGCCATAGTGCTAGGGTGTCTACATGAGTCAAGATTAGGTTTTGTACAGGAAGGGTATCCTTCCGGTAAGAGATACTATGCCTAGACACACGTCAAAGCGTTTCCTACTTTTTATGTAATCTGGACAAGGCACATGTATGCAGAGTCGGAAAAGAACGGAGAAATGAAAACATTTCGCCTTTTAGCGCCTGCTTTCCAGCGGCATTAATGTTTGGCACTAGACCCTGTCTACAAATGTTAGAAGATAGGTTTTAGCGTAAAAAAAAACATGGATGGTTGCATGGGAACGTCATGTACCACCCGTGTAACGCAAAGGAATGCAAAGCAGCTTTCTTTGCTGCTTTGGTTACTTTTCCATGCAAACCAACGCTAATGCCAATTAGCTTGGTTTGTTAAACCCCCAAAAAGTTTCAAATCCAACATGATGCTAAACATTTGTGAAACTGGGCCTAGGTGGTCAGTGACATTTCTTGATCATCCTGGTGCAAGCATGTGCTAGTATCAATGTGCAAGCATGTGCTAGTATCAATGTGCAAGCATGTGCTAGTATCAATGTGCAAGCATGTTCTAGTATCAATGTGCAAGCATGTGCTAGTATCAATGTGCAAGCATGTTCTAGTATCAATGTGCAAGCATGTGCTAGTATCAATGAGCAAGCATGTGCTAGTATCAATGTGCAAGCAAGTGCTAGTATCAATGTGCAAGCATGTGCTAGTATCAATGTGCAAGCATGTGCTAGTATCAATGTGCAAGCATGTGCTAGTATCAATGTGCAAGCATGTTCTAGTATCAATGTGCAAGCATGTGCTAGTATCAATGTGCAAGCATGTGCTAGTATCAATGTGCAAGCATGTGCGAGTATCAATGTGCAAGCCTGTGCTAGTATCAATGTCCCAGTGCGTACATTCAACCAGGGCATCATACTTAATAAAGGGATCATTCATTGCAGCTGGAGGCAAGGGGCAAGAAGAAACGGCCGTATTGCACTCACCCTCTCCTAGTCCCTATAAGATGGTGGACATAAACCCATTTCATACTTGCATCCCCCACAACCTTCCTCCCCCAGGGGGCTGGTCTGACAAAACTGCCAGGGCTGCTTTGGGTTCCCAGGCCCATGAATAATGCCTCCAGTTCATCGCCGACCTCCTGGAGGTTAGACCGACTTCTTAACAAAATACACACAAAGTTTGGTCTGCATCCTTCATCAATTCAATACATTGTTTAAATCTTCACAATAATGATCCCGTTAGGTACAAAGTGTTAAGTTGTTTTCCAAAGAAACAACAGACGGAGGCTCTTCGTTTCGGTTCAGTTCTTTATTCAGTTTTCTTTTTTAAAAAGCAGATAGCCAACGCGTTTCGTCCGTTACCGGACTTCTTCAGGGCTGATTAAACTTTGTAACAGTAATGGTTCTAATCCATTCCATGCCGATAACTGTTAATCAATCTTCATATTTTTGATAGCGGTTCCAAGTAAATAATCGATTTGGTTTCTTTTAATGTTTTCAGGCGAAAATGTAAGGCCGAAAGTAAGCGTGGTCCAAG
This sequence comes from Lissotriton helveticus, assembly GCF_964261635.1. Classification (NCBI taxonomy): domain Eukaryota; kingdom Metazoa; phylum Chordata; class Amphibia; order Caudata; family Salamandridae; genus Lissotriton; species Lissotriton helveticus. Next base: position 497,335,049 of record NC_136060.1, read on the forward strand.
TCGTAATGTGGTCATCTGGTTCCTGAAGATTTAAACAATGTATTGAATTGATGAATGGTGCAGACCAAACTTGGTGTGTATTTTATTAAGGGAATTGAGTTTTCTCTGTCCCCTGTTAGGACCGTATAGGGATTGCGTTCCTGGTACTAGCACCTTCTGTATAGATTGATAAGTGTGGTATTTTAATAGTGGTGCAGGCGGCTTTGCCTTAATCCCTAAATTGTTGCTGTTAGACCGACTTCTTAACCTGGCAGATTGACCAATAAGTGTGCAAGTCCAGCTACCCAAACCCAACGACCTTAAACCACAGTCCAGTAAAGGACAGAATGCACTTTCTCCTGCCCTAAAAAGCCCCAGGCCAACGTGCCAGAGCGGCAAAGGAGGTGTTGGCTGTGGGGATGGTTATGATTGTGCATTCCAAGAGAAAATAAATAAATGCATTCCTTGTATGTACACTAACTTGTGTTGCACTAATGTATAACGAAAAGGGAAGTCTGAAGCTAAACAAAGATTGACAGTGTCCTACTCTTAAGTGCTAATAGTGCCAATGCTCCATCACCTTTCCAGCTATTGCATGGCTGGAGAAAGGTGTCTTGGGTGAATCCTGTTTTACACAGTAAGACACTGTTTTTACTCACGACTTCCCAAGAATGTTGCACTTCTTCGGCAGAATCTAAGCTGCTCTGTGTGGTCGACAAAGTGCTCATGAATTAGAAGTAAATTTCCAAGACCATCCCGGTCCTTTCGTTGAAATGTCATTTCACTAGCCGCTGGAGGGTTCCCATTGAAGCCTTATAGCCTGCTGGAGTGGGCAACACCAGCCTTACACTCCCATGAGGGTGGAATTTCCAGATTCAAACAAGCATTGGCAAAGCCAATAGGTTTTGCCTATGCAAGAGCTATTGCCTTTACCAATGTGCTTTAAGCATGCTGTGCACCAGCGGGGCTGCTGTTCAGGATGGCTAAAGGTTTGTGGTGTATAGAAGAGTGGCATAATGTGGCGTGGAGGGAGTAGAGTGTTGTAGAGTGGAGTATCATACAGTGAGTGACATAGAGTGGTGTAAAGTGGAGTAGAATGTCAGGGTGGAGTGATGTAGAGTGGAGGGGCGTAGAGTGGCATACCATACAGTGAATTAAAGTGCTGCAGAGTGGAGTAAAGTGTTGTAGAGTGGCGTACCACAGAGTGGAGTGGCGTAGTGTAGAGTGGAGTAAACTGTCATAGAGTGAACTGGTGTATCATGGACTGGCGTAGATTGGAGTAAACTGTCATTGTGTGTCGTAGAGTGGAGTTTCGTAGCGTGGTTTTCCATAGAGTAGAGTGGCATAAAGTGGCATACTGTTTAGTGGAGTGGTATAGAGTGCAGTGGTTTCTAGTAGAGACACACAGAGTGCAGTGGTTTGAGTGGAGTGGTGCAGAATACATTGGCGTAGAGTAAAGTAGAGTGTTGTAGAGTGCAGTCGTGTAACGTACTGAAGAGTAGAATAGATGCACTGGCTCAGCGTAGGGTGCAGTGGCATAAAGTTCAGTGTTGCAGAGTAGAGTAGAGTGGCGTACAGTGCATGGGTATCTAGTTGTTCAGAGTAGATCGAAGTGGCATAGATTGGAGTGGTGCAGAGTATTTTGCTGTGGCAGAGAATGCCGTGGCATAGAGTACAGTGGTGCGGAGTAGATTAGAGTGGCATATAGTGGAGTAAGAGTGCATTGGCATAGAGTGGAGAGGTATGGAGTAGAGTACAGGGCCATAGAGTCGAGTGGTCGAGAGTAGAGTGAGATGGCCTACACTGGAGTGTTGTAGAGTGCAGTGGTGAAGAATGCAGTGGTACAGCGTACGGTAAAGGGTTTTGGCACGGAGTAGAGTGGTGCAGAGTAGAGAGGTGTAGAGTGGAATGGCATACAGTACAGTGGCGTAGAATGGAGTGGTGCAGTGGCGTAGAGTGTAGTGGTGTAGATAGTGTGGAGTGGCGTAAAGTAGAGTGGCATTGTGTGGAGTGGAGTGGCATAGAGTGGCATGTAGTGGAGTGGCATAAAGTGGCGTACAGTGGAGTTGAGTGGTTTAGAGTTAAGTAAAATGCATTGGCGTAGAGTGTTGTAGATTAGAGTGGTATTGAGGGCATTGGCATAGAGTGGATTGCTGCGGAGTAGATTGGTATAGAATGCAGTGGCATAGACTGCAGTGACGTGCAGAATAAAGTGGCATAGAGTGGATTGGTGCAGAGTAGATTGGTATAGAGTGCAGTGGTGTGCAAAATAGAGTAGAGTGGCAGAGAGATCAGTGGTGCAGAGTAGAGTGGTGTAGAGAGTAGTGGTGCAAAGTACAGTGGTGCAAAGTACAGTAGAGTGCAGAGTCGTAGAGTGTAATGGTGTCGAGTAGAGTGGTGCATAGTGTAGTGGCATAGAATGCAGCGGCATACGGTAGAGTGTTGCAGAGTAGACTTTAGGGAAGTAGAGTGCAGTATAGATTGGGGTAGAGTGGCTTTGTGTGGAGTGGGGTAGAATAGCGTATAATTGCACTGTGTGTAGTGGAGTGCCATAGAGTGTTGTGGAGTGGAGTGGCATTCTTTTTAAGTTGAGTGCATTACCATAGAGTGTAGCAGGTTAAAGTAGAGAGGCGTAGAGTGCAGTAGCATAGAGTAGAGTGGTGCAGTGTAGTAGAGTTGCATAGAGTGAAGAGGTGTAGAGTAGAGTGATGCAGGATAGAGTTGAGTGGCATAGAGTAGAGTGGCATAGAGTGCAGTGGCATAGAGTAGAGTGGCATAGAGTGCAGTGGCATAGAGTAGAGTGGCATAGAGTGCAGTGGCATAGAGTAGAGTGGTGCAGAGTAGAGTGGCATAGAGTGCAGTGGCATAGAGTAGAGTGGTGCAGAGTAGAGTGGCATAGAGTGCAGTGGCATAGAGTAGAGTGGTGCAGAGTAGAGTGGCATAGAGTGCAGTGGCATAGAGTAGAGTGGTGCAGAGTAGAGTGGCATAGGGTGCAGTGGCATAGAGTAGAGTGGTGCAGAGTAGAGTGGCATAGGGTGCAGTGGCATAGAGTAGAGTGGTGCAGAGTAGAGTAGAGTGGTGTAGAGTGAAGTTGTGCAGAGCAGAGTGGAGTAGCCTAGATTGGTGCAGAGTAGAGTAGGGTGGCATAGAGTGAACTGGTATAGAGTATGGAGGTGCAGAGTAGGGAGCTGTAGAGTGATGTTGCATAGAGTGCAGCAGTTTAGAGTAGATTGGTGCAGAGTAGATTAGAGCAGAGTGCAGTAGCATAGAGTAGAGTGGTGCAGAGTAGAGTGGCATAGGGTGCAGTGGCATAGAGTAGAGTGGTGCAGAGTAGAGTAGAGTGGTGTAGAGTGAAGTTGTGCAGAGCAGAGTGGAGTAGCCTAGATTGGTGCAGAGTAGAGTAGGGTGGCATAGAGTGAACTGGTATAGAGTATGGAGGTGCAGAGTAGGGAGCTGTAGAGTGATGTTGCATAGAGTGCAGCAGTTTAGAGTAGATTGGTGCAGAGTAGATTAGAGCAGAGTGCAGTAGCATAGAGTAGAGTGGTGCAGTGTAGTAGAGTGGCATAGAGTGAAGAGGAGTAGAGTAGAGTGATGCAGGACAGAGTAGAGTGGCATAGAGTAGAGTGGCATAGAGTAGAGTGGCATAGAGTACAGTGGTGCAGAGTAGAGTAGGGTGGCATAGAGTGCACTGGTATAGAGTATGGAGGTGCCGAGTAGAGAGCTGTAGAGTGACGTTGCATAGAGTGCAGCAGTTTAGAGTAGAGTGGTGCAGAGTAGAGTAGAGCAGAGTGCAGTAGCATAGAATGGAGTGGTGCAGCGTAGTTTGCAGTGGCGAAGCGTAGAATGGAGTGGCACAGCATAGATTGCAGTGGCATAGAATGCAGTGGCATAAAGTGGAGTAGTGCAGTGTTTAATAGAGTTGCATAGAGTGCAGTGGAGTAGATTGTTTCAGAGTAGAGTGAAGTGGTGTGGAGTGGTGAAGGATAGAGTGGACTGGCATAGAGTGGAATGGTACTGAGTAGAGTGCATTGGCGTGAGATGCAGTGGCATAGAGTGCTGTGTGGAAGAATACAGTGGCATAGAGGGGAGTTGTGCAGAGTAGAGGTGAGTGGACTAGACTGGAGTGGTATAAAGTGCAGTGGTGCAGAGCTGAGTAGAGTGGCTTAGAGTGAATTGACATAGAGTATAGTGGCTCAGAGTAGAGTAGAGAGACATAGAGTGGAGTGAAGCAGAGTAGGGTGATATAGACTGCAGTGACAGAGTGGCGTAGAGTAGATTGGAGTGGCCTAGAGTAGAATGGTGCAGAATAGAGTGCATTGGTGCGGCGTAAAGTGGAGTATGCATGGTGTGTTTGCAGGTTGCCATTTCAGAGAAAACGTTTTGAATCAAAATGACCATTACGTTTGCACAGGCATACAGTTTTACTGATAAAACCATAAAAGGCACAAATGATAATGTGTGGAAATGTCATCACCTAGCGCCCCTCCCACCCTCCTCCCGCCCCCGCCATGATGCATATAAACAAGGGACTTGCCCGTCCGCGCAGCGGGCGGGCGCAGCGGGCTCGCCGGCGGCGCGCCGAAGGCGCGCCAAAGGCGGGCCCGTCTGCGCCCGTCCGCGCCTGGACCGGGCCTAGGGCCACCCCCCCTGGTGCATCTCCACTAGCCCAACGCCTATGCTACACCTCCGCTGAACTCCAGCTCTTACGTCCCTCGACCCAACAGGCCTGCCTCACATGCAACCCCCATACTCTGCCTACGAACCCTATTGCGCACTGCCCAGAGTGCATGGCCATGATACCCTTCCTTCAACCGCGAACCGGCAAGAATCCTCGAATAAATAAAACTTATGCCATCGGACTCACTAATGTCCGCTCATTGGGCAAACACAGCCAAGATATTCACGAGCTGATTATGGATCATAAACTAGATCTCCTATTTATGACCGAAACTTGGTTGGATCAGGCATCTGATCCAGACGTAGCTATTGCCGTTCCCACTGGGTTTAGTATACATAGACTTGACAGGCAATTAAAGAAAAAAGGCGGCGGCATCGGTATCATTGCCCGTGATACCTATGCGGTAAGAACAAAAATTATCCCTCTAACCTCTTGTGAGGCTTTAGAATTCGCAATTAAACTATCCCCATCTTACACCTTTAAAGGGATTCTTTTATATCGTCCTCCTGGCTCCAGGAACGAATTTATTGTGGATCTTAGGACCACGCTGGAAGCCTCCACCCTTGACAACTCCATCACTATATTGGGTGACTTTAATTTTCACTTCGATAAAACAGATAACCCTGATTCCACCACCCTCCTAGCTGACATGTCTACATTTGGCCTCAGCCCCCTGGTACATGCCTCTACACATGACAGGGGTCATATACTAGACGGCATTTTCTCTAATGCCCCGGGACTTCAAATCACCCAAATCCTTCCTCTTACTTGGTCCGATCACCATTTTATACTAGCCACCCTGTCAGCACAGGACTCATTGCTTAACAAAACTAGCACCATATCTCCTCAACCCTATTTGGCATGGGACGATATAGATGCAACGAGGTTACAAATCCTGTTGGACAATTCCTCTCCCAATCTGTCCACTGACCCAAACTCTGCTACTCTTCAATTCCATCAATGGGTCAGTTCGGCAGCCACAGCTCTGGTCCAAACGAAACAACGTTCTCGCAACCGCCAAACTCCATCTGCCCCATGGTACTCTGAAGCACTCCGCACTCAAAAGCAATTAAGTAGGCATAAAGAGAGACTTTGGCGTAAAAACTACATTGATGAAGCCAAACTTAGCTATAAGGAATCAGTCGCCACATATAAAATCATGATTGCCGAGGCAAAGAAAAAATACTATTGTGACAGGATAGAAACAGCTAAAAATTCCAACAAAACTCTCTACGAGACAACGAAACAATTAGCCGGTCTGTCCACCGACCTTACTCCTCCCCCTTCCCAAATTCTCTGTGATGCACTGTCAAACTTTTTCTTTAGTAAAGTGGATGACATTTATAAGGTCTTCTCCAATACCTCCTCTACCACACCGGTACCCTCTACTCACCACCAGGCCCACACGTTCTCCCAGTTCAATGAGGTTACCTGTTTACAGGTACAGAATGCAGTGTCATCCATCAAATCCGGATCAGCCCTGACCCTTGTCCTCTGAAGGTGTTACGACCAATTATGGAAACAGTCACTCCCGCCATAACTAAAATTTGTAACTCCATGTTTGCCACAGGCATTTTCCCAGAGACACTGAAAAAGACCTTAATAAAACCTCTCCTAAAGAAACCCACCCTCGATAAGGATGAGCTCAAAAACTACCGTCCTATCGCCAGTCTCCCCCTGATGGCCAAAATAGTGGAGAAAATAATGAACTCCCAACTTTCGTCCTTTATTGAGGAACATAAACTCTTGGACGAATCTCAATTCGGGTTCCGTCAATTCCACGGCACAGAGACCGCTCTAATTAAAGCGGCAGATGATATAAGATCTATCCGGGATGCCGGGGGTACAGCTGTTCTCATCCTGTTGGACCTATCGGCCGCCTTTGACACGGTCGACCATACCACCTTGGTCGACCGTGTCGAGAGTATCGGCATCCAAGGCAAGGCTAGGAGTCTTCTTGCCTCCTTCCTGGCCAATAGATCCCAGGTTGTTACTGTCGGACCTTTTAAATCCTCTCCCCTGTCTCTGCCATGTGGAGTTCCCCAAGGCTCATCCCTAAGTCCGACACTAGTCAACATCTATGTGTCGGACCTTGCCAATATCATCAGGGCATACGGGATGAGCCTCACGTCCTACGCAGATGACACGCAACTGGTCCTAGCAGTCAAAAATGACGGTCCCAAAAAAGCTAATACCTTCAATCATGGCATGTTGGCCATCGGAAGCTGGATGGCTCAAAATTGCCTAAAACTTAACTCTGATAAGTCAGAGGTGGTAATTTTTGGCACTCTATCCCCGCAATGGTCCCCCACCTGGTGGCAATCGTCAATGGGCCAACCTCCGGACCCAACCAACAAAGTGAGGAACTTGGGAGTCATTTTTGACGACCATCTAAACTTCATGCCACATGCCAATCAAATTGCTTCCTCAGCCTTCCATAAACTGCGGCTTATTAGAAAAATCTTGCCTTTCCTACCTGAGTGTGCCGGCAAAACACTGGTGAGTTCCCTTGTCCTGTCGACCCTAGATTATTGCAACGCTCTGTTTCTAGGTGCCCAGGAGAGAGTTCTTTGGAAAATGCAGGCCATTCAGAACGCTGCCGCCAGGCTCTTAGGGCGCATTCCTAAACACCATTCGGCCGCACTCACTATAAGACAGCTGCACTGGCTGCCAGTGAGGAAAAGAATCATGTTTAAATCCCTCTGCCTGGTTTACAAGGCTCTGAAAAATGTTGGACCCGCCTTCTTTGTCCAAAACCTTATCCCTTACCGCCCTCCAAGAACGCTACGATCATCCTATCAGCATGATTTAGTGGTACCCCGTACCAAATCTGTCTCATGGGGGGACAGAAGATTTATGGTAGCCGCACCTAAATTGTGGAATACTTTACCAGAATCGATTAGAACCAGCCCTTCCCTCTGGATGTTCCGCAAGCAACTAAAAACTTGGCTTTTCAACCAATGAACTTTTGCTCTTTGAGGCCCAAAACAATGCAGTAACTTCAGCGCCGAGATGCCTAAGGGCCGTCGTTCGCGCTCTATAAATGTTTTTATAAATAAATAAATAAATAAATGATTTGCTTAGATCATATTAAAATATTTGTTTCCATCACACTTCAGAATTACAAAAAAATTGCTTCATTTGTGATTTCCTAATTCTGTTATATTCTGAAATATCTGTACAGTTCATTTACAAATATTTACATTTTTTGTTGTTGCTAGGAAAAATATTTCTTTCAGAGCCAGATTGTCGTATAAATGCTTTCACTTTGAAATCGGAGAAAGAAAAGTAAACACCAAGCTCCCTCGGAAGACAGTCTGACATTTGACCTCCGTCTCAGAAAGCACTGCAAATGTGACAGCATAAGAACAAGATTTAAAGGCCTGTTTACAGACAGCGAGCCCTGCGGAAGAATGCAGTAAACAGGATACGCTCTACAGGAGTAACAAACTCAAGCCCGACATCTCAAAAGAAATAAAGCCAGCAAATAGAAAGCAAGCAGATGTGAGTAACAAAGTACAAACAAAGCCAATGATAAGCAATGGGTGGAATGGATTCCCAGGGAAGCTTTCCAAATGCCCACAAGATGTCGTTAGCAAACCAGACAACTGCACTCTCTGGTGGGCTTCACCTAAAAAGCAGCTCTTGGGAGACATGAGGGTTTACACCTCACATGCCTCAGAGACATGACCGCCTTTCACAGCTTTTACTGTGTGCGTACCAGACAACTGCCGAGGGAGACTGGAGCTGAGCAGAGTTCCCACCTCCCTCATGCCGGGCTCCAGTGGTACTGAGAGCAACAGAAAGAGGGAGAGGGGAGGCATCACTGTGTGCTCTTGTCCACATCTTCTGCCTCTCTGATTCCCATGTGCAATAAACACAGCATGTGGAGAGGCAGGGGGAGGGAGATTCAGAAGCTGTGGATTAGGGCAGAGCAGTGGGGGCCTCTACCAGTGTCAATAGCCCGCTGCTGCACCGCTGTCTTCAGTGAAGCGGTCAACATTCCAAATCTTGAATTTAGACTCACACAGTCCTTGTTAGTAAAATGCCTCAGTGTATGCAATTGAATACAACACTGGTCTCTCTTTAAGGTTGTAGTCAAGGGAGGGTCATCCCAGGGTGCTGGTGCTCTGTGGCCAGAGGCAGCCTGAGCAGGGGGGCGGCTTCACAGCAGCTCCCGGGATGTGCATTACTTCTCCCAACCAGCCCAGTCCGAGAGGGAGGGCCGCCATCTTAGATTACTGCCTGTGACTCGCCTCGTGGTCGGCCGCATCCTTGCTGGGCAATCCTTCTCCAATGTTGCTGCAGCCAAGGCTTGTTACCTGATAACTGGATTTTTTGCATCAATTGGACCTTAACTAATTTTGAACTTATGAAGCTGGAGTTTAATGTACCAAGGCGCTGTAGTGTCCTGCCAGGACACAGTCTAGTTGTTGCAGTGTAACTCTACACTAAACACCCACCCACCACAGACGTCACTGGGTCAGGTGACGCTGTTAATAAAAGAGCCTGAGCGCACGTGCTCGAGGCCAGATCTGCTATCCCTAACTGGTGTCCGTGTGTCTCATTCCTCACACCATGTGGGCCTAGGGCCCAACACCACATTGGCGACGAGGCCGGTAGTGAAGCCACGCGTGCCACTGCCATTCATCCCGGAAAAAGGGGGAGAGGGCTGCCCGCCTGCAGGGCACCCCCTGTAGCAGGGCGCAGCAGCGCCGAGAAGCCGGTGGGCACGTCGGAGCCCCGCAGCCTGCAGCGACCGTGAGGCCCACCGCACCAGCCCTCAAGGACGAGCCGACCGGAGCCCACCCGCGTCGGCCGCCACCAACAAGCACCTCCAGGGACGAGCGGACCGCCCAGTGCCCACCTGAGACGGCCGCGAGGCAGAGACCCCCACCGGAGAGGTGCACCGGCCGGACGGAGCCCACCCGCCGCGACCGCAGGTGAGCCGGGAGCGGGAGGTGACTCCCCCCGGAAGACTGTGCACCAAAGCGGAGCCCACCCGCTATAAACACAAACTGTGCCCCAAACTGCGCGAGGGGTGCCCGCCATTGTCCCTGCATCAAAGCAAGACTCGCGGAGCCCACCCGCGGCCTGCCTGCAGCGCCCCCTCCCCCGCCGCGTGTGTGAAGCGCGGCGGAAGGGTGAAAGACTGACAATAATGCAGAGCCAGCGGAGCCTACCCGCGGCCTGCCTGTGATGCCTCCTGTCCCCCGGCGCGAGGAAGAATGACCATAATTTATGCAGGACTCGCGGAGCCTACCCGCAGCCTGCCCGGAGCGTCCCCTGTCCCCGCCGCGTGTGTGAATGGAGGCGGCGGGGTGAATAGCGAGGGAAGGGCTGCAGGACACCAACTCATGCAGCGGAGCCCACCCGCGAATGGCCGCCTGCCTCGCCGCACCGCCGATCCCTAGGTGCGCGACGGGGGCAGAAAACGGCCAGAGACCAGCGGACATCGACCCCCCTTTCCCCTGCCGCACGCACCGCGTGGAGAAAGTGAGGCTGCGGCGGCGGGGAGAGATACAAGAGACTGCCCGCGGCCATCAGAGCGCCCCCCCCCCTCTCCCCTCTTCCTCAGCCCGGGACCTGAACGGGCCAGCAGCGAGGGGAGAGCGAGGAACAAGGCAAATGAAGCAGCCTGCCTGAGGACATTCCGAGCAGTGCCTAACCCCGCGGCCCCCGCGCAGCAGGTGGACACAGAAGGTGCAGCGGATGGGGAGAGCTAAGGGGCAAAGGACAAGTGACTGAATGCGGCCTGCGCCGCTGTGCAATCAGCTGGGAGACCATCCCACCCCCCTCCCTGCGCGAACACGCAAACAAAAAAAAAAAAAACATGTGCCTTTGCACTCACCAGGGAGGAGAGGTGAGGCCTTGATCCCTGCAGTCAGCAGTCAACAGCAGCCCCTGGCGTCCAGTCCCTGAGGCTGGTCCGCAGCTCCAGCTCCAGCTCCCTGTGCACTGAGAGTGAGGGACAGTAGAGTGCACAATCAGGGAGGAGAGTATCAGGCACAACAAGCTACTGCTGGAAGGAAGCAATTCAGCATTACTGCCACCCAGTGGCCAAAAGCACAATCACACCTACACACACCAAAGAAACAAGCATGGCACAAACCCACGATGGGTCAATAGCAGCAAGGGGCAATGGACGGAGTAACGCCCCAAGGAACCAAGCAGCAAGTGACCCCCCTGCGCAGCTCATGATGACTGAGGCCAGCTTCCCTGAACGCGCCCAGCAGGCATACAAAACTGGGTGCAGGTTCTGAATGTGACCGGCGTCTATCTCTGTCCCCTCCACGACACAGACACAAAAGGGCTCCACTTTCAATCGGCACAGCTCCCAAGTCGTGCCTACTGCCCCCAAGTTAAGAGAAGAGAAATAGACAATCACAAGAGTAGAGGCTCTACACCTCGGTGTTCAGCAGCGCCGAGCCTGCACCGGCGACAACCAGGAAAGCCTGCAATCAGAGAAAGACTACCGGAGCCTGCTCCAAAGTCAGCACTGCCATCTAGTGGCCTTTCGGCGCCACTACAGTGAACAAAGGAAAACACAACTTCCAGTTAAGCCATCAACAAGGCGAGTGACCACTGCAGGTTTACACTAGCAGCTCCAAGTGTACCTCAGGACAACAGACTCCCTGTAGAAGGCACCCAGCGGCGAACCGCCCATACAGCCAAGCAAGTTAGCACCAGCACAAGGAAATCTGTCCAAGCACAAGGACACAGCCACGCCCGAATGACGCCACGTCAATATGCAACCTCCTGAACACATCAGGAGACCGCACAAGAACAAACAAGCCCAAGTAAGCACAAGGGACAGCCTACAGAGGTAAAGCAAGCAGCGGCACCAAGGGGCCTCAGACTGTGCAACGCCCCAAGGAAAGCATCCAACCTCACGCAGCAAGTAAGTGCGCAACCACGCAGAAGTCACCCACACGCAAAGGGTCTGCAGATGCCACTTCCAGCGCGACGTGGGAAAGAGGCACAAACGCCTCACCAAGCATCCAAGCACTGACAGAACGTCTGGAGGGAAACGCCTGCCAAGCACTGGAAGAACGTCCAGGGAAAACGAGTGCCGAGATCAAACGACGGAGAGAGCAGCGACGCCTTGTGGCCACAGGTGTTCACCGCAGCATCAACCACTCCCGCCAAGGGTCCAGAGCAGCAAGTCCCCGACAACAGCCAAAGCAGCACGTACCCAACGACTCGCAACAAGCGTCCAAGAATTCTACACCCGCACGACAGGACTGCGCAGCACTGCGCCGGAACGTGCCAGGAATCAAGAACGCCAAAGTGACGCTACACAGCGACACGCCAATGCCACGGGACAGCACACAAAGGTCCCCAACAGAGACAGCAATGTCTCGCAGCAACCGGAGCGCCATCGTCAGCACGCATGGCAGCATGCACCAGAGTTGCACCAGGAGCGGTGACGCAACCCTCCCCCGCGCAGACGAAACGCGCCAACGCCAAAACACCGTGACGGTGAATAAGCGACCACAAAGAAAATAGCACAGCATGACAACTCATGCCCAAGATGGAAACTGACCAACATGGAAAGGGAGGGCGCGACGCCATATAGAAAAGGAAGATACGACGACAGGTCTAGTCACCAAGCCAAGTGAAGACAGTGTCCTACCACATGGACAAGACCACGGGGACGACATGTAGAGGGCCCGCTACATGGAGAATCCTGGTTAGCATGAGAAAGCAAGAAAGAAGACCGGACCGCGTCGAAGAAGTGAACGAAGAGGAAGAATGGAGAATCACATCACTCCACAGAGGAGGAGAGAGAACTACAGCACACAGGAACATCGGTGCTGTTCAAGGAGCATCGTAACAATCAGCACACAGGAACATCGGTGCCGTCCAAGGAACATCGCAACATCCGTGTGGATCCCAGTAATCCCTACAACCTGCATTCGAAGAGACCAACCACTGATGAACTGCATGGGTGCCCCGTGAACCTGAAGCTTACCGAAGCAGAGCATACCCGAGCACTAGACAATCCACCCTTGTGGACTACACAAGACTCGACTGTGGCCATGTCCGAAGTTCGGCAGCGACCCGTACAGCCCACGCGATCAAGTGGCGGTCCAGGGGACAAGGGCCTCGGCCGCATATCCTGTGAGAGAGGAATCCGGATGGGAGAGGTGCAGCAGCGGCAGCTCCACGACAGGCAACAGGAAGCATGAAGGCCCCAGGTAATCACCTGGCACCGAGAAACGGTCCGTTGAAGACACTGAACCCATGTCCTAACGACAAGACCATCCTGGCGGATGACATCAACACCCCCGAGGACATCATGAGAGACTTGGCGGTGAGTCCGTTGGCAGTTCGGCAGCGACGCCTTTGCGCGGCTCATGCGAAGCCCGCACGGCCCACCCGGTCCCGTCGTGTCCGGCAAGAGGGTCCTCCCAGCGTCTCTAGTGAGAGAAGAGTCCAAGCAGGAGAGGCCAGTCTTCAAGGCTCCCGTGAGAGAGGAGTCTGGCAAGGAAGGCAAGTCGGAAGTTTACTTGGCCGGACGGAGATGTGAAGGCATCAAGATCAGCCAATCCAAAGAAAGACCACTCGTGACATAGTCGTCTCCTACAACCAACAAGCGTTGTCATCCACTGGACTTGGAACACCTGCGAGACCCCTCAAGGGTCACACCCATCCTGCTCCCAATGCTCCAAGTGATGAACACTGTATATAAGCGTCAACACAGCAAGACACGGATGATCTGAAGTACACCGCCGAGGTGAAGCTCATCTGACTGACTTTGTAGTTTTGGAACTTTCAACATTCTCCCAGCTGATCGCCTGAAGAGGATCTGTTGGAGCTATCACATGTTATTGTTCTGTTTTTCTTGCAGGTCGGACATTCACTTTTCCTTTCATTAAAGTTGGGGAGGAATGTAGTGTCCTGCCAGGACACAGTCTAGTTGTTGCAGTGTAACTCTACACTAAACACCCACCCACCACAGACGTCACTGGGTCAGGTGACGCTGTTAATAAAAGAGCCTGAGCGCACGTGCTCGAGGCCAGATCTGCTATCCCTAACTGGTGTCCGTGTGTCTCATTCCTCACACCATGTGGGCCTAGGGCCCAACACCACAGGCGCTACAGTGAACACTTCGAAGGGATATTGTTGATGAAAACAAACTTTGAACATGAACTCATTTTGAAGTATTGAAACTTGAACCTATTCTGAACAGTGGCATGATCAGTGGTGTCTCTAGAGTGTATGGTGGGGGAGGGGCACACATTGGGCCACAGATAAAGATAAAACTGCATAAAAGGTAACTGTGTAATATGGCTCAATACTGCCATCAAGAGCTTCTTCTGATGCAATGGTTTATAAATCACAAAAGAACCACTAGATGTCAGTACAGAACCATATTATACACGGCACTTGTGTATTTTCATGTCACTTGTTTATAATGTGGCAGAGATCTTGAAAAGGCTGTTTTCTTTAAAGATTGGCCCTAATTGGAAATAGAATATTTAGGCGTTTAATTTCCTTGGCTAAACTGTTTGCAAGACAAAGGGGTCAGTGAATTTAGGTGATTCTGTGGCTGCAACATTTACACATAATTATGTATTACTGCGTGTGCCACATAACTCATGTTATGTTGATTTGTACAGGGCGCTCTCACCTGGGAAGCTATCCTGGTGCCCAGCAGGTGAGTCAGTCTAGCCAACTAAGGCTAAGTGGGTTTCCCGGCTTGCCAGCCGCTCTCCGAATTCAAGAAGTGAGTTTGCAAAATTAGCTGATTTCTATACAAATATTGTTTTATACTCAAATGGATAAAAAGAACACTGACAGAGAATGTGATGAATTATAAAAACATTGCTAGCTATTGTGAAGACAAAATCTGACAGGGACTTCTAGCCGCTTTGGGGTGAAGTGGAGTTCCCCTCCTTCAAGCCGTTTCCACTCACTGATGAAGCTCGTGGGCGGAGCCAATAGTTCCGTTCTCACTTTCGAAGACGGTCGACTTTGGAGCTGAATCTGCAGCGAAGTGAGTTTGCAATAAAAATGTTGGGCCATATTATCAAGAAAGGGCGATACATTATCGCCTCTTTTATCGGCAGGAAACTGCCGCTAAAGCGGCGATGATGGGCTTGATAATATGCACTTGTGAATTCCCATAGAAGCCCAGGTTACAACCAGAACATGGGCTTCTATGGGAATTCACAAGGATATATTATCAAGCCGGAAAGCGACATATTTACAATAATATGTCACATTTCTGTGCGCTCCCCTGTGCTGACGCACAAACTGCAGCCATGCGCCGGCGCAGGCATCCTTGACCCATGGTGCAAGGATGCCTGAGTCATGGGGAGATTGTTTTTGTGCAGGAAGGGGCACCTTCCTGCACAAAAACAATCACTGCAGGCTTTTTCCTCTTGCAATGCGTGCTGTAGAATGCAGCACGCATTGAAAGCGTAAAAACGAAGAGAAATGAAAACATTTCGTCTCGATGCACCTCCCCTGGGGAGGCGTAGCATTGACACGCATTTCCAGATTTACAATTGCTCGTAAATTTGGAAATGTGTCTCGTTCCATGGGTGTTGCGTGGGAACACCCACAGCAACACCCATGGAACGCCCCTTCAACACAAAGTGCTGCGTGTGAAGGGGCTGTATTTACAAGGAGAGGAAAAGTCACTCAGGGTGGCTTTTCCTCTCCTTGTAAATATCGAGAAGTGAAATGTGCCTCTAGTACGTCACAAAAAGTGACGAACTGGTGGCGCAGGGGGGGGTGTAAATCTGCCCCATAATACTTAATGCATTGAACCCCACATAGTTTTAGTGAGTCCTTGAATTCTGGTTAAAAAATCACCTCTGTGTTACCCTTCTTATGTCTCAGCACTGTTAAGGTAAACATATTTGGGGTAAACATCCGATCTGATAAATCCGGAACTCCAGCATCCGATATCTTTCTGCAAGGCCCTAAGCATAGGTACATGGCCGGCGTGCCTGTTAGTTCCTTTCTTGTGAGATAGTCATTACACTTTTTATTCATAACAAAAAAACCTAGGGGTCTTATATAGAGGAATAAATGGAAACCTCAATACATTCAGGATCAAATCTAAATGGATACAACGATTATTAAAGTGGGATAAACAATATTTAAACAGCAGGTGTGTCAGTGATTGTGGAAAGAACCTGCTCAGTTCATAGGATACCCATCAAAGTACAATTGAGAATCCTCCAGTGGCGTCTTACAATCTTTTGAATAAGATTGGATTTAGTACTGAAGGTACTTACAAAGGTCAGCCTTGTCAGAGGAGGCTTCTCAATTGATGGCTCTAAAAGGGCCTCGCGGTTATTGTTGCTTTCTCGTTTCAGGGAGCGTTTAATCAGAGCTTTTGGGTAGTTTCTGGCTTGCAGTTGGCTAGTGAGTAATTTTACACTAACACTTCGCAGTAGCAACGTTACGAACAGAGGCCCTGAAGAAAGCCTTGGGTCTTCCCCATTTAGGCTGAAACATGTTGGCCATAATGCAGTAAATTTGTTCCACACTGCACTCTTGCACTGTTCTTTTAATTAGGAAGAGGCCATATTCCTAATAAATTGTTTATTGATTGTTCTCTATCCTATTTTAATTCACTACACGCTTGTTTTGCACTGCACTTCTACCCATAGGTCCATATCTATTTGGTCATCATGTGCTTGCGGGCAGTGACCTCGCTCTCCAACAGGGCAATATTTGGTCTCAATGATCTAGAGACTCATTACCTCTGAGGGATGACCAGATGATAACATTGATCATACAATACTTTGATGGGTATCCTATGAACTGAGCAGGTTCTTTCCACAATCACTGACACACCTGCTGTTTAAATATTGTTTATTCCACTTTAATAATCGTTGTATCCATTTAGATTTGATCCTGAATGTATTGAGGTTTCCATTTATTCCTCTATATAAGACCCCTAGGTTTCTTTGTTATGAATATCTATTGATGGGGGGTACAACCTAGGCAAGGTCTTTAAACACCTCTCGCACCCTTCTCCACCTGTTTGTTTATAATAGTTATTACACTGCCATGAGAACAAAATGTTCAGACCTTTACTTACATTCCACAAGCAAGACTGCTTCAGCTTCATGGGTATAGAGGATCTGACTCCTTGCAACTCTTTTCAGAACATGGCCTGCCAAGACAGCAGATCTGAATGAGGTTACGGACCTATAAGCTCTTCCTTCCACTGCTAATTCCAAAACAATTAAAGACATGGGGGCTGATTCACAGAACTAACTTAAGACAAAATCCTAAACATACTACTTTTGGTATTCACAGACGTTAGGATTTAGTCTTAAGTCTGTCTTAAGTTTGTCTTGGATGGTGCTAGATCTGCTGGGTCTGGTCTCTCCTAAAGTACTTTGGGAGCTGGTGATCCAATCTTGAGGCAAAGCGATCGCTCTAATATGAACCTCAACTATGCATGAGTCCCCAAAACATCCTGAAAGTGTCCGATATATCGTTCTGCGAACACGGAAGGTACTCTGCCGTCACCGATAAATTAGATTTTAGCTGGTGTAGCATGAATCTTTCACTAGTTGTGTAAGGGTTTTTGATCTTGTTCCTCTCAAATGGTCAATGTAACATACCTCAGGTACTTGGGCCATCTTTAAAAGGACAAACTAAAGCACTTCTCCATGTCCTTTGTCCATTACTTGACCGAGAAAAGTTCCAGGCAGCTGATATCTAAGGTCAACTGGTCCTCAGAGTAGTTTCTTCTGGTAGATGCGTCCACACATCTGGCTTCCCAGTGCAGGCTGCTGGTCTCTCATTCTGCAAGCCGGTCGAGCCAGGCCGAAGAGCGCTCGCCTGTTCCAGACCCCTATCTATTATAGTCACCAATGGGTCGTCTTCCAGGCCTCAGCTGTGAGGCCCCCCTGCTCTGAATATGTCAGGCCCCTTCTCTGATGAGAAGCTTTCAGAGGTTGTGGTCCTTGACGCTGCACCAGCATTGGAAAAATGGCCTGAATTGATCAAGCGAAAAGCCCCATTAAGCCCCATTAACCTTAGAACATTGACGTGAGGAGATCCTTGGTCTTGCCAGAGCTTTCTTGATGTTTAGAATCTTTTGGAAAGTTATAAAGTGGCTGCCACTGAGTCTGCGATGAACCCCAGGAAGATCCCCTTCTGTGTTGCTGATAGTTCTGATATCTTCACGGTGATGATGAATCCCAGGTTCAAAAGGTGGGATATCGCCACCCCTAAGTGCTGCTTGAGTGAGTTACAGAGAGCATTGGTCCATGATCAATATATTATCGAGGTAGATGATTAGTCTTACGCTTCATGTCCTGAAATTCCAACACTAGTCTCAGTACTCTCAGTCCCTCCGTGAAGGACCAAGATGCCGATACCAGACCAAAAGAAAGGGCTTGGACCTCAAACACCTGCTGTATGAAGTGTAATTGTAGAAACTACTGATATTGAGGGAATATCGCACCCTTCAGATACGCGTTCTCCAGCTCTGGATGACCCATCCAGTCTTCGGGTCTTGACTAAGAATAGGATCAGCTTTGGTCTACGCCAATACTTCGGTGATTCGAAGAACTCTATTTGAAAACCTCTGACCTTCTGGAGAACACGGGCATCATTGGTCAGGTCTTGGCCTTTGTCTGAGAACATTGCCAACCCCCCCCCCCCACACTCTTACTTGGGAAGAAGGGAGGAGACTTATCAAAACATCCCTGCAGGAATCCTTGCATCTGTGGCCTCTGTTGGCAACAGAGAAGTGGATGAAGCCCCCACAGCGGTTGTGATCCTGATAGGATCAATGTCCTCAGAAGAGATAGAACAACAGGAGAGGACTCCTGTTGTTCTATCTCTTCTGAGGACATTGATTGGGGAAAGGCTGGCAGAGAATCCTCTTCCTCTCATGGCCTCTTCAAAAACCTCAGGCAGAAGGTTTTCTTGATTGAAGCCTGGGCTTTGTATAATGATGGTAAGTAGATGTGAACCTCTCCAGCTCCTTTAGGAAGGGTTTTCTGAAGAGGT
This sequence comes from Lissotriton helveticus, assembly GCF_964261635.1. NCBI lineage: Eukaryota > Metazoa > Chordata > Amphibia > Caudata > Salamandridae > Lissotriton > Lissotriton helveticus. Next base: position 497,353,704 of record NC_136060.1, read on the forward strand.
ATCCCTGGCCCAGTGTACCTCCTCCGAAGAAGCTAGATTACCCAGTTTAGAGCCATCTTTGAATCTGCGCCTCTCTGTCAATATCGTGGCATTGCCCAGGAAAATATTGGCTCTCCTACTCCAACCCGATATGAGCTCAAGCGGAATGTGGGGCATATTATCAAGAACGGTGTTAAAATTATCGCCGGTTTAGCAGGCAGAAAACTGCCGCTAAAGCGGCAATAATAGGCTTGATAGTACGCCCTTGTGCATTCCAATAGAAGCCCAGGTTCACACCAGAACATGGGCTTCTATTGGAATTCTCAAGGGCATATTATCAAGCCTATAATTGCCGCTTTAGCCGCAGTTTTCTGCCGCTAAAGCTGCGATAATTTTTAACGCCATTCTTGATAATATGCCTCAGTGTTCCAAAAAACTTTCTTTCCTCTTCCTTTGTGAGGGCTCCTGTGACGTCCTGCAATGTATCCTGGCATGCAGACCAGGACTTGTCCATTTTTTGGATCCTTCAAAACTTGCTGAGGAAGGTTCCGACTATCTAGCTTCGGAGTCGCACCATCTTTCCTTCCAGGGTTGGGCGTGTGCTTTCTACTCACCGATGATTTGTAACGTCCTTGTACAAAGGCTTCCCCGGCCTGCTGGCTACATATACTGCCACCCTGTCAGTGTCGACCATTCTGATGAACGCGTATGGAAGACGTCTTCTGGGTCGCGCATATCTGGAGGAACCTTCACCTGCCATCCTTGGTCATTCGTTTTTGATGTTTGGGTTTGGTATTGGGATGCCGTGGTCTACCGATGTCATATCCATTGTCTGAGTCCTTGGGTGAGCGTCCACTGTCTATGTCATCCTCTTCAACAGAGATAGGGGCTGGTTCATGTGCTGCTATGTCTTCTTGCGTGAACTTCAACTATTGGAAGCCTGAGCTGCTCTGCTGAGTTCTGGACTGCATTGCCACTCAAGAACTGGACTTGTATCTCTGGGTAAGATGGTGCTCCTGCCGCACTGCTTATATGTGTCGAAAAACAGTTGGACACACTAAACTGCTGTGGGTTAAAGGAGGTTTTGTTTTTACGGATTTATATAGCGCAAACATGACGTGAAGGTATCAGAGCGCTTTACATGAGCACCAGTTGCGTTACAGAAGGACACATTAATTTTTGGTAGGCACAGGGAGATTACGTGATTTGCCCAGGGTCACAGGATGTTGAGCAGACGCCGAGGCTCGAACCTGGTTCCCCCAGCTCCAAAGTCAACCGCTCTAGCCATTAGACCACATCCTCTCCCCAAGGCATTGGAACTGCTGAACCAGCTTCTCGATTATTGGGCCACTCAACTCCAACATGCATTAGGTGGGTTTGATGACGACCAAAACTGGGAGAAATCTCTCAGCAGATACACACGACCCCGGCACCTTTCCACATTCATGATTGGAAAGTAAATTCCTAATGATTCCTATACCTCATTCGCCTGATATTGGACAGAGTGGTCTGCACAATGCTCTAAAGAGCCCCCTTTGAAGAGGACAAGCCACTATGAACATTGAAACCTTTTTGCAATCTACAGAAAGGTATGAACTATGCTAGTAGGATCTAGGGGTGCTGGGAAAGAGCGGGCCCTGTACCTCAATAACAGACTCCTCTTGTACGCACAGGCGCATGACCTGTTTTGAGTGGGACCTGGACAGTTCCTACATTCCTCTAGATTAGCAAACACTGCCCAGGGATTGATGTCTTGTTTCCAGATAAACCTCATCTGGGACTGATGGGGTGCAGATGTTTGATGGCACACCTGCACATGGCCTTGGTGACAGACAAGAGAGGCAGGAAAGACCAAGACAGAGCTCGGAGGAGTGCTGACTGTCCAGAGGGAGGAACTGAGTGCACCATACTGGAAGAGAGCATGTGAACAAGTCAAGCAGTCATCCCCTGATGCACGATTTGAGCTGATACAGTTTCACTAGTTGCATAGAATCTACATAACGTCATGCAAGATATACCCCAGAGGCCCGCTGTATGTGGGATATGCAACCGTCCTTCTGCGCCTCTCTGCATTATTAGCAGAATTCGGGGCAGTAGTGATGAGAGTGATGTCACAGGTGGTGGGGCTAGATTTAGAGGGCTCTATCAAAATGTGCTTGTTGGGTGTGGTGCCTCTACGGAAATGCTTTAAAATGGAAACCTGAATGAAGGCGCTTAGTCTGATGTTGGCCAATAGCAGATGAGCAGCCCATGAAGCTCACTTGAATAGATGAAAAAGTTACGGAGGATTTAATAACTTGGGGTGAAATGTTTACTAAAATGATGGATCCCCCCAATAACAGACCCCCTTGAATTGGAGCTGTAGTGTAGGAGCAAAGCTGTAAATCAGATAACCCATCTTAACCTCCGCTTACAACTATGATCTCCCATTAAACACTTTCTAGACCCTTCCCTCTTCCATCCCTCCACTATCCTTTTCAATCCAGCTAACAGACTCACATGCCAACAGCTCAAATTAATTCATGTTTCCCTTCACTAATTCACCATTAATCCTTTTTGGGGTCTGGTGCTACTCGCTGAAAACCGCTTCAACGCCTCATCAGGGGTAGTAAGCGCTATATAAATACAATTACAATATGTGGGATAGATCTTGCAAAAGAGAACTGTTTGTGGAATATTTTCTCGATAATTGTGTTTGTATTATATGTGAGATAGCTTTTGGTTGCACACGGGCCCTTCATTAATATTCTCGTATATGTTGAAATTACATATTTCTTTTTTAAAGGAGGGGATGGCTGACGGTTAGCGCAGTTACAGCCACCAGCAGTAGAGGACCTTCAAGGTTTCACAGCAGGGGTGATAGTTACATTTGTGTGCTCTGATGTTATGTTTAAGGGACTGTATACATTTAAAGGACCTAAGAAGGTCACTGGTCTACTAAAAGCTGCTGTCATTACTGAGGATGGCTCTTGCATGGAGCATTGAGTGGCGAGGTGCTGGGATGTCAGAAGGCCTTGCAGGAAGGGCCATTGAGAGAGTGAAAAGAACTGAGGATGGGCAGGGAGCATCTCACAATGGGTAACCCGTTCCCTTTCCAGTGCATCTCCACCTGGTAGCTTCTGCCCTCAAACTCCCATCTGCTGACCATCTGACCCTCGAGTCAGTGGCTCGAGGCCTCCTCCACCTGTAGGCACCCGCCTGCACCTCATCCCTGGGGTTCTTGTGGTAGAGCATCTCTGCTCTGCTGCTGGGATGCCCTATGTCTCTCTTTTTCTGCCTTTTTCTCTGATTATTTTTTGTCCTTTTCAACTTTCTGCATTTTTTTCTTTATTTCTCATTTTGCATCTTTTGCCTCTATTCACCCCCGCCGCTGCGATCCCCCGTGGCCCCACCCTCCTCTAGTCCCACTTTACCGCTCCCCACATTTACTGCCTCCCATCCCCCCACACACTACTTAATGGCGGCCTCTGTGCAAGGGAAACATCCTTTACGACACAACTTTTACCACGCAGTGCCTTTACAAAGCAGATTTTTTTAAACGCAAGTCATTACAACGAATTACGCTGGGGGGCGCTCTAGGATAGGTAATAGTTTAATTTACTATCCAACACCTTCCCTACTATCCACGGGGACTGGAGTTGGAATAGTAAATTAAACTATTCACTATCCAGCACCCCCCAATGCAAGCCGTTGTAACGACTTGCGTTGAAAAACCTGCGTTGTAAAGGCATGCGTAGTAAAAGCATGCGTTGTAACAACGTACATCCCTGTGCAACCGTGCGTAGTGGGCCCGCCACTGTCAAGCCTGCCAGTGCCGGTCTTTGCCAGGACCATGCCTTCCACTGATATGATGCCAGCACCCTCTTTGCCCTCAACACCGGACGCCACGCTGCCTGCCACATCATGACACCCAAGGACATCATCACCGTCATCACCGTCATCCCCGTCATCCCCGTGAGCTACAAGATCATTCACAAGGAACTCACCAATCGACCAGGAGTAGGCATTGCAAAAACACCCACCACCTGAACACCCACCCGGACGACCCAACGACAACTATGGAACACCTCCACTTCCAGATACAGACCAACCCAAACACCATCCTCTGGGGCACCCTTGTCTACAGACCTCCTGGCCCCTGTCTGCTCTTCATCGACACCAACAACAACTTCATTGCACCCCAGGCTTTCGCAACCACTGATTATTATATCCTACTCTGCAACTTTCACCCGGAGAACCCCAATGACGAGAACCTCGCCAACGTAGGACTCAAGCAGCTAGGCACCATTCCAACTCACGCAGCAGGACGCACGCTCAAACCCACGTTCTCTGCCAGCAAAAACATAACCTACAGCCACACCTCCGAACTCCTCTGGACTGAAAAACACTGCCTTCACCAAAACAACTGTACAACACCGCTCTCACTGCCTCTGCTGTAGCTGGAACAAGGTCACCGAAGAAAATCTCACTGCATCCTTCAGCACTACCACATTGCTGACATCCGCCAATGCTAATACATCAGCATGCAACCTCCACCGATCTCCAACTGCTCCGACACTCTGGCAACCCTCTTGATGGCACCCAGCAAGCAACACTCCAAGAAAGCCAGCTGGTTCACTCCAGCCCTCCACGAGTACAGACGCACCTGTAGATGACCAGAGAAGAGATGGAGGAGCAACAAAACATTGGAAGGCCAAGCAACCTTCAAAGTTGATATCACTGCACACCACCTCCTCCTCAAAACCACAAAGAAAACGTCCCTCCAAGACAGAATCAACGATAACGCACACAATAGCAAAGAAGTCTTTACCATCGTCAAGAAGTTTGCCAGGCCCAACAGCGAGACCACAGACATCCCACCCTACCAAGACCTCTGCAACAAACTCAGGCACCTTCTTCCGTCACAATTTCAGGCTGATATAAGACAGCTTCGACACCCGGGACCCTGCCACTACGCTCGCCACCACCGCATGCAACCACGCCGCACCGCAACAGATCGTGCTAAACTGGACTCCGCTCACCAGTGATGACACACTCAAGACTATGAAGAGCATCCACTCAGGAGCCCCATTGGATCCCTGCAATTACCATGTCTTCCATAGAGCAGCTGCCTCCATCCTCCCCCAGCTTCACCACACTGGCAACTGCTCCATCGCATCCACCACCATCCCCAATTACTGCAAACTCACCAAGATCAACTCCATGCTGAAGAAACTGTCCGCCGAACCGACAGACCTCAAGAACCTCAGACCCATCTCCCTCCTCCCCTTCCCAGTCAAGGTCATCGAAAAGGCCATCAGCGCCCAAATCTCCAAGTTCATAGAAGAGAATCACATCCTGGACACCTCCAAATCCGGCTTCCAAAGCAACCACAGCACCAAGACGGCGCTCTCCACCTCAAGCAGATCTATGACAGCTTTGACAACCAAGACCCTTCCACCACTCCTGCCACCACTGCACGCAACCATGCCACACCCTAACAGATCCTGATCAACTGGATCCCGCTCACCACAGACGACACACTCAAGACCATGAAGAGCATCCACTCCAGAGCCCCCTCGGACAGATGACAGCACCAAATCTTCCATGGAGCAGCCACCTCCATCACCCCCGAGTTATGCTGCATCATCAACTGCTCCATCGGGACCGCCACCTTCCCTGATGTGTGGAAAAGTAAATTTTTCCATGTTCTGTGTCCCTACGTGTCATCCATCATATGTTATGTGTGCATGATTAAATATGCATATGCATTCCCCATGTCTGATTAATGACGCAATTACAGTTGTGTCCCCCTCTAGTATGCCAGTTTCCAGTCCTCGTGAATACTACGAATATCAGGCCTATGTAAAGCTACGTTGCCACGTTTCTCAGTGTGCACGTTATTCTATTATAAAGTCCCCGTTTCTAGGCCTCAAAAGGGCCTGGACATCAGATTCAGCTCCTGTCTCCTGAAACCTCGCTGAGGAGCGATACAGCCCCCACCTGTATCCTCGACCCTTCACTTACTTCCTGCCTCGCAGTGCCCGGCCCAGCCTGGCTCAGTCTCTGAGTCTGCCAAGAATATGTTATGATTCCAGTTATCAGTTCAGCCCTCCTTCTCTGCATTCCTAAGCTACTGAACTGCATCAATAGTTTCCGTCATTGTCTAGCCTTCACGTCTCCACGTTAGAGAAATACTGCATTTAATGGTCATTTCATATTTTTCATATTCTTCATCACGCACTACATGTAGAATAATGCATGGTCTAGTCTCAGAATCACGTTAGCCTTTCCCCTCTTGACTTCTAGTTCCTATCAACATGTTCCCTAAACATCAGATACTAGATAGGGTTTAGGTACATGTCGCTCCGACCCTCCAGACTTCAGTCTCTGCTCCTAGCACAGAGTTCATAGCCCCCAGCTTCTCCTAGTGATACGTCATTGCCAGTTTGCGCGCACCACTAGGTTAGAGGTCCCGGCTCCCCAGGTAGCCCCCTCCATGGTTTCCGCCCCATTCATGACATATTCTGTTACGTTTGCATCACATGTCTATGTATACGCCCTGTTACACCTCTTTTCCCCCTTATCTTTCGCGACTGCTACGCGTCACGCCTTCTGCTCCACCCACTGCTACGCCTACTGCAATGTAATGCTATGTGTTTGCGTTATGTATATATGCTCATGTATTGTTATTAAAAGTCAGCGCGCTCATCCCAGACCCAGCCCCAGCAGCTGCTGGGCCCTGTCATCCTATTCCTATGCAGGTTGTCCTGTTCCTGTCCTTATGCTGTATTAAACCTGCAAAACTCCTACTACCTCGAATCTTGACTCTTATTTTATTGAGCTATCTGTTATGATATACGTCTAGTCAAAAAAGAGAGGTATTATTTATTTATTTACCACATAATGGCGCCCGAATAGGGACTTGCCCTTTCCCCACGCGTCGGTGAAGCCACGCCGACCCCCTGACCCTCTGCAGTCGTGACGGAACTCTTCTGCGCAGTGGCAGATATTTCTGCTCAAGTATCCCTCAGGCCCACGGAGGAGACGGAGGAGGCGGTCCAGCATCCAGACGAGACGGTGGAGGAACGCGGCGAGTCCCGACCAGAGCCCAAGCCAAGAGTCCAAGGTCCGAGGTATCCGGAGGTCCACCCGTAACTGAAGTCCGAAGTCCGAAGTTCGTCGTCCGTCGTCGTAGCAGTACAGTCCAGTCTGAGGCTTTCCGTTTTTGCTGCCCGGTGAGTACCGTTACTGGGGTGGTATCTAGACAGGGTCAATTTAATTGACTCTGGTCTGTGGGTTGGTGGTACACAGTCCCACAAACGAAGTGTCCACTTCGGTGGATGCGGGTCCTGACGTGTCTCTTTATGAGATCGGTAAGTTTCGTACTGTTTCAGCAGTGCATCTAGTTTCTGTTCTAGTCAGTTCTGTTCTCGAGAAAATTTATGTGTCTGTTCTCAGTATTTCCAGGGAGTATTCTGTTCGAACTGTTATTTTAAATGTTTTTTCATGTATTTTAATGTCGTGGTATGAATGGGGAATAAGTATCGTGTTCATTGTGTATTGTATTGTGTCTAGATTACAGTTCAGTCATGCCCATATTTTCCAAGTTACGTCAGTTAAGAACTAGAAAGGGTCTGCTGGAAGCAGCAGTTCCCGTCCCGCCCAGGGACAGTCCAGGTCACTTTATGTATCAGAAACATGGCATAAGTGCCATATTGTATCTAGATTTATGGGTAGAGTATACCAAACAGTTAGAAGAAAAGTATAGATGGCCCGTATCGGGTACATGGGATGCCGAATGCATCATGCGAGTAGAAGAAGCATTATGGAAAAAGAAAGCCAGACAGTCACAGAAAGATGCCATCGAGTTATGGCGCAAAGAAGCTCATAAAAGAACTGAAAAAGAAATCAGAAAGTCAGAATTAAGTAGAGAATCCCAAGAGCGAGCCCAAGAAAAAGAATTAATCGAGATAGGTGAACAAGTCAAAGCCGAACAGTCAGACAGACAGAGGCATGCCCTTATTAAGGGTATGTATCCTCTTCTTGCCGAGGGCTTGCCAAAAGCGACCCCAGAGGCATCCAGTAATTTCCCGACACCACTAGTTCCGACCAAGCCACGTCACAAACCGACCGCAGCTGATATTTTTATTTCGTCCTATCTGGACGACACAGTCCCTGAATATGCAAATCCTGTTCGCGCTCCGCCAGTCCCAGTAAATCAGGCACATCCTGCTTCTCCAGACACCGGGGCACCCCATGCAGTACCTGCTACGGTACCCCCGGTCCAGCCAGCATTTCAATTTCCCGCTCCGCCACGAAGAATATCAGTCGACGATTCTAGTCTAGGGGCCGCAGGAGGAGGTCCTCCTCAAACCCCGCCGCCACGCAAGCGTTTATCAGCACTCGAATTACATGCTCAAGCATCACAGCGTACTCCCAAGAGTAATAAGTCTGTTGCAGAAATCAGGCAAGCCCTTGGCGAATGTGCCTATGACCCAGTCCCAGGCGAGAATAATATGGTTTTATATTCAGTACGCGTAAGGAGGGTGACCGAGTATCTAGTCACCCTACCCAATATGAAAGAAGATCTAGACAGAATATATCGTTTCATCCGTACAGGGGATGATCCAGAAAGTATTAGTGATGCCATGTCTCAAAGGAAAGCTGAGATCCAGCGTATGATATTAAAGTTTTTAATTAACTGTCTAATAAGAGAACAAGATTACCCGTCTAAAGATCCGGCCGAAATGAAAACCCTGACAAAGTGGAGTGATAATATAGCCGAGGGTAAGCACAATACCATTAGTGCCATGGAGAGTATGTACAAGAAAATCCGTAGAGAAATAATAAAGATACACGAACAACGTAAAGCAGCACAAGTAAGCGAGAAAGAAAGTAACTCTGATCCTGAAGAGGAAGACGACGAGAATCCCGCCAGAATAGCGTATGTAGGAAAATCTAGATTTCCAGATCGCCATTCACGCCTAGAACACAAGTCAATTTTCCATCATTCAGCACCAGAACAAGGTTCCCTAGAACAAGTGTTCCAAGCTACCGATCACATTCTGAAATCACGAATCGGTTACAGTGAGTTAAGTACCATGCATGAACAAGAACTAGCCCGATCAGCAGTCCGATGGATTACTGATTCTACCACTTTTCCAGACGAAATAGTGGCACAAATGTTTCTGAAATTGCCCCCAGCCGAGCAACGACTGGTGGGTATGTATATGATCCAGCACCTCATTACATTGTATGAGGGTCAGCATTCCGATCCAGGTCCGTTACACGATATCCTGAACGAGTTACTCCAGTATAGATGGAGAGGTCTAGGTACCGATCTAATTAGTGTCATTCTAGAACAGCGCCACAAATATAGAACGTTTCTGAACCCGCATTTTGTTCATGTCTCACCCCCAGAAAGTAAACCATTTTACATGGAAAGACAGAACCCGTTACGAGAAGTGCATCCAGTTAAGACAGAGGACGGTGAAATGCAACGAGTGTTTGTTTACACCCCGATTACAAAGATGGAACTCCTCGAAATGAAGAAATTAATTCCCTGTCATGACAAAGATCCAGCAGGGTTCCATAGAGAATTAAAAGACATGCTCCGTATGGGAGAATACACTTACCCAGATATCATTAAAATGTTAAAGGTCCTGTTGCCCGCAGGGGTGTATGAAAAGCTAAAGGAAAAAGAATGGGAGGTAGGAGAGAAAAAGATCGATTGGGCAGTTCTAGAAGCAGAAGATAAGTCACGTGTACCAGGTACCGGTCTAGGAGAGAAATGTAAAGAATTACCAGAATTATTGATTCAAGTTTTACCCAGATTATTGACAACTAGAAAAGAAGACTGGGATGCAATCTCAGCCTGTAAACAGAAGCAAGACGAGGATATTAGTGATTTTTATTCTAGATTTGAAAAATGTTTTAGCATCAATAGTGGCCTCAAGACAAGTAGTGAGTCATACCCTCACCTTTTTGTTACTAAATTAGTCGAGAATTCAAGTCCACAAATTAAAAATCGAGTTTTGAAAGTCGAAAGCACCTGGCAAGCTAATACTCCGTCCCAGATGCTCCAGATGCTCCAGTACCACCAGAATAGAATCAGGGAAGAGCAAGAACACGAGAGAAAACGTATGAAAGACACGAAAATGAAAGTATTAGTTGCACAATCCGTTCCTCAAGACAGTCAGAAGAGGGGTCCGAATCAAGCCAGTCATCCTGCAGCTCCCGTTAAAGGGAACTGCAATTATTGTAAACAGCCAGGTCATTTTATAAATGAGTGTGCAGTTCTGAAACACAACATAGCTACTGGTAAGACTAAGGAAAGACCACGTCCGCCTAGACAAGAGCAAGTTTCACAGACTCCTCAGCCACAGACTGCACAACAGACAGTTACCGCACCGCAGCCCATCGCTGCAACACAGCATGTTACATCGCAGATGTACCAGTATGCACAGTCTGAGTATCCAGAGTACCAGCAGTATTCATGAAACAGCCTAGAGAGGGAGGTAGGCTTGCCTCTCATCGAGATACCTGTAGATCAAGAAGGTCCCTATGTTCACAGTCAAGTATTAGGGAAAGACAGAAAGTTTTTGATTGATACAGGGGCAAGTAGGACCACAATTAGTCACGCCGAAGTTCCAGGGGCTCCGCTCTCAGGCTCAAGAAATGTTTCCCTTGGATTTTCAGGAAAACCTATCGTAAATGAGATTTCAAAGCCAGTTACTCTAGAAGTAGGTCCATTGTCCCGCACTACTGATCTGTTACTTACTAAGTCATGTCCAGAAAATCTATTAGGCATTAAAACACTGAAAGAGTTAGGTGCAGTTATATGCTGTTCCCCAGAGGGAATACGATTGTTCCTACGTGACTTCAAGGGTCACTATGTGTTACGAGATTTTGATCCAAGATTGTCTAATGTTCCGCAGCATTTATGGGCGCAAGGTCCAACTGATGTAGGTTATATGCAAATCACACCTTATCGTGTGACTCTCAAACCAGGTGTAGTGTTACCACGAATCAGACAGTACAGATTGCCACCTGAGGCTGTAGCAGCCTTATCCAAAATTATTGACGAGCTCATGGCTCAAGGAGTGGTTGTAGAAACTGACTCCAATGTATGTAATTCTCCGATCATTCCAGTCATGAAACGTACTGATCCAAATGCACCCCCAGTATATCGATTAGTGATTGACCTACGAGAGCTTAATAAATGTATTATTCCGCAGTACCCAGTTGTCCCAGACATCTCTTCCCTATTGACAGCCATTGATTCCGAAGCCATGTTCTTTACAGTAATCGACCTCAAGAACGCATTTTTCAGTGTCCCTATTCATCCAGACAGCCAGTTCCTTTTCGGATTTTGTTTAAATGGAAGGAGCTATATGTTCACACGAGCTCCTCAAGGTTTCACAGAAAGTCCTAGTATTTACAGTCAAGCACTCAAGAGACAACTAGACAACATTCACATGCCAACTGACACTGCCCTGCTCCAGTATGTCGATGATCTACTGATCACAGCCCGTTCCGAACGTGACTGCGAGCGAGCGTCACTGACGGTCTTGTATTTCCTAGCCGAGATGGGGCACAAGGTGTCCCCTTCTAAGCTTCAATTCTGTGTCCAGCAAGTGGTCTACTTAGGACACTTACTGTCCAAGAGGGGTAGGCAGTTGACACCAGACCGTATCCAGTTAATAGCGAGTCTTCCTCAGCCCAAGACCCAGAAGGAGGTACGTGCTTTTATCGGCCTTACTTCTTATTGTAGACAATGGATTCCCCAGTATGCATTTCTAGCCAAGCCACTGATACAGTTAACGACACAGGAGGCAGCCGTACCGACTGTCCTCCCTTGGACATTTGAACATACACTTAGTTTCAATGAGTTAAAGAAAGCCCTATGCCAAGCTCCAGTTCTAGCGACACCGAACTACAGTAAGCCTTTTACACTTTTCGTTACTGAACGTGAAGGTACAGCATTATCTGTTCTCACACAAGATCAAGCAGGACAAAACAAGCCCTGTGCTTATTTTTCTAGCACATTAGATCCAGTCGCCCAGGCTTTGCCTGCGTGCCTTAAGTCAGTTGCAGCCACAGCACTAGCTATCAGACAAAGTGATTCCATAGTTTTAGGACATTCCTTGACAGTACAAGTTCCACATTCTGTGGAAGTTCTTTTGAACCGAACACAAACTCAGCACTTGACAATTGCACGTTTAACAGGTTATGAATTGACACTGTTCCAGCCACACATAGAAATCAGACGCTGCAACGTCCTGAACCCTGCTACACTGTTACCATCAGTTACTTCGAATCCTGACCCACATGACTGTGTGGAAGTAGTTAACATTACGACAAAGCCAAGACAAGATCTGACAGATACTCCGTTACCAGACCCCGACCTGACACTTTATGTGGATGGTTCATGTATGAGAACAAGTACAGGAGAACTAGTCGCCGCGTATGCAGTGACTACTGACACTGAAGTTATTGAAACACACCGTATTGATACTCTGTCCGCTCAAGCAGCAGAACTAGTTGCTCTGACACAAGCCTGCATACACGCCAAGAACCTGAAAGTTAATGTTTACACAGATTCACGCTACGCATTCGGAGTCGTACACGACTTCGGAGTGCTCTGGCAGGAGAGAGGTTTCATGACTTCTCATGGAACCAAGATTCAGCATGGTCTCCTTATTCAAGCTCTGTTAGATGCCATACATTTACCGACATCCATTGCTATCATGAAATGCAAAGCACATACGAAAGTCACTGATATTATTTCCCAAGGTAATGATCTAGCAGATCGCACAGCCAAGCTTACAGCACAGACTCTAGACAGTCCAGTTAACATGACACACACTCCAGATCCGATTACATGTATGACAGTTAAGGACCCTACACAAGATGTCATAGATATCCAGTTACATGCTACTCCCGATGAAATCAAGAAATGGTCCGAACAAGGAGGGGTCCAGACAGATCAAGGATGGTTAACAAAGGGTAGAGCCACATGGTTTCTCCCCGACTCTATGGTTCAAGTCATTATTAATACCGCACATAGTCCAGCACATTTAGGAGAAAAAGCTATGTTAGACAGTATCCAGAACATTTGGTTCAACAAGCATTTACGAGCTGCAGCTAAGCAGAAAGTCCGTACCTGTATGATATGTTGTCAGTTTAATCCAGGTAAAAGTGTCCCGGTGGAACAAGGTGGATTCCAGCCCCCTGACCACCATTTTGAAGTCCTCCAGATGGATTATATTCAGATGGAGCGATGTCGAGGTTTCAAGTATGTCCTTGTAGTTGTATGCGCTTTGTCCAGGTGGACAGAAGCATATCCAGTCCCAGATTACACAGCCGCGACCACTGCCAAGCAATTGGTTCGTGAATTCTTCCCTCGTTATGGACTCCCTAGAGTCGTATATTCTGATAACGGCCAGCCATTCTCCTCAGAGTTAATGAAGCACGTTTCCCTTTTGTTAGGGTACCAGTGGAAGTTCCATTGTGTACGCCATCCTGAAGCAGCCGGTCTCGTTGAGAGACATAATCAAACCCTGAAAATCCGCATCGCCAAAATATGTAAAGAAAAAGGTGTGGACTGGCTAGTAGCCCTGCCAGTCGCTTTATTTTATATGCGCATGGTCGCACATTCCAGATCAGGTCTGTCCCCGTACGAGGTCGTATTCGGCCGCCCCCCTAACATGTGGGGTACTCCCAGACCCCGAAGTATTACCGATGTTTCAAGTAATATGCTGACAGATTACCTAGCTTCCTTGATGTCTGCCCTCAACTCATGTCGTTCACAGGTTGCCGCCGCATTTCCAGACAATACCGAGGTGGCACCGCATGAAATCGTCCCAGGATCCATGGTGATGGTCCGCAACTTTGACAGATCAAGTCCGCTGGAGCCTCGTTGGAAAGAGCCCCGACAGGTCCTCCTCACCACCCGTACAGCCGTGAAGTTGGAAGGACGCAAGGGCTGGGTGCACCTTTCTCATATTAAACTTTTTAATGGACTGAAACCCGTATTGAAAAACATTTCCCAGGATTCAAAGGATTGCCAAAATATTGTTCTCAAGGACTGTCCCGCAAAAGACATTGCTACAACCCCTCCCCTGTTAGAGAAAACTCCGCAGCAGGAGTATAAACAGAAACTCCGGTCTAGTAAAATAAGTCAGTCAGTTTGATTGTCTAAGTCCTCCCCTAGGTGAAACGGTTAGACTGTTTCTGACATGTATAAAATAGACCCCCATAGTGAGAGAGTTAGTCAAAACTCAATCCGATGTATCGTTTTTCTATGTTTCATATTGTTTTCCAGCCTTATGATTTCCTGCACCAGTTATGCATTTTACCTATGTTCCCCAGTTTCACATGTAAATAAGTCTGCTAATGCTACAGTAGAGCACACGTTTAGTGATCTGCCCCCTCATGAACTGTCCTACCGCCTCGCTATGCGTAATAACTCATTTATCCGCATGTTACATTACTCACACCAGACCAGCAATGCCACTAATTGTTGGGTATGTGGTCGACTCCCCCCTTTCCAGATGCCGAAGGGAGTTCTGCCACTTTTTCCTTATCCATTTTCACATAATGGTTCGTGTGGAGCATGGTCCACGTTAACGTCATCCTCAACAGATATGTCTTTTCTTAACAGTACATGTTTCCCAGACAAGCAAGGTCTCCCCCACAGATCCGGGTTAGATCTAGAAAATGAAGTGTATAATTTAGGTAATTATTCGTCGAATTTCATGGTCCTGAATGTTCAGTCTGATACTACTCCAGACTTACCTGCTATTTCAGTACTACCAGTCAAAGGCGAATTATGTGTCCGAAATAATGGTTCCATACATGTAGGACATAGTGATTGTACTACTGTTGTCAAGTATAGTGACAGTGGGAAATCTATCTTCAAAGCTTCACGTCATTCATATTTTATTTGTGGTCAGACCGCATATGTTCGTCTGCCCCTCGATTGGGAGGGAACCTGTTACATTGCCTTCCTACTGCCACCAGTTTTCCTAGCCCCACCTGATTATCATAGAAATACACATCTAGTACACATTAGACATAGAAGGGAGTCCCCAATTGTCGATTATACTGAAACTGCTCTAGAACAGTATACAGATTTCAATAGAGGTTTCTTTTTCTTTATAGGACCTATCCAGAATAGTAAACTAATCCGTAGGTTAACCAGAACCCTTGAAGCTGTAATAAATGAGACTGCCTCTGCTCTAGGTAACTTAACTGAAGAGCAATCTGCTATGAGATTTGTCGTTTTACAGAATCGTCTCGTCCTTGACGTCATACTGGCCGATAGGGGCGGGGCCTGTAGAGTCATCGGATCTAGTTGCTGCATTTTCATTCCAAATAACGCGCCGTCTGTTTATTCAGCTATAACCAGACTCCATAAAATTGCCCATCTGTTACACCAAGATCCAGGCACCTGGACATGGTCCGGTTGGTTCTGGAATATAATTTCCGCATGGGGATGGAAAGTCTTGTCCTTTCTAGGTATAGCAGTAGCGATCATATTCAGCTGCTGCCTCTGTATACAATGTGGCCCTGCGATTTGCGGCATTTGTGCTACCTCTTGTATTCCTAGTCCCAAGCCCAGTTCTAAATCCCGTTCTAAGAAAATTCGAGACGAGCAAATGATACTGTATGAAATGATAGATGGTATCATGAATATTGATGTTTCCTGATGGAAACGTAGTGACAAGGAGGGAATGTGGAAAAGTAAATTTTTCCATGTTCTGTGTCCCTACGTGTCATCCATCATATGTTATGTGTGCATGATTAAATATGCATATGCATTCCCCATGTCTGATTAATGACGCAATTACAGTTGTGTCCCCCTCTAGTATGCCAGTTTCCAGTCCTCGTGAATACTACGAATATCAGGCCTATGTAAAGCTACGTTGCCACGTTTCTCAGTGTGCACGTTATTCTATTATAAAGTCCCCGTTTCTAGGCCTCAAAAGGGCCTGGACATCAGATTCAGCTCCTGTCTCCTGAAACCTCGCTGAGGAGCGATACAGCCCCCACCTGTATCCTCGACCCTTCACTTACTTCCTGCCTCGCAGTGCCCGGCCCAGCCTGGCTCAGTCTCTGAGTCTGCCAAGAATATGTTATGATTCCAGTTATCAGTTCAGCCCTCCTTCTCTGCATTCCTAAGCTACTGAACTGCATCAATAGTTTCCGTCATTGTCTAGCCTTCACGTCTCCACGTTAGAGAAATACTGCATTTAATGGTCATTTCATATTTTTCATATTCTTCATCACGCACTACATGTAGAATAATGCATGGTCTAGTCTCAGAATCACGTTAGCCTTTCCCCTCTTGACTTCTAGTTCCTATCAACATGTTCCCTAAACATCAGATACTAGATAGGGTTTAGGTACATGTCGCTCCGACCCTCCAGACTTCAGTCTCTGCTCCTAGCACAGAGTTCATAGCCCCCAGCTTCTCCTAGTGATACGTCATTGCCAGTTTGCGCGCACCACTAGGTTAGAGGTCCCGGCTCCCCAGGTAGCCCCCTCCATGGTTTCCGCCCCATTCATGACATATTCTGTTACGTTTGCATCACATGTCTATGTATACGCCCTGTTACACCTCTTTTCCCCCTTATCTTTCGCGACTGCTACGCGTCACGCCTTCTGCTCCACCCACTGCTACGCCTACTGCAATGTAATGCTATGTGTTTGCGTTATGTATATATGCTCATGTATTGTTATTAAAAGTCAGCGCGCTCATCCCAGACCCAGCCCCAGCAGCTGCTGGGCCCTGTCATCCTATTCCTATGCAGGTTGTCCTGTTCCTGTCCTTATGCTGTATTAAACCTGCAAAACTCCTACTACCTCGAATCTTGACTCTTATTTTATTGAGCTATCTGTTATGATATACGTCTAGTCAAAAAAGAGAGGTATTATTTATTTATTTACCACAGATGACTGGAAACATGCTGAGATCAACCCTCTGCTGATGAAACCATTTGCCGACCGGTCAGACCTCAAAAACCTCAGACCCATCTCCCTGATCCCCTTCCGTGCCAAGGTCATCGAGAAGGCCATCAGCGCCCAACTCTCCGATTTCATCAAAGCAAACCACATCCTGGACATCTCCCAATCCGGCTTCCAAAGCAACCACAGCACGAGACCATGCTCCTCACTGTCACCAACGACATCTACTCCCTCCTTGACTAGGGCGAAACAGCAGCCCTCATCCCTCTGAACCTCTTGGCCTCCTTAGACACCATCTACCACTGCACCCTAATCACGAGACTCCATGCCGCTGGCATCCACGACAAGGCCCTGGACTGGATCCACTCCTTCCTCACCGGTCGAACACAGTGAGTCAGACTACCTCTGTTCCTCTCAGAACCCACAGAGATTAGCTGCAGAGTGCCCTAGGGCTCCTCCTTGAGCCCCACCCATTGCTACATCTACTTGGCCCCACTCACAGCCATCGTCAGGAACCACAGACTGAAAATCGTCTCCTGTGTGGATGACAGCCAGCTGATCCTCACCCTCACCAACGAACCTACAGCAGCCAGAAACAACTTCCACAGCAGGATGAAGGCCGTCGTCACCTGGATGAAAGACAGTTGCCTCAAACTCAACTAGGAAAAGACCAAAGTCCTCATCTTTGGACCCACCACCTCAGCTTGGGACGACTCATGGTGGCCCGCCGCATAGTGAACCTCCCCCTCCCCCACGGGCCATGCACGAAACCTCAGCATCATACTGGACTATTAACTCACAATAAACCGCCAGATCAATGCTGTATCCTCATCCTGCTTCTACACACTTTGCCTGCTTCAAAAGACATTCAGAACAAACCCCACCGGATCCAGATACATTGGCACCCACATCCTCATCAGCAGCAGACTGGACTATGGCAACGCACTCTACGCCAGCGTCACCCAGAAACTCCTTAGGAAACTACAGAACGTTCAAAATGCCACAGACATATTGGTCCTCAACATCCCCCGCCGCAGCCACATCACCGAACACCTTTGAGAATTCCACTGGCTCCCAGTCAACAAATGAATCATTTTGAAGCTCCTTACACTTGCCTACAAAGCCCTCCAGGATGCAGGACCAGCATATCTGAACCACCACCTCTCATTCCACGTACCCACCAGACACCTCCGCTCTGCCCAAATGGCCCTGGCCACCGTCCCATGGACCCACAAGACCAGAACTGGAGGAAGATCCTTCTCCTACCTCCCTGTCATGCTCTGGAACACCCTGCCCCTCCACCTCAGGAAATCCCCATTGCTGATCCAATTCAGAAAGGATCTCCAGACCTGGCTCTTTGACTGAACACCGGCACCCAGACACGTCAGCAGGCCCACTTTCCCCCTCAGAGCCTTGAAACCATTTCAGGTGAGTAGCAGCGCTATACAAGACCCTGATTGATGGATTGATTGATTGATTGGCCACATGCGATGAATGAGTAAGTTCGAAAGTTTGGATGGCTGTCCCAGTGGAGGTTGCGGCAGTGTGTGAGTAAAGCCGGGTCTGGTGGCTTAGTGGACTAATGCATCCACTGTAGGGCCCTGTGTTCAATTTCATGGTCACAGTTTCAAATGCTGGAGGTTCACACTCAGCCTTTCATCCTTGTGTAGCTGAGTGTGATCCGAGTACCACTGAGTTGGGTAGCAATAAACATCTGTTATTCAATGCCAAGATACCCCTCTGAGTGAACGTGTGCTTTACAAATGCAAAAGCTACATCTAAACTTTAGGCTAAAATGTCTGGACTGCAATAGCCTGTGGTTGGCATATTCTCAACATAGGTACTGTCCTTGTGCGTTTGATTGGGGAGGTCTCTTTTACGCTTTTGTGCCATTTAACAAAGCTGTAATGTTTGCCATTCTCCCTCTGCAGCACTCTGGGCCCGATTCACAGAATGAACTTAAGACTAAATCCTAAACTTACTACTATTTGGTATTCACAGAATGCACTTACTACTTTCGGGATTCACAGAGTGAACTTACTACTTTCGGGATTCACAGAATAGATTTAAGACTACTAATTTTACGTCCGCACTCAGGCTGGAAATTCTGGCCCGGAGGCGGAGTTTCCAGCCCAAAGGCGGAGCTTCCGGCTTGGGGGCGGAGCTTCTGTCCCAGAGGCGGAGCTTTTAGCCATGGCTAAATCCCTGCCTCCGGGCTGGAAGCTCCGCCCCCAAGCCGGAAGCTCCGCCTCTGGGCTGGAATTTCCAGCCCGAGTGCGGAATGTAAGTTAGTAGTCTTAAATCTATTCTGTGAATACCGAAAGTAGTAATTTCATTCTGTGAATCCCGAAAGTAGTAAGTGCATTCTGTGAATACCAAATAGTAGTAAGTTTAAGATTTAGTCTTAAGTTAATTCTGTGAATCAGGCCCACCGTTCAGTTCTCTCATGACAACCCCACCCACTGCCCAAGGAACTCCAGTCTTGCAGATACATCCCAGCCTTCATTCACTGACACCCCACATCTGTTCACATTGGAATCCTTTATTGGAAATACAAGTCTGGTAATAAATACTTTACTCTGGGCACCACTGTAGTAACTTGTGGCGTAGGACGGCCGACCAGAAAAGAGCCAGCTGTGGCAGCGTGAGTCCAGAGTCCCTCACACACACAGCAAGAGTCTAAAGTCTCTACCTGTCCAAGAGTATGTTGAGTGTGTGTGCTGGCAACATGTGGTTCAGTTAATGCTGTCCTTGGGCTGAACACTGTGACTTCAGGAGTGTTGGGCACTAAAGGGTTGCAGATGGCCATCGGCGTCCTTTCTGTCAAAGGCTGATGAAAATTTGGCGCTTTTTTGACAAAAAAAATGTTTTTTAATTTTCACATCTCCCTTTCTAAGATTTATATCTCTATCGACAAGTTGACTCTTTTCCCTTGACAACAATATTGACAGCGGCTACATTTTCAGGTCATGGACACCGCGTTGTCCTCTTTTAGATGTGAATCCTGTTCACTGATACATCAAGCGCCCCAATAAGAGTTTCCATAAACCTCTGGAGCTGAGCTGGTGGTTCCCACCTCTTTCTCCTGCAAACATTCATAAAAGGTTTGGAAACAGTGATGAGGAAAGCAGTTGTGTTGTCAGTATGAGCTCTGCTCCTGATCTAGGGAGGAGCTGTAACATGTTCCATCTTGTTGCACTAGGTTGTTCCCTCAGGGGTGACATCATTTGGTCGTCGGTGGAGCTGAGCCGGAGACCCTGTGGCTGCAGTGGGGACAGTTGATGCAACGCTTGAGCCTCTACATCAATGACACCTTAACTTTGCCCAACATTTTCAATGGACGATAAACCTCGCTGCCCTACTTGAGGGCATATTACGATTTGTCGGCTGCAATACCCCAGCTCACTTGGTCAAGTCAGAAGAGGGCTCTGGCTCTCAGACCACCGTTGCGACCCCGGAGACGGAGGTGACTTTGCTCTCATCGGCCCACGGCTGTAGGTTCTGCAAGGCGTAGAGCGACGAGTTGTGGAGGCACAGCGGGTCCTGCTGCAGCGGCTGGGTGAGGCTCTTCTGGAAGGCTTCCTGCTGGAGGTGGATCATGAGTCGGTTGGCTTGCTGGCGCTCGGCTTCCCGCTCCTCGGCTGTCTGTCTCCTGTAGCAAACAGAGACACACCTCATCATCTGGCACAAGGCAACGCACACGTTTACACAGAGCACAGGCATAATAACTTTATTTTCTTACATATTTGTAGGACACCAGAGTGTGTGTTAATGAGATCACACAATGGGTGATCCCTTGTCACCCTCGTCCTATCTCCTTGGGGGTTACACACTCCCTAAATATTTAAACACCCCTCCTAGATTAATTGATCAGGCATTGATACTTGCAAAGCGAGAATTGACAATGCATTGGAAATCTGCTGGGGGGCCACAACTGTTTAACCCCTCCCATGCTCATTACGAGCTGAACTCGTCATAACTGCAACAGCCCGCCCACGCGCGGCTAATTCCCCGCCTGTGCGGGCGTTCTATTGGAGTGACCGGAGTCATGAAGAGTCCAGCTTGTCATGAGGCCAGCTCCACTGTGCAGCATGGCGAGCTGGACTTGACATGAGTACTGCAGAGCCGCGCGTGGCCCCTCCCCCTGCACCGCTGGGGAATTAGTCCCACGTGGAAGGGGTTAAATGGCGAGATGAGCAGGTTAATGGGCAGGACTTGAAAGTGCTGTATTGTTTTATGAATTGAAGTGAGGGTGGGGAACAATGGATGGGGCTAGAGCATAAGGACACTTAGTAGATAGCCTACGGGCTCCATACGTTGACTCAAATACATCAGACCAGGCTCGCCCAGTTCAGGTAAGAGTAGTGGGGTGGGGGGATGGGGGGGATATTCGACAGACAACAGAATGGGGAAAACAACATTAAAAAAATTAATGAAACCAGTTACCTTGCACTCGCCGCATCGCTGAGTCGGAGATGCAGTGAGCACAAGGTAAGTAGTTTTATTTATTTGTTTATTTTATTTTCCCCATGCCATTATCTGTCGATTTTTCCCAACCCCGCTGCAGCCCCGCCACTCTTACCTGAACTGCCCGTGCCTGCGTCTGACAGCTCCCAGCTTTCACTCGAGGATTCAGAGGGTGGAAGTTACTGATTTTAGGAGGGACCTTTAGATGGGATTTGAAACTACAGTGGTGAGCTCAACTTGGCAGGAGATGATGGAACTCTATATAAGACTGCTTGGTGAGAAGTAACTAATCGTGGGGGCGTTTGGGGTGTTGTTTGTTAGTTGCTAGCTGAAAAGGTCAAATGGCATGCTTTAATATGCTATGCCCTCGGGCTGCACGAGTTTGAAAGATGTGCACATTTTTAAAATGTTTTACTCTGTACTACTACGCATGAATCATTGTCTGCTTCTGATGTACTGAGTCCTGGCAGCTAATGTCTTAAAAGTTTGCTTAAAATAAACACCTCATCATCTGGCACAAGGCAATGGCCACATTTACACAGAGCATGTGCAGAATCACTTTTGTTTCTTACAGATTTGATGGGTACCAGGATTTTGTTAAAAAGTTCCAAACTTACCACATTTCATCCTGCTAAATGTCTATTTACATGCCTTAAAGTAAAGGTCATACAAAAGGGAATGATGGACGGAGCGTTTGAGCAAATCAAACACTCACCCCCAGTCAACTGATCTGGGTTTAATCCATCATCATTCTTTAGCCCACTCAGCCACCCCAGTTCAGACATGGCCATATGCAAATCAGTCTGACCCTGTGCCTCATGGGAACAGTCCAGCCCAAACTGCCAAGCCATGTCTTCCCTGGACCGGAAACAAGCATCCTGGGACCGGTTTCGGATTCATAATCCTCATCAGCCAGGCTATCTTGAATCCAGTGGCCAAGTGAGCAAGTGACTCACGTCTGAGCATACCCTGCCACACTTAGGGCGAACAAAGCAATACAAAAGGGGATGATGGACGGAGCGTTTGAGCAAATCAAACACTCACCCCAAGTCAACTGATCTGGGTTTAATCCATCACCATTCTTTACCCCACTCAGCCACCCCAGTTCAGACATGGCTATATGCAAATCAGTCTGACCCTGTGCCTCATGGAAACAGTCCAGCCCGGACTGCCAAGCCATGTCTTCCCTGGACCGGAAAGAAGCATCCTGGGACCGGTTTCGGATTCATAATCCTTATCAGCCCTTAAGTGTGGCAGGGTATGCTCAGACGTGAATCCCTTGCTCACTTTGCCACTGGATTCAAGCAAGCCGGGCTGAAGACGGCTGGAATGCCAGAAACCGGTCCTCGGAAGCTTGTTTCCGGTCCAAGGAAGGCATGGTTTGGCAGTTCGGGCTGGACTGTTCCCATGAGGCACAGGATCAGACTGATTTGCATATAGCCATGTCTGAACTGGGGTGGCAGAGTGGGCTAAAGAACGGTGATGGATCAAACCCAGATCTTTTGACTGGGTGTGAGTGTTTGATTGGTTCAGATGCACCGTCCATCACCACCCCCTTTTGTACCGCTTTGGCCGCCATAAGTGTGGCAGGGTATGCTCAGACGTGAGTTCCTTGCTCACTTTGTCACTGGATTCAAGCAAGCTGGGCTGAAGACGGCTGGAATGCCAGAAACCGGTCCTTGGAAGCTTGTTTCCGGTCCAGGGAAGGCATGGCATGGCAGTTCGGGCTGGACTGTGTAGTACTGAAAATTCTCGACCCGTGTCATAAACATCGTCGTACCATGATGATTTTGGTATCAGCAGACCGAGAATGACGAGTACACTATATACAAGCATTTTCGGCTATTTGAGTGGCAGGTGCACCCTGAAATCAAGGATTCCGTCCTGAACCCTCGGGTTCCATTTTGTGCATGGCAGCCATTTTGTGGTTGCCCTCACATAGGCCGATGACTAAGGCCGAAATGAGTCTTTTTGGACACATACACCTTTAGCTGTCTTTTGTGTGACCTGGGCAAGCTGACTCCACTGCCCGAAGCCAAACTTGTTCGACCGGTTCCTTTCCCAGTGGCCGACCGAGATTAGGATCAAGGTGCCACATGTCATAAACCCTTCATCGCACACAACTATGCCTAATCTTACACACACCTATCCCTGTTTCTTCTTTATGGCCTGCTTTACGATGAGGAGGTGCCCGATTTTATTAGGGGTCCGTCCGATATCTGATGGAAAGTGTTGGGCCTTGCCGAGAAATTGATTGTGGGCTGGGCAAACTGAAAAATGGGCTTGTCATCATGATTCTGCTTTATCTTTGTCGTAGAAGTATGTGAATGGTCAACTGTAAAATAAGGAATGTTTGCCTAAAGCATAATATTTTGTATAAAAAGGGATGGCTGGCTTTGTAAGATTGAGCAGTCTCCTGAGAATATACACCGTGTTGTACTTCTAGGATACCTGTTACTGGCTGCAGCCAATAAATTTGATCTTTGAAGTCACCAAGAAGTCTCTGCGTTTCTGTAGTCTGAGACAGGAGAACTCGAAGTCTTTGGGTGTGTTCCCTGGCACCGCTGGGTTCTTAAAAACCCAGTACTTCAGTTGGCGCCCAGCGTGGGGCGATTTCAGTGGTACCGGTCCAAGCCAGAGGTTCGTGAGGAGCTTTGTGTGAAATTCTGGAGGAAGGCTAACCACTTCATCGACCCCTGTATGTCGTCGTGGTCCAAAAGTCTTTGCTGCCAGGTTCCCCGCTTCCCAACGGCTACGAAGGACTGCTGCCCTGACTCTCGCCCTGTCTTGGACCCTTTGATGATTTTGTAGAGGGAGACGATAAACGAGGCTTCTGGTGACATCATCGATACCTCAGTTAAGTATTAGTGGAGCGTCTCCCAGTCCTTAGTTTCGGTTCTTAGTTTTTGGGTATTCCCTTGGGATCTTTGATTTGGAACTTGCAAGTACCAAAGCCGAGGGACTCGTGTATTCACGAGAATATCGTATTCGATAATCCTTTGAAGTTTGAAGCTAGACTAGAGAGCGAAGATGCCTGGTCTTAGCAGACTTGGAAATTTGTTTTGTCTTGGTTGTAATAGGGATTCCTGATTGGAGGACTCGTGTCCGGTTCCTCCGATTGGAACTCCAACCTATGAGCTTTATGTGAAGCATGGCGTAGGCCCCATCACATATAATGAAGTATGGATCCGATACACCAGGAAGGATGGTGTTCTAAAGTGGCCCCAATATGGTAGTTTTGACACAGAGATTTTAGATAATCTAGAGGTTAGACTTTTTAAGAAGAAAGCCCGGCCGGCGATGTTTGACTCTTTCCGCCTATGGCGAAAGGATGCCAAACAGAAAGAAATTAAAATAGCAAAGAGGAATAAAAGAGAAAAGGGTATCTCGATAATGCAAGCTGCTATGCAGTATAAAGATAACGAAGAGGAACAAGCAAGTGAGCAGTTGCACAGGCAACGTAAAATGGCGATTGATAAATGCTACCCAGTTTTGCCACCTCTCCAACAAGATGTAGCAAAAGAACTCGAGAAAGACCCTCTAATGTCACATTTATTGAGTTCGCCACCCCCCTATGCGCAGAGTGCTACTGCACCTCCGCAACCTTTAGTTGTGCAACCTCCGGTTGTTTTGCCTCAGGTTCTTCCACAGCCGCCAGCTCCTCTTCAGTTGGCTCTTACTGCTACGGTGCAGCCTCCTCAAGGGCCGCCGACTTTGCTACCTGCTCCACCTTTACTTCCTACGACTTTGCCTACTGTATCGACTACCTCTTCTGATATTCCTCCTGATACTGCCTCTGCGTCTGCATCTGCGTCTGCCTTGCCTCACTCTGTTTTTCCCCCTGTTCTTTCGTCGACTTCTCCTTCTGTTCGACAGAGAATGACTGACACTGTTGCTAGTCTTCTATCTCCTCTCTTTGGGGCAGCAAGTATGACCCCTGTTTCAATGCGCAAACAGTTGCGTTTTCAACTGCCCGACTCTAGAGAGCGGGAAACATTGGATTATTTGGCACATAAATGGGTTACTGACCCCACAAGATATGAGCTAGAGTCTGTCATGGATGTCTTCCATCAGTGGGAAGCACCGAAGCAGAGATACGTTTTTGAGAAAATGTGTGCTTTTCTTTGTACGGATTTGGAGGATAATGATTTGGAGCCCAATCCACCTGAGCTGTGCCGTGTACGGTTCGAGTTTACGAAAGGCACGATTGTGGGTCCCGATGTTGAGAAAGCAGTAGCGACATTGTTGTCATTTCGGAATGAGGATATTTCTCGATCGTTGTTTGAGCCTGATCCCTCTGTTAGGAGGAAAGCGAGACAATATCCAATGAGAGAAGTTCCTCCAGTGTGGAAGGAGGCAGTTCAGGCTGATGCTGGTCTCAATATTGTAGCTGTGCCGGCTCACTTTCAGCGTGTTTTTGTACATGTTCCTTGGAAGCGAGCTGAAGTTTTGGCCCTTAAGCAGACTTTGCCTGACCCCCGCAAAAATCCTGCAGGGTATTATAAGGAATTATCACAGACTGCAGACTCATGTGTCATGAATCTAGCTGATATAGACATGTTGTTTGGAAATGTTGTCCCACAGCCTTTATGGGGTTTGATTCGTCACACGGATCATGCGCAGGAGTTAGGTGATACCTGGGTTAATATTGCTGCTGCAGATGGCCGACAAGTTGGTGGTGCTAAACCTGAGCCTTTAGTTGCAGAACTCCCTGGCAAGATCTTTACTTACATGAAGACTTTAAGGCCTGCTATGCGTGTGAATTGGGATAAATTGTCTGCATGTAAGCAGAAGAAAGAGGAAACCGTGTCTGATTTCTTCACTAGGTTTGAGGAAACGTTTATCGACCACAGTGGTCAAGATATGAGTACAGAAGGTGGTCAATGGTTGTTCGTTGACAAGTTCGTACATAATTTGCTTCCTGAATTGTGTAAGAAATTGAAAGATTCAGAGAGTTCTTGGGCCGTTTCCTCTTCAGCACAGATATTGGCTACTGCACAGTATTATGAAAATAGAGACAAGGACGAGAAGGATAGAGCAGACAAGAAAACTAAAGATTTGAAGACGAAGGTTCTTCTACAGCAAGCTTATCCGCCCCGTAATGGTCAGCGTGATTATCAGCAACCTCAGCAGTTTCAGAGAAACTCGCAAAGGTTCGAGTTTTCTCAACCACGTTTTCCTGTAGGCCCTAATCAGTGTGCATATTGTAAAGAAGAAGGTCATTTTAAAAGTAGCTGTCCTGTTTTGTTACAGCGTATGAATGGTGTTCCTAGCGCAAGAGGTCGGGGTGTTCCACAAGCATCTAGAGGTAGAGGACGTGGAGGTTTCCCCCAGAATGCACGTTCCTTTCCTCCACAGAATTCAATGAATAGTTTTGATCAGCAGAATAACGCGTCTGGTAGGACGACTCAGTACTATGCTGATGACTATTATACAGAAGGTGAGAATATGGAAGGTGATGATTGCTAGGACAGCCATAGACAAAGAGAGGGAGTTGGTTCAGTTCCAGTAGATCAGAGTGGACCTTATGTTGAGGTGATTACATCAGGTGTGTCAGAACCTTTTCTGTTGGATACTGGTGCAACAAAGAGTTCTATTATGCACTCTAAACTCCCTGGCGCACCTTTGTCTGGCGAAATGAATGTTTCAGTAGGTTTTACTGGCGCCCCGGTTAGGAACCCGATTTCTAGTCCTATTTATCTTTCTGTTGGACCTTATGAATTCGAAGCACCCCTTATTCTGACGACGGGTTGTGGCGAGAACTTGTTAGGATTGGATCTGCTAAAAAGATTGTATGCAACATTGTATTGTTCTCCTTCAGGAGTACAACTTACACTGGGTAAGAAAGTGGTCTCCCCAATGTATTTGTCGAAGGATAAACTTCTGACAGAATTGTCGTTTCTTCCTGATATTCTTTGGGCTACTGGTCCTAATGATGTGGGTCTTTTGGAGATACCGCCCTATGTTGTAACATTAAAAGCGAATGTTAAAATGCCACGTATTCCCCAATACAAGATCTCTAGTGAAGGTGAAAGAGCATTGCTAGCGATCATTTATGATTTGATTGAAAAAGATGTAATTGAAGAGACAAGAGGCAAGGTTTGCAATAGTCCTGTTCTGCCTGTTTTGAAGCGGACTGACCCTTCTCAGTCACCCGTTTACAGATTTGTGATCGATCTTAGAGAGGTGAATAAAATCGTCGTGCCACAATTTCCGGTTGTTCCTGACATCACTGCCCTATTGACTATGATTCCAGCTTCTGCGACTTGGATCTCGGTGATTGACCTGAAAAATGCCTTTTTCAGCATCCCGATTGCCGAGGAGAGTAGGGATATTTTCGGCTTCTGTTGAGGAGGACAAAGCTTCCGGTTCAAACGCGCTCCCCAAGGCTATTGTGAGAGTCCATCAATATATAGTCAGGCTTTGAAGACACAACTTGATACGATTGTTTTACCTGATGGTGCTACACTTATTCAGTATGCCGACGATTTGTTAATCGCTGCAGATACTGAAGAGATTTGTAAAGAAGCTACCTTATCGTTGTTGCGTCATTTGTCTGATCTGCATCACAAAGTGTCTCTTTCAAAATTACAGTATTGTCGACAAGATGTGACCTACTTAGGTCATCTCTTATCGAAGGAGGGACGGAAACTGACCCCAGAAAGAATTCAGGCAATTGCAAAATTGAGTGTGCCAGTGACGCAGAGAGAAGTGCGTGCTTTCTTGGGTATCACGTCATATTGCAGACAATGGATACCAAATTTTTCTCTGCTGGCCAAACCTTTGGTAGCATTGACTTGTAAAGATACACCAAATCCCCTTCCATGGTCTGAAGATTGTCAGAAAAGTTTTTCCGAATTGCGTGATGCATTGTGTTCGGCTCCTGTGTTGGGTACCCCCGACTACAGTAAGCCTTTTACACTGTATGTCCATGAGAAAGAAGGTTGTGCATTGTCAGTGTTGACACAGTCTTTTGGGGACAAGCAATGTCCATGCACGTATTTTCCGTCGACTTTGGATCCGGTAGCTAGAGCGTTGCCGAGTTGCTTGAGAGTCACAGCGGCAGCAGCTGTTTCTATTCGACAGTCTGCTGGTTTAGTGATGAATAATATGTTGATTGTAATGGTTCCACATGCAGTGGACACTTTGTTAAACAGGACCAAGACACAGCACTTGACTAGTGCTCGATTGTCAGGTTACGAGTTGACACTTTTAGCGAGTCATGTACACATAAAGAGATGCAACACGTTGAATCCAGCTACGTTGTTACCGATTGTAGCAGAGACAGATGTTCCTGAACAGCATGATTGCTTTCTTAGGACAGAAAAAGAAACGAAAGGGAGTATAGATCTTAAAGACACTCCTCTTGTGAAGTGTGATGGTACCTTATGGGTGGATGGTTCATGCTTCAAACTTCCGAATGGTGATACGACTGCGGCATATGCTGTTATGACTTTGCATACGATTATTGAAGCTGCACGTATCCCACATAATTCAGCTCAAGCAGCAGAGTTGATTGCACTTACACGAGCGTGTGTGTTATCAAAAGGAATGAAAGTGACCATATATACTGACAGCCAGTATGCATTTGGTGTGGCTCATAGTTTTGGACGATTGTGGAAAGAACGTGGGTTTTTGACTTCGCATGGAGCCAAGATACAGCATGGTCAGTTGGTGAATGAGCTTCTTGAGTCACTTACTTTGCCGTTGCAAGTTGCGATTGTGAAATGCAGTGCACATAAGAAGGTTACTGATGATGTTGGTCGTGGCAATGCATTTGCTGATGAAGTCGTGAAAGAAACAGCAAGGGATGTGATGAGTCGAATGTATGTTGCAGGCCCTGCAAGATGGGTTGGTGACATTGGAATGTGTGAAGATACGATAGAGAGTGTGAAGTCTATTCAAGCTGAAGCTACAGAGAAAGAGTTGAGTGTGTGGAGAGAGAGTACGGGTAAATTAGATTTGAATGGCTGTTGGGTTGAATTGTCAGAACATCAGCGATGGTTGTTACCCGATGCATATGTGCTTGCAGTGGTTACAATGGCCCATGGGATGGCTCACATCAGTGTGAAAGGAATCTGCAAGTTGTTGGCTCCAGTATGGCAAAATGCTAGAATTCCTAAGTGTGCAGAGAATGTGGTCAAGAATTGCATGGTGTGCTTGAAATACAACCCTGGTAGGGGAACTCCAACTCCAGCTGGTCATTTTGCCCCTCCAACGTATCCGTTCGAGGTTTTGCAGCTAGATTTCATCCACATGGAGAGGTGCAACAACTTAAAATACGTACTCGTTGTTGTTTGTGCCTTTTCGAGATGTGTAGAAGCATATCCCCTGAAAGATAACACTGCCATGTCCACAGCTAAAGCCCTTGTCAAAGAATTCTTCCCCAGATTTGGGTTGCCGAGAATGGTCTGGAGTGATAATGGGAGCGAATTTGTGGGTCAAGTGATGAAGAGAGTATGTGAAGGGCTAGGAATACGGCAGAAGTTTCAGGCTGCAAATCACCCCCAATCAGCTGGACTAGTAGAGTGCTACAATGGCACGTTAAAACTGAAACTGGCCAAAATACAAGCGAGCTCTGGTCTTAAATGGCCTGATGCGTTGCCATTAGCACTTTTATCGACAAGAATGACTGTGCACTCACGAGTGGGACTTAGTCCGTACGAAATTGTGTTTGGCCGCCCGGGCAACATATGGGGAGTGCCTAGGCCGACCAAATTCAGTGAGATTGAACACCCTGTACTGCATGATTACTTGTATGATTTGACGGCTAAATTGCGTGTTGTACACCGACAGGTTCACGATACTCTGCCTCAGGACTCTGAAGATCCAGGACACGCTATTGATCCTGGTTCGTGGGTGTTGGTCAAAAACTCCCAGCTGACAAAGAATGATCAGCCCCGTTGGACCGGCCCCCACCTAGTCCTTTTGTCAACGAGACCAGCCGTGCGAGTGGAAGGGAAGAAGAAATGGATCCACGGCGTACATTGTAAGAGGGTCCCTTTGCCTCTGCCGTACGACCGGTGGGTCCAGGAGGGTATTGCTGACTCTGAGACTGAGACTGTGCCTCGTTTTCTGCCTTTCAGTGATGCACGCGTAAAAGGAACAAATTCTGAACGTGAAAGTGACAATCTTTTGCAAGAAGCCGTGCCACCGTCAATTCGATTGGACACTACCGAGCCTAAACTGTTGTTCCAAGACCAGACATTATCTGGAAAAAGTAGTTATAATCTGAGGCCGAGAACTATGGACAAATAAAATTTTTCTTTACTTTTTTTGAAAGTGCAGCTCTCTCATCGGAGAAACTTTTTTATTTTTGTTTTTCGAACTACCATGCGGGTTCAGCTGTAGGGTCGCGGGCGACAAGTCTTTGGAGTGCAAGCCGAAGACACAAGGTCGACGGTTCTGGTTGGTTCTAGGGCGTTTCCCTTGGACTGACAGGCGCATTCCTTAGCACGGAACACCCTACCTCCGCGAGCAGCAAGGTTAGAGGATGGAGTTTTTCAAGATGGATAGACCTGCCAAAGAGATGAACTTTAAAGCCAAAATATGTATAATGATGACCAGAAAGCGCTTTTTGATATTATGCATTTTTATGTTGTTTAGTGTAATGATGTTTTTAATAGGATATGTTTTATGCTCTTTTCGAGTGACATTTGCACCCACTGCACAGCCCATGCCTGCTTCTACTGTTTCCTCACATTCTTTTCACCCTTTTCCTGAACATGAATCCGCTAGGAGATTAGAGTTTATCAATAACTCCTTCGTTCAGCTTTTGCACCAATACCAGTTAGTCGTGAACACGACTAACTGTTGGGTGTGTGGTCTTATGCCTCATACTACTGATAAAGGTATCCCTTATCTGGTCCTGCCTTTCAGCCATAATGGTTCTGTGTGGGCATACAGAACGATGTTCATCTTTGCTCATGAAGTCCACCCCCTACGTTCTGTAAAAGATAATCCAAAGAATAGTGCTCTAGTTAAGGGTATAGTAGATATGATTAGAGAAGCTACTTCCTATGAGACTATCCCGAGAGATGAGACACTAGCGTATATTGGATGGAACGTGACCGGATATGAAGTTACTCTGAGTGAAAACCAGCGAGCAAAGAGATCCTCCCCGATTCGGATTGTACCCCATCAGGGTCACCTATGTCTGCAAGGTAATGGCAAGAATCCCAGAGCTCAGTTAGGGAAGAGTATCTTCACTGAGACATATGTTTTTGCATCTCAGACTTCCCCTTCGTTCCTAGCAGCTAGGGGTACCTATTTCATCTGTCATGATAGAGCCTACACGTGGTTGCCCCCTGACTTCTCGGGCACATGTTTTGTTTCGTTCCTGTTGCCTCCCACCTACACAGCTGCGGCAGATTACCACAAGACAAGGGTAGTTAGAGGTGTCTTCAGTAAGGAAGATACTGCAGGACAAGAATTGGGAGATTTCGTGAAGGGTTTTCTGCCGTTTTGGGGACCCATGGTTAACAGCAGGAACATAAGGCAATTAACGAGGGTGTATGGATGTTAACCGAGAACACCATGTCATTGCAATCTCCGTGCTATGGTGCTCTTAGTTCTACTCCTAATAACGTGTAATGCAGTGACTACCTATAGCCAAAACATGCATTAATTTAGTCGGTGATTTTACGGTGTCAAATAAGAACTGTGGGGTCAAAGACATATGTAATTGTGCATACAATATCGACTGTTCTAGATATAATCACAGTTGTTTGTTAACATTATGGTCTATTTAACACATTATTGCAAAATTCGGGGTAGGAGGGTACAATCAGATGTTTGATGGTAAAGTCATTATATGCAGTTCAGTTATGATTGACAACACATCTCATTTGTTTGAAGTTTAGTATAATGTACAAAATTAATCACCTAAATAATAATGTAGTTCCTGATCTGAGTTCATCCCGTACTCCACCGCACGCATAGTCAATATCCAAGACGCTTCTCTGCGCCTCAAGGCCAATTCTCTATTGCCTCCTCTTGGATCATTTTTTACCTGATCTATTGCACAGAAGCTGATTGTTTTTTGTTTGCCTTGTTTGGGACACTGATTCACGTGTGTTGCAGTGTTATATCTCGTGTCTTGGTGTTTGATGGCTCTTATATGTTCAAAAATCCTCTCCTTTAGCATTCTTTTCGTGCTTCCTATGTAGAAGCTGCCGCAAATGCATTTAATCATATAAACTACAAAGCAGCTATTGCAATTAAGTAGTTGTTTAATCACAAATTCTCTTCCCATGTAGTTGCGAAATGTTTTAATCTTGTTCATAGCCATGGGACAAATTTTGCAAATTCCACATTTGTGGAAACCAATGCTTTTTTGTGTCAGCCAGTCAGGCGCTGTTTTGGATTTTGCTGGGTAGGTTGGACTTATCCAGGCTTTTATACTTTTGCCCTTTCTGTATGTTAAGAGAGGATTTTTGGTTATATATTTGTTCAGAGCTTTGAAGATGGCGCTATTCGTTTCTTTATGGGAGATGACTATTACTCCCACCTCTTTTTCCTCCCCAAATGCATGGTTCTATACTGCACGAGGGTGTATATGAGAAATGTTTTCTCCCACTTATTTTCATGTAAATAGAATGACTTACTGTATATTTGACAACTACGAGATAGTGTATCTCGCAACTCCAATATATTTTTGTATTGTATCTTTTCCCAGCCCTGATGAAGTCGAGGGTTTCCGCCCAATCGACGAAACACGTGTTGGCTGGACTGAGGGAAAGCCTTTGAGATTAAAAGAACCATTTTTCTTCACTTCGTGTAATTTTGTGGAATTTGGAAATATTGAACGACAAAAAATTTCTGTTTGAAAATCTTTATTGGTGTGATAGGTTGTGTACTTATATACTTTAATCTGTGGATTACTAGTGGGTTATGATGACAACCCATGCCTAGGCACCCAATGACACATAATTATTAGTACAAATATTAGCCATTATATCGTGAAGCGCCAATTCCACCAAGATTTGTCATCCTCTGAACTTATATAACTTCTTACATTGGTGGGGCAGCTACGCCGGCATAAATAATCGCTTGTATTGGATACCATGGATAGAATAAAAGAGTCAGCGGAACTATTTGATAGCCTAGCGAGAGGTGAGACAGTGACCACCTCATTGGCAAGTGGAAATACTAACAAGACAAATGAAGGTTTGAGGGAGAAATTTGTCAGATTAGAAAGACTGAAGATAGCGGAGAATTCAAAATGGTGGGTTGGAGCTACTCTAGAGCAATACGTACGTCTTAAGAGAATCCCTAGGGGACTCCGCTCACAAATATTACCCACTTATGACGATCTTGAAGAGGATCTCCTGTTAGCCTGGGAAAAGGAATTAATCTCCAATTCCAATAATCTGATGAACATTCTAATTGAGAATGCTTCTCGCAAGGTTAAGAAACTGCAGGGTGAAATTGCATCATTGGAATTGGAAATTAAAGAACTCAACCTCCCCGAAGCCACAGAAAAAAACTACGAAATTCTAAAGAGGATACTAGAGAAACACCAGACAGATATCAAACAGCGCAAAGCGCGCAAAATAAAAAGGGATGAGACTGACTATAAACAAGGTAGAGTATTTACCTACGCTAGGAAATATGATCATTTGATAGATAAAGGATCAAAGGGAACCGTGGAACAAGCTCAAAACCTAACCCCAGCGAGCTCTGTTTCAACATCTATGGAGACCCTTCCTAGTGAAAATGAAGGAATCTCATCTGATGATGCTGCACAATGTAGTGCTTTTTTAAGGGAGGTGAAACGAAAAAAACGGGGGGACAGGGACCAATCAAGACAAAAGGTAAATACGCCAAAAGGACAAGGAGGGGAAAAAGAGGAGGATCCAAATGCAGGAAGACAGGGAATGAGATTGAGGTCCTGGAGGAAGTAACGGAGAGTATGAATGAATGTACCGGTGTGCAGGTGGTGAATCTCAGTGATAAAGTACTATCTCATGATATGATCTCTGTACTTGAACGTGGCATGAGTTTCTGTCCAAAGGAACAGGGTGACATCCATAAATCTATGGTGGACCTATTCAAATTTACTCGAAAATTAAAATTGAAAAAACATTTTGAATGTATGCAAACTGTGAATAAAAGCATAGAAACACAAGCCTCGGATGTGACTCATGTAATACCGACAATTCAAGATATCAGAGATAGTGAGATATTATTGTCTATAGTAGATGATGACAGGGACCATATGTCTATAGATGAACTGTTACTTGACCATGATATAGAACCTGATAACACCATCTCTAGTGGTCTACACAACAAGTCTCGATGGACTCCCACGTTACCGAGTGGTAATAGTGTGGACATGTTTCACAAACTAGTCACTGAAGATCTATACACCCACTTGAAACATAACAGGAAACATAAAAAGTTGTCTGATAATTTAAATATAAATGAACGCAAAGCACTGGTAGAAATATGCAAACTATCTAATGTTACCATCAGGGAGGCAGACAAAGGGGGGAATATCGTGGTAATGAACACGACTAATTACAATACTGAGATCCTGTCACAACTGAGAGATGACACATGCTATGAGAGACTAAGTGGAAATCCAATGGGACAACTAAAAACCAACATCAATATCCAACTAGAAAAATGGTGGCTTGAGGGTCTTATTAGCAGGGAAGAACTGACATATTTGAAAATAGACAAACCTAGATTCCTCTGTATCTATACTCTACCCAAGATACATAAGAACGCTCAATGTCCACCAGGGAGACCTATCATCTCCAGCATAGGGGGCCCCACTGAGAGACTTTCGCAATATGTTGACAACTTTTTACAGCCACTTGTACGCAACTTACCAGCATATATCAGGGACACCAAGCACATCCTAAGTATTTTGTCGGATGTGGCATGGGAGGAAGGCATGATTATGGCTAGCCTTGATGTCACCTCCCTATATACCAACATAAGAACGGATTTGGGTCTTAGGGCAGCGAGGAAATTTCTGGAGAAAAGACCAGCATCCCAATGGGCACACACGGAGATGCTATTAGATATGATGAATCTAATACTTCAAAACAATGTTTTTCTATTTGAAACAACTTGGTACCGTCAGAAACAGGGAGTAGCCATGGGCTCCAGATTCTCCCCTTCGTATGCGAACCTGTTCATGGGCAGGTTCGAGGAGGAGTGGATCTGGGGCCCACAGGGCGCGAAGTGGAGTGATTATATTATTTACTGGGGTCGCTATATAGACGACTGTCTGTTAATTTGGGCTGGAGACATGAATAGTCTCATGGAATTCTGTGAACATTTAAATTCAAATGTGATGGGTATTCATTTAACTCACTCCATAAGTACAACTCAAATAGAATTCTTAGACCTATCACTATTTATTGAAGACAACAAAATACAGAGTAGACTCTTCAGAAAACCCACTTCTTGTAACTCCCTACTACATGCTGGGAGCTCACACCCTAGACATCAAATTCAATCCATTCCCTTTGGAGAATTTACCCAAGCAAGAAGAAATTGTAGTAAAGATGATGACTTTTTAAAATGTAAAGACAACATGAAGAGTAGATTCATATCTAGGGGGTACAATAGAGATATGATTGCCAAGGCAGAACAGAGAATAGATAAAATCCCAAGAGAAATGACCCTTCGGGACACACAGAAAGAGAACAACAGTAATAGTAAGATCAGATTGATCACTAACTATGATAATGCTGCAACTGTCTTGAGAAACAGTATGCGTAAACATTGGTGGATATTAAACAATGATAAAGCTCTGAACAAATATATCACCAAAAATCCTCTCTTAACATACAGAAAGGGCAAAAGTATAAAAGCCTGGATAAGTCCAACCTACCCAGCAAAATCCAAAACAGCGCCTGACTGGCTGACACAAAAAAGCATTGGTTTCCACAAATGTGGAATTTGCAAAATTTGTCCCATGGCTATGAACAAGATTAAAACATTTCGCAACTACATGGGAAGAGAATTTGTGATTAAACAACTACTTAATTGCAATAGCGGCTTTGTAGTTTATATGATTAAATGCATTTGCGGCAGCTTCTACATAGGAAGCACGAAAAGAATGCTAAAGGAGAGGATTTTTGAACATATAAGAGCCATCAAACACCAAGACACGAGATATAACACTGCAACACACGTGAATCAGTGTCCCAAACAAGGCAAACAAAAAACAATCAGCTTCTGTGCAATAGATCAGGTAAAAAATGATCCAAGAGGAGGCAATAGAGAATTGGCCTTGAGGCGCAGAGAAGCGTCTTGGATATTGACTATGCGTGCGGTGGAGTACGGGATGAACTCAGATCAGGAACTACATTATTATTTAGGTGATTAATTTTGTACATTATACTAAACTTCAAACAAATGAGATGTGTTGTCAATCATAACTGAACTGCATATAATGACTTTACCATCAAACATCTGATTGTACCCTCCTACCCCGAATTTTGTAATAATGTGTTAAATAGACCATAATGTTAACAAACAACTGTGATTATATCTAGAACAGTCGATATTGTATGCACAATTACATATGTCTTTGACCCCACAGTTCTTATTTGACACCGTAAAATCACCGACTAAATTAATGCATGTTTTGCTATAGGTAGTCACTGCATTACACGTTATTAGGAGTAGAACTAAGAGCACCATAGCACGGAGATTGCAATGACATGG
Source organism: Lissotriton helveticus (assembly GCF_964261635.1). Taxonomy (NCBI): domain Eukaryota; kingdom Metazoa; phylum Chordata; class Amphibia; order Caudata; family Salamandridae; genus Lissotriton; species Lissotriton helveticus. The sequence continues at coordinate 497,390,793 of NC_136060.1, forward strand.
TGTTCTCGGTTAACATCCATACACCATTCAAATATGGCGGATTGCGTGAATGTGTATCACCGCTACACCTGAACCATGAACCGGATTGGGAAGCCGCTGTATATGTACTAGCTTCCGGGTTACGAACACTGACTTCCAAAATACGGAAGACCGGTCGAGATACTAGTGGGACTTTTGCCGCTCTGGGACTCCTTAATACTGGGAGGTAAGCGCCGTGCATTGAACGGGTCTTTTGAACTTAGTAGCTTGACAGGCATAAGTGGGTGACTTTAAACAGTATTCACACTAACACGAGCCTGTGGGCTTTTATTTTGGCAGCGGGCGATAACTTTACTCCATCGATATCATTGGAGGAAGGACTTTAAGATCTCAGACTCATGCCGGGATCAAATAAATAGATTACCGGAGCACGGGGAACATCAAGAGCTACCGATCTGAAGGTAAGCTCTTGACCCTATACTGGTAGGATCAGATATATAATTAAGGTCTCGAATAGACTAGAACAGAACAATATATATGCGTTTTGTGATTTCTAGCGGACTCGCTTGCTACAGACTCAGACCTGACAGAGAGAAAAAATCTTTGCCCATGCCACATAAAGCTGGGCCGGAAATATAACCAGCTAGAAGGTACGTTCTTTTGCATATGGCCCGGTTATTTAATATAATATTGTCAAGAAGTTATAGGTAGAATGTGGACCATGTAGGTAAGCTAACATCCCATTTTAACCTGGTCACTTTAGGTACACAGGTCCAATAGCTATTGATATCAGGTAAGCCTGAGTATGAAGTACTCAGCATCCTAATGAATCTAACAGAGCACTTTGCAAACATTATCTTGTATGGCTTTTAGACCCGGCACTATTAATTCACAAAATCGAACACTGAACAGGTTGACAACTACTGGGGTGAGCACAAGTCCATGAACTGTATTTACTATAGCACAAATATACAGAGGAATAATCATCACGAACTGTGGGGTATTGCTTTCTTCCTGTCCTTTGAAGATGGCGCTATTCGTTTCTTTATGGGAGATGACTATTACTCCCACCTCTTTTTCCTCCCCAAATGCATGGTTCTATACTGCACGAGGGTGTATATGAGAAATGTTTTCTCCCACTTATTTTCATGTAAATAGAATGACTTACTGTATATTTGACAACTACGAGATAGTGTATCTCGCAACTCCAATATATTTTTGTATTGTATCTTTTCCCAGCCCTGATGAAGTCGAGGGTTTCCGCCCAATCGACGAAACACGTGTTGGCTGGACTGAGGGAAAGCCTTTGAGATTAAAAGAACCATTTTTCTTCACTTCGTGTAATTTTGTGGAATTTGGAAATATTGAACGACAAAAAATTTCTGTTTGAAAATCTTTATTGGTGTGATAGGTTGTGTACTTATATACTTTAATCTGTGGATTACTAGTGGGTTATGATGACAACCCATGCCTAGGCACCCAATGACACATAATCATTAGTACAAATATTAGCCATTATATCGTGAAGCGCCAATTCCACCAAGATTTGTCATCCTCTGAACTTATATCAATTAACGAGGGTGGTTGAATCCACCGTAGTTGAAACTGCCGGTGCCCTTAGTAACTTGACTGCTGAGCTCCAGTCGGATCGTATTATGACTCTTCAGAACAGGGTTGCGCTAGATGTCATACTTGCAGACCGAGGTGGGGTATGTAAAGTGATCCAATCAAGTTGCTGTGTTTTCATTCCAGATAACGCTCCGACAGAGTACCAGGCCATTTCCAAACTACATAAGATCTCTGAATCTATTCATGTGGATAAAGGAGATTGGTCATTGATGGGGTGGTTCTGGGAACTGTTATCCGCCTGGGGATGGAAGATTCTGATGGTCATTGGGATGACCTTAGCCATTCTTTTCCTGTTCTGTCTGTGCGTACAGTGTGCTCCTGCAATATGTGGCCTCTGTGCTACATCATGTGTAAGGAAACCTGTATCGAGGGACGAACTAAGTAATAGGATGGTGCTACAGCAACATCTCAATGATTTTATGAATATAGACTTGGACTCAGATTAGCGTGAGTGTAGGTTGATTGCCTATGCAAGGGCAAAAGGAGGGGCTGTAGTACTGAAAATTCTCGACCCGTGTCATAAACATCGTCGTACCATGACGATTTTGGTATCAGCAGACCGAGAATGACGAGTACACTATATACAAGCATTTTCGGCTATTTGAGTGGCGAGATCACCCTGAAATCAAGGATTCCGTCCTGAACCCTCGACTTCCATTTTGTGCATGGCAGCCATTTTGTGGTTGCCCTCAAATAGGCCGATGACTAAGGCCGAAATTAGTCTTTTTGGACACATACACCTTTAGCTGTCTTTTGTGTGACCTGGGCAAGCTGACTCCACTGCCCAAAGCCAAACTTGTTCGACCGGTTCCTTTCCCAGTGGCCGACCGAGATTAGGATCAAGGTGCCACATGTCATAAACCCTTCATCGCACACAACTATACCTAATCTTACACACACCTATCCCTGTTTCTTCTTTATGGCCTGCTTTACGATGAGGAGGTGCCCGATTTTATTAGGGGTCCGTCCGATATCTGATGGAAAGTGTTGGGCCTTGCCGGGAAATTGATTGTGGGCTGGGCAAACTGAAAAATGGGCTTGTCATCATGATTCTGCTTTTTCTTTGTCGTAGAAGTATGTGAATGGTCAACTGTAAAATAAGGAATGTTTGCCTAAAGCATAATATTTTGTATAAAAAGAGATGGATGGCTTTGTAAGATTGAGCAGTCTCCTGAGAATATACACCGTGTTGTACTTCTAGGATACCTGTTACTTGTGGGACACCCCCGCGCCGCACGGCCGCCAGCTGCTGCGTGTGCCCCCCTAACTGCTCCTAGCTGCCTCGCTGCCTCGCTGCCGACTGACCCTGCTGCCGTCAGTTTGCCTTCCTTTGCCACGCGCTTGTGCTTGTTTTTATTTTTCAAATCCCTCCCCCGTGTTCAGCCTGTTTTGTCAATCTCTTGTGCCTGCATTTTCCTCTTAGGCTTTTTCCTCCGTGTTTAGCGATTTTGTCATTCACTTGTGCCTGTACTTTTCTCTTAGGCTTTTCTCTCCGTGTTCAGCCGTTTTCTCAATCACTTGTGCCTGTTTTTATGCGTTTTTCCCCGCTTTAGCCTGCTTTACATTCCTCGCTCGCTTTCCCGCCTCCCTCGCCGCCCCCGCTTCCCGCCACTACCACCGACCCCGCCCCTTTTCCCTTCTGTTCCCTCCCCGCTCCCGCCTCCCAGCTGCTCCGCCCACCCGCGCACTTCGCCTTATATGGCGACCGTGCGAACGCGCAGCGGTCACGCGCAGCGGGCGCGCCGATTGTGCGCCGAAGGCGCGCCAAAGGTAAGCCCGTCTGCGCCCGTCCGCGACCGGACCGCGACCAGCGCCAGGACCCCTGGCCCCCACCGACGGAAGCCGACCCGACGAACCTACAGCGCCGCCGACCTCATCGCACTCAACACCGACCACATCCCAGGATGTCACCGAGCCGCCCCGAGGCACACCCATGGACCCTTCAGCTGCCTCGCCTGCAAGTTCACCTGCATCCGGACCTTCCCTGCACCCGCCAAGCCGAACTCCAGCAGCACCCACCTCAAGTGTATCCTGCTCAACACCCGCTCCGTCCACAGACACGCCGTAGAACTCTGGAACCTGCTCGACACCACCGCCCCCGACGTTGCCTTCATCACCGAGACCTGGATGAACGCCTCCTCAGCCCCGGACATCGCCATCGCCATCCCAGAGGGATACAAGATCACCCGGAGAGACCGCGACAACCAGACCGGAGGAGGCATCGCCATCATCCACAGAGACACCATCCGCATCAGTACCAACACCGATGACACCCTCACCACCGCTGAACACCTGCACTTCCAGATCCACACCGACCCGAAGACCACCCTCAGAGGCACCCTGATCTACCGACCCCCGGGACCGCGCACACGATTCAGCGAGGACATCGCCGACTTCGTCAGCCCGCACGCTCTCCCCTCCGCTGACTACATCCTCCTGGGGGACCTCAACTTCCACCTGGAGAACAACAACGACCACAACACCATCACCCTGCTCGACAACCTCGACAACCTCGGACTCAAGCAACTGGTGACCACCCCCACCCACCTCGCCGGACACACACTCGACGCCGTCTTCTCATCCAGCAAAGACGTCACCTTCAGCCACGCAACAGGACTCCACTGGACGGACCACAGCTGCGTCCACTTCACCTTCAGAAGAACGACGATCCACCACCTCCAGCAACAGGTTGCTCGCAGAAGCTGGAACAAGATCACAGCCGACCAGCTCACCGCCTCCCTGAGCCAGCACCCTCCCGCCAACTCAGCGAACCCCAGCCAGGCCGCCGAAAACTTCACGAAGTGGATCAGCAACTGCGCGGACGAACTCGCCCCTCTGAGGACCCCGCCCAGCAGATCCTGCAGCAGAAAAACACCATGGTTCACCGACGAACTCAAGTGCTCCAAGAAGAACTGTCGAGCCCTCGAGAAAGCCTGGAGAAGGGAACCAACGACGGACAACATGACCACCCTCAAGCTCGCCACCCGGAAACACCACCAACTGATCCGCGCCACCAAGAAAAATGAATACAAGGACCGGCTGGACAACAACGCACACAACTGCAAGGAACTCTTCAACATCGTGAAAGAGCTCTCCAACCCCAGCGCCGGAAACAACGACATCACCCCGTCGCAAGACCTCTGCAACTCCCTCGCGTCCTACTTCCACAACAAGATCACGGACATACACAACAGCTTCAGCAACCAACCAACGCAAGCCACAACCGCAACGACGCCACCCACCACCACCCTCCGCACCTGGACCCCGATCAGCACCGAAGACACCATCCGCACCATGAACTCCATCCATTCCGGATCTCCGACTGACCCCTGCCCTCACCACGTCTTCAGCAAAGCCGACGCTGTCCTCGCACCCCACCTGCGGGACATCATCAACACCTCCTTCGACTCCGCCACCTTCCCTGAGAGCTGGAAGCACGCCGAACTCAGCGCTCTCCTCAAGAAACCAACAGCAGACCCCACCGACCTCAAGAACTACCGTCCCATCTCGCTCCTCCCGTTCCCGGCCAAAGTCATCGAGAAGACCGTCAACAAACAGCTGGCCGCCTTCCTCGAGACGAATGGATCCCTCGACCCATCACAGTCCGGCTTCCGGGCGAACCACAGCACCGAGACCGCCCTCATCGCCGCCACCGACGACCTTCGAACTCTGATGGACAACGGAGAAACAGCGGCCCTCATCCTCCTGGACCTCTCCGCGGCTTTCGACACTGTCTGCCACCGCACCCTAGTACAGCGCCTCAGCAACATCGGAATCCAGGAGAAGGCACTGGACTGGATCACCTCCTTCCTCGACGGAAGAACACAAAGAGTCCGCCTACCACCGTACAAGTCAGAGGCCACCAAAGTCATCTGCGGCGTACCCCAAGGATCCTCGCTGAGCCCAACCCTCTTCAACATCTACATGAGCCCCCTCGCGGCCATCGCACGCCAACACAACCTGAACATCATCTCCTACGCCGACGACACCCAGCTGATCCTCTCCCTGACCAACGACCCCGCCACCGCCAGAGCCAACCTGCACGAAGGGATGAGAGACGTAGCCGAATGGATGACGACCAGCCGCCTGAAACTGAACTCAGACAAGACGGAGGTCCTCATCCTGGGCTCCACGCCCTCCGCCTGGGACGACTCCTGGTGGCCCCCCGCCCTGGGCACCGCACCCAAACCAACAGACCACGCACGCAACCTGGGCTTCATCCTGGACTCCTCCCTCTCCATGACCAGACAAGTCAACGCCGTCTCCTCGTCATGCTTCAACATCCTGCGCATGCTACGTAAGATCTTCCGGTGGATCCCCACCGAGACGAGGAAGACGGTCACCCAAGCCCTCGTCACCAGCCGACTGGACTACGGCAACGCCCTCTACGCCGGAACCACTGCCAAACTCCAGAAGAGACTCCAGCGGATCCAGAACGCCTCGGCGAGACTCATCCTCGACATCCCCCGACGCAGCCACATCTCCGGACACCTGAGAGACCTGCACTGGCTCCCGGTCAACAAGAGAATCACCTTCCGGCTCCTCACCCACGCGCACAAAGCCCTACACGACCAAGGCCCGAGCTACCTCAACAACCGGATCAACTTCTACACTCCCAAGCGCCTCCTCAGATCAACCAACCACGCCCTCGCCGCCGTCCCCCGCATCCGAAGAGCGACAACAGGAGGAAGATCCTTCTCCTACCTGGCCGCCAAGACCTGGAACTCACTTCCGACCAATCTGCGCCTGACCCAAGACCACCTCTCCTTCAGGAAGAAGCTCAAGACCTGGCTGTTCGAGCAGTAGCAGCACCCCCCCCCCCTCCCAGCGCCTTGAGACCCTACGGGTGAGTAGTGCGCTCTACAAATGACCTGATTGATTGATTGATTGGCTGCAGCCAATAAATTTGATCTTTGAAGTCACCAAGAAGTCTCTGCGTTTCTGTAGTCTGAGACAGGAGAACTCGAAGTCTTTGGGTGTGTTCCCTGGCACCGCTGGGTTCTTAAAAACCCAGTACTTCAACTGTTCCCATGAGGCACAGGGTCAGACTGATTTGCATATAGCCATGTCTGAACTGGGGTGGCCGAGTGGGCAAAAGAACGGTGATGGATCAAACCCAGATCTTTTGACTGGGTGTGAGTGTTTGATTGGTTCAGATGCTCAGTCCATCACCACCCCCTTTTGTACCGCTTTGGCCGCCATAAGTGTGGCAGGGTATGCTCAGACGTGAGTCCCTTGCACACTTTGCCAGTGGATTAAAGCAAGCCGGGCTAAAGACGGCTGGAATGCCTGAAACCGGTCCTCGGAAGCTTGTTTCCGGTCCAGGGAAGGCATTGCTTGGCAGTTCGGGCTGGACTGTTCCCATGAGGCACAGGGTCAGACTGATTTGCATATAGCCATGTCTGAACTGGGGTGGCAGAGTGGGCTAAAGTTTATTGAAGTCATCAATGCAAAGCAGTGAGCAGACCAATGTGCTTCTCGCCTTAGCAAAATGGCTGAACTGAGGCATTCAAGTCCACATCTTGGCATAAGTGGATGTCCCTCATGGACTGACCTTTGCGATTAAGAACGGTTGCAGAAAATTTCATATTTAATTGTTTACGGTGATGGATCAAACCCAGATCTTTTGACTGGGTGTGAGTGTTTCATTGGTTCAGATGCTCCGTCCATCACCACCCCCTTTTGTACCGCTTTGGCCACCATAAGTGTGGCAGGGTATGCTCGGACGTGAGTCCCTTGCTCACTTTGCCACTGGATTTAAGCAAGTCGGGCTGAAGACGGCTGGAATGCCAGAAACCGGTCCTCTGAAGCTTGTTTCCAGTCCAGGGAAGGCATGGCTTGGCAGTTCGGGCTGGACTGTTCCCATGAGGCACAGGGTCAGACTGATTTGCATATAGCCATGTCTGAACTGGGGTGGCAGAATGGGCTAAAGAACGGTGATGGATCAAACCCAGATCTTTTGACTGGGGGTGAGTGTTTGATTGGTTCAGATGCTCCGTCCATCACCACCCCCTTTTGTACCGCTTTGGCCACCATAAGTGAGGCAGGGTATGCTCAGACGTGAGTCCCTTGCTCACTTTGCCACTGGATTCAAGCAAGCCGGGCTGAAGACGGCTGGAATGCCAGAAACCGGTCCTCGGAAGCTTGTTTCCGGTCCAGGGAAGGCATGGCTTGGCAGTTCGGGCTGGACTGTTCCCATGAGGCACAGGGTCAGACTAATTTGCATATAGCCATGTCTGAACTGGGGTGGCAGAGTGGGCTAAAGAACGGTGATGGATCAAACCCAGATCTTTTGACTGGGTGTGAGTGTTTGATTGGTTCAGATGCTGCGTCCATCACCACCCCCTTTTGTACCACTTTGGCCGCCATAACTGTGGCAGGGTATGCTCAGACGTGAGTCCCTTGCTCACTTTGCCACTGGATTCAAGCAAGCCGGGCTGAAGACGGCTGGAATGCCAGAAACCGGTCCTCGGAAGCTTGTTTCCGGGCCAGGGAAGGCATGGCTTGTCAGTTCGGGCTGGACTGTTCCCAAGAGGCACAGGGTCAGACTGATTTGCATATAGCCATGTCTGAACTGGGGTGGCAGAGTGGGCTAAAGAACGGTGATGGATCAAACCCAGATCTTTTGACTGGGTGTGAGTGTTTGATTGGTTCAGATGCTCCGTCCATAACCACCCCCTTTTGTACCGCTTTGGCCGCCATAAGTGTGGCAGTGTATGCTCAGACGTGAGTACCTTGCTCACTTTGCCACTGGATTCAAGCAAGCCGGGCTGTAGACGGCTGGAATGCCTGAAACCGGTCCTCGGAAGCTTGTTTCCGGTCCAGGGAAGGCATGGCTTGGCAGTTCGGGCTGGACTGTTCCCATGAGGCACAGGGTCAGACTGATTTGCATATAGCCATGTCTGAACTGGGGTGGCAGAGTGGGCTAAAGAACAGTGATGGATCAAACCCAGACCTTTCCACTGGGTGTGAGTGTTTTATTGGTTAAGATGCTCCGTCCATCACCACCCCCTTTTGTACCGCTTTGGCCGCCATAAGTGTGGCAGGGTATGCTCAGACGTGAGTCCCTTGCTCACTTTGCCACTGGATTCAAGCAAGCCGGGCTGAAGACGGCTGGAATGCCAGAAACCGGTCCTCGGAAGCTTGTTTCCGGTCCAGGGAAGGCATGGCTTGGCAGTTCTGGCTGGACTGTTCCCATGAGGCACAGGGTCAGACTGATTTGCATATAGCAATGTCTGAACTGGGGTGGCAGAGTTGGCTAAAGAACGGTGATGGATCAAACCCAGATCTTTTGACTGGGTGTGAGTGTTTGATTGGTTCAGATGCTCCGTCCATCACCACCCCCTTTTGTACCGCTTTGGCCGCCATAAGTGTGGCAGGGTATGCTCAGACGTGAGTCCCTTGCTCACTTTGTCACTGGATTCAAGCAAGCCGGGCTGAAGATGGCTGGAATGCCAGAAACCGGTCCTCGGAAGCTTTTGTCCGGTCCAGGGAAGGCATGGCTTGGCAGTTCGGGCGGGACTGTTCCCATGAGGCACAGGGTCAGACTGATTTGCATATATCCATGTCTGAACTAGGGTGGCAGAGTGGGCTAAAGAACGGTGATGGATCAAACCCAGATCTTTTGACTGGGTGTGAATGTTTGATTGGTTAAAGTAAAGGTCAGCATATGAAGAGTAAGGAGGCGCGCTAGATACGTCTTCAAAGAACTCCTCCTCTGTCATCGTTAATGAACGCTCACTCATCAAATCGAACAACTTCACTCTTCACTCTCAAACCTTTTGTGCATCATTGTGGGCCATCCACCACTGCAGCCGAGATGGTCGGCGAATGACAACAGCCACATTCACCTACTGTACAAAGAAGATGTGAAGCTTTCATAATCTGATCCAAGGCCTCTTTTCAGCACTTGAAATCCAAAGTTACTACTTCACTCTTCACGTGAATCCTTTAAAGTTGATTTTTTTGTTTTCAAAGATATGAGCACCAGGGGTGGGAAGAACTCGTAGAGTCTCATTCCGCAGAATTTAGCAGAGTTACTTAAAAACTCTGGGGCAGATTTACGATCTCCTTGCGCCACTTTTGTGCCACCGTTGCATCCCTTCTGTGACGCAGCAGCGGCGTAAACCATGCGCCACATTGCACTCTATTAACAACGTGACGCAGCTAGGGAGATGCGTCATGTTGTAAAGCCTGCATCACATTATACCTGCGTCAGGTTTCATGTGGGCGTTCTGGCCCAGTAAAGCCTCGGTAGAGTGCCTCAGTGAATTCTACAAGATTTCACACAGTCACTTTTCCGACGCCGCTGCGTCAAAACCTTGCGCAGGCATAAGGCGTGATGCACCACGTTATGCATGAGCAGCCCACGAGCATTGCTGGAGTTGCGTCGCACTTGCGACACGACTCCAGCAATGTGCCACCCTTCTGACGGAAGATGAGTCACGCAGCTGTTTATCCTTGCACCACGATTCACCGCATAGTAAATGCAGCGCATCTGTGGTGGCGCAAGGGTAAACTTGCGTTTACGCATCTTACCTGGCGTATCCCTTCTGATTTGCAGGGATGAACCAGTTGTCATAAATCTGCCCCTCAGTGAGATTCTGAGCAGTAGAGTGCAGTACATCGACCTGCTCGCACTGATTTTTAGCACCGGGACCTTGTCCCGCGCTGTAAAATCAGCACGAACGGAACCACGTGGCACGCCAGTGGGCACTGTTCTTTCTGCCTGCTCGAGTAGATTTTCTACTAGAACAGCAGCTTTCTGAACGTGACCGGCAGCTTAACGGAAACCGTAGCAACCTGCCGTGACTGTCTGCTTTGAGAAATCTCTATGGGAAGAGGCCTAGCGTTCGATTTTCTCGCTCACACTTGACAACTTAACATTGGAGAGCTGCACGAGAGAAAAACTCTGCCTCGCAGAGGTTGGCAGAGTTTTTTTTTAAACTCTACGCTCCAAGTAGTGAGGAGTGGGCAAAACTCTGAGGACTCTGCCAGAGGAGCAGAGTTTACCACCCACCCCTAATGAGCATATACCAGCCTTCTCTTCCACCTTATATCAAACCCACAGTTCCAGATGTAATGAAGCCACCATTACTAACAAATTTTCTACCACTCCCTTAGGATGTCTTTGCGAGCTAGTCAGTCCGTCAAAGCCAAAGCTCACCATTGGGTCATCTTCTACGGGGCATCCCTTCCATCGTCAATCGGCAGCACGTAGAGCTTGATGTACTGTACTACTCCATTTGCAAAAAAGGTTGCTTATTGCACACAGACTTCTTGTCAAAGGAATTGTATTTTGGATTTGATGAAATGCTAAGTCGAATTGGGTTTCAGAATAACCCGGCTAATTAATATTCATTAAGCAGGTCACAAATTGTGACCCCCTATGGTTGTCTGCATTCACCGGGTTAGTGGCCTGCAAGGGACACCAGACCACTATACCTATGATTGATTGCTCGCTGTTGGACCCGGCCTTGTGGTGTGGTCCTACCCCTCCCGCATGGCGGGCCCCGGACGACATCGGCCCTCCATCCAGCCCGGGTCGGCCTCGTGCACACCTCTGCACGCCCTCCAAACCACCAGATCCGCCACCCGGCGGCCCACAAACACTGACACGGCACACTCGGGCCGCCCCAGCATTACCGGTCCGGCGCCCACACCGGACCCTCATTCCAGGCCCGACGGCATCTTGGGCCCATCACATCACAGACACGTGGTCCCGGGCCAGCCGCGGCCACGGCCCCAGCGAGCCCGCCATCGAGGCACCAAGAGCCTCCGGGTGGTAGAGTGGCCACTCAACCAGAGACAAGGAGAGGGGAGTTTCGATGGCTCTCCAACCGTCCCCGGATGCCTGGTTTCGATCGGCCTCCGGCCTCCCTGAGCGCTGGCCCCACCCCCCTGCTGGGTGTCTGGACACCATCACCCCGGCCCCTCTGACCCCCAGGCGAGAGGGTCCGGACATCAAAGGACTCCAGACCTATATCTGGGCCAGCCCCGGCGTATGACGGCAGTTGTATCCCGGAGTCGAGAAGCCCTGCTGACGCTGTCGCGGCTGACCCTGAGACGAACTCCCCTTGCTGCTCTACCTGGAACCTGCTGGCGCTGCCGCGGTCCATCTTTGCTGTAACCACCTTGGAGCCTGCTGGCGCTGCCGCGGTCCATCTTTGCTGTAACCATCTTGGAGCCTGCTGGCGCTGCCGCGGTCCATCTTTGCTGTAACCACCTTGGAGCCTGCTGGCGCTGCCGCGGTCCATCTTTGCTGTAACCACCTTGGAGCCTGCTGGCGCTGCCGCGGTCCATCTCTGCTGTAACCATCTTGGAACCTGCTGGCGCTGCCGCGGTCCACATTCGCCGAACAATCTTGGAACCTGCTGGCGCTGCCGCGGTCCACACTCGCTGAACCATCTTGGAACCTGCTGGCGCTGCCGTGGTCCACACTCGCTGAACCATATTGGAGCCTGCTGGCGCTGCCGCGGCCCAACCTTCCGGACCCCCCCAGCTCGAGGATTGAGAGCTGTGCGTAGGGTCCCCTTGCAAACGACCATCTATAAGACTGTCCCGCTAACTTGCCCCTCGCCACGAGACTTTCCAGATCTCTGGATCTGCTGTATATATTGAAACAATACTTATTGCCAGATAAAGATTGAAAACTCTATCTACGTGTGGTGTATATTTGTAGTGGTGTGGTTACTCTGCTGTACGATTCTAGGAGAGGGCCCTCCCGTCGGAGACCTCTCGACATCGCTCGGTCCCTTCTCTGAAGGAGGGGTAGACCTAGGGGTGGTCAGTCAGACACCTTCTGCCTCCCCCTGGTTCGCCTTTCTTACATTGGTACAGGCGCTGCGATCCGAGCCAACGCAAAATCGTACAGAGAGTGATCTACCCGCTACGACAGAAAAACACACAGAGACCATGACGACCCAAGGGACCAACCTACCTGCCGAATTCCAGAAAGAGAAGATAGAAGAATACAGCCACAAAGAACTAAAACAATTCTGTAAAGACATGGGTATCGCTACCACTGGCCTGAGCACAAAAGAGGACTTCAAATCGGCCCTACAAGCCTGGGTGGAAACCCGAGACAGACCACCCCAAGAGGAGAATGGCCCGAACGGGCAGAAGGAAACCAGCGCACCCCCGACGGGGGAAAGAACCGCAACAATAAACGCGGACCTCATCTACGAAGACGCTCGAGAACGAGAGCGCAACCGGCTACACGAAGTGGAGCTTGCACGACTCCGGCTAGACGGAGAACTCCAGCTAGCGGAGAAAAAGATAGCCCTCGAGCAACTACGGCTGGAGGGGGATCTAGAAGAGAAACGGAGACAACGTGACCTCGAAGAAAAACGACTAGCATATGAACACAAACGAAGCCTGAGAGAACTAGAAATCAAAGCCAAGATCAACGAAGATAGCGCGGCCGGGGCCAAGACCTCGGCCCCTCCCGTGGACACCAAGGTTCACCTACCGAAAGATGTAGTCAAAGAATACTACAAGAACGATGATATCCAGCAATGGTTCAAAGCCTACGAGGTGGCCATGACCGCCCATCGGGTGCCCCTGAAGGATTGGGGCGCCGGCCTGTGGGGAAAGTTCGTCAACGAAGGGAGGGACGCCCTGCTGGAACTCCCTGACACCGAAATGACCTCCTATGAACACATGAAAACGGCCCTACTCACGCGCTACGGACTCACCCCCGAAATGTACCGGCAGAGGTTCCGAGACTGTAAAAAAATCCCTGGTACCACTTGGGTAGAATATGTGAACTTTTTTAGCAGAGCCTTCGAGGGGTGGGTCAAAGGCAGTCAGGTCACTACCTACCAGCAGTTGGTCGACCTGATGTTATGGGAGCACCTCTCCAACAACTGCTTCATTGAACTACGACAGCACCTCCTCGACAGCAAGTTGACCGAGCCGCGGAAGCTAGCGGTCGAAGCAGATCGGTGGGCGAGCAACCGCGTCCACCGGAACACCACAGGAGAATACGGACGAGGGTCCCCGGGGAACCACCGGCCGCGAGGCGGCGGGTCTGGCACCAGCCAAGGCCGAGACCTCCCGCCGGGGTCTTCGCCCGCCTCCACTACACCAACCTCCAGCCCGAGGGGGGCCCATCCAGCCCGACCGGGGCCACGCCCCAACGTTACGTGCCACAGATGCCAGCGGCTGGGTCACTATGCCAATGATCCTCTCTGCCCCATGAACCAGCGGCCCGGCACCACCGGGCCCCCCGGTCGACAAATCACCGCAGCTGCTCTGAGCGAAGAAAAGGATGAAGAAGAAGAGGTCCCTATGGAACCAGAAGAATGGGAGTCCGCGGCCATGTGCCTCGCCTCCCTGGGCAACAAAGACATGATCCCCCGAGACCAGATTCCGATCAACACCCAGAAGTACCGCCAGTGGGTCACCATCAACGGACGCCGGGCCGAGGCTCTCCGTGACACGGGGGCCAGCATAACCGCCATCCGCTGCCATCTGGTGACCCCAGAACAAATCTTGCCCCACGTTCTGTGCCCTGTCCGGTCAGCGGACAATTCCGAGAGCCTGTGCCAGATGGCCCGCATCCCCTTCGAGTGGGGAGGAGTGTCCGGCATGCTGAAAGTCACCGTCCGAGACGATGCCCCGGTGGACTGCCTCCTAGGGAACGACCTGGAAAGTTCCCCCTGGGCCCAGATCGAGCGAAGAGAGCATCTGGGGATGCTAGGCCTTCCTGAATGGGTTTGCGTAATGACCCGATCCATGTCCACCCGGGACGCCGTCCCAACCGAAGATAAGCTGCCTGAAGAACCTGAATGGCCGGCACCTCCGCCACCCGCCACTGCCATGGCCGAACCCGAACTGGGGCCGCAGGGCCCCAGCCATGAAGAACTTCCCGAGCTCGGGCCCCTTCCCGAACTAGCCCAGTGGCGCCAAGAAGGGGGCCCCACCCGCGAGCAGTTCCGTCGGGAACAAAAGACCTGTCCTTCCCTTGAGGGACTCCGACAACAAGCCGCCACGCAAGCCACAGGAGACTCCTCGGGGTCCCACTGGGTCTATTGGGACCAGGACCTCCTGTACAGTGAACAAAAGATCGCCGAGCTGGGGGCCGGCCGAGTGCTAGTCGTCCCCCTCCACTTCAGAGACTTTCTCTTAAACCTGGCACATGATGTGCCCCTCTCCGGGCACCTGGGGCAGGACAAAACCTACAGCCACCTGGTGACCCACTTTTATTGGCCGAAGATGCGCCGCGATGTGTACAACTACTGCCGAACCTGTCCGACCTGCCAAGCCAGCGGAAAGAGTGGGGGGAAAATCAAGGCCCCACTCCAACCGTTTCCCGTGGTGACCACTCCCTTCGAGCGAGTAGGGATCGACATCGTGGGGCCCCTGGATCCTCCAACCTCTCAGGGGCACCGCTTCATCCTCGTCCTGGTGGACCATGCCACCCGCTACCCAGAAGCTATCCCCCTCCGGACTATCACAGCCCCCGTAGTGGGTCGGGCGCTAATGGGGATCTTCTCCAGAGTCGGCTTCCCCCGAGAGGTCGTCAGTGATCAGGGCACAAACTTTATATCGAAATATATGCGGTCCCTGTGGCAACAGTGCGGGGTCGCGTATAAGTTCACCACCCCGTATCACCCTCAAGGGAATGGACTAGTGGAGCGATTTAATAGGACCCTGAAAGGAATGATCAAGGGCCTAGAAGAGCCCCTCCAGCGCAAATGGGACGTTCTGCTGCCATGCCTCCTGTTCGCCTACCGGGAGGTACCCCAGAAGTCCCTGGGGTTCAGCCCCTTTGAACTATTATATGGACACCCGGTGCGAGGCCCCCTCAGCCTGGTCAAGGAAGGCTGGGAGCTGGCCGCCTCCGATACTCCGCCCGATGTTTTCCGATACCTCTTGACTCTCCGCAACCAGACTCGGAAGTTCCGGGAACTGGCCGAAACCAACCTGAAGGCCAGTCAAGAGGAGATGAAGCGCTGGTATGATGAAAATGCCTCGTCCATTGAATTCGAGCCGGGCCAGCATGTCTGGGTCATGGCCCCGGTCGACCCCGGCACCCTCCAGGACAGATGGACGGGGCCCTTCAAAGTGGTGGAGCGCAAGAGCCCCGTCACCTACCTAGTGGACATGGAGTCCCACCGGAACCCCCTCCGGGTCCTACACGCCAACCGGCTCAAGCCCCACTTTGTCCGCACCGAATTGAGCCTGTTGTTGGCTACCGATGACGGAGCAGAGGACAACTCCGAGCCTCTACCAGACCTCCTGAGCACCTCCGAGAAAGATGGCTCCCTCGAGGGAGTCTCCCTCTCTCCCGCGCTGACACCCAAACAGCGCCAGGACTGCCAGAAACTGCTGGGTCAATTTGCGAACTTATTTTCCCTCACCCCCGGAGTCACCCAGTGGTGTGTTCACGACGTCGACACCGGGGACAGTCCGCCCGTGCGGCACCAAGCCTACCGAGTCCCCGACCGAGTCCGGGCCTGCATCCAAGCCGAAGTTTCCAAGATGCTAGCCCTAGGGGTAGTCGAACCTTCAGACAGTCCATGGGCCAGTCCCGTCGTCCTGGTCCTTAAGGCCGCCGCCCCCGGGGTGCCCCCGGAGCTGCGGTTCTGTGTCGACTACCGGGGACTGAATGCCTTCACCAGGACCGACGCCCATCCCATTCCCCGAGCGGATGAACTGATCGATCGCCTGGGAGCCGCCAGGTACCTCAGCACCTTCGACCTCACGGCCGGATACTGGCAAATCGGCCTCACGCCAGGGGCACAAGAACGATCCGCTTTCTCGACCCCCGATGGCCACTTCCACTTCAACGTGATGCCCTTCGGCATGAAGAACGCTCCGGCCACCTTCCAGAGACTAGTGAATCGGGTGCTGGCAGGGCTGGAAGAGTTCAGTGCCGCCTATCTGGATGATATTGCGGTGTACAGCCTCTGTTGGGACGAGCACCTGACCCACCTCTGGAAGGTCCTGACGGCCCTCCAACGGGCCGGACTAACAATAAAAGCCAGCAAGTGCCAGATCGGTCAAGGGTCCGTGACCTATCTGGGACACCAAGTGGGGAGCGGCCAAGTGGCTCCCCTTCAACCCAAGATCGACGCCATCCAGGCCTGGGAGCCCCCTGTCACCCAGACCGCCGTCCGAGCCTTCCTGGGGCTCACTGGATACTATCGGCGATTCATAAAGGACTATGGGAGCATTGTGGGGCCCCTCACAGAACTAACCTCTAAGAGACTACCCCCGAAGGTGCACTGGACCCCCGAGTGCCAAGTAGCCTTTGAGACACTAAAGACTGCCATGTGCACCGCCCCGGTGCTCCAGGCCCCCGACTACAGCCGAGAGTTCATCGTCCAAACTGACGCCTCGGAACACGGCATTGGGGCCTTACTGTCCCAAATGAACTCTGACGGAGTTGACCTACCCGTGGCCTTCATCAGCCGGCGCCTGCTGGCCCGAGAACAACGATGGAGCACCATCGAGAGGGAAGCATTCGCCGTCGTATGGGCCCTAAAGAAGCTCCGGCCCTACCTCTTCGGCACCCACTTCCGAGTACAGACAGACCACCGGCCCCTGCGGTGGTTGATGCAGATGCGGGGCGAGAACCCGAAGTTGCTACGTTGGTCCATCTCCCTCCAAGGGATGAACTTCACCATGGAGCATCGCCCTGGCAACGACCACACTAACGCTGATGGCCTCTCCAGATTCTTCCGCCTTGGCGAGGAGAATCCCCAAGAAGATGGGTGACTCTCCCCTGCCTTCAGCTGGGGGGACGCGTGTTGGACCCGGCCTCGTGGCGTGGTCCTAACCCTCCCGCATGGCGGGCCCCGGATGACATCGGCCCTCCATCCAGCCCGGGTCGGACTCGGGCACACCTCTGCACGCCCTCCAAACCACCAAATCCGCCACCCGGCGGCCCACAAACACTGACACGGCACACTCGGGCCGCCCCAGCATTGCCGGTCCGGCGCCCACACCGGACCCTCATTCCAGGCCCGACGCCATCTTGGGCCCATCACGTCACAGACACGTGGTCCCGGGCCAGCCGCGGCCAGGGCCCCAGCGAGCCCGCCATCGAGGCACCAAGAGCCTCCGGGTGGTAGAGTGGCCACTCAACCAGAGACAAGGAGAGGGGAGTTTCGATGGCTCTCCAACCGTCCCCGGAAACCTGGTTTTGATCGGCCTCCGGCCTCCCTGAGCGCTGGCCCCACCCCCCTGCTGGGTGTCTGGACACCATCACCCCGGCCCCTCTGACCCCCAGGCGAGAGGGTCCGGACATCAAAGGACTCCAGACCTATATCTGGGCCAGCCCCGGAGTAGGACGGCAGTTGTATCCCGGAGTCGAGAAGCCCTGCTGACGCTGTCGCGGCTGACCCTGAGACGAACTCCCCTTGCTGCTCTACCTGGAACCTGCTGGCGCTGCCACGGTCCATCTTTGCTGTAACCACCTTGGAGCCTGCTGGCGCTGCCGCGGTCCATCTTTGCTGTAACCATCTTGGAGCCTGCTGGCGCTGCCGCGGTCCATCTTTGCTGTAACCACCTTGGAGCCTTCTGGCGCTGCCGCGGTCCATCTTTGCTGTACCCACCTTGGAGCCTGCTGGCGCTGCCGCGGTCCATCTCTGCTGTAACCATCTTGGAACCTGCTGGCGCTGCCGCGGTCCACATTCGCCGAACCATCTTGGAACCTGCTGGCGCTACCGCGGTCCACACTCGCTGAACCATCTTGGAACCTGCTGGCGCTGCCGCGGTCCACACTCGCTGAACCATATTGGAGCCTGCTGGCGCTGCCGCGGCCCAACCTTCCGGAACCCCCCAGCTCGAGGATTGAGAGCTGTGCGTAGGGTCCCCTTGCAACCGACCATCTATAAGACTGTCCCGCTACCTTGCCCCTCGCCACGAGACTTTCCAGATCTCTGGATCTGCTGTATATATTGAAACGATACTTATTGCCAGATAAAGATTGAAAACTCTATCTACGTGTGGTGTATATTTGTAGTGGTGTGGTTACTCTGCTGTACGATTCTAGGAGAGGGCCCTCCCGTCGGAGACCTCTCGACATCGCTCGGTCCCTTCTCTGAAGGAGGGGTAGACCTAGGGGTGGTCAGTCAGACACCTTCTGCCTCCCCCGGGTTCGCCTTTCTAACACTCGCCAAAATGGAAATCTTTTTTTTTAAAGCAGCCTGTGCTTTTTAATGGAACCATTGATGCATTCCTTTCCAAATAGTATAGGGATAGCCCTTTCACCACCCCTCCTATTTGTGCTTTAAACATATTCCTACCGCCTTGGAAAGAGGAATGTGAAATGAAAAAATTGGTCCTAAGAGATCTCTTTTCTGGTGAACTGGCCTTTTTCACCCCATCTTTGTAGCTGTAGGTACCAAATAACATGCTTGCCTTTGTGCCACATTAGAGGCCATATGTACAAGAAGTGGCGGAGTGAGGTGTTAGGGCCTCACTCCGCCACTTCAGAAACGCAAGGCTGCACCATATTTACAAGGATGTGGTGCAGCCTTACGTTTCCCCCTGCACTGGCGCTACAGTTAGCAGGGTAGCACCAACGCAGGACACCTTGCACCATTGTGCAAGGGTATCTGCCTGCAGGGAAAGATTGTTTAAATGCCGTTTTGTCCCTTTTATGTGTGCTGCTTAATAGAGCACACATGGGAGTTACAAAATGATTTTTTTAAAGAGTGTTTATGTGCAGGAAGGGTCACCTTCCACCACATAAACAATCCAAGGTGTTTTGCTTTTTCCATGTGTGCTGCACAAGGCCGCACACATGGAAAGAGCAAAAACAAGGAGACATTAAGCATTTCTCCTCGTTTCGCCAACTTAAGACCAGGTATTCCCTGGTCTTAATTTTGGCGCTGCCTTCTATTTACCCCACCCTCTGTAAATAGGGGGCAGCGTCAAAATCAATGGGTGTTGCGGTGGAACACCCACCGCAACACCCACTGCCCACCCCTTTTACGCTAAGCATAGCGTGAAAGGGGGCCTTATTTACAAGGCAGTGTTAAGCCACGTTCAGTGGCATAACACTGCCATATAAATAAGCAAAGATCCTATCGCCACAGGAGCGTTGGAAAAAGTGACGTTCCCCTGGCGATAGGGGCTTGTACATATGCCCCTATATTTTCACACTGAGCCACCTCATAATTTGGGATTTTGTTCTTTCCCTGGGATGTATTCTGCATAGGCAAGGTCAAACAACATTGCCCCTTCTAATTGTCTCCGATCTGATCCTAGCCCCCACACATAAAGGAAAGCAGCTTCTGTTTTTCAATACACATATCTTATCATATAATTGAGGCCAGTGGTTCTGAAAAAACACACACAGAACGAAGGTCCAGAGACAAGAGTGTGGCATCACCTGGGATGTAGAACATCCACCTATGTATGCTAAGGTACGGGTCACCACAAAACCTAGAGATCTATAGTATATAAGCAGTTTGCTTCAGTAGTACTGGAAGGATTAGGCCGTTCTGTCAGAAAACATGACAGGGCTTTTCATGGTATATGCTGATGGTATTGTTGATATGCCTTTGTTTTCTAATTGTGGCACAAATATTGCATCTTAGAGCATGGTAGTTTCAATATACATTTCAAACTTCATTCGTGTCTCTTGTTTATCTTTGTTGGACTTGGCCCTTCTGGCAGGTTCACCCCTGAACTTTTTGCCTTTTAATGTCACAT
Organism: Lissotriton helveticus; assembly: GCF_964261635.1. Lineage (NCBI taxonomy): Eukaryota > Metazoa > Chordata > Amphibia > Caudata > Salamandridae > Lissotriton > Lissotriton helveticus. Next base: position 497,411,073 of record NC_136060.1, read on the forward strand.
AATTATAGTGATTTCTGGTCTTTGCGCACGTTGACACTGTGTCCCAGTGTAAAGTGCGTGCGCTCTCTGAGTGCGTGTGTGAGATTGGCCTGCCCTCCCAAAGGAATGCATGGGGGATATGGGTGTCCATGGTAGTTCCTGATGTGTGGGGAGTGGAGGGGCGAGTTTGGTATGTGCGGACTCGTGAGAATGAATGCTGAGCGATGATGTGTGCGGAATTATTGTATCTAGTGTGGAAGTGCCACTTCTAGAAGTTGGCATGTCTGTGCAGTTAATATGAATTGACTGTGTGGCTTGTGATTGGCTGGAGCTGGCTGGTGTGCCTGGCTCCAGGAGTCAGTATGGGTCTGCCCCGGTGGTGAATGGAGAGATCTGCATGTTAATGGGAGGGAGGAGTTCACCTGGGACCTGAATAGGGCTGGACCTTCCCTTCACAATGCTGGCTCCACCCCCTGTGGTGTGTCTGATGTCCCTGACCCACCCTGTGAATAGGCAGAGGGGCTGAGCAAAACAAAGTGCTCAAGAGCCATTTGCGTCTGGTTCGCCCCTTGCCTGCAGCTTTGGAAACAAAGGAAATGGTGTATAAAAAGAGGCTGTGACCTCATGTAAAATGTTCTTGTTCCTGACTTGAATCTACCAGGGGTGTGCTGATGCTGGGGCCCAGGGGAAGGCTTGCCTCCCTGGGCCCTGCCCTGCCCCTGGATGCCTGGATACATGGAGTTCCTGCTTGGATCCTAACAGGAGGGGGTTTGCTGCTAGTCGGGCCCAGGAGGGACCGCCATGGGGGCTGTCTCCTTGCTGCACAGAACATGGAAACAGCGTTGCTTAGTAAAGAAGCCAGATGGATATACAGAGAACGCAGTGACAGTGTAGGGCTGAACGAAATCCTTGAGTGGAACCGAGTGAAATAGACACTTAAGGGTGAGCTAGCTGTAAATGACTCCCATTTTTTGGTAAGTGCTCCTTGTTGATCAACCGCTACTCTTGAGGGCGTTTGATGCTGCCCAAATAATGTGCTTGGTGTGCTTTGTCATGGATGAACTTGCATGGTACTTGACCATGTTATGGGGGAATGAGAGACAGTGGGATACCATCTAGACCCTGCCTCATGAGGTATCTATACCTCTTATCCGATGAGTTTTAGTTATAACATCTAAATCACAGCTAAATTGGCTAATATATGTGCCTTGATGTGCCTGTAGACATCCAAGGTGGAAATTTGCGGTAATTGCTAATATATTTATATTCCTGCCATAGGTCTCATTTTTGGACCAATTGCCTGATGTTGTGCGTTGCGTGTCTAGCGCTAATGTTTGCCGCGGACGCGGGTGTAACTAGTGCTACATAGGAGACATGTTGATGAGAGAGCGCAACATGTTAGTCTATACACAAAATGCAAAATAAGACTTGTTTTCATTCTAAGGTTGCGCCACTATCATTTATTGATGGATCCACAGACGACCTCCTCGAGGTATCTTTGGCAAAGAGTAAAAAATAAAAAATATAAAATATAAAATACATCTCCGATATGTATAAATATGTTAGTCAGTACTGGGATTGTGTATAAGTATTTCCCGGCCTTTTGGAGGTAGTTGTTGGCACCAGGGTAATTGAATTTAAGCATTAGGCATAGGATTTTGCCGTTCTAAGATGGCGCCACCGGCCCACACTGGAGCGCCTGCATATGCGCATGCGCGTTCTACCACCTGACCGGACTCTGCCGGGAAGCTTAAAAACAAACGCCGGCTCGAGCGCGGCGTTCCTGGGATGAGATACGGTCCTGGTTCCTAACCGTACGGTGAGGAGTGGGGGCTAGTAGACGGCTGCAGTAAGCTGTAATTACTAACGAGAAGTCACTTTGAGCAACACGCTACTACTCAGCTGGGGGCAACTAGACATAACGACGCACATAATGTTTTGGATGTCCAATGCCTCACGTATTGATAACGGGGAACCAGGCATCATGATATATGCGGTCGGGGGCTTGAAATGCGCCCTCGCCTATTTGTTTAAATGCGCGAGTAGGGTTGTCACGGCTCTCATACCCTCAAAACGACAGAAATCGACACTGATGCGCAATTGTGTTGTATAAGGCTTGGCAGTTCTATAATGTCCTAAGTTGAAACGCGCCATTGCTTATTTGTCTAAATGCGCGAGTAGGGTTGTCACGACTCTCATGCCCTCAAAACGATAGAAATTGACCCTGATGTTCATTGTCGGTGTATAAGGCGTGGCAGCTCTATAATGTCCTTTTTCATTCCCTATAGATTGCTACTTCAATCGTTTTTAAACGAGTCAAAGCGTGATTCGGTCAGCCGGTATGAGTTGCCCATGCTGGCCAGGGGTAATTATAATTAAAAGTGTATAATCATATGCTTTCAACCATTACTCTGATGTGGAAACCTATGAATCTATATTGACTACAGGGCATGTCTCTGGTTTTTATTTGTGTCTCAATGCAATAGTGTCCAGAAAGGATGTTCAAAAAATTGGTGCAGTGACCGAGTGTTCAATACCCTGATGAATCTGCCGAAACTAATGGGGCAGTGAAACATGTCGGTATCAGGTACTGGTAGGCGACATTAAGCTACCAACCTTTGTTTTAATTCTTCAGCTCACACTGAAACGAAGAATAAAGTGATTGAGTGGGTGTGGCTGTTGATTTTATGTCACTCTGTCCTTTATGAGTTAATGTTGTTATACTCTTTATGTTGCACCTTTACACGCATTTCAGTTTATGTGTTGTATTTATTCTGTTTTCTTTCCGGATTGGAAGGCAACCGATGATGAGAAAGGGGCATTGAGTTGGTAACATCCGCCAACATCCCCGAGGGTGTTCGCCCGTGAGGTGCCTTCCTCTCCACCACACATTTTTCCCTCCTAAGGTATGTACACATGTGGTGAAGTGTGGATAGATGTACTGTCAGTATAGAAGGCAGACATTTGTTGGACATCACGCTGGACACTTTTTGAATTGAGACCGTAGTATTTAATTTTTTGGAACAATAGAATGAGTGGGGACAATCAGACATTAGAGGAGTGATACCGCACTGCGATAGATAGCAGGGGTCTACCTCGGTATGTAAACAAAGAATACAACCTGAGTGATGTGTACTCATGTCTTTGAGATGTAATAATCGCCCCAGGTATAGGGATCTTGTTGTTGATTGACTGTCTAGAGTGGAGGGCGATCCCTTATATACCTTTCCAGATCCCTCTTGGCTCCTTTTTGCTATTGCTCCTTGCTGGAGTGCCCTGTGCGCTGGCCCCTGGGCCCTGCATTGCCCCTCCTGATGCCCAGGACCTCTTGGAAACCGTTTTGCTCCAGTTGTTTTGTGGGGCTAGGGTTTCTGTCTCCCTTAGCGCCTGGGAAGCACTTTGTTTTGGAACTGTCCTGCTCGTGTTTATAGCAGGGGCCTACCCTCCATTATGCCCGTGGTGGTGTGGGGTTAATTACGGGTGCCCACCCCGTTTTTATGTCAGAGTCCAATTTCGGGTGTCCACCCCGATGATGGCCACTTCCTGATATTTATTTTTAAAACCGAGGGTGCCCACCCCTCCTTTATGCCCGAAAATCACCGCCGCGGCCCTCGCGCCGAAAACAGGAAGTCAGGCACCGTTGTGCCTGACGCTGGGCGGTACTTCCGGTTTGGAAGGGAAGTCCCGCCCGCCATCGCGCTCTGATTGGGGGAGCCCCGGAAGGAGAGTTGGCCCGGAGCCACAAAGGCTCCACACACTAAGTCCCGGTCCTGAGACGAGGGACCAGGTGAAGATTGGCATGCAGACGGCGGGGCTCCCATGAGGAGGGAGAGCCTCGCCAGCGCCGTTGATGCTGTCCTGCGGGCGGGGCGCGAGGCAATGACTGGTGCCTACCCCCTCCGCGACGACACGAGAGAAACTTTCCCCCGCCGAGAGCCGGTGAGCTAAGAGGGCTGGGGTGGGGGGGAAGGCCACATGAGTGCCAGGGCCCGACGGCGGCCTCTCTTAGAGCCCCGGAGGCTCTTGCAAGGAGCTGAAACAAGAGAAGGGGCCCCGTTGGGGGTCCCCCCAGGCACCGGAGTGGTGCCCTGTCACAGAGCGGACCCAGATTACAGTGGGCCGCTCCAACGTGATTTTTATTCAAGGAGATAGATGGCTCCCCCGCCCCAAAACAAGTTGTTGAAAAAGCCCGTGAGGGGCCAGAGAAGCCCGTGCTCCAACCTTTTGCGCAGCCTTTGTATTTGAGGAGTCAGAGTGCTCCAGAGGGCACATGTATTGTTTTAGAGCCTAGAGGGCTCCAATGTTGGCGCAACTTGTCCTGAGGGGCTAGTGAGAGCCCCTATGGCAGTTTTGTGTTCCCAGCTGCCCAGCAAGTTGTGGGCAGCTGCACCGTTTAGGTTTTTTCTTTCTAGGGACATGTCTTTGGACTCAGGAGTGAGCAGCACTCCTTCGCCCCTACCTTGGCCTTCCCCAGATGCGCAGCACTTAGTGCCAGCTGCAGCGTTTAGGCCCTGTTCTTGTCCTCAGATGCCCAGCAAGTAGTGGGCAGCTTCAATGTTTAGGTTCTGGCGCAGTGGCGTAACCTGGACCTTGATGTGATCTATGTGCTAATGCTTTGGGTGTTAGGAAATGTACTGTGTGTAGTATGTTTTGCGCACCCTGTGTTTGATGCCTCTAGATATGATGTAGGCATAGGAGGTTGTTTTACCTGTTTAGGTTTATGTTAGGGAGATTATACTTCCCTGTGTGATTTACGCCCCTAGTGTAAGGTTTTACTTACGTGGTGAGGGTCTAATGTAGTTAGACTGGTGGGATACTGTGTATGATGGATTTCATGGCACAGACTGTTGCAAGTGCAGTGATTATCAATGTTTACTGACTGTACGTTCTATGACCTATTTTTACTTGTATGTTTTAGTTCACCTTTACCAAGTTCACTTTGTGATCATCCTGACAGTCGTCCATGTGGCCCTGTCAGGTGTACAGAATCCCTTGTAAATATTGCCCGTGCCAGTTGGCACAATGTACATCCTGTGATTATGATTATTTTTTGTTTGGTATAATACAAAGGCTATTTTTGATATAACCTTGTGTGGAGTTCCTTTTGTGGGGGGCCTGGGATGTTGTTGCTGGTGGGTGCGCGCCCAAATGCTTTACACATTGCCTCCGGGATCAGGCTTACTGCTCGTGTCACGTTGCCAAGGGGGTGAGCAGGGGTTTTCTTTGGAGTGTAACTTCCTTGCCCTGACTAGAGTGGTGGTTTCTGTCTGGCTTTGGCGCAAGCCTCAGCCAACCCATCCCATTTCTAACAATCTTAATGAGCACGAGTACAAGTGAGAGAGCAAAACGGAGTGTCCTGTTACCGCAATCCCTGAGAGGGTCAAGAGTGTTGTGTTCCAGGGTGCCAATTCACTTGTCTTTCTGGAAGGTTCGGAGGGCAAGTGAGGCACTATAGCTAGTCAGACTCGGGCTCATAGATACTGAGGTGGTATGTTGCCTCATTCCCTACCTACTGATGTTCTATGGTCCGAAGCATAGTTCTATTCCTGAGCAGAATCCCTGCAACGGTATTCCCTATTCTGATCTCCATTGATGGAACAGACCTCCATTTGCGATCAAATATTCGTCACTGTGTTCACAATTACGCAGTGATGTCTGTTCCTCCTGTCTCCTTCTGAAGTTTCCACTGGATTTCCTCTAGCATTTTCTACTAGGGCTTTTGAAATGGAAATGCCATATCTTCCTGGACATTTTACGTATCGTATGTGGTCTCTGTCATTAATGGTCAGTGGCTCAACAACAAACAATGAACAGGATTAGGGATTCAAATGCACTGGCCTCTTGTGACCCTGGTGTGTTCTCAACTGGGTAAAGGTAATGAGGCTGACGTTAAGCTTTGACATAGCGACTAACAATCAGTTTAGGAGTTGACATTTTCCAGGTTCGAAGACCTCATAGCTTTAATCCTGTTACAGTAATGAAATCATTTGTGGACTCATTAGCTCCCTATCAAGCGAAGCCGCAGTGTTCCACCTGAAATAGGCTCGTTAGGGCTGAGTCTGAACAGCTGCTCGCGAACGCCTGCTCTCTTGCCTGTCCTCCCCAAACAAACTATGAAGAGATCAGAGAATTTCCATCTGAATCTCTCATTGCTCTCCCCAAATGGAATTATTGTATTTTTACATGTTTCTGAATGTAAGTGTAGACCTCTCATGTGTCACTCATTTGGAGTGACACTAACTCCAAATGGATTACTTGTCCAATTTGTACATGCTTTTTTGATATTTTTATAAAGCAAAGTATGCTTAAATATTGTGTAGTTGGCTCTCTGGAAAGTGCCTTTCCACCAGATTCCTGCATCCTTTACAGATTTTAGTAGCTTAGGGCCAGATGTAGGTAATTCCTATTTACCGACTCTTAAATACCGAATCATACCGATTCGGTATTTAAGAGTAGGTAAATAGGAAGGAGGCATATGTAGGTAAATCTCATTTCTAATTTACCGATTCTGTAGGAGTCGGTATTTACCGATTCTGTTAATACCGAATCGGTATTTCACATTGATTCCTATGGGCCTTGAAGCCCATAGGAATCAATGTGAAATACCGATTCGGTATTTACAGAATCGGTAAATACCGACTCCTGCAAGGGTGCAGGGGGTGTCACTTTGACACCCTCCAGCACCCCAAGTACAGGCTTGAGTGACATGTGGCACACATACATGCCCTAAGGGCATGTCTGTGTGTCACATTGCACAGGTGTGCATGCACAGATGTGCATGCACACCTGAATTCGGTATTTCACCACCCAATAGGATTGTGTGGTAAAATACCGACTCTTAAGGGCCTGTGGCACTCTTAGGAGTGTCAGCTACATATGGATTTACAGAATCGGTATATTTACCGATTCGGTAAAATACGGAAGTGGTAAATTTACCGATTCTGTAAATTACGACCCACCTACATCTCAAAAGCCAAATACCAGTCGGTAACGGCCGAAATCGGCCGTTACAGACTGGTATTTGGCTACCTACATCTGGCCCTAAATGTTTTGCCTGGATCAATCGCTGTATTTTTTATTTTTTTTACAGAGTTTTATAAAGCGCAAACTTGACTCTGTATCAGGTATCAGAGCGCTTTACATAGCACCAGTTTCGTTACACAAGGAAACATTCATTTTTGGTAGGCACGGGGAGATTACGTGATTTGCCCAGAGTCACAGGATGTTCAGCGTCATTGCCAAGACTCAAAGCCGGTTCCCCAGATTCGAGGTCGACCGCCCTAGACGTTAGGCCAACTCCTCTCCCCAAATATAAATTAAAGGGGTGGTACTTACACTCAAGTTTTCAATTTAAAAAAAGTTTTAAAATACCATTTGATCATACACTAGTTTGCACAAGAACATGTGAAAGAACATTCCATGAGGGGGTGCCCTCCCAATCGATTCAATGGCGTTAATCAGGTAGGATTACAACCCCTGATGGATTTCTAAGGCGCTGAGGGTGCAGTGTAGTGTCAGGGTACTCTTGCCTCAGGGGATGCAGAAGCAAAATGTCCTGTTTTATGTAGTGTAGCTGTAGTTAAGCCCAGAGACACAGGAAAGCCCTCATGTGTGGGCTCAAGCCACAAACTCAGTGTCAGTCCCTCCCCACCCGAGTACAGTACTATTCCATACCTCGGTAATGGAACTGGGACTTTCAAAATGTCCACGCGCAATAAGGTTCTGACAGCGAGAACTCTTTTTGCTCAGGCATGGAACACTGAGAACCCTCCGGGAAGGAACAGGGGGCCTCATTTATGAGTCCTTGCGTCACTTTTACGCTGCTGGTGCGTCACTTTTTGTGACGCACCAGCAGAGTAAAAAATGTGCTATGTGGCACCACATTTACAAAGTGACGTCACTTTGTAAAACCCTGCACCACATTATACCTGCGCCAGGTATAATGTATGGAGGGGGTGTATTGACGCAAGAAAGGGTCATAGAAGTGACGCAGTGAAATCTATAAGATTTCACTACGCCATTTCTTGGATGCTAATGCATCAAAATCTTACGCCTGCCTCATGGCAGGCGTAAGACTGACGCAGGCACTAACAGCATGGGACTTGCCCATGTGAAAGTACACATTGCTGGAGTTGCGTCACTTTTGTAACACACTCCAGCAATGCGTCACTTTTGCGCCTACAGATACGTCAGAAATACTGACGTATCTGTAACTCCTTGCGCAATGATGTGTATGTACTGTAAATATGACGCATCATTAGTGTCGCAAGGAGGGCGCAATGAAAAGTGATGCATCGCTGTTTTCACGCAGCGATGCGTCACTTTTCATAAATGAGGCCCAGGGGTTCCAAATATGTGGGAGTTTATGCAGCAAATAAATGAAGACATCTTATGCAAGGCTGGCAGCTGTTCTGAGGAGGCCCCCTGCTGTCCAAGGCTTGTGGAACACCCTGCAAGTACTCATTATTAATGTAAGCTGTACAGAGCCCATTGCCACCTGGTGATCACTTCGGAGCACTGACGTCAGATAGCAGCTTTAAGATATATGCATATAACAGACATAATCGTAAAGTGCACATTCACTACCATATGGGTTTCTTGGCGCTATAGACAGATAGCAGATATTTATTGTTACACAAATGAATGGTTCTCAATCAACTCAGAAGTGTAAACTTTCTATCTCTAACTCTGTTAAATCTCTTGGGATTACACTAGACAAAAACCTGAGCATGAAAGACCATGTCATTGCCTCAAAAGTGCCTTCTTCATGCTGAAACACCTACAAAAAAATCAAACCTTTCATCCCTCCTGATGAACTGAAGACTGTAGTGCAATCCCTAGTCCTCTCCAAGCTTGACTATGGCCACACAACAATCACTGCTACCCCAAAAACCTACCTGATCCCCATGAAATGCCCCCTCAATGCAGCAGCTGGACCCCTCTCCGGGGAGAGCCGCCATGACCACATCACTCTGGCACTTAAAACACTCATCTGGCTACCAAGTGAAGCGAGAAGTATATTCAAAACAACCTGCATAACCTGTGAAGCTCTCTACACTGAAAAGCCTACCTACCTTGCAAACAAACTATCAAAAGCTGGCCCAAAAAAACCCTTTGCAAAGCTGTAACACTCCACTTCTAATTCCACCTAAATTCAAGAAAGAAAAATCCCACACCTGTTTATTCTCTGGGAATGCGCCTAGAACTTGGCATGCCCCGGCAGAGAATCTTCGCACCACTCAATCTTTCCTACATTTTAGGAACAACCTCAAACTGCTTCTCCTCAACTAATACCTAAACCCAACCTCCTAAAACAATGGATATATGTTGTTACAACGCATGCTTTTACAACGCATGCCTTTACCACGCAACTTTTACAATGCAAGTCGTTACAACGACTTGCGTTGGGGGGGCTCTGGATAGTGAATAGTTTAATTTACTATTCCAACTGCAGTCCCCGTGGATAGTAGGGAAGGTTTTGGATAGTAAATTAAACTATTCCCTATCCTACAGCGCCCCCCAGCGCAAGTCGTTGTAACGACTTGCGTTGTAAAAGTTGCGTGGTAAAGGGGATGTATGACATTACAACGCATGCTTTTACATCGCATGCCTTTACAACGCGGTTTTTACAACGCAAACCTTTACAACGCATAGCGCTTTGGGGTGCTGGATAGTGAATGGTTTAATTTACTATTCCAACTCCAGTCCCTGTGGACACTAGGGAAGGTGTTGGATAGTAAATTAAACGTATTCCCTATCCTAGAGCGCCCCCCCAAGCGCAATGCGTTGTGATGGTTTGCGTTGTAAAAGTTACGTCGTAAAGGAACTGCGTGGTAAAAGTTGAGTTGTAAATGCTGTTTCCCTAAAACAATCAATGTCCTTGGATACACGTCTCCCCTAACCCCCAATGAGGATGGACTTCGCTGCCTCTGGATGTAACTGCGAATGTACTTCTCTTACCCCTGTAACAACCACCCTTCGATGCCTCCAAACTCTTTCGCCCATCCACTACACCATCTCTTGTATTTTTGTACCCAGTATTTTCTCTTCTGTATTCCCTGTAAATGTTGCTGTACAAACTGTGTAAAGCACAGTGATACCTTCGGGTCAAGTTCGCGCTGTATAAAACTAAAAAAATATAAATACAATTACAATATATAGAAGGATAAAAGGCTGAGTGGGACCTTTGTATTTGAGCCTGTGCCTGTCCAGACTGCTCCTTTCTTCCACCGGGCATTTCCCAGTGGGCTGTAGTCTTTGGAGGTGGGCTTGAGTGCAGGGAGCCATTTGCAGACACTAAAAACAGTCATACATCTGTCTTAAGGGGTGTGCATGAAGGCCACAACCTGGTGTAATTCACACAATGTTTTGTTAGTTTTGTGCGCAGTAATTGAAACCACGGCTAGGTGGCGCAATGGTTTTAAATTAGGTCATTGCTCTTGGCCTCCTTCGATAGTACATATTCAGGGGTCCTTTTAGTTTCTTTTGATGCTACACTCCAGCACATGGTATGAGCACCGCTCCCAGCAGCCTAAGGAAATCTTAGGGGGACCCCCTGCAAGAGATGGTGAGGGGGGACCCTGGCAATACTCATACACTTCTACCTTTATAGATAGAAGACTGGGCCCCCCGGCACCATGGGGGACGGAGGGGTATGCGTTACGCCCCTGGCCTCTCTTCTCATTTCACAGGTGAAAGGCGGGACCACTGGACGTTGGAGCGCTTCTCTGGCAGTGCGGAACCAGCGCGGAGAGACTCTGCTTGCACACTGGCTATGTCCGTTGTGGGTTCAGCTTGCCAGCACCGCAGCACAAGGTTACGGGGGGAGGTCAAGCAGCACAAGCACCTGCATGAGCTGAGACCTCCACTTCGCCAACTGGGCAAGTGGCCCTTGAGCCAGAGCTAGAATGCTTATGATCAGCATTACTAACACGCCTCTCTCTTTGGACTGGCCCACCAGCTGCCCAAAGTTCCCTTATTTAAACACTTGTCTCCCAGCCTCTGGGTGCATTGCTCAGCAGGGCACCCATGTCGTCGCTCCCAGGTGGTTCATTACAGACGACATGAGAGTGAGGTCGACATGAGGAGAAGCGGAGACCAACACATGGGCGACACCAAGAAACACAGAGTGCAGGAAAAGCCACGTACATGAGGGAGATAGCTGGAAAACACATCCAGTCTCATGGAGTGCTTAATTAAAAAGAAAAAAAGTGCTCGAGACGTAAGCAGTAAAAGCACAGAATCCATCAAAAGAAATAGTAAAGAGGCTATGCTCGATGGGAGGGAGAAACACAAGACTGCTGAGCAGGTTCACAAATAAGAAGCAGGCAACCTAGAATGACAGGACGGCCCTCCAATGGTAAGCAATGGGCGGGCTCCAAGCCCCTCTATCGTCTTGGTGAGCCCACAATATGTCATTCGCAGCTAGAGAGCCGTGCAGTCTGCATAGACCTAGAAATCTGATAGCTAATGTGAAACCAAAAAGCACTACAATAAAATTGCCACTGGGTGGCAGCAGAGACCGATGAACAGACAAGACAAGCAGCAGAAGACTTGCTGTAGCCCACTTGTCACTCCCATTGAGGACTGCCTGTGTCATTGTTCTGCACAGCAGCCTGAACTAGCAGAGAAGAGTGGGAGGCAGGTGACAAGTCCCTGACAGGTCACGTGATCAGTATGGGAGCAGGCCTCAGGTAAACCTGTCTCAGACACCTCCTCACAGCCCCTGCACCCCGGTCCACTGCTGCCACAGGCTCGCCCTGTGCTAAGTCTGCCAGCTTTAGGGGTCTGCAGGCAAGGAAGCTGTGAACCCCCCACTTCAGCCAGTACAGGGGTGGGTGGAGTCCCTTATGGGTCTCTTCTGTCTGCAACTCAGCAGAGAAAATCTTATAATTTATCGTATAAAGAAGGGGTTCCCAACCTGGGGTGCCCGCACCCCAGGGGGCTCGAGCAGGCATTTTCAGGGGGTGCCACAAATAGGGAAAATATGCACTGTATGCATGATAGGAATCCAGAGAAAATAAGAGCAGGGGGGGGGGGACAATATTCAAACATGGCCTAGGGATGCTGAGCAAAGAAAAGACTGGGAATCCAGGGGATAAAGGAATACCAGCCTCAATAGGAGGGAAGGCGGAGCAAGGAATAACAAAAGGTCGGTTGAAATAAAAGGAAAAGAAGGAAGGAATATTGAAAGGAAGAAAGGGGGGAAGAAAGGTAGGAAGGGTGGTAGGAGGGGTTGACGGATGAATGAGTAGATTCATGGATGAGCGGGTGAAAGGATGAGTGGACGGATAGGTAGATGGGCACGTGAAAGCATGGAAGAGTAAAGGGTAGTCAGAGTATGGATGGATGGATCAATGGATGGATGGATGAAAGGCTTTATTGATGGATGGATGAAAGGTTTTATTGATGGATGGATGAAAGGTTATATTGATGGATGGGTAAGTCAAAGTATTGATGTGTGGATGGATGGATGGATGGATGGATGGACGGATGGATGGATGGATGGATGGATGGATGGATGGACGGACGGATGGATGGATGGATGGGTGGATGGATGGGTGGGTGGATGGATGGATGGATGGATGGAGTGGGTGGATGGATGGAGGGATAGATGGATGATTGGATGGATGGATGGATGGAGTGGGTGGGTGGATGGATGGATGGAGGGATTGGTGGATGAATGGAGTGGGTGGATGGATGAATGGATGGATGGAGTGGGTGGATGGATGGAGGGATGGATGGATGGATGAAAGGTTATATTTATGGATGGGTAAGTCAAAGTATTGATGTGTGGATGGATGGATGGGTGGATGGATGGATGGATGGATGGAGGGATGGATGGATGGAGTGGACGGACGGACGGATGGATGATGGATGGGTGGATTGAGGGGATGGATGGATGGATGGATGGATGGATGGATGGATGGTTGGATGGATGGACGGACGGACGGATGGATGGATGGATGGATGGATGGATGGACGGACAGACGGACGGACGGACGGATGGATGGATGGATGGATGGAGTGGGTGGGTGGATGGATGGATGGATGAATGGATGGATGGATGAAAGGCTTTATTGATGGGTGGGTAAGTCAAAGTATTGCTGTGTGAATGGATGGATGCATTAATGCATACATAGATGATGGATGTGTGAAGAGATGGATGGGTGGAATGGTCGATGGAAGAAATGGGGAAAGATTTCATGATGGATGAAGGAATGAACAGATGACAGGCTGTAAAGGTGAAACGGCGGATATCAGTAGTGGATGGAAGGGAAAAAGCATGAATGGATAGAGGCTTGGCTCGAAGAGACAAGGGAGCACTTCTCGGAAGGGTCGGGCTCACTTCCTTCGCTTGCTTGGTGCTATGAGAGGTTTGGTTCAAAGTGGGGGGGGGCTACTTTAATAGCTTCACCCTTGCCTGCAGGCCTAATCTTTCATTTGTGAATTGGCTGAATGACGCGGCTCAGCTCCCACCCCTTTCCTGCCAATTTGGAACCAATGGGTGTGTGGTGCTGGGGGCATAATGTCACCGGCTGTAAGTGTGCCCCCTACTTTTCATCACTCATATAAAACAAGCTTTCATCGAGGGGTGTCCTGCTGCCCCACTCTGCAGAAGCATCACCTCCACAAACAAGTGCTATTAACATGTCACCTGTTCTTCAACTCATCATAACAGCAGGTATCTGCTGTAGTTTTCTGTTATCCTCGAATTATGCCATCAAAAATAAACATGTGAAAAACTATACGTAGAACCCCTCTTAGAGCTGGTCCTGGTACAGTAAAATATGTTACTTTGTAAACACTGAAACAACACTGTCCCTGACACACTTTCTGGGACTGTTATATGTAAACTGATATTAACTGACTGACAAAAGTTGAAAAAACTGTGGAAACAGTAGATTCCGATTCAAAGGAAATAAATACTGAGAAATGAAAACCACAGCCAGGTAATGCTTTCCAGCTGTGCAATACTTTTGTGATTAGTAAAGATCAGGATGAGGAAAGATTCTGCACACATTTTCCAGCTTCTCTATGTTTGGTTTGAATGCAAGTTACATTACTTTGACCTGAATGTATTTAGTTATTTGTTTCTTTACTTGATGCACATCACCCAAGTGTGACTGATGCCTATGCCCAACCCCAAGTACGTTCTGTCTAACCCTATGCACACTACTAGGTACACTGCGTCTAATGCCTATGCACAACCCCAAGTACGTTGTGTCTAGGGCCTGTGCACACTACTAAGTACACTGCCTCTAATGCCAATGCACAACGCCAAATACAATATGTCTAGTGTCTGGGCATACTGCCAATTACACCGTGTCTAGTGCCTATGCACACCGCCAAGTACGCTGTGACGTGTACCTATGCACACTATTAAGTACATCGTGTCTACTGACTATGCACACTGCCACGTACACTGTGTCTAGTGGACGTGTGCACCATCATGTACACTGTGTCTAGTGACTATGCACACCTTTTCCCACTGTCTGTATATGATGACATCCCCCTTTATATTCTACGGTATTGTAATAATACTAACTGTATTTTGAAACTTAATCTTTATTTCGGCCATACGGCCATCAAAGATATACAACAACATAAAACATATACTCCATAAAAACATTATCAATAGCAATAATACATATTTATACATTATAAAATCGTGCGTATCTGTAGGTTAAAACTAACAGGGTTACATATAGGAAGGCTTGGAGCTAACTCAAGGACTGTGACTTCAGAAAACTAGTACGAATGTGCCAGACATTAGTGAGAAATTTAGCCAGTGCAAACACAGTTGGACTCGAAAGATCAGTTTTTAAAATTCTATACATTGGGAAATACTCTCTGCCACCAAGATTTCTAATGAGTGGGAGGAGCCAGTATTTCCTCGCTTTCGAGTACGTGGGGCAGAACAGAACTATATGCAGATCGCTTTCCTCAACATAAGAGCATGTTGGACACTGCTTAGGGGAGGGCGGGTTTGTCCAGGAGCTGGTAAAGGCCCGCAACGGCAAGATGCCGTATCTCCATTGCAGAAACAGCTTCCTGGCCAGCACGGGGGACATAGCGTCCAGCACCCTTTCCATCCTGTATATATCTTTACCTAGCATAAATACAGATGTCCGTGATCCCTCTCGCTGGTTTTCCATGGCAGTGGATAGTTTCTGAGCGTGATAGGCATTAACCAAATTTCTACGTGAGATATTTAGTGAGACATCAGCAGGATCAGACCAAAGCTCAGGAAACCCCAGTACCATACATAGATTCTGAATATGTTTTAGCCAGGGGATCTGTAACGCTTTCGGGTGGGATAACAGCTCCCTTAATTCAGCCCTATAGGCAGAGAGTGCTTCACTGCTCCACAGTCTTCGCCAGAAGACTATGGGTCTGAGTCCTATTTCATCGGCTATTGGTCTCAATCCCAGATCTAACCTCAGGGGAAGGAGCGGGGTGCTTGGCGGGAGTGCAGTTATCTGTCTGATAAAATTGTTCTCAGTTACCGACAGACTGCGAGTTGGTGTATGTCCCCACAGTTCCGCCCCGTACATTGTGGCACCCCTGGCCTGTGCCTTGTAGATCTGGATGAGCGGTCCCAGCGGCCGATGAGTCGAGTTTTTCAGCATCCGCGCGATGCCCCCAGTGGTCTGTACTAATTTAAGGTTGGCCTTGGTCCGGTGTGCCCCCCACGACATGGTCTCATTCAGGGTTACACCTAAGTAATCGAAGGTGGAGACTCTCTCCAACCGTGACTCTCCCAGTAGTGGATTCGGGCGCAATTTTTTACTTGGATTCAGGACCATAAATTTTGTTTTTCCGGCATTAATTTCTAGGCCCCTATCCATGCAAAAGGCCACAAAGGAATCAAGAATCCGCTGGATCCCCATTGGGGTTTTGGACAGCAGCAGGGTGTCATCTGCAAACATGATTGCAGGCACCCTGCTGCCGTTCAATTTTGGAGCGTCAGTGTGTTCAGTACCGTTCAGGTGGGCGATTACCCAGTTGACAAAGAGGCAGAACAGGGTTGGTGCAAGCACACAGCCCTGCCTAACCCCCCTGTCAACGGGGAATCTGTCCGTCAGCTCCCCCGACTTCCCACACCGCACCCGGGCATAGTTGTTGTGGTGTAACCTCTGTAAGATTATTAAGATGTCCGCAGGTACGCCCATCTCGGACAAGACACTCCAGAGTTTACCTCTGGGCACCAGGTCAAAGGCGGCTCTCAAATCCACAAATATTGTGTATAAGCTGCCACCATCGTAAACCACTGCCCTCCAGTAAATGATGTTCAGTCGGAAGACCTGGTCCACCGTTGATACTCCCTTCCTGAATCCAGCCTGATAGGGACTAAGGACTCCCGTTTCTTCTGCCCAGTCCTGGAGCCGATTAAGCAGTACCCTCCCAAGGAGCTTCTGAGGTACATCAATCAGACTAATTGGTCTGTAGTTGGCTGGGAGCAGGGGCGAGCCCTTCTTGAATATGGGAACCACCTCCGCCCCCAGCCAAGTACTTGGGACTTCCATGCCGCTTAAGACTCCATTAAACAAAACGGCAAAGTATGGGGCCCAAACATCGGGTTCCTGCTTGAATAGGTCCCCAGGCAGGCCATCCAGTCCTGGAGCCTTACCCGAGGTCAAGCCTGCTATTGCTGCCCTAACCTCTCCCACTGTTATTGGTTCCCCCTCATATGCCACCTGGGCACTGCAAGTATCACCCATGCTATCTCCCCCCAACGAGCTATAAAGGGTTTGAAAATGAGCCTGCCAAACCCCCGCTGCGATGTTAGGCTCAATAGCTGAAAGGAGATTCCCCGACCCCCCATTCACTATTCTCCAGAACATTCTGTGATCTCCCGTTACAAGGGAGTTGTTGAGCTCCTCCCATTGGCTCTCCTCCCATTCGGTTTTAGCATGGGCGAGTAATTTTTTGTATGCCCGTCTGCTTTCTCTTACCTTCTCCCCACCTGGGCCCTCCTTAATATTTCTAAGAAGTTCTCGTTTTACTTTTTTACAGGCTGTGTTATACCACATGGTTTTATGTTGTTGCCCCCTCCTTGAATTATGTGCATTACAAAACATGATGGGAGTCACACCCTTTATAAGATCTTCATGGGCCTGGTATAATTTACCAAGTATTTCTGTGTTGCCCCTCTCAATGTCCAAGTCTCCTACACTCTCTAGGATGGGGATTAGCCCAGCGTAAAGCTTCGGGAGTTTCTCCTGGCTTGCGACTATTTTTTCCCACCTGATCCTTTTTTTGTTGTTGGCCAGTAGCAATTCAGGTAAATTGCCCTCACTCGTTTTTGTAGGTGGTTGAAAGCCAGGGTGAATGAGATCCAGTTCTAATGCATTGTGATCGCTTTCCAGCCGTTCGGTAACCCTAAAATCCCTAATGGTAGGCCAGTTGGTTATCTGTACCAAAACATAGTCCAAGCGGGATTTTCTTCCCGCTCTGTTAAAAGTTGTTCTACTAGGTACATCTGACTTGGTTCGCCCATTACAGGCTCTAATTCCAAACTTTAGGGTTAAGGCTGTGATCTGTAACGCTACGGGAGTCCATGCCTTCAGGGGAGGAGCTTCTACCAGAGGTACTGACCACCTGGCCTCTTCTTCCATCGGGAAGCCTTCTAAGAGGCCAGGCAGTGGCTCAAATTGGGAATTTAGGTCCCCCCCCACTATATAGGGTAAGTCTCCCGGTATTTCAGCTAAGTAAGCTGCGAGCTCATCAATAGTGGGTGACTCCCTGGCTACTCCCACTGGCCTAGAATAGATGTTAATTAAGGCAAGTTTTACTTGGTTTGGCCAGGACAGTAGAACCACAAGGATATCGTCAGATGGTGCCGATAAGCGTGAGGCCTCACAGCCTAGGTGGGATGCCACCCATGTTGTTAATCCACCAGAAGGACGACCTTTGCCCTCCCACCTGGCTGGAATAAAAAACGACTGGTATCCCTGATGGGTATGTTCCTCCCTTGCCCAGGTCTCCTGAAACATGCAAACGTCCCCTGTCTGAATATATGTAATCCAGTCAGGGGTGGACAGCTTGTTGACAAGTCCAGCAACATTCCAGCAGATAAGTCTCAGGTGCTCAGTATTAGAAGTTACGGGGAGGGGAATATCGGATAGAGCCGGCTCAATTAGATCAAAGTTTGTTACATCGGGTGCGATCAAAAAATTGGGAGTCAAGAGGGAAAATACCGGGCTAGGTCGCCCTCCACTCAATTCAGGTACCACAACAAAGACCTAGTCCTATGGGCAACGTTTCTTCTAGACCTTTAAACACACATGGATTGTCAAAAAAATCAATCCAGGAACACCTCTAATTATAGAGATTGTTGCTGTGTCACAGTCTGTTGCCATGATAAAAAATAGCCATACTCTGATTAATATATTACACAACAACACAGGACGTACATTCACTAGAGGGACAACAAAAATTGTGAAAAAACTGGAAGTCACCTCACGGGCGCACCACCAATGGGACCCCTGGTTGGTACTCACCAGGATGGCCCTGTTCTCATCATTGGTGACTACCAGCTTAACGTAAACGTGTCCGACACCCAAAGAAACAGTGAATGGTGCAGTGTACATACAACTTATATGTGAACAGGACTAACAACATTCAACATATACCACAAACAATACTGTGCATACAAGATACAAAAAACTTTTATTCCCACTTTTCTTGTTGCAAACAGTATACACTTATACACTTATACGTAAAAAAGAGAGTAGCGAATACTACCTATCGACTCGTATTCTACTACTGCTGTAAGTAGAGTACGAGTCGATAGGTAGTATTCGCTACTCTCTTTTTTACGTATAAGTGTATACTGTTTGCAACAAGAAAAGTGCGAATAAAAGTTTTTTGTATCTTGTATGCACAGTATTGTTCGTGGTATATGTTGAATGTTGTTAGTCCTGTTCACATATAAGTTGTATGTACACTGCACCATTCACTGTTTCTTTGGGTGTCGGACACGTTTACGTTAAGCTGGTAGTCACCAATGATGAGAACAGGGCCATCCTGGTGAGTACCAACCAGGGGTCCCATTGGTGGTGCGCCCGTGAGGTGACTTCCAGTTTTTTCACAATTTTTGTTGTCCCTCTAGTGAATGTACGTCCTGTGTTGTTGTGTAATATATTAATCAGAGTATGGCTATTTTTTATCATGGCAACAGACTGTGACACAGCAACAATCTCTATAATTAGAGGTGTTCCTGGATTGATTTTTTTGACAATCCATGTGTGTTTAAAGGTCTAGAAGAAACGTTGCCCATAGGACTAGGTCTTTGTTGTGGTACATCGGGTGCAATGTCTGCAATGGATCCAACTGGCTCAAGAGAAACGCTGGGGCCATTTTCCGGAGTCATAGGTTCCGGAGCTATGTTTGTAGGCAGTCAATCAACCCCTTCCAACCCCACCAAACAATTAAACCGATTATAATGGAAAAAAGGTGTATCCGGCAGTGGATAAACTGGACGTACAGCATGTTCCTTATATCTGGGTCTCCGCTCTACCCTTGTCCAGTTGCCTTGTACTGGCTCATGGTGCATACGGGTGGGGGGGAAGAAGAAGGAGACTGGCAGGGACTGTATAGTGGAGTCCAGTGATCTATTCGTCCCTGCGCAAATATGTAAAACTGTGCCTGGGTCGCGGAAGGACACCATAATACAATCCCCCATAATTGTTTTCCTCGTCCTCCCCAGCCAAGGTACCCTTCTAACCATGGTGATCTCATTATTAAAATGAGGAGGTAAGGGCCTGTTCCAATTAAGCCACTTGATGACTTTCCTCTTAAGTGTTAGAAAATTTTCATTTTCACCACTTTCAAGGGAAGGGGCACCCGCCAGTACCACCATAAAGCTATTAGCTTCCGGGGGCAAATCCGGTCTCCGGGTTCTAGGAGCGGGCCTTCCTACCGGAGGGGGGGAAGTGCTAACGTTTGGTTGGGTTCTGTGGTTTGTGCCAAGGGCTGGACCATGAGGGGCTGCTGCTGCTAACTCAAGAGGGACAGTATTAGGGCTGCTCAATGGGGGTGGTACTTGAATAGTCATGAGTGGTTGCAAGGGGGCAGCTACGGGAGTACCCTGTGTGGGGCCCACATTGGGGTGGGATGTTTGTGAACGGGGAAGTAACCCTGCAAGAGGATTTAGCCCAGCAGCTTTAGTCTGTTTGCTAGTCGCAGCATTCAGACTGACTAGGGTGGCTTCTAAGGTAGTGAGCCTGGTCTCTACTTTTTTTAGACTCTCACTAATAGGCGTCAGAAGTGATCTTAGTAAGAATTCTATGCTCCCGAGGGATACAGCAAGAGGTGATGTATTAGATGGAGTAATCCCTAGGTCACTGTTAACAACGGCAGTAGTTGTGTTGTTGCCCTTGGGGGGAGCGGCTACTTGTACATTCACTCTGGGCCCATCAGGGGAGTGCACCGGCTTATGATTTTTCCCAAAGTCTGAGTGGGGAATTTTAATTTTCCCCTGCCCACCCCTTGTCTTTCTTCTACGCTTGTTGGGTGGAGGGCCGTGTACCTCCACCACAACGGACTGCTTAGGCTTGGTTTTCTTAGTTTTAGCTGCCGGAGATGTTTGGGTAATCAAGTCAACCGTCACATTACTATCAATTAGTGGTGGGGTAGCCTCCATGGACTGTTCAAGAAGTGTGTCGGGATTAGGAACAATATCCCGTAAGAGTATGGGGACGCCCTCTTGGTTTGGTATGTCCGGCGTGCCATGACGGGGACTTTCCTCTTGAGAGATAGGGTAGGGGATTATCTCGCTGATAGGTCGATTTTTCATAGACTCAATAGAGCGACGGCGTTCGCCCCTACGCTTCTCTAGGGAGCTTTCTTTTCCCCCTTCCCCCTTCGCTGGTTTAAAAAAATTGTCCAGGGTCCCATTGATACTACCCCCTGCCCTTGATGGAGTTTCTCCTTGGGCCGTTGTAGGCATGGCTAAGTCCTGTAGCACAGTCCAGCTGGGATCGGGGGGTTGAGGCGGAAGAGAGTGGGCCCAGCCCGGCCTCCTTCGGCCCCTGACGGCCACAGACGGTCCCGCCCTTGTCCCAGGCTTCTCCCGGCGCCCTCCCGTGCGCTCCCGCGCCGCGGGAATGAGCTGCTTCTAATGAGGGAGGAGGGTGCTTTAGGGGGCGGGGCAAGCAGGGAGAGCGTCCAGGTGCAGGTAATGATGTCAGCACAGGGACTCCTGGGCAATGGAGTCCCTGATCCTCACCTGGCGCTCGCAGCCCTGCTCTCCGCAAATCCAGATATTCCCTGTCACAGCAAGCAACAGAGGTGCGCCCCAGCACACGGGCGAAGCGGGACCCGCGGAGCGGGTACCGCGAGGTCCGATAATTGAAAAGAACAGCCCCAGCAGAGAGGACCTTACAGGAACAGAGCTCGCGCTCACAGGTCAGCAAATGTCTCCCACGAAGCAGGGAACAGGCAGGCACTTTCAGCGGTGCTTAGGGGGCGGGGCAAGCAGGGAGAGCGTCCAGGTGCAGGTAATGATGTCAGCACAGGGACTCCTGGGCAATGGAGTCCCTGATCCTCACCTGGCGCTCGCAGCCCTGCTCTCCGCAAATCCAGATATTCCCTGTCACAGCAAGCAACAGAGGTGCGCCCCAGCACACGGGCGAAGCGGGACCCGCGGAGCGGGTACCGCGAGGTCCGATGATTGAAAAGAACAGCCCCAGCAGAGAGGACCTTACAGGAACAGAGCTCGCGCTCACAGGTCAGCAAATGTCTCCCCTAACTAACTGTATTAGGTTTATGCGTTTTGCTGCTGGTAGTGGCTCCTATACTGCATTATAGAGCACGATAGTTAAAATAAACATTTTGAACTATACAGTGACTCTGACAATCCTTATTGTGGACAAGTACGGGTGATTGAGTGAAATGGTACGTCTTGCTACCACGATTCCTGAGAGAGTCGGGAGTTTTGTATTCTGGATTGTCTAATCATTTGTAGCTTCGTGATTATGTAGGAGAACCAATGAGACACTATCACTAGTTGGTTTGGGGATTTTGGGTACTGAGGTCGTAGGAAGGTAAAACTCCTATGCACAGAGGTTCTGTTTTCCTACGCAAAGGTCTGTGTATGTGCAGAATCCCCGCAACAGTGCCTCATGGGTGAAGTCTGTGCTTCTGGGTATTGAACACTAGTTCCTCGCTATACTGTAAATACTTCTCAGGGGGGTAAGCACCAGCCCTCTACCAGCCTTAACTCTACTTCTGGGCTCTGCTAGGTATTAAAGGTTAGTAGCAAGAGCACAGCAGGCTGCCTTGACTGCTGGTGGAAAGCCTCGGCGTTCAAAGAAGAATACAGTTTTTAAAAGCATTGACTGCTCAAGCGCAAAAGTGGATAAATAAAATGTGCAAAGAAATGCACTCACAAAAACTTTGTTTGAATCCATGTAAAGAAAAACACAGCAGTGACCTACACTATGCAAAGGTCCTACCTCCACTTGGTCCGGCGGTTCTGGAACCAGGTCTTGACCTGCGCATCGGTCATCTTGAGGGCTTTGGCCAGGGTGGCCCGCTCCGCTGAGGCCAGGTACTTCTGCCGGTGGAAGCGCTTCTCCAGCTCGCAGATCTGCACCCGACTGAAGGACGTGCGCGGCTTTTTCCTCTTCGGTGGCGTCCGGTTCTGGTATGGGTGGCCGATGCGACGGGTCACAGAAAAGGGTGACAAGGCAGCTGCAAGAGAGGGTGACAAAGATGGTTTAGGAGGTGGTCAAAAGTATGTGAATAGATGTGATGGGACTTGGAGGGCAAGAAACCAGGTACAAGAAGGACAACCCACGTCATGGTCCTCTCAGAATCAAAGATGGACTTAAGTCTGAGGTATACCTTCAAACATTACCCCTCCTGCCATCCAGTCATCATGTAGACTTTACAGGATCACTAAACGTGAAGTGTTTGGGCTACACCACCACCATCGCGATACCAGCCAAAGACCAGAAGCAACGCGCTTGAGCCTAAGATACTGGTCCATATCAGACCCAACTACAGATGTCATAGAAAAACACTACTCAACACACTGCACCAGACGAAGACTCGAAGCAAGACGCTTGAGTCCAAGATACTGGCCCATATCATACACAACTTACACGCTTCATAGAAAGACACTACTCAACACACTGCATCAGACGAAGACTCGAAGCAAGACGCTTGAGTCCAAGATACTGGCCCATATCATACACAACTTACACGCTTCATAGAAAGACACTACTCAACACACTGCATCAGACGAAGACTCGAAGCAAGACGCTTGAGTCCAAGATACTGGCCCATATCATACACAACTTACACGCTTCATAGAAAGACACTACTGAACACACTGCACCAGACGAAGACTCGAAGCAATGCGCTTGAGCCTAAGATACGGGTCCATCTCATACACAACTTACACGCTTCATAGAAAGACACTACTCAACACACTGCACCAGACGCAACATGCTTCAGTCCAAGTTACTGGTCCGTATTATACACAACTACACACTTCATAGAAAGACACTACTCAACAAACTGCATTAATGGAATTTATTGAATGATTTGTCTGCATAAAACTTCTTTTGTGGTTCTTTTATGTTCATCACAGTTGAGTGATTGCAATAAACTTTGCAAATTCTTGAAGTTGCAAAGTTTTTCACTTTACAAAACTTTGCAAGCAAAATTATTATATTGCAGACCCTGATTTTGAATCAGTTGACCTTTGTCATGAATGGGCGCCTCCCCGCAGTACACTGTGTCATTGTCCTCTATGCTTGAGGGGAGGCTCCCTCTGAGAGAGCTCTTTACCCACCTCCAAAACACTCAGGCGATGCATTGCATGGTCTCTCCTTGTTGTATGCCCTAGACCTGGCATATACGTTCCCTCCTCTCTCCCTTAACCGCCTGCTGGCAACAACCTGACATCATTAACTGGAGGTGCTAAGACAAAAAGGGAAGGAAGGCGCTGGGCTGTGACGGGAACTACTATGCCTCAGGGTAATGAAGATTACTGGTAAGTAATGCTGTCATTAATCCCTTGTTCATTCTCGAAGCTTACAATAATTGCACTGTTGGACTTGGCCCTTTTTGCAGGGTCATCCCTGAACTTTTTGCCTTCCTCCTATATTTTTTCTGACCTGTTGTTGGCTATTATATGACTGTGGGCACTTTACCACTGCTGATCAGTGCTAAAGTGCATATGCTATTGAAAATGAATGTATGAATCAGTGGTTCCATGATTGACTCTTTAGTTTACTTGTCAGACCCTAGTACAGTGCACTGAGTGTGCCCAGGGCTTGAAAATCCAAATGCTGCTAGTGGGCTTGCAGCACTGGTTGTGCCACCCACATAAGCAGCCTTGAAAATGTGTGGAAGGTCTGCCATTGCAGAGCCTGCGTGCAGTCTGGTACTGTCATGCTGACTGGGCAAGTGCACCCACTTCCCAGTCCCTGAACCTTCCCTTGTCTTCATATCAGACACCCCTATGGTAGGCCCACGGGCAGGGTGCATTGTAAGTATAAGGTAGGACAAGCCCTGATGTGCGTGGCAAGTCCTAATAGTGAATTACAGCCATTTTTCGTTTTTCACTATTGCAAGGCTACCTGTTCTCCATAGGCCAGAATGGGCTGTTAGAATTATTACATTCTATAATCCTAACAGACTCAGAGAACATGGTAGAAATTCGAGTTTAGTATGCCTGGACTCAGAATAATAAAATACATCTTTTAGTGAAGTTTATTTTAATATTCTGTGTTTGCAAACACCACTGTTAGAAAGTAGGTATTTGCTTGCCTAATCTTTCAAGCCTGCCTCTGCTAGGTTGTGTATTCCTTTGTCTGGGTTTGTGAGTGACAGGGCTGGGGGATTCCAGAAAACAGGCTGGGGCAGCCAGGTGGTGAATAGAGAGATCTGCATCTAGATGGGAGGCAGGAGTTGCACCTGGAACCTGAATAGGGCTGGGCCTTCCCTCTACAAAGCCAGCTCCACCCCCTGTGGTGCGTCTGATATCTCTGCCCTGCATACTGAAAGAAGAGCAGGAAGACTGTCAACAAAGTGCTCCAGGACTGTACTTGCCTTCCACAATGCTGGCTCCACCTCCTGGGGTGCGGCTGATGGTCCTGCCCTGCACTGTGAAAGGAAAGGAGAAGTCTGGAAAACAAAGTGCTTCAGAACTGGTTTGGACTGGGCACAGGCCCCTCTCCCCTCAGAGAACAAAGGATTTTGGGGTATAAATAGTGGGACCCTGATCCCAAGAAATGAGATCACTTCTGGACTTATAAGACAAAACCTCTGCTGAGGAGAGGAACCTGAAGAAACTGATGAGAGACTATTCCCAAGCTGAAGTGCTGCTCGGGTGATTGGCCTGCAGTGGTTGCTTGACTGCCAAAGAGAGGAGAAAGAACTTTGTGGACTTTACTTTCAACTTGTGCAAAGATCTCCAAGGGCTTGGAAGAGAGTTTACCCCTGACCGAAGTCCCAGGACTAGTGAACTTCACCAGCCTTTGTGAATTGCTGCTGTTCCAGTAGCTACAGAGGCAGGGAGCTGTGACCGACTCTCACGACCGGCCCGGTGTCCTGTTGGCACCGCACTGAGCAACGTCTGCCTCGAACAACACAAGTTCTGCGCTCACCGACTCCGTCTCGACGCCCAACAAGAGCGATTTCTAATGCCTGGGTTGAAGACTGTGGTGTTTCACTACAGGAGACCTGTACGCCTCCTGGTCCTCGTGGCTGCAGAGACAAGCTTCACCTCTTCACCTGTTTGCATCTCAACATCACCTGGTTCCATCCTGGTTCTTCCCTGGTTACTGGCTAGTGACTCAGACTCTGTCCCCTGTGCTTTCAGGTTCTTCAGCTCCTTGATCCACCCTTGGATCCACCGGACACTCTTCCTTCGGCCGTCTGCAGCACTTCTTTTGCAGGTCTCCATTGAAAGCATCAACGAAACCCGACACGAAAAGACACCTATGCACCCGGCTTTCCTGGGTCAGTTAACTTGAGTACTCCGATGCTCCCGTGGGTATTGACTATCCAAGTGTCCTAGTTTAAAGGAGTTTCACCGTAGTCCACCCGGAAGTGTCCTTAATCAGTAACTTTGTGACTTCTTCGTTCCCCATTGTAAGTCAATGGTAGCTTGCGTCTGTGTTCCCACACTGCACGCGTCTCCCGTGGGTCTCCTACTTCCAAACCCTTGGTTCTGTAGTGTAGCCCCAGCGATTCCCTACGCCCCAGGCCTATTCATCATTCCTGAAGTGGTTCTTATACTACTTACTTAGTATATGGTTTGTGAGGCCCCTAGGACAGAATTGTATTTGTGTAACTTATCGTATGCTAATTGAGTAACTTGTGATGTACTTCGATCTCTGACCTCATAAAGAGTGCAGAGGGGTTGTTAGTAATAAATACATATATATTTGATATATACCTTGTGTGGTGTCCTTTCATTTGGTATTCAAGGGATTATATATGGTAAAACAGCTGGCTTCACATGCTCTCTGAAGTTTTAGCCTAAAACTTCTTGTCCATGCTACCACTAGGATAGCTGGTCCATAAGGTTGACTTTACAACCATCACCATAAGGGTCGTTTAGACTGGTGCAAGGTGCCCACTAGAATAGTGGACAACATATGCCAGGCTAACTTCTCACAGTGGCCATGCGTAAAATGTCTAAAACGCAAAAGTAAGGGAGAACCAAAGTGGGCCCAGAAGGGAAATCCCTACACAAGAACAGGAGCTAGTACTTTTGTATAGAGTCTTGGTAAGGCTGAAAGGTAAAGCCTGAAAACTGTAAGTGAACCTCTCCCACTGCAAACCAAAGATAACATGAATGTTTCGGGGGACTGGTACACAGAAATAGCCCTCCTGTAAGTCCAGAATTGTTAGAACGTCTCCTTAGGTTATTGGTGGGGTCACAGTTTCATTGAGATCACCCTGAATGCTCTGTAAAGGGCACATTTTTGACAAGCAATAAAACAGGGTCCCTGGCCCCTCTGGTTTAAGGGTAACAGTATCACTGCTCCCTTCTGGACAGGAGATAGATTTCCTTCCAGAATTGCTTCACATCACCCTTTGGAAGGGGTGTTACTCAAGACAGCAACTCTGGAGGAGGTGGTCCGATTTCTAGAAAAAAGCCCTCCATGATAATATATAGTGATAAGTGATATTTTTCCCTCTGAAAATTTAAAGGGTTGTGCAATCTTCTTCTCTTCTATAGTTTTTTAACCATTTCATTCAGCTGTGGTCCAAAACAGTTGGGGCCAAGGAAGGACAACGATGAGTCCAAGCTTTTTGCCCCTCCGCCAGCTTGTGGAATTTATTTAACAGAGTTCATCTTCCTGCTGCCACAGCTTGTGATCCTTGAATGATTTAGTAATCAGGGAATCTAGTTTGTAGTTTAGTTATATCAGGAGCACATGGGGAAACCTGTGTACCATCCATTTACAAATGTTATGATCTTATAGTATTCATTCCCCCACATTGGGAACCAACATGAGTTCATTTTCCAGGTTCATACATCTTGATTCTACTAGGATGAAGTAAGCCCTCCAGAGCGCCTGATCCCACTTGATCTCTTAAAGTCGACTCCAACTGAAAGGACCCACCACTCTTTCCTCTCTTCAGTAACATCTTTGCAAATGGTGGGCTACCACCGTCTTATACAGAGTCAGTCACCCAACCAATCTACGAAAAAGAAATTCATAAAACTAAGGGCCCGATGTAGATAATCCCAGACTACCGATTCTAAAATACCGAATCATACCGATTCGGTATTTAAGAACAGGCAAATGGGATGTAGGTAATTTTTCTTAAAAAATTACCGAATCTGTAAATTTCGGTAATTTATACCGATTCGGTAATTGACATTCAATTAGCGAATCGGTAAATACCGATTTGGTAATTGGGGGAAACATTGAAGAGTGGCAGGGTGTCACTTTGACACCCTGTTGCACCCCTCAATTGTGTATGGGTGCACATGTTGCAGACATACATGCCCTAAGGGCATGTATATCTGTAACATGGCACTGTTGGAAAAGCAAAAAAAATGTTTTTTCAAAGGTTTTCATTATTACCCACCAACTTGTAGTTGGTGGTAAATAACAAATCCTAAAATGGGAAAATCACTCATTTGAGTGCTCCCTACATATCAGGATTCGGTAATTTACAGAATCGGTATTTAAGAATTCGGTAATTTACCGATTCCTTAAATTACCGATTCGGTAAAATACCAAATCCTTAAAAAGTGCTACCTACATCTGGTAAACCCAATACCGGTCGGTAATGGCCGAAATTCGGTAATTTCGGCCGTTACCGACCGGTATTGGGCCACCTACATCTGGCCCTGAATAATTATAGATTGATGTAATTATTGTTGTGAAAGGAAAGTTCTTTGACAGACTACCTTTGGTGAACTTAGAATCCTGGGCCAAAGGAAATAAGGTTTTGGTCTGCACACTGATGGGATTTCAAACTTGCTGTTCAATGCTCAAAAATATCTTTATCTTATCAGAAATAGTCAATAAGAAACTTCCAGCTTCAAGGAGAAACCCCTTGCATGCTCTGTGGACCACCATTCTGCATTCGGTTAGGTTGATCGGGCGCATCTTGGGACCAATTTGTAAGCTTAAGAGGTAGATACATTTTAACATCCAATGGTGTGAAACAGGGGAGCATTTTGGCACCCCCGCTTTTCTGTCTTTATACCTTGGACTTACCAAGATCTCTGAAACTGAAATTCAAATTCAAATTCAAAATAATCTTTATTCGGTTTTTAAATTTAAAACCATAAAAGCAACAGAAAGGAATACAAACATGCAAAAATAACTCAACAGTTCATTACAAGATTAAAAGAAAACTGACTATTTAAAACAAACTAAAATAATCTAACAAATCGACTATTCAAAGTAATAACCCAAGATACACAGAGTCCCCTTTTTCACCGGGTATTATAATTTGGTGCTCGGGGGCCAGGGTAAAAATCATACAGGTCCCAGATACAGATGGGACCATCTCCAACTGTGGGCTGGGTAGATCGTAAGTAAGTGGCAATGTTCCTGTGTTTAAATTTAATTAGAATCAAGTCCCCCGGAATATCTTTAGACAGCAAACCTAGCCACCCCACCCTCCTGACACTCGGTCCATCACCGCGTAGATCGTGAGAAGTCGCTGTCCTGCCGCCGGAAATTTGGAGCCCTGTTATATCGTTTTGGACAGGGAGTTATTTTAATCAAAAAATATCACTACCTCGCCAAGACTGAAGCATCTCATGCAAGTGTAAAAAGAAAAAAGCTTTCTTTAATCAAAGATCCCCATATCAGGAGGATACATCATTTTCACGTCTTGTCAAGATATCCTTATTTGACTACAACAATTTAAAGGTTCCGGACGGCAGAAGTAACCTCACTTGTTTTTAGTTTATCAGTATAAACCCTCAAAATAAAGAATATCGATGTGGGTTCAGCTTTACCAAAACAACTTATTCAACACATCCAAAATACTTCGATCATAATCATTCGTGGCTGCTCCAGAAGAAGGCGCTGGTCGCCGAAACGCGCGTAGAGTACCAACTTGCCACTCATTTCCCCCTTACTTGTTGTTTACTAAAAGAAATGTTTTAATACATAAAATGTTTTTATTATTATGTCAATTCTCTAAATGTAGAATTTTTTAATTAGAACCTTTTCTCAAGTCTTGAAATGTGATTCTTTGTTTCATTCCTAATAAAATACTGAATTTTACTTTACTGTTGTAGCTTAATTTCCTTGTTTAATATTGACATTGATCTATGTTCGCTATGATTGCCTAGATTGTTATTTCTCAAACATCGCTTGTCACAAAAGTGACACAACTCCAGCAATGCACCAGAAAACATAGGTAGGTCCCCTGTAAAATGTCCTATATCATTCCTTATGCCTAGTCTGAGCAGGCGTAGGGATTTTGACGCAGTGAAGTCGTAGAGTGACACCGTGAAATCTTGTCAATTTCTCTGCGCCAATTCTACATGGCTTTTTGCATGGGAACGCCCACCCTGCATACATTATACCTGGCGCAGGAATAATGTGACGCAGGGCTTTACAATGTGACGCATCTCCCTAGATGTGTCACGTTGTAAATGGCCCACAACTTTTACGCCGCGGCTGCGTCACAAAAGTGATGCAACGGCAGTGCAAAAGTGACACAAGGGGCTTGTAAATCTGCCCCTTCAAATCCCTTCAAACATATGTTGTATGGCAACTGCTGCCGATCCACTCCACAACACAGATTGATCCTCGAAGTAACACCTTTCTACCTTGACCGAACATCAGGACTGATCAACAGACAGAGAAATACAAACAGCTCTTTATGAAAACTACGAGAATAGGGCCGTTTGAGTCTGATCTAGAGAAATAAAAATGTAATCAAGGGTCTAAATCATGGGCACTCACTAATATTTTCCCAGGGGCCACAAAGTATGGTCTGTAGTGTGCCCGAGAGCCGTATTGATTCCAGCATGGTGGGAGTGGGGGGAGGGTTTAGGTGGTCCCAAGGGACGCACATCATGTTGTGGTCAGTGAATCTTTGAGTTACTTTGAGTGTTGCATTCCATACTGTCCTCTAAATGAAGCCCTAGTCTCCAGTAAGTCACACATTTGACAATAATGTTTTATACTGTCTCTGAATCGTGATCCCTTTGCCACACTTTGGAGTAATCCTTGACAGAGTCAAGTGTAAAACAGAAGTAACTTGATTATTGCATTGGAATGAAATAGAATTACACAATGTGAAACCAAACATCTAATATCAATCTAGGCTTCCCCACTTAACTAAACTGTGTGATCCTAGACAATTTTCTAATTGACTTCAAGGAGGACAGCATGCAGAGGCTTTCTTAACATGTGCCAGAGAACAGCAACGCAGGTATGACTCGAAAGAATCTGGGGTCATATTATCAACAACTAGCGATATTTATCGCTAAGTAGGGTTAGAGAAATTTTTTTCATCACCGCACATCGCCGGATTTTATCGCAGAGATAACGTGCTATTAGCAACGTTTATCTCCAAAGTGATAAAATATCCAGCGACAGCGGCGAAATGCGTGAATATCACTGGTAATTCAGCCATATTCATGCATTATTGCTAATAGGGACTTAACCTGAATATCCACCTCCCATTGGATATACAGGCTAAGAAGTGGTCTGAGCAGGCGTTAGGATTTGGCGATATTCACGCTTAGCGCGAACATTTTAATCGCTACGCCTGCGTTGATAATAGGCGATAGCGATGTTAGCAACAGCTTTCAGTCGCTAACAGGTTGGGTACGCACACTTTGCATTACATTAGCGATAAATATCGCTGACATGCAAAGCGGGACGCAAACCGCTTGCTATCACCTAAAAGCTGTTGCCAAGTGATGTTAGCGACAGCTTGCTAATAGGGCGATGAAATTATCGCAGCTTTGCTGCCGAAAACAGCGATAATTTCATTTTGCCTGCCTTGGTAATATGCCCCCTGGTTCCAAAAATTAGGGCTTGGTTTTGCACCCACAAACCCTTGGGTGCTCTATATGACAGGCATTGTATGTGCAAAATCACACTTGTAATGCGCTAAAGAGACATTGCAAACCCTTTGTATTAGCAAGGAAGTGGTGGAGTGGAAGGGGTGAATCTGCATTCCTTACGACTCGCATGGATAGATAGTTGTGATCGCAGCCGTTACCATGGTAGCAAATTATTGTTTGGATACTAATACCTGTAAGGAGGTGCTTTTTCTTAACAAACTGGAGAGTGCTTGCAAGGGGCAGATTCCGCCTTGTTAACCTTATATCCGGTTATCAGGTGGAACATGCAGCACTCCAGTGACCACTGCAGTCTCCCCCGGTGTCCCTTTGCCTCATTTCTGTCCTTTTTTACACTGTATCCCTATTAAACGATGGAGCTCTCCTGTCCCTCAAAGGCCTCCATACCCACATTCATGAGCCTTGTTCCTCCAACAAATTGTTTCTGGCTCAACTCACTGCAAAAGACACCCTCTAGATGCCATATTTACATCCTTAGGACAAGCTTCATTTACAGGCAATTCCCCTGTAAGCTGAAGCGATGACAACATCATCACTTTCAAGATCAATTCCCCTATCAATGACAACACTCTAAAGACACCAACAATCAATAACAGAAAATGCTCATATAGGCAATGGAAAAACTAGGCACCCACCAACTCAACATCCACCTTGAAAGAACCCCAATAGCCATTCAGCTGCAAGGCACACACACCTTTTACAACTGGATCCCTGCAGCATTGGACAGAGACAACAAAAACCACATTCATGGTTGACCACAGAAAGAACACCACATTGTGCAATTACATCAAAAGAATGAAAACACAACCCAACACACTATACCACAAATAGAGAAATTCAAGAGATAAACAGACAAAAGCACACTGCAGGGACTATAACAGAGCCTCCAGAAGAGGCACCAGAACCACAAAAGACACCATTACTACACATGAATAACTGAAGCAGACCGCCCTTTTAAAGAACTCCATGCAATTCTAAGAGAATGCTCCGATGCGGAGTGTCGAAACACAGACACACCACACCCACAGACCACTGTGACAAAATCTCCAATGAATGGATCGCAAATATTAAAAGGAATGGAAATAACCATCAGGAGAGCATGGACAACACCCCAACTACACAAGACTTAACCACCACAGAAAGAGACAACAGTAATCATCCATCAATGCATACTTTCAATAGTCGGTCACAATAAGATTTCAATAAATGCAGCCAGAACAACTGGATCACCTTCAGACCCAGCACTGACAAAAACCTTTGAAGATACCCTTCACTCAACCTGTGCAAGGGCGGTAGCCAGATGAATATGTGATGTTACAACGCGATCAAAATGATATCGGTATGTAACATCGCAGTTTTTACAACGCAAGTCGTTACAACGACTTGTGCTGGAGGGCGCTGGACTTAGGAGTAGTAAGATTTACTGTTCCAACACCAGTCTACGTACAGTAGGGAAGGTGTTGGAATAGTAAATCTTACTGTTCCTTAGTTTATAGCGCCCTCCAATGGAAGTCGATGTAAAGGTTGCGTTGTAATGCCAGCGTTCTAAATGCATCGCGGTGTAATCACCGCGATGTAAAGGATGTTTCCCAGCCAGATTCCGGCTCAACAAGTCCCTAGAACCAGGTTCATTCTCACCTGGGCTAAAAATATCATGCATTACACCTTGCAGAGAAGGACAGCTGGAGATCCCAGTGGATGAAGGGTCACTGTGGGAGGGGCCAGGCTGGGCTCGTTTTCGGCTCGAGGGTCCAGGAGGTGCCTGAGCTGAACCAGAGCCAGGCAGGTGGCTTGAGCCAGGCTATAGCTTGCAAGGGCTCACCCATCTCTTTTGGCCATGACTGGAATTTATAAACCTACAGCAGGGAGGGAAGTCGATGGGACACAGCATCATCAGCCTTCAGAGCTGGAATTGATGACATACGCTTGTAGCTTTCACAAGAAAAGTGGTGCTGGAACTGTACGTAGAGAGGGCTGCTGGAAATGTTTTCAAACCACACGACTTGAGCAAACTATAACAGCCTTCGATCATTTTGAGTCTAAGAGAGCTGACGCCATGCACCCCAAGTTGTGTCTGTTTTGCCCTTCATGCATCATTTCATTTTTTTCTCCACCACATTTGTAAAATGTATTCTGAGATGGCAATCGCCCTCAAGTTTTACTCTGATAGTAAATTTGTTTCCAATTTTTATTCTTTCTATATATGAAGTATGTTTAGCATGAAATGTTCTGTACTGCATTTGAACCTGTAGGTGTGTGTGTGTGTGTGTGTGTGTGTATAATGTTATTGTATTGTTTATGGACAAAAATGTCTAATAAACGATAATGAAATTGAATTGAAAAATAAAAAACATTAAAAAAGTAAAACAAAATAATATTCCATAAATTTCAATATCTGACGTCGTCATTCTTCCCCATGTGTTCATCTTACAGATCCCAGTGTGTTTTGCCTCCAAACTTGAGACTATTATTACAGTGACTTCTTGTTACAGTGACCATTGGCACAGTGACCGTTGTGTTCCTGGTTTCACACTGGAGTACACCACTGTACATGATTTAGGGACTCTGCAAACAACGTTGACCAGCCGATGCACAAAAGGATGTGGCTGACATGCACTTTAGGAAGAAACAAAATTGCAAGTGGCTCTGTGTGGACGTTTATTATCCTATGTTATATGTTTTTTATGGTAAAGGTAAGATCCCAAACTGCCTTATCTGGTTCCCTATCCTTCTTCGGAGGTCAGCATTTCTTGATAAAATCTCAAATTCTATGGAATATTTTATGCGTTTTCCTGTATAAATGCCTATAAGAACTATGGGGCATATTATCAACAAATAGCGATATTTATCGCTAAATGGACTTAGCGACAATTTTTTTATCACCGCACATCGCCGGATTTTATCGCAGAGATAACATGCTATTAGCAACGTTTATCTCTAAAGTGATCAAATATCCGGCGATAGCGGCGAAATGCGTGAATATCGCTGGGAATACAGCTATATTCACGCATTAACGCCAATAGGGTCTGAGCCTGAATATCCACCTCCCTTTGGATATACAGGCTAAGAACTGGTCTGAGCATTCGTTAGGTGTTGGAGATATTTGCGCTTAGTGCGAATATTTCCATCGCTACGCCTGCGTTGATAATAGGTGATAGCGATGTTAGCGACTGCTTTCAGTCGCTAATAGGATGGGTACGCCCACTTTGCATGGCATTAGCGATAAATATCGCTGACATACAAAGTGGGCCCCAAACCGCTCGCTATCACCTAAAAGCTGTCGCTAACTGACGTTAGCGACAGCTTGCTAATAGGGCGATGAAATTATCGCCGCTTTGCGGCTGAAAACACGCAAAAGCGGCGATAATTTCATTTTGCCTGCCTTGGTAATATGCCCCTATATTTTTGGTTCATTTATTGTAGAAATTGTGCTGAAAATTGCACTTCTATATGCCAATTGTTTTAAAATTTTCTTAGGGGGATATCCCCTGAACCTTTCTGAGAAATGTCTGGGTGGCTCGCTAAGCTCGCTCACATGCCCATAAAAATGTAATAGTTTGTCTTACATCCCACCGCTTTCAAATGTCACCAGTTGTACCTGAAAAAAGAAAGACCTTGAACTATTGGACCCAGCAAACTACAGGCCCATGTCAAATTGACCATTCTTAGGGAATATATTTTGGAGAACAGTGTTTGCTCAGCTCTCTAACATTGAACAACACAATGTAAGACCAACAGTCTGGCTTCAGACCGGGCAGAGGCACAGAGTAAGTCGTCATATCCATCTGCAATGATATAAAACTCCCAGTGGACAAGAGGGGAGCAGCTGCCTTTTTGCTTCTAAATGTATCTGCTGAACTTGACACTCTGCACCACCGCACATATTACAAACAATAGACACAATCTCTGAATCTGTAAAAAATACTCTAAAATGGATTGCATTTCATCTCACAGACAAAGAGTAGTCTGCCTGCCACCTTTCACATCACCTCCTCGCACACAACACTGCGACGTTCCTGAGGTGTCAATCTTATCCCCTCTATTATTCAACGTTTACCTAATCCCCCTACCAATCTGATTAAATCATTCAACCTCAGAGTGGAATACATCTCTGGGGTACAAAACTTATCAACCCTGAAAGGCAATCAGAAGAGAGTCAACTGTGACCAAGTTTGAAGATTGCCTTTGCGGGTATTACAAAAGAAGAAAGGGAGGCAAGGACTGAGAAAGATGATACCTTAATCACTGTAAGAAAAAAATGATGCAGGGTCTATCTGAAGATTTTTAAAGTTTTGGGGCGTTAGGCAAGAACTAAATATCGAAGGAAAACTAATCAAAAAAGCAGACCAGTTCATACCTCCTAGGAAATTGTGGAATAGATAGCTGAGTTAGCGCTCGAAGGACACCCAGCAGGAGTGTAACCAAAAGCAAAGCCAGAGCTCATTATTGGTTTCTAGGCATTGATACCCTGCTGGAAAACACGGCGAAGAAAGGTATAGCCCGTGCTCAAAGTCATATATTTAAAATAGTTAGGGAGAACCCTATATCCCCAGTCGAAGTACCAAGCAAACAGTGGCGGCTTGCATAGGGCGTGCTGTGGGCGGTGAGGTGGGGCGGGGGAGGTGCAGGGTAGGGGTGTAGTAAACTCGGACATACAACGGAACGGAGGAAAGTAATTATTACTTTCCTTCATTCCGTCGTATGTCAGAGTTTACTACCCCACCACCCTGCCCCTTCCCCGCCTCACCCCATAAGTGTGGCAGGGTATACTCAGACGTGAGTCCCTTGCTCACTTTGCCACTGGATTCAAGCAAGCCGGGCTGAAGACGGCTGTAATGCCAGAAACCGGTCCTCGGAAGCTTGTTTCCGGTCCAGGGAAGGCATGGCTTGGCAGTTCGGGCTGGACTGTTCCCATGAGGCACAGGGTCAGACTGATTTGCATATAGCCATGTCTGAACTGGGGTGGCAGAGTGGGCTAAAGAACGGGGATGGATCAAACCCAGATCTTTTGACTGGGTGTGAGTGTTTGATTGGTTAATATGCTCCGTCCATCACCACCCCCTTTTTCACCCCACCGCCCGGCAGCACGCCCTATGCGAGCCGCCACTGCAAGCAAACCAAGGGACACGTTAACTGTATATATAATCGGACCCCTAAAATACATGACATGGTATGGGAAGTACATAATAGTGTTGATAGACTATCATTCTCATTGGATAGTGACCAGGGTAGTACATTCTATTACCATAAACGTAATGAAAGAATTCCTTATGGACACGTCCTTGACTGCAGGCATTCCTAGCACAATAATATCGCATAATGGGGTACTGTTTACCTCTGAGGAGATGAAAGAGTTCCTAAAAAGTTTGATTATAACCCATTTAACCACAGCTCTGTACTGTCCTAGAAAAAATGGATTGGTGGAGCGGACCAATAGAATGATTAAAGAGACTCTGCAACTTTCCACGCTATCGGGGGCATCCTTGGACATATCAACGCAGGACATGTTATGGTCTTACCATATCACTCCCAGCTCTGTCATGGTTATCTCTCTGTTCACTTCACTCAAAGGGAAAGTATCAGAAATCAAACTGAAACCACATTTGTTAGGAGGAGGGTAACCTGTATGGGTCCAAAGAGGGATGAGGGTGAATACAGTGAACTTCTTCAAGAAAAATACAGAAACACAAAGAGCATTTAAGCAGGTGTGGAAGATTGGTGACAAAGTAGTAGTACCAATTCCAACATCCTGCAGACCCAATGACAGTCGTTATTTCGAGCCCAAATGCATAACTCAGGTACTGAGAAATGTTGTTGTATTGGATGATGAAAAGAGATGGAGCATGTATAGGATATCAAGGTACCCTACCACTTCAGTCGAACTGCTGGGTGTTTTGGCTCGACACAAAAGTATAAAGGTTATGGTAACATTAAACCAAATAGAAACAGTAGGAAACCAGCATGGTTCAATGATTAGGTCATGTGATAAAATGACCTAGTAGTGCTTTACATTATCTTTACGGTTTTCTAGACCCACAGTAAAAAGACAACTACAGCACTATTGAATTTAGAATAACCTTTTTAGCTGTTATGAGACTTTTGTCTAAATGGTAACCTAGGTTTCATTTGGCTTTCCTTTTGTAAAGGGGATCCTGTGTGGTAAGTATCCAGTTATCTAATGTGTCCTGCATACATGTAACCCTTTGTTGATAGCATCCTGCCAATCAGCTTATTATTATTTGTCAACACTTTGGTCTTTCCCTATCTTCGCCTCACCCAGTTCACCCCTGAGTTGTGTCTATAATGGGGTGCCCAGGCGTCTGCTCTAGAATGTTGGGGACAAAACGCTGTAATTGCTGTGAAGTGACGTGGAGGTGACAGTTGACCATAAACCCTTCTCCTTCAACTGTAACAGCATCCAACTTTGCTTACATCAGACCACAACATGCAGAGATCAGCAGAAGTTTCAATGTGTACTGCTCTGTGGGTTGTCCATCACCAGAACTGCTCAGCAAAAAAAACAGACATCACCAAATAAAGAGGCTTGGAATAACTGAAGAAATCGGTCACACAATTCGGAGGATTTTAATATAGTCCATGACTGCGGGAACCAAATATCCACACACTCCGACCACTTCTTTACATCTCACAATGACACTTAGATATGGGGTGATTGTAAAAATGCCCATCCCAACAGATCTCTCCACTTCTCTCTCCCTCTAACCATGCCAGCTCTGGATCACAGCTACACACAACGCCTTATATAGGACATCCTAGTGCAGTAACCAGCTATGCAGACTACATCATATTAAATACTATGGGGCAGATCTACAAGCCCCTTGCGCCCCTTTTATGCCGCCATTGCGTCACTTTTGTGATGCAGCGGCGGCGCAAAAGATGCGCCATGGTGCGGGGTACTTACAACATGACGCATCTGGGAGATGCGTCACGTTGTAAAGCCCTGCGCCAGAAGGAGGCGTTTCTGCGCAGGGGGGTCGTTCCGGTGCAGGAACGCCTCCTAAAAGTGGCTGAGTGAATCTACAAGATTTCACTCAGTCATTTTTTGGGCCCATGCTGCGTCAAAACCCTGCGCCTGCTTGAAGCAGGCGTAAGGATTGACGCAGCATTGTAGAGATAGGGCCCCCCAGAGCATTGCTGGAGCTGCGTCGTGCCTGCAATGCAACTCCAGCAAAGCGCTGCTTTTACGGCACAGATGCGTGACGCATCTGTGCTGTTTTTGCCCCATGGTGCACCGCATTGTAAATGTGGCGCATCCAGGGTGGCGAAGGTGCGGAGCACAATAACTGGCGCATCCCTGCTGATATGCTGGGATGCGCCACTTATTGTAAATCTGCCCCTATAAAGGGACCTGCAGAGCTGTTCAAAGCTACCATCATACTGTCATGTGCCAGAGTTAGACCCGGTACCCGGTAAGTATTAGGATCTTTCTTGCATATGCAAGAATCCTTTTTCCTAAAGTTGCCTCTCTTTGCCACATTAACATTTGGCACACACTTTGCATTTGTGATGCTTGGGCTGGTTTCGCAGAAACACCAACCTTTCAGACACGGAACACTTCGCAAGAATACTATTGTACTTCCTTGGCATTAGTGCAAGGCCTCTGCTAAGCGCGAATCTAAAAGAAGCGCGCCCTTAGGACCCGGCCCCGCCCCCAGTCACGTGGTTGTGGGCGGCCGGCTTGCCCAATGGGCGACCGGCCGCCAAGTAGTTCCGGGGTCAGGATGACGCATTTCCGGTGGGGCAGAGGGCCGAGACCTTTGGCCTATTTAGGGTCAAGGTCCCGTGGCCTCTGTCTCTTTTCCCTCTGCCACACCAGCCGGCTGATCTCGCGCCGTGCGCTCCCCCCCTCCTTAGAGCCCCTTTTTTAACTCCCACCCACCCGTCCCTTAGCTCAGTGTTCGGAGGGGGCGAGTTGCGGTAAAGAGACCTGCGAACAGTGACATTGACTTACAGAACGGACGGGAGTCCGCCTTGCGTACTCCCTAGGCCAGCACTGAGGGGGGAGACGGTAAGCTCTCCGCAGGGAAAACGTGGCCACCGGCTGGGGAGGCTAGGGCGACATGTTACGAGCCTCCTGGGATCCGGGGCAGCCTGGTGGTCGAGGGGTGGGCCCCGGATATGGCGGACAAGGATCAGAGGTTGGGGCCCACCACTCTAGGGCGCAGGTGCGCGGCACCTTGCGTGGGATGCTCAGTTCGAGGGATGCGAGCCAGAAGGCCCCTTGGTGCTGCGGGGATAAGAATCTTGCAATCATGAAGGTCAATATTAAAAGTGTGTTGTGTATTTTAATTATGCATGTGATTTGCTTTTGTCATGTTTATGAAATGTTGAGATTAAACATGGCTGTTTTTAACCCACTCAAATCTCTCTTGGTGATTTAAATGTGGAGATGCATGACAGCTTAGGGGGAGGCGGGGACTATACTGGGGGGTCCGGGTCCTATCACGTACGTAATGCAAATGTGTTTTGTTATTACATACATATGGCAACACAGCTATATGTAGAACCCAAACAAGAGTTGCCCAATCACAATCTCAGCCCAAGGTAAGGATGTAATTTTGTATTTATGGCCTATTGTTTCTGAAACACTTCTGCTGGACTCGAGGGGTCCCTGCATGCTGAAGCTTTTGCCAGCCACTGACTGTCCAAGTTGGGGTCATACACTCTTAGCCGCAAGGTAAAGGCGTTAGATCATCCAGACGGGGGTTTTCTTGGCAGACCATACATTCACACCCTGGACACATAGGTTAGGGTTAGCATTGAAGGGATACACTCAACTGTTATAATCTTTTATATGTATGCATATATAACTTGTCTCAACAAAATGGTGGAGCTCTCTGTTTTATTCTCTGTGTTGACACTTATTATAACATTTATTTGCTTCTGTCTAATAATCATCGCAGCCCATATCTTCCATACATAAATCACCCTGGTTCAATAAACATTGAAAACGCCCCTCTGTGCAATCTTTGTATATTTCTCCAAGCAAAAGAATGCATGAGTGACTGAGCGGAAATTTGAAGAATGTCACCGCGATTCCTGAGGAAACAGTGTTGTCATGTGCAGTGGTTGCCAGAATATTTCACTCCTTGTTTAGTTTAGGGGGGCTTATGGTGGCAATGTGATCCAGCTGGTCCAAGGGGCAACATATCCTGCGGGGTGCACGGAATCAGTCTGCACCATGCTAAGTTTATCACATCCGCAAATGAGCAGTTCCTACTGATTGGTGAAACTGCACGACAATACATGAAAACCATAAACTGCGTCTCTCACACCTTGTCATCCACCACATTGCACGTGGGGCATCCTTTAACACAATAAGCACAATTCGGTGGTCATCACACACAACATGGAAATGCTTCCCACACAGGATAAAAGCAAAGACAAAATGTTTGAAGCAACACACCCTACACAGTATAGTGTGCTACCCATGTATGCAAGCACATCAATGCCCTACATATGGGCAGTAAGCGCTATATAAATGCTGCAATACAATTCAATTCAATTTGCCCCCGCGGGGAAAGATTCTCTGAAGGGATTCTGTCTCATTAATATACACCAGGCAGGATTTCTGAAAATACTTCTGAGTGACTGTGTTTCGATGCAGTTTATTACCAGATCCGTTGCAGTGCACAAAAAGGATCAGCTTCGTCATAGAATTATGAGAAAGCAGCACCTGCTTATTATCGACTTTACTCTTAACACCTCAGTCTCACCTCATTCATTTCCAAATGGCAAAAATGTAATTCACGTAATACCTAAAACTGCCACAAGAGGTCAATCGAACACAACATAACGAGCAGAACATCAGTTTAAAACAATAATCTAAAACGCATCGTGAACTTGAATTACACCTATTTTCATGAGAAGAGTTCGTGCCACAAATCGGCTCACCCTACCAGCCTTACAATAGCAGGCCATCAGTAGAAGGATTTGTACTACAAAGGGCTCACTCCAAACAACCTGTATTATTATAAACCTGCAGCACCCTCAGAAGGTGTGCTGCAAACCCCCTCATGACTCATCCGTAGGGTCTGTCCCAGAAAGCTGCTCTCCGTTTGGGCCTGCCCTACCACCCCTATCACCCTAAGGGCTCGTGCTGCAAACCTGTTCACACAGGAGCTTGCACTGCAAACTACTCACATAGGGACAGGGCCGGACTGGGAAACAAAACCGGCCCTGGCAAAGTGCTCGGCCAGCCCCCCCTCGGGGATGCGAACGCTTTGCCAGGGCCGCTTTTCCGCCGAATTTGTTACAGGGCCGATTTTGCAGCTTTGCTGCAAAAACGGCCCCCACCCTTGCGGCCTGCATAGGGATTTACTACAAGGTCCACCATCCTCCGGGCAATCCGGGGATATACACTACAACTTGCCCACCCGACATGGAACATCCAGTCCCTGGAAGAACATGTATGTACAAGTGTTTGTAGGTAAATCTTTTTGCAAGTCTAAATTCATTTGTTTAGACCCCCTCGCGTGATTTACACCTTCTATTGAGGCCATTTCTGCACCGAATTCCAAATCGGATTTCCACCAGGGTCTTCATGTATGATATTTTGGCGTAGGGCAGCTCAGAAAGGCACCCTGCTGTGCTGCCCTACGCAGGAGTGTAGCTTCAGAGGGGTGTTTGAGCTGTTACACCGCCCTAATAAATTTAGCGTCTGATGAATAGTGGGGCACAAGTGCTTTCAGTATGGAATGGTGAGGTGTCTGTTGGATTTCACCTGGGATTTTTGCAAAAACACACTGACAAAAAACACAAATATGCTCTCTCAGCTTTGTTTGGAAAGTCTAACAGCCTGATTCATGTACATGCCGTTTTGCGTGTCCCTAATAGCGAATCATAGCGATTCGCTATTGAGGACACGCAAAACGGCATTCATGTAGGAATTGCTACTTAAATAGCGATTCCTACATGTTCTTTATTTGCGAGTTGCAATTTGCTACTCGCAAATACTCCCCATTCATTCCTATGGGCCAAGAGGCCCATAGGAATGAATGGGGAGTATCCCTCATTTGCGAGTAGCAATTTGCTACTCGCAAATGAGATAGCGATTTTAAGGGTGCCAGGGGTGTCCAAAGGACGCCCTGTAGCACCCCTAAAATGCACATTTGAACAGGTGTTGCGCGCACACATGTCCAAAGGACATGTGTGTGTGCAACATGCAACTTAGAAAAATGCTTTTAAAAGCATTTTTCTGAGTTTTTGCTATTTACCGACAGGTCTGACCTCTCGGTAAATAGCGGCCCCAAAAGTCCAAAATCGCTATTTTGTTTTGTGTCATGAATAGCATTTGAGGAATCTCTATTAGAGATTCCTTAAATGCCATTCCACGCAAATATGCGAATTCTTACATAGCGATTTTTGCATTTGGTATCATGAATCTCAAATGCAAAAATTGCACTCGCAAAGGGCCAGATTCTGAGAATCTGGCCCTTTGCGAGTGCAATTTACCTACATGAATCAGGCTGTAAATGTTTTATTTTTTTTGCCAAAAATTTGTGATTCTCTCATTTAGTACTGATACCAATCAGCATTCCTCCTCCTTTCCACTGCCCTTTAAGCCCATCTCATAGGCCCTGCTTGTCATATAATGTTTTTTAACATAATATGCCAGCGTGATTCCCAAGAAATCTGAAGCTCACCCCAAATCTTACTGACCAAGCCTCGCCCCTTGCCCTACGCCAAAGTGAAAGGGCAGGAATGCACCGTATTTAAGCAAAGAGGTGCATTCCTGTTCTGTCGGCCTGCGCGAATGCTGTTTTGGTAAGTTAGCGCCAACTTAAGCATCCATGCAACATGGTGCAAGGGGGCCTCCGTTACAGGCAGGATTGTTTTTGCAAAGGGCCACTTCCTGCACAAAAACAATCCTACGTGGGTTTGCCTCTTTCCAAGTTCACATGGAAAGAGGAAAAAGCGAGGAGAAATAAACAGATTTCTCCTTGTTGCTGTGTAAATCCGGGGTAGCGGCAAATTCCATGAGTGTTGCGTGGTAAACCCCTCCGCAATGCCAATGGAACACCTCCCGGGCGCAGAGTAAGGTGACGCAGCGATTGGACCAGCATCGCCTTACTCAAGAATTATGAGGCCACTCAAAGCCATCCATTGAATTGAGAGCCCTGCGTCACACATGCACCACTTCACGTGGTCTAAAAGTGGCGTACGCCTCTCATAAATAAGCCTCTCGGTTTATGAGTTTTCTGGAATTCACCCAAAAATTGAAGTTGTGCATCTTATAAAAACTGTTGAGGCTTACCAGGCGTGGTCCTGGACCATTTTGCGATATATGTTTGAAATGTGTTCCAAACATAGCAAGAAACATAAAGCAGTACGTTTCTGACTCTTTCTGTGACTCGGATCCAATATCTTATACCTATACATCCATTTATTTACGTATTTATTTGATGTGATCTCTTGAGCGGTATCCACAGCACAGAGGCCACTTTCGAAATTATCGTGGCTTTAAATCTGTGAGCAGGCGGAGAAGCAGTGCTTAATTTGAGCCAGTGTTTTTGTTATGTGCCCGGGTTAGGCCCATGTAGCGAAGCTGCTCATTTCTTACATTGTCCTCTTTTTCACAATAACATTTCTGCTATGACCATTTGCACATATTTGCATGTGCGACAATGTTGGATTAGTTTCTCTGAAAAGTCTTCTGTTTACACATCTAGCTTCGCATAACATTTTAACAATGCCTCGAACACCAAGTACAAGGCCTTTACGCATGAATGTACAAAT
Source organism: Lissotriton helveticus (assembly GCF_964261635.1). Classification (NCBI taxonomy): domain Eukaryota; kingdom Metazoa; phylum Chordata; class Amphibia; order Caudata; family Salamandridae; genus Lissotriton; species Lissotriton helveticus. Next base: position 497,455,360 of record NC_136060.1, read on the forward strand.
GTCTTTCTATCTTCATCCACGGGCGACAGGGCTATCTACATACCCACAATATTTCTAATCTATACGTACATCGCAATGATGCTTTTTATTGCAAACAATTAGCATCTCATAGGGTTATCAGAGGAGGCACTTCAGCTGACACCGAGAGTCCCTCCATGCTGAGACTTCTCCACACAGCGGTCTGGCATCTCTACGAGGGGTGTACGGTTTGTGACCAAGACAGGGTCCTACATTCTCTCCTGCCAGGAAAATGGGTGTAGATCGTCCCTTGGGGGGATTCTTGGCTTCACACCTACACACACTGTAGGCACACTTAGAGTAGGGTTTGTATTTTAGGGATATGCCTGATTACTGTCTTGTATCATATGCCTGCAAATATACACCTTTTTAGCACCCTGGTAGAACTATATCTACTATTTACTCTTTTGGTGCTTGTAAGCACTTTTATCTGCTTCTGTCTATTGATTATCGTAGCACATGTATTTCATACAAGAATTTCGATGGTTGAACACCTTAACCCCGGCGGTTTTTCCACCGCGGTGCGGGCGTTCCATTCAGTGGGCGAGGCTCCGTCGGCCATTGGCCGACGGCAGCACCCACGAGTTAGTGCTCCCATCGGCCAACGGCTGACGGGAGCACGGAACGGGTTAATAAATATCTTGAAAATGTCCCATTGTGTATTTTCTGTATACTTCTCTGCAATCAAAAGAGCACGAGTGACTGAGCGAGAGGTCGTGATCTGTTATCACGCTCCCTGATGGGTCAGGGTTGTCATGTTCAGTTGTTACCAGAAACCATTCGCTCCTTGGTAGGGTGGGAGGGGACTTACGGTGACACTGTGAGCCACTTGGTCTCAAGGCCAACATATCCTGCAGGGGTGCTTGGAATCAGTCTAGGCACCTCACCCAAAGTTTATGTTGTCCAAAAAACACGCAGATCATACGGATTGGTGTGAACTACACAACAGTTTCCGGTGCTCAGCACGAATACTTAATTGTCAACACCGGTGCTTCTGACAGTCTGTCACATGGTGGCGCTGTCTGTCTAATTTATAGATGAGCATAAAAACAGTTGTATAATAATTCAATATATATTATAAATGGCCAATAACTGCCACCCAAGCCATTCCTATAGCTTTGGGGGCCAGCAATAGTCTGAATTGTCACATTTGTAGGACTGTGATGGTTAGTAGTTGTATTGGTGCTGGTATTGGCAGCGCTGGTAGGGGCACTGGGTGGTGCAAATTGCAGTGGGCTGCTGATAAAATTCCTGTAACTTATTTTTTTTTACAAATTAAGCACTATAAGATGTCACAAATACTGGTAACTTGCAGATAAGTGAATATTTCAGTATTGCACACAGCCTTACTCTTTGTCACCTTCTTTAGTACTTTAATATGAGAGCAACCTTGCCAAGTCACAATATTTTAAATCCCGTGCCAGCTATTTCTGCCTGCCCGGCAGAAATCTCCATAATGGCATTGAGCAAAAATGTAAGGCCACATTTAAATCCAAATGTATGTAATAATATCGAGGTGCAGCACTAAACATGTGATTGGTGTAACAAAGATGCAGGCTATCTCTACCCGTAGTGCTCAAAGAGGGGGAACCAAGGCACCCTTAAACAAACATTGACAAAGCCAATAGGTCTCGCTAATCTGAGAGCTATTGGAGTTGTCAATGCCTTTTAGCCATGCTGAATAGAATATGATGGGTTATTGTGTGTATTATTCTGTTTTCAGACACTCGTGGGACCCACCACAATTAAGAACAAAGTTCGAATTGAAATGCATAATGCCACTTCATGCACTTATTGAATTTTATTTTGTTGCAAAATACGGATCCATTTTGTTAAAATAGTGATGATCCTTTTACTTTTGTTAGAAATAGTGAAATTCAGCCATTGTTTAAGAAAGATTAGAACATTGGAATGTTGGGAGCTCCGTTGCAGACAATGGAGTGCTCCCCGCTTCTACGGGCCGGTAAAGGCCCGCAGAGCAACATTCTAATGTTCTACAAAGGCTTCTCGAAGTTCGAGGGGATTTATATCCCCTCGAGCTTCGAGAACCCTTTGTTTAATTTGTTAGAACATTTTGCCCTCTAGTGGCAGAATGTTCTAATAGCCTTATAGCCCTTCGTAGCAGGGCTAAACCGGCTATTAAAGTCCTGCTGTTTCGTTAAAGTCCCTCGCCTTCGGCTCGGGCCTTTAACGATTCAGCGGGCCTTTAATAGCCGGTATAGCCCGCTACAGCGGGCTATAAGGCTATAATACAAAAAGAAAAAAAACGGGAGCAGTTTGAAATGAAGCCCGGGTGGTAGGAGACAGAGCTTGTACAAACACGAGAACTTGTGTGGAGTGGTCAGGCACAATGAAAAAAAGCAGCTCTTAAAACGGGAGCAGTGGAAGGACACAAGTACTTGGTCCATGCTCTGGGGGAGGGCTCCAAACAGGAAGAAGCAAGATGCATGCATGTAATGGACAAATGGGGACACAGGATTTGAGACTGGCGCTAGAGCAAGCAAATTGTAAGCCTATGGGCGGGCTGTAGCCCAAAGATTGAACACAACACGTCTCTACAAGACAGTGCATGCACTACCAAGGCAAGACCTAAAAAGCATGTAAAAGCCGGTGTACGGAGATTTCCTATCATTGCAACAAGGTCAGGCACCACACCACTATCCTGGAGCTTATGGAGCTGGTGCCACTCCTCAGAATCAAAATCCTCTTGGCGAATTTAAGGTCAGGACTCTACATCTTTGGTGCCATCGAATTAGGGTAACACATCTGCAAACCAGAATTTGGTTTGTTTTAAACACTGCCTAAATTCAGGTCCTGAAAAAAAAGAGGTCACATTTTTTGGCAAACACAGAAAATCAGGTGTTTTCAGGCTACAAACTTGCAAACATTTTATGACCGAAAATAAATTGAGTGTTCAGGGTCAGACCTGGTACTCAGCATATTAATGGCATCACTGGAAATGACATCACCGGAGCATTGTGCAACAACATCCCATGACATCAGATCTAGACAACAGGGAATTATCCTGAAGCTTCTGACTCAGATGTTAGAACTAAACATAAGGGAAACTTTCAGAAGCATAAATTAAAACCCTCATTTTAATATGGCAAGAAACAAAACTTCTTTAAGTAAAAGTCTGTTTTTCCAGCAGAAAAGAGTTCTCATCACATGCTCGGAAGACAATACCATCTGATCTCATTTCAGTAGGCATTATAAGGCTGTAAGAATGTGTTGTAAGAATCATTAATAAAGGGCAGCCTGCCCCCTAAATAGGTAGGGTTGCTGTTAGAAATGGGATTTCTGGTAGGCTAGGGCACAGGTCGAAGCCAGGCAAAAATCTCCACTCTAGTCAGGATAAGAGAGTTACACTCCTAAAATAACCTCTGCTCACCCCCTTGGTAGCTTGGCACGAGCAGTCAGGCTTATCTTAGAGGCAGTGTGTAAAGCATGTGCACGGAGCCCACAGTAATACAGTGTAGGCACTACAAACAGACTCCACACCAATTTAGAAAAATAGCCAATATTTTTATATAATTAAAACAAGCCCAAAAACGACAAAAATCCACAGTACTATATGAAAAAAAGTCTGTAGTTACCAAAATAAGTTGAAAACAAAGTTCCTCGATGTAGGTAGCTCTGTCCGTGGCTACCACGGCGTTGTGAAAAACAAATCCAACAGTTGTGGCTGGTTGGGTGCTGCGTTGTGAAGTGCAGCAGTGCTGCGTGCGGTACCCAGGTCGCGGTGCGAGCAGCGGCTCGGTGGCAGCGTCAGATGGCATCGTCGGTGAGACCAGGGTCGCGGTGCGAGATGAAGGCGGTGCTCTTCACGGTGCTGGCAGGTTACAATGCAAGCAGCGACGTCGTAGTTGCTGAAGTGCTGTCGTCGGCTGACGAGCGGGAGTCGATGGTGCCGGCGTCGGTGGGACAAGGCTGCAGTGCAGGATGAGGGCAGTGTTTCGTGTGACTTACGAGCAGTGCCCTCGAACCACGGTGCAAGCAGCGACGTCGATTTCGGCATGGAGCAGCAGCAGCGGGGAGGCCAAGGCATCCTCGTGAAGCAAGGTGGTGCGGAGTGCGGTGCACACAGGTCACGGTACGAGCAACGGCTCGGTGGCGGCATCAACAGGCATCGTCGGTGAGACCAAGGTTGCGTTGCGGCGGTGCCCTCTGCAGTGCCTTCAGGACACGGAGTTGGCAGCGGCGTCGTAGACGTCGTCGAGTTGCTGTTTCTCTGATGAAGCACACAACACACAGTCCCCTGTGCTGCAGGCAGAAGAGCTTGAAGTCTTTGCTGTTCCTGAAACTTCGTGAACAGGGGGCAAGCTCTACCTCAAGCCCTTGGAGAGACTCATATAATAGGTTGCAGAAAGTCCAGTCCAGGCCTTTCACTGCCCAAGACAGAAGCAGCCACTGCAGGTCAGCCCAGCAAAGCACACAGCAAAGTGGTAGTTTCTCCTCACTGCTTCTCCAGCTCTTCTTCTTGGCAGTCTTCTTGATCCAGATAAGTTCTAAAGTTCAGGGGTCTGGGACCCAGGATTTATGTCCAAAAATCCTTTGATCTTTCAGGCAGAGGGTGTATGTGCCCGGCCAGAACCAGTTGGGCCATCTCTGGTGTGAATTCCTGGCAGGAGGTGGAGACGGCATTTGTCAGAGGCAGACCAGGCCCTTTGAGGTGCAAGGACATCTCCTCCCCCTTCCCCCATGGTAGCCCAGGTCTATTCAGCCCTTTCCTGACCTACCTAGACTATCTGGAGCCCCTCCGGCCCCCCAGCCTTCTGTCATCCAAAACCCAGACAGGCAATCCACATACCAGCAGAGGCACACGGGCAAGAAAATACCCACTTTCTAAAGTTGTATTTTCAAATGCAGAATATAAAAATCACCTTCACTAAAAGATGCAACTTTAGATTCTGAGATCAGGCATACTAAATGTTCTTTTCTTACCGAATTCCCTGGGCCAGTTATGTGTATAAGATGTTATAAACAACCCTCCCGTTCTATCCTATGGGGAACTGGTAGCCTCTCAATATTGAACAACGAAATTGGCTGTAATTCACTATTAGGACATGCCACACACACCAGGGCATGTCCTACCTTTCACATACATTGCACCCTGCCCACCGGGATACCTTGGACCTCCCTGAGGGATGTCTGGCATGTTAAAAAAGGGAAAGTTAGGGACCGGCCAGTGTGTGCACGGGCCTAGTCGACATGGCAGTTTCAAACTGCGCGCAGACTCCGCAATGGCAGGTCTGAGTTACCGTTTTCAGGGCTACTCACGGGGGTGGCGCAACCAGTGCTGCAGGCCCCCGGGTAGCATTTGATTCACCTGCCCTGGCATACGCAGTGCACTTTACTAGGGGCTAACAGGTTAATCAAATATCCAATAATGGAAGCACCAATCCATAACACAATTAACACAGAGAGCGCCTGCACTTTACCACTGATCGGCAGTGAGCAAAGTGTGCAGAAACGTTACGCCAGCAAAAAACAGGTAAAAACCGGGAGATCAGAAAGCAAAAACTCAAAGGAAACATGCCAAAAGATGCCATGTCTAACACATGTCCCCTCCAGCTGAAAGTAGGGAGAACTACCCACTCGCCTGGGAATTCTCTTCACTAAGGCGGAAGAACCTGGACAGGCCATCTGCGTTGGCGTGCTCTGTGCCAGGCGGTGTTCCACTGTAAAGTCCATTCCCTGTAGGGAGATGGACCACCTCAGCAGTTTTGGATTCTCCCCCATCATCTGCATTAACCATCTGAGGGGCCTGTGGTCTGTCCGAACCCGGGAGTGAGTCCCAAATAGGTAGGGCCTCAGCTTCTTCAGTGCCCAGACCACAGCAAAAGCTTCCCTTTCAATGGCACCCCACCTCTGTTCTCTGGGGAGTAGTCTCCGGTAAGGAAGACTACAGGCTGATCTAAGTCCTCTACGTTCAGCTGTGAGAGCACTGCTCCTAATCCATGCCCTGACGCGTCGGTCTGTATGACAAATTCCTTTGAGAAGTTGGGGGCCTTGAGCACAGGCGCCGTGCACATGGCGGCCTTCAGGGCATCAAATGCCTTCTGGAAGGACTCAGTCCAGACCACCTTTTTTGGCTGCTTCTTGGAAGTCAGCTCCGTTAAGGGGGCAACAATGGTTCCATATCCCTTAACAAACCTCTTGTAGAGCCCGGTGAGTCCTAAGAAGGCCCTCGCCTCTGTCTGGGTCTTGGGGGGCTCCCAAGCCAGAATGGTATCAATCTTGGGCTGCGGGGGCGCCACTTGGCCACTCCTTACCTGGTGTCCCAAGTACACCACCGAACCCTGCCCAATCTGGCACTCACTGGCCTTAATCGTGAGGCCTTCAACACTGCAGGTCCCAACTGGAACTGAACATACAATGTCGTCCAGGTATGCGGCGCTGAATTAATCCAGCCCAGCCAACACCTGGTTGACCAACCTCTAAAAGGTGGCAGGGGCATTCTTCAATCCGAAGAGCATCACACGGAACTGGTAATGTCCATCTGGGGTTGAGAATGCGGATCTTTCCTTGGCCCCCTCTGTTAGAGCAATCTGCCAGGACCCAGACGTTAAATTAAACGTACTAAGGAATTTGGCAGCTCCCAACCGATCGATGAGCTCATCAGCTCGGGTGATGGGGTGTGCATCTGTCCGAGTGACGGCATTGAGCCCCCGGTAGTCCACACAGAACAGCAGTTCTGGTGTGGCACGGGGTGCTCTAGCCTTTGGGACCAAGAGCACGGGGATGGCCCATGGACTGCTGGACGGCTCACAGTGGCAGAAAACATTCCTAGGCAGTTCCAATGATGCAGTTTACATCAATATATTTACATCTTGACTCAAAAGATAATTTAGAACTCAGTGTAAAGAAAGAACAATTCTTTAAAACATACAAAATTTCACTTTATTCATATTTTTGTTAAAAAAAGGGATGCATTTAAGAATGATTCAAGATACACATAGATACATTACAATTAGATGTGGTATATTCATTGTTTAGTTTGTTGTATTTGGTAAACAGTTGAATCTAAATGGTAAGGAATACAAAAACATCACATATGAAACATATAAATGATATTAACAAAGGTTAAAAAGCAAAAATTTGAATAAAGTGAAATGGTGTATGTTTTAAAGAATTGTTCTTCCTTTACACTGAGTTCTAAACTATCTTTTGAGTCATGATGAAAATATATTGATGTAAACTGTATCATTGGAACTGCCTAGGAATTTTTTCTGCCACTGTTACTATACCCTGTCCTAGGAGCTCTAGATTAATAACAGGGGTTCCTTGTTATTTGCACTGCTGGACGGCTCAACCACCCCTAACGCCAACATCTTCGAGACCCTCTTTGATGCACGCTTTGACCCGGTCAGCCAACCTGTACTTCTTATGTTTCACAGGGGGGCTGTCACCAGTGTCCACATCGTGGGTACACCAGTGAGTAACACCTGGGGTCAAGGAGAAGAGCGGGGCAAACTGCCCCAGCAACTGGCGACACTCGCTCTGTTGCTCAGGGGTCAGGGTCGGGGAGAGGATCACACCATCCACCGACCCATCCCCTTCTTGGGCAGACAGGAGGTCCGGGAGAAGCTCACTCTCCGCTTCCTCCCCGTCGTCCATCCCCAAGAGCATGCTCACTTCGGACCTCTCGAAGTGGGGCTTAAGGTGGTTCACATGGAGGATCCGTAAAGGGTTCCTTGGAGCCTGCAAATCCAACAGGTAGGTGACTTCAATTTTGCGCTCCACCACCTCAAAGGGCCCAGTCCACTTGTCCTGCAGGGCACAAGGTTACACTGGGGCCATAACCCACACTTTTTGTCCAGGTTGAAACACGACCATAGTAGCATTCTGGTCATAACACTTCTTCATTTCTTTCTGGCTGGCCTTGAGGTTCACCTGAGCGAGATTCCTGAAGTGGGCAGTTTGGTTTCTGAAGGCCAGCATGTAGCTAAAAACATCCTGGGGTTTTTTCCTGGGAGCGGCTTCCCAGCCTTCCTTCGCCAAGCTTAGAGGTCCTCGCAAGGGGTGCCCGTACAGAAGCTCAAAGGTACTTGACCTGAGAGACTTCTGGGGTACCGCCCTGTACACAAAGAGAAGGCACGGTAAGGGGATGTCCCAGTTAGGCCTCATGCGTTCGATGAGACCCTTGATCATGCCCTTCAAGGTCTGGTTGAACCTTTCTACCAAACCGTTACCATGGGAGTGGTAAGGGGTGGTGAACTTGTAAGTAACAGCACACTCCTTCCACAGAGATGTCATATACTTCGAGGTGAAGTTGGTCCCCCTGTCAGAAACCACCTCTCTGGGGAACCATATGCGGGAAAAGATCCTCATTAACGCCCGTCCCACCACTGGTGCCATCGTTGTTCTGAGAGGGATTGCCTCCGGGTACCGGGTGGCATGGTCCACCAAGACCAGGATGTACCTGTTGCCCATGGCTGTCTTGGGATCCAGTGGCCCCACAATGTCCATCCCTACCCTTTCAAAGGGTGTCCCAACAACGGGGAACGGTTGGAGAGGAGCTTTGATCTTCCTCCCACTCTTGCCTGGCAAATTTGGCAAGACCGACAAGGCACATCTGACTGCATTCTCATTTGAGGCCAGAAGAAGTGGGTGACAAGCCTGTCAAAGGTCTTGTCCTGCCCCAAATGTCCCGCCAAAGGCAGGTCATGAGCCAGACCCAGTTCTGGGGTACCACCAGCACACAGGCTGACCCAGGTTCCGCGACCTTAGGTTCGTTGTACAGGAGATCATTCTCCCAGTATATCCTTTGTGACCCAGACTGATCACCAGTCACCTGGGCTGCAGCATGCCGCCGCAGACCCTCCAGAGAAGGGACCTCTTTCTGCTCCTGTCAGAATTCCTCCCTGGTGGGACCTCCTTCTTGCTGCCAATGGGTCAGCTCAGAGATGTCCCCCAGTTCGACTACCTGTTCCTCTGTAGGCATCGGAGCGTCCCTCTCAAGGTCTGCCTCCTCCCGGGCCGTGGAAACTTCGGGGGCCGGTTTCCTGTGCCTCCGGCCCTTTCTCCTGGCAGGGACCTGGGCCACTGTTTCAGGCTCCGGGAGCCTCTGATCACCCTTTCTGGCTGCCATGGACCGAGTGGACACGCATTCCTACTCTGGCAACGCAAGCATCTCCAAGTGGGACCTGAGCTCAATATCCTTCCACAAGGACTGCTCCAGGTCGTTACCGAGCAGACAATCGTTAGGCATGGAAGGGTTCACAACTACCCTGAAAGGACCTGAGACCCCCCCACTCAAAGGGAACCTGCACCACCAGCCACTGGCGCTCTGAACTGGATTGAAATTACTTGGTGGAATGCCCCGGGAACTACCTGCCTCTCAGAGACCAGGCGACACCGAACTGAGGTCACCCTAGCTCCAGTATCTGGGAGAGCCTCTACCCTTTTCTCATTGATGGTCTCCCAGGTGCTGTATTTCTTTGTGTTAGGGGGCACCTGGGCCCCTGGGACCATCTCACTGTCTCCTAGTGAGACGAGGGTCATTCCTGCGGGGTCCCCACCCTCCTGTGTGAACTCTTCCTCCTCCCCAAGCACTACACTAGCCAACACCTTGGACTGCCCACCAGTGGGTGGCTGAGCCCCCTTGGAGCACCTGGGGTCCCCCTTCATGTGCCCAACCTGGTCACAGGCAAAACACTTGCGGGGTCCGGTCTCAGCAGCCTTTCCTGACGAGGCCCCCGGGTAGCATTTGATTCACTGGCCCTGGCACACGCAGTGCACTTTACTAGAGCTAACAGGTAAATCAAATATCCAATCATGGAAACACCAATCCATAACACAATTGACACAGAGAACGCCTGCACTTTACTACTGATCGGCAGTGCGAAAAGTGCCCAGAAACGTTACGCAAGCAAAAACAGGTCATAACCGGGAGGTCAGAAAGCAAAAACTCAGGGCAAACACGCCAAAAGATGCCAAGTCTAACAGTTGCCAAGTATGAGGCTGCCTCCTGCTACAATACTCTGTCCAGAGGGCAAGTATGTCTACGTTTATTCTGGTTGGCTACCAACAGGCAACAGAACAGGCTGCTACTTTAAGGATGGCCTATCAGATTACTGTTCATCGTCAATATGATTCCCTACCATTGAACCAATGAAAATGGTGACCTTTCTAAAGACTATTCTAACTGGCTGCCAGCAGTCCAATCAGAATAGAATTGAATGAACAGCCAATTACTATGGTACAGATCTGACAGTCTCGTGGCGGATCTAAAATGCTCTGAAATACCACCAGTTGTTCCATTTTTTATCAATGCAGACTGACAGAAGACACAGAAAAGGAAAAATTACTACTGATTCAACTTTCTGTAGATTTAAGAAAAAGTTATGCCAGCCTTAATGCAGCACCATTAAGAAATAGTCCCTCCTCTTCCTGTTCCCGAAAAGAGGAGACTCTCGTAGGTGTACCTCATTACCGAGCCGACCTCTATCTCACTTCCCCCCATTTAAAAGTGGGACTTCCAGGACCCTCCTAGGTGGGGCCCATTACTGAGCTGACTTCTATTTCACTCCTGTCGCAGAGGCAGTCCTTGAGGATAACCCGCACTCCAGGGTGGGTGCGGTTCTCTATGCCACCACTATGGCTGCGAAGGAAGTGCTTGAGGGCGACCAGCGCTGACTTGCACTTCCCTTTGTTGGGCTGAGTGGCGAGTCCGGCCTTAGGCATCTGAATAACGACGATGTGTGCTGATTCCAGTGACCTCTTCTTATGCACGGTTCTAGGACTCAAACAAACTCATATGGGAGCACGGTCCTCTGCTTGAATGATGAGTGAAGAGATTGGGCCTTCAGGGCTCTCTGGTTCTTTACAAGATCTTCCTCGTATTCAGTCACGGCGGCAGGTCGTTCCATAGCGAACCCCCATGAGAGTGGAGCACTAGGTAACCAAACCTTGGCAATGCAGGAAAAGACCATATTGGGTCAGTAATTCGTAATGATTTGGGGAAACATCTCCGACGGACCGGGAAGCATTAACAAGGTAGTGATGCTGGAGTAAGACCACATGGGAACAGGACAGACTAAAAACAGAATGGAGGAAGATGTTGATAGGTAGAGCTACTTTTTTGAGGGTTAAGGAAATCTTGATGAAATCAAATTGTTGGACTGGAGTGAAATCTCAGAACAAAGACTGGTCTTGACTGGCAAAACCAACTTCCACAAAGGAATGAAGGCCATCGCCGAATGGATGAAGAGCAGTCACCTGAAACTGAACTCGGACAAGACGAAGGTTCTCATCCTCGGCTCCACCCCCTCCACCTGGCACTACTCCTGGTGGCCGATCTCGCTGGGAGCTGCGCCGACACCCACCAACCACGTGCGCCACCTGGGGTTCATCCTGGACTCATCTCTGTCAATGACCCAGCAGGTCAACGCCATCTCCTCCTCCTGCTTCAACACCCTCCGGATGCTTCGCAAGATCTACAGATGGATCCCCACAGGAACAAGAAGAATGGTCACCCAGGCCCTCGTCACCAGCAGGTTGGACTATGGCAACGCCCTCTACGCGGGAACCACGGCCAAACTCCAGAAGAGACTCCAACACATACAGAACGCCTCTGCACGCCTCATCCTCGACATCCCCCGCCACAGCCACATCACTGCCCACCTGAGGGACCTGCACTGGCTCCCGGTCAGCAAGAGGATCACCTTCAAGCTACTCACCCATGCTCACAAAGCATTCCACGACGCTGGACCAGCCTACCTCAACAAACGACTCACCTCCTACACCCCCATCCGCCAGCTTTGCTCCGCTGACCTCACCCACGCCACTGTTCCATGCATCCACCAAACGACCATAGGCAGCAGATCCTTCTCCCACCTCGCCGCCAAGACATGGAACACCCTCCCCATCCACCTGCGACAAAACCAGGACCTGCTAACCTTCAGAAGGCTTCTCAAGACCTGGCTGTTCGAACAGTAGCAGCCCTCCCTCCCTCAGCGCTTTGAGACCCTCGCGGGTGAGTAGCGCGCTATACAAATGTTTGATTGATTGATTGTCTACTGCAGTCCCAGGAGATGGGCGAGAACAATGCCGTGTCTGGTGGCTTTGACTGGAATGGGGATTAAGTGTATTATTGTTTTGTGCAGAACTGGTGAGGAGACCGGAGACAACTGGTTTGGATAAAATTAATTAATTAATTTAATTGCCATCCCCAGGTGTATCGGGTCCTTCAGCTGATACTGCCATTAATTTATCCAGTTTCATTAAGACCACACATCCTATGAATGCCAGTGCTGCCTTGAGTCACGCTAAAGACTTCCTTATCAAGCTCCGCCAATGACTGTTTGGCATTACCTCCAATCAAAAATGGCCATTGTATTAGTTTTTGATTCAATTACGTCACGGGATAACCCTCTTACCTCTAAATCGGTTCTTCTGCACGCGATTGAGATGGAAATTAGGGGCATATTACCAAGGGTGGCGATAGGCAATGATCGCCGGTTTAGCGGCTGTTTTCGGCCGTTTTCGGCCGCTAAGCGTCGATAATTCTATCGCTCTATTAGCAAGCTGTCGCTAACTAATGTTAGCGATAGCTTTTAGGCGATAGCGAGCGGTTTGGGGCCCGCTTTGCATGTCAGCGATATTTATCGCTAATGACATGCAAAGTGGGCGTATCCAACCTGTTAGCGACTGAAAGCAATCGCTAACGTCACTATAGCCTATTAGCAAGGCAGGTGTAGCAACGGAAATATTCCCGCTATCGCCAAAAACCAACGCCTGCTCAAACCAGTTCTTAGCCATGTTATCCAATGGGAGGTGGATAACATGGCTAAGAGCATTTCGTCGCTAATGCGTGAATATCGCTGTATTCTCAGAGATATTCACGCGTTTCGCCTGATTTTTATTGCTTTTGAGATAAACCTTGCTAATAGCAAGTTTTCTCAGCGATAAAAACCTGTGATGTGCAGCGATAAAAATATTGCCGCTAACCCTACTTAGCGATAAATATCGCTATTTGTTGGTAATATGCCCCTCAGTCCGTAAGAGCGCGACCCTCGTCCTCCATAGATTACAAATTAAAAGGGGCCGCAGGCATCTCGGCAGACACCTGTGGGACCGCCTCCTAAATGACTCAGAGGTCTTCAATCTGTGGGGCGCGACCCCTAGGGTGGCTGTGGAGTCATGGGAAGGGGCCGCGCACATCCCCCAGCCTTATTGTCAGCACATGAATGAATGAATGAATAACATTTATAATGCGCATACAGTAACCCGAAGGTGTCAAGGCGCCTAACAAAAATATCATAAACCTGGGCATATCACCATTACAGATAGGCCTGCACAAATAGATGGGTCTTCAGGGCACTTCTGAAGGACTGGAGAGTGGGTAGAGATCTTAAATCCATGGGGAGGGAGTTCCACCATTTAGGCGCCAAGGTGGAAAAAGCCCTACCCCCCCATTTAGCCCTCCTAAAACGAGGAACTGACAGGAGAAGTTTGCTCGAAGAGCGCAAGTTCCTGACAGGAGTGTGGCGGGACAAGATGGATCCTACACCCGTGGCACTGTTTTTAGCCAGTGCCCTGTAGGTCATACACAGGGTCTTATAATGGATACGGTATTCCACGGGAAGCCAATGCAGCAGCTTTCTAGCTGCTGTAGCTGAGGCACGTTTGGGGAGGTCCAGGACAAACCTGGCAGCAGCGTTCTGGACTACTTGCAGGCGCTGCAGTGAACTTTTATTCAGTCCCGCATACAGCGCATTGCAGTAGTCCAGTCGTGAGCCAATGAGGGCCACTGCCAGCTGTTTCCTTGCCTGTAGTGACAGGTAGTGTCTGATCCTCCTAAGAATGTGGATAATGCCCCAGCAGGTGGAAATGGTTCTATTGACCTGTTTTTCCAGATTTAGGGAGGAATCAATCATAACCCCTAAATTTTTTGCAGTGGAGGTAGGAATTGGGCAGGCTCCTAATGAGTCTGGCCACCAGACAGATGACCATACGTCCTCTTTCCCTCCGAACACCATCACCTCCGTCTTTTCTCCATTCAATTTTAATGAATTGTAAATCATCCATTTCCCGACTGCCTCCATACAAGATCTAAAATTGGAGGAAGTCGGGGTGTCTGACTGAGAGAGAGAGACGAGGATCTGGGTGTCATCTGCATAGGATACTATCTCCATCCCGTAAGATCTAACTAGCCTGGCAAGTGGGGTCACATAGATGTTAAATAGGGTCGGACTTAAAGCCGACCCCTGGGGGACCCCACATTGCACAGGCAGGGATGGAGATAGGAACTCCCCCAACTTCACTCTTTGCACTCGATGGTTGAGGAAAGAAGTGAGTAAATCTAAGGCTGCTCCCCGAATCCCAATCTCCCCCAGCCGAGCTGTTAATACTGAGGGAGACAGGGTATCGAAAGCCGCCGTCAGATCCAGGAGGATCAGGAGGGAAGTTTGGCCCCCATCAACACGTGTGCGGATGTTATCCAACACGATGGTGAGGGCCGACTCCGTGCTATGTTCCCTCCTGAATCCATGTTGGGAGGAGTCAAGGCAACCCGAGTTCTCTATAAATGCAGCCAGATGCTTATTAAGGTGTATTTCTAGCATCTTTGCAGGGGCTGGAAGGAGAGAGATCGGCCGAAAGTTTTTTAGAACTGCTGGATCCAAGGAGGCCTTTTTTAGTAAAGGTTTCACCACCGCATTTTTCCATTGGGTGGGAAAGAGGCCATCCCTGATAGCTCTATTCATAATGTCAACCAGCGGAGGCAGAAAAATGTCTCTGCACAGTTTGAGGATCCTAAGAGGACATATATCCAAGGGGGAGCCAGATTTAATTTTAGTTAGAAGGCTATCTAGGTCCTCCAATGAAAGAAGAGGAAAGGAATCTAAGGTGTTTGAAAAGGGTGGTTCTGCCGAGGCATGGTCTATAGCTCCCAGGTCAGGAGGCCCGATCGTGAGAGATCTTTGTGTCTCCAGAGCGGAGTGTATATCTAAGATTTTCTCCTGGAAAAAGGAGGCAATGTTATTACAAAGCTCTTGGGAAGCTACTACTGGATCTGGAATTTGAAGCGTTATGAGGGAGTCCACTACTCTGAAGAGCTCTTTGGGGGAGGTCAATGAGGTTGTCAAGGCCGTGAAATGTTCTTGTTTGGCCTTTATAATTTCCCTTTTGTAATTCCTCAGCAGGGTCTTATGGGCAGCCCTATCCTTCCAATCCCAGCCAGAATGCCATAGTCGCTCCCGTCTCCTTACTTCTTGTCTAAGAAGTCTAAGTTGTTCAGAGAACCAGGGGGCTGAGGGCCTTTTCCTGGCTCTGTGGCATAGTTTAAAGGGGGCTAGTTCGTCCAGTGCCTCAGTCACAGTCCTTTCAAACTGTGAAACTGCCATAGAGACATTGTCCTCATGAAGGATTTATGAAAAACCGTTCCCCTACTTTATTAAAAAAGAAAAACGTCCAGGGACATATGATTCCAATGATTGAAATTACAGCTGAAGTATCATTTGGCGAGTCTCCTGTGCTGTAAAACCAAAGCTGGGGAGACAGCTAAACAAGCCTTCCTGCCGGGGTGCCTGCTTGCCTGAAAGTAATGCAAATGTGCGCTATGAGTTAATCTGGAACGTGCGCGGGCTGCACACTATGTCCAGGCGTCTCAAAGTACACGCTTACCTGAAGTTTAGGGGAATTCAGATTGCGCTGTTACAGGAAATGCACCTCACGAAGGCGGAGGATCTGGCCCTACAGCGTAGATGGAGGGGACAGATCTATAACACCACATATTCGGCATATGCTAGGGGCGCGCTGATTTGGGTGCGGGCCGGGGTTCCCCTACAGGTGACGAAACACACGGTGGACCCTGAGGGGCGGTTTGTTGCTATTGCAGGTAAATTAGGGGGGGGGGGGAGCTGAACATTTGTAGCATTTATGCACCCAATGTGGACCAACTAGCCTTCTTCGCGGCGCTCTCGGGGTCACTGGCCCATTACCTGGCGGGCCGCTTTTGATCGGAGGCGACTTCAATTCGGTGGTAGATGTGTTTCTCAATAGATCTCACCCTCCCCTAGTGAATTCGCCTACGTGCCGAGTAGCTAAGGGTAGACTGGAATGGCAGACTAAATGGGGGTCGACGGATATTTGGTGAGCCCAACACCCGAACACCCGGGACTATTCCCACTTCTCTGGAATGCATGAGCTACACGTGCGGCTGGATGCTCTGTTAGGGTCGGTGGATTTGGTGCCCGCGGCCGTGAGATCCGAGTATTTGGCAAGAACTATCCATGACCACAACCCTCTTCTGGTCGACCTCAGGTGGTTCCCGGGTACCCCCTGTGTCCCAACATGGAGGTTGCGGCCTGAGCTGCTGGAGGACCAGGTGTTTCGGACTGAACTAGGGGACAGGATCACTACCTACTTCGCGGAAAATGAGGGTACGACTGAAGCTAGGGCCACCAAATGGGACGCCTTCAAGGTGGTTATGAGGGGCTACTGCATAGCTAAGAAAGTGGGGGTACGTCGAGTCCTCTTAGAGGACCTAGGCAAAGCAGACCAGAACCTTCGGGAGATGGAACTGCGACGCCCCGGCAGACCGGAGCTCCAGGAGCGGCTAGTAGCCGCGAGGGAGGCGGTAGCAGTGGAAGTCGAAAGGTTGCGCAGTTTTGATTACAAAGCCTATCTCACTCGATCGCTCGTAGAGGGAGACAAATCGGGGGCGCTCTTGGCCTGGCTGTCTAACCCCACGAGACGCACCTCTCCCACGGTGGCCATGCACGACGCAGTGGGAGTGGAGGTCTATACCCAGCCGGAAATCCTGGAATGCTTCACGCACTATTATGAGGATTTATATCAGAGTAGAGCGGACGGGGATGCTGGACCCATTAACACCTTTCTGTGGGACCTGCCTATCCCTACCCTAGAGCCCGAGCACGCTAAGGAGTTGGGGCGAGAGGTGGAGCTGGGGGAGATCCGCAGCACCATTAAGCGCATGGCGCGCAACAAAACTCCGGGCCTCGATGGACTCCCGGTAGAGTTTTACGCCACCTATATGGACCTCCTAGCCCCGCGCCTGTTGCTGATCTACAAGGAGGCGAGGCACCTGGGATACCTCCCGGGCTCGATGCGCGAGGCCCTTGTGATCCCCCTGCTCAAACCGGATAGGGAGGCTAGCGACCCGGCGTCCTATAGGCCGCTTTCGATGCTCACGGTAGATTATAAGATATTGAGCAGCATCCTAGCGTCGAGATTGCTGGGGCACATGGGCTCCTTGGTACATAAAGACCAAGCGGGGTTTATTCCCAAACGTAACACCACAATGAACATCCGTCGCCTGCTTCGCCTGCTAGAGGATAGCCATGAGGAGGCTTCCCAACCCATGATCCTATCGATCGACCTGGAGAAGGCTTTTGATAGCTTAGAATGGGAGTACCTCTATAGAGTGCTTGGCTCGTTTGGATTGGGGGAAGGCTTCCTGCGCTGGACCGCGGTGCTTTATGCTTCGGCGGTGGCGAGAGTAAGATCGGGCCCGCTGATCTCCAGGCAATACTCGGTGGAGCGCGGCACGAGACAGGGCTGCTTGCTGTCTCCTCTGCTATTTGCGCTGGCAGTGGAACCCCTGGCACTGTCGGTTCGCACCGGGGCCCACTATAGAGGATTACGTACATTGTTGGGGCAACAGTTCACCTCCCTCTATGCTGATGACCTGCTGTTGTTCCTAGAAGACGCTGGGGAGGCACTGACCGCTGCCGATGTAGTGCTCACATCTTTTGGTGCGTTATCAGGCCTTAAGGTAAACTGGTCGAAGACATGTTTGTTCCCGGTTCGTAGTGGGGAACCCCAACCTGATACGACCAGGGCGATTCGATGGGCGCCCAGCTGCTTTAAATATCTGGGAGTCTATATTTACCATTCCCCCGCCGCTGTCCTAGAGGGCAACATATCTCGTTGCGTCCGAGCCTTAAAGGGTAGCATGTCCTTCTGGGCTACTTTGCCGCTGTCGGTGGCGGGACGGATAGCGCTGCTCAAGATGGTGGCGCTTCCCCGACTCCTTTATTATTTTAGGACGTTACCGATATGGATTCCACAGGCTGAGTTTCGGAACTTGAAATCGCTCATAGTAGCATTCCTTTGGGGATCAGGCCGTCGCAGGGTGGCGCTTCAGACCCTTATGAGACCGAAGGCGGAGGGGGGATTGGCAGTTCCAGATTTCGAGACGTACTATCTGGCTGCCCAACTACAGACTAACACTCAGGAGGTGGCACGGGAATTCCGGGGACCGGAGGAGGAGAGTGGCCTGGGTATTCCCCGGCACGTTCTCTCTTACATCGCGTTACGACAGAGGATAGCAGCGCGGGACCTCACGCAGGAGGGACACACTATTAGATCGTGCTGGAATCGTGCTCAGCGCAAGCTGGGAATAGGCCGCCCATACGCCCCCGAGATCCCATTGGAAATGCTCACTGCGCTCCCACATGGTGGAGATTGGTCCCGATTGCATAAATGGGAGGAAGCGGGCATACAGGTCGTGGGCGACCTGTATGTGGATGGAGTACTCTTACCCTTCCAGACGATCTTAGATCGCTTTGACATCTCCCGAGGCGACTTCCTACTGCACGCGGCGGTCACGAGAGCGATGCAGACGCATTGGCGGACCGGTCTTGAGGAACCGCCGTTGTCCTTGTCGTGCCAATATGTGATGATGGCAGCCGTAACGGTCAAAGCCGTAACGTGCTTATACAATAGGATAACCCAGGAACGGTGGACTCCACTGGATACACTTATGTTCAAATGGGAGATGGACATAGGGAGGCTCATCCCGGAGGCCACATGGGCTCAGCTAATGCGCCGGGCCTGGAAGAGCACGCGCAGTGCTCGGTTCCAATTGGTCCACTTTTATATTCTGCACCGGGCATATCTCACCCCGGAAAAAATACAGAAGTACTTTGCCTCTGACACCGCGGCTTGCCCGAGATGACGGACTATCGGAGCGGACCTGGCCCACATGCTATGGTCTTGCTCTGCCCTGTCCTCTTATTGGACGATGGTGGGGGACACCCTTAAAGAGGTAACGGGGCGAACCCTCCAGTTTGACATCGCAGTCGCGCTTCTGCACTGGTTCCCGCACACCCCCAAGACACGGGTGTCCAGCAAGTTTATCGACTTGGGTCTACTTTTAGTGAAACGGGAGATAACGCGGCGCTGGAAGGCACAAGTTGGTCCAACGGGCACTAAATGGCGCACTGAATTCCTCAAATGGGCGGAGGGGGAGAGCACCCTGCGCTACCAACTAGCGAGGCGGCAGCAAAATGAAAAGGCACTGGAATCTGCACAGGGGTGGGAAACGTTAGTACAAGCCCTGCGCGATCACGACTCCCCAAGCGACACGGACAGTGATGCTGCTGCACTGCCTGCGTCCCTGTAATGCGATAGGTTTCTTACATACTCCTACACACTTTGGATAGTTTCCTCCTACACGCTCACAGACAAACTGCTACTGCACTGATGGCGGGGGGGGAGAGGGGGGGTTGATAGGCGGACAACACATACTGATTACCCCACGAACGTTCGACCCTATGGGTGTGTGGTTTAGCCTCCAAATCGTTGGGTGAGTTCTGCTGCACTAGGGGAGGGGGAGGAGGGGGGCTGTTTCCTTGGTTTTTCTTTCCTTTTGTCAGGTTTTCTTTCTTTACAACGGCAGTAAAAGCAGAGCTGAGATGCAGTGTGAAGACTGTATGTGTCGGGCTTTTTGCTGTACCAGTGTACATACGTCGATTGCAATTTGCCACCCGATCTCCGGGTTGTGGGCTGAATGTCCGTGTATCAGTACTGCAATAAAAAAAAAATGGAAAAAAAAAATGAGTTAATCTGCAAGTGTAAAGGATGCTGGTAGCCAGTACTGGCTTTAATTGATCGAATCCCTCAAAGCTTTGTGATGACAAAGATTTATTCTTTTTGAGTTGTAGTGCAAAGAGTTTACAACTGAGCTGTGAAGTGTGTGCACATGCCCGCGCACCCAGGCATGTGCATTTCTAGCAAGGAATGCTCATGCACGGGCGCGTGTGCAAGTGCAGATCACCCTAAGATGGCGAGGAAGAGGAAGACAGCAGCCTGGGGACACCGCAGCCAAGGTAAGTCTTTATTATTTTACCTTTAATGTCTTTTGAATTAATTCATACTTGGAGAGGGTGGAGGCGGGGGCTGGTCAACTCCACTCCGCTGCAGAGTGTGCGGAGATTTGTCTACTCCACGTTCTCTGCACAACGCGGAGTAGGCAAATCTCTGCACACTCCGCTGGCGGAGCAGAGCTCTCCGCCCGCGGTTACTCACTGGAACCGAAAAACTCACCCGGGATGTCACCTAACTTCCCCTGTCCTGGATACAAGCCTCTCCTCCTCATGGACTCGATGCCTTGCATCCCATGTGGCAACCAGAGAACCGGCTTCGCTTCGACAGCGATGCCTCATCTCCACGACGCCGTGCATCATCCATAGACATCGTTTCCAAGGCACTGTTGTTTAGGGGTTCGTGTGACTCCGTGCCCGATGCCACGTATACCGCGGTCGGCACTCTAATTTGGATTTATGCCTATCACAACATCGTAAGGTGGAGCAAATATGTTTCTACAAGTGCGATTTTTGCAAGTAACCATTTTAAAAGTGATAATCTTGATGCATGTATGTTGGAATTTTATCGTTTTGGTCTTGTTTGGCTTAGATAAAGATACTTTATTTTTCTAACTGATGTTATATCAATTTGTGGTGTTTTCATTGTGTTACTATGTGTTTGGGTAAAAATACTTTACACATTACCTTTGGAATAAGCCTGTCTGCTCATGTCAAGCTACCAAAGAGATGAGCAGGGGTTATCTAAGGTGAGTAACTCCCTTACCCTGACTAGAAGCAGGGGTCCTTGTTTGGATAAAGGTGCATACCTCTGCCAACTAGAGACCCCCATTTCTAACAGAGACATCGTCAGCTAACAGTTAACAATGGGGCAATGCGGGTCTGCGGTGGGCAGCACTACTCTAGTATCATCTCTGCTCTCAGAGACGACACGTAAGATGTGATGACAGGTATGTGCTGTCAAAAGAAGATGCTACTACCTGAGCTTTCCAGATGAGACGACCGTATATTTATTAAATAAGGCACATTTATTGGCCTTCTTCCTAAAACTGCTCAGGAGTTCATGCGCACACATAGCAGGTGACCTACCAATATTGAGAGTGCTGTACAATATGACAAGCCATCACGTTTCTGACTGAAGATTCTTTCAACCTCAGAAACCTGCACCGTGTGAAAAATCGGCGAAGATAATAGCCATCAGTACACAGGGTATGCGTCACATTGCAGCCAAGGGTCTTCAGAAATATCCCTTTGTCCTGAAGATGGTCTCATCAATTCACTTTTAGAGACCGAAACGTCGACTCATGCTTTTTCTTTGTTGAATTCAGTATATCAATTACAACAAGGGAGAAAAGCATAGACAATTGTTCCAAAGAAGTGTTCAATTCATCTTTTTAATATTTACTTCTTGCAACATTGTTGATATTGATTGTGTACGCTTTTTAAGTTTTTGAAAAGTATTAAATACAAATTTTTCATATACACCCGTTTTGTTTCTGTTCTCTATGCTTAGATCACCTAGTGTGACTATTATAATTTGAATGATTAATCACTGTTGCATATCTGCACGACTGACCGACATTATTTTGGGTCATAAATCAGTACTGTTTGGTCTCATATTTCTTGCTCGAAC
This sequence comes from Lissotriton helveticus, assembly GCF_964261635.1. Classification (NCBI taxonomy): domain Eukaryota; kingdom Metazoa; phylum Chordata; class Amphibia; order Caudata; family Salamandridae; genus Lissotriton; species Lissotriton helveticus. Next base: position 497,477,086 of record NC_136060.1, read on the forward strand.
CCTTAAGGGTATATTGGGTCGCCCGCTTTTTTGATATCATGTCAAAAGAACACAGCACAGATCCATTCTATGCAGTTTAACTTATTTCTTTACTCCTGAAAATTGAACTTGCATTTACAAATTAAGCTGGTCTTGACGCATTTGTGAAAGTACTCATGTGTGGTAACTAATGCTGGTAATCTTAACTGCTCTGTTGGTTATACATACCTCTCTTGTGGCCTCTCCATCCACGGCCTCATTTACAAGAGATTCACTTTTTTTGACGCACCGGTGGTGCAGGCTCCTTAGTCATATCTATATGACAACGCAAAGCCATCCTGCATGGCCTCACAGATATGTAGTAAGACAAAGCAGCACAAGTCGCTGCGTTGCCTTGCTCTGCATCAAGGAGGCGTTCCATGGGCGTTGCGGTGGGTTTTTCCATTCAAAACCCATGGGTTTTGACGCTGCCTCAGATTTACTTAATCCCTTCCGCGCTCATGACGAGCTCAGCTCGTCATGAGTTACGACGCTCGTACGCTCATGACGAGCTGAGCTCGTCATGTAACGCGTTTTTTTAAAAAACACAACGCACAGCGGGAAAACCGCTAGCGTGCATGCGGTCAATCATGTAAGCCTGGGGCAGCACCGAAACCTTACGCCTCCCCAGAGTAGGCATAACAAGGGGAAATGTTTTCATTTCTACTTGTGTTTTCCTCTTTCCACGTGTGCTGCATTCTGCAGCACACTTTAGTGAGAAAGACACCTCTCGTGATTGTTTTTGTGCAGGAAGGTGCCCCTTTATCTCATTGTGCTGTGGATGGTTCATGTGCAGGGCACATACTCTTGTTTGGGCAGAGAATGCTCTTTGACAGTAACAGTCTCCACTGCCCGCGCCTGGCCTTCACCCTCATTACAGTCAGTCCTGGAGGCACTTGCACCCCTGGTTATCGTCCTCATCACTTATTCTTGCATTGTTGTCCTCATCAGGGAGCTTACCCTGTCTCCCGTCCTAATGAAAGCTCCGTCCCTCCAAGCAGGGCTTCATCCTATTAGCTGCACATTCTCCAGCTGGGAGGCTAGCAGTGTGCTCCACGCAGTGCTTTAAATGGCCAGAACTGTCAGCCAGTACCTGCACTATATTTTCAGAGGGAGAGTAAGAGCGCTTCTCAGCAGGGGTGCAATACATTTAATTAGAGAGTTACCGGCACTTCTCGGCAGTAGTGCAACTCTTTTAATTGGATAGTTACCGGCACTTCTCAGCAGGGGTACAATACATTTAATTGGAGAGTTACCTGCACTTCTCAGCAGGGGTTCAATATTTTTAATTGGATAGTTACCGGCACTTCTCAGCAGGGGTGCAATACATTTAATTAGAGAGTTACCGGCACTTCTCGGCAGTGGTGCAACTCTTTTAATTGGATAGTTACCGGCACTTCTCGGCAGGGGTACAATACATTTAATTGGAGAGTTACCTGCACTTCTCAGCAGTGGTGCAATATTTGTATTAGGATAGTACCCGCACTTCTCAGCAGGGGTGCAATACCTTTAATTGAACAGTGTTAGAAATGGGATTTCCAGTTGGCTGAGGCTTGCGCCAAAGCCAGGCAGAAACCACCACTCTAGTCAGGGCAAGGGAGTTACACGCCAAAGATAACCCCTGCTCACCCTCTAGGCAACGTGGCGCGAACAGTAAGGCTTATCCCGGAGGCAATGTAGGTTAAGTGTTTGCGCGCGCACCCAGCAACAACACCCAAGGACCACCACAAAGGAAACTCCACACAAGGTTATATATAAAAATAGTCTTTGTATTATATCAAACACATTAGATAAAAACACACACTTTACAAGGTGCCAACAGGCACGGGCAGAATTTACAGGGATTATATGTACAGGACAGGGCCACATGGACCACTGTCAGGAATGAGCACTTTCAGAACTAGAATACTTGTAGGAATTAGCACTTTGTAGGTCATAGAATAATAATCACTGTAGCACAAAATAGAAAATAGAGCACACAACCAGTAATCACTGGTAAGTGGTAAGTACCACCTACGCAACCCTAACCACCTTAGGAACCTATCACGCAGGGAACCAGGACCTCACTAGCAACACCTGTACTAGGAAGAGCAACCCCCGAAGTATCACTATACGTTTAGGGGTATAGGCATAAGAACATTACACATGATGCATCACAACATTCAGAGGTGTAGGAAAAAGCACAGGACGCATAAAAACACATTCAGAGGTGCAGCAAAGAACAATTGCGCAGCAATTACATAGGCCACAACCTGTGACTGTCCCAAATGTCAGGGGGCCTAAACGGAGCAGCTGCGCACTAAGTGCTGGGCAGCTGTAACAACAATGGGCGCAACACGGTGGAGCCTCGTGGGCTCTGGACACAAAGACACTCGTGGCCCCGTGAGCCTTGCTGGGCTCGAGAACAGATGCGGCACTCAAGAGTCTCTCAGGGCTCATAAAACAAATATGCCGCCTTGAGCCTCTCTGGGCTCGTCAACAAATATGCCCCCTGAGCCCCACTGGGCTCGTGGAAGCAACTTGCCGCCTGCTGGAGCCTCGGGGCTCGAAGACCAACTTGCCCCGTCGTTGGAGTCTCGTGGACTCTGGAGGAATGCCCCAACTACTCGTGGAGTGGCCCGCTATCAACCGGGGCCGCTTTATGGGAATGGAGACTGCCCCCGCAATGGAGTGGGCACCTCTGGGGGTGGCGGGCACCGGCAATGTGCCCCGACGCCCCCCCCTCTTTGTCAATCCGCAGCGGGCCCCACTCACCGGCGGCTTGTGTCGGGACGTCTCTTCTCGGCTGCAGTCACCAGACTGCTCTGCCCACGGTCTCCTCGGCCGCAGGCGGGACTGGACAGCAGGCGGGGCTCTCCCTTCCAGACAGGAGCCTCGCTGGCGGCCGCACCTCCGCTGGTGTACTCCGGGGCTCTCTCTCGCTCCTGGGAGCCCCGGGGGAACTACGTCGACTTCCTGTTGTCCCGCAGTCCCGCCCCCGGCCTGCCTGACTTCCTGTGGGGCCGGGCGGCGGCAGTGATTTTGCTACGAGGCAAACGAGGGGTAGGCACCCTCTTAATTGGACAATTAAAGCGGGGTGAGCACCTGTTAAATAAGTAAATAAAATGGGACTAAGCACAAATTAAAAGAAAGCGCTCCTAAGCGCTAGGGCACAAAAACGGCAGAAAAGCAGGGTGGGCACCCGCGCTGTAAATCAGCAACCAGAGGGGGAATCCTCTCGCTCTTCCCCAGCAGCGCGACGCTGCAGAGAGCCTCCTGGAGCAAGTCAAGCGCCCCCAGGCGCTGCGAGGGAAATAAAGCGCTCCCAGGCGCTTGATGCCCAGACGTCCAGGGCAAATCACAGCAAAAAGTCCTTCAGGATGTGGGGGGGCAATGCTGGGCCCAGGATCCAGCTCACAGGGTCCTCCTAGGCAGGGAGGCAATCCCCAGTGGCGGTCCTCCTGGCGCCCAGCAGCAGCAGGCCCCCCTCCAAAATAAGATCAGCAAGAGAACATTTTGCAAGGGGACACAGCCCTTTTTTATACAGTAAATCTCTTTGTCTGTGTGCAGGGTGGGGGAAAAACCAGTCGCAGCTGGTTTTGGAGCACTGTGATGTGCTCAGCCTCCCTTCCAATTCACTAGTTAGGCTAGGGCCATCAGTCGCACCACAGGGGGCGGAGCCGGCATTGTGTGGGGAAAGCCCAGCCCTATTCAGGTCCCAGGTGCACTCCTCCCCAGCCATCAGCATGCTAATCTCACCACTCACCACCGGGGAAGACCCATCCTGACTCCTGGAGCCAGGCTCACCAGCCAGCTCCAGCCAATCACAAGCCAGCACCTTCACTGCACAAGCACACCAACGTCTAGAAGTGGCACTTACACACTAGACACAATCACGCCGCATACATCATGGCGCAGCATTTAATCACACGAGTCCGCACATACCAAAGTCACACCTGCACTGCCCACGCATCAGGAACTAACATGGACACATACATTCCCCATGCATTCCTATGGGAGGGCAGGCCAACCTTACCACACGCACGCACTTTACCCTGGAACACAGTGGTAAAGTGCGCAGAAACCAAAAATCACTATCACCAGGTCACATACCAAAAGCAAAAAGTTCAGGGGTGAACCTGCCAGAAGGGCCAAGTCCAACTCATAGTTACCGGCACTTCTCAGCAGGGGTGCAATACTTTTAATAGGAGAGTACCGGCACTTCTCAGCAGGGGTGCAGGCGTGCATTACTTTCAATAGGAGAGTACCAGCACTTCTCAGCAGGGGTGCAATACTTTTAATAGGAGAGTACCGGCACTACTCAGCAGGGGTGCAATACCTATAATTGGATAGCTACCGGCACTCTCGGCAGGGTTGCAATACTTTTATTTGGAGAGTACCAGCACTTCTCAGAAGCGTGTGGATGCTCTGGTAAAAGGGACCTGCGCTCAGGGTGGCCATATTTTCAAAGAATCAATCAGGATTTCTAAAGCACTGCACATCACCCGTGAGGGTCTGAAGGTGTTGGAGTTGCTAACAGATTCATGATAAAGCAGTAAAAATTAGGGAAAAGCAGGAGAAAGCACTGAGAAACAAGCACTGGCAAAGCCAATAAGTCTCACAATGGCTTTGCTTTCGTCAATACTGCAGGAATCACCCCCTCCCTCCTCACCCCCACCCCCGGCTGCTGGGGTGAATAGAAACACACCTCCCTTACCTGTCCAGCGCAGATGCCGCACCTCTTGCCCAGCCAGTTACGGCTGTGTTGATAACGGGTGAACACGGGAGGGGGGCAGGAAGAAATAAACACGAACAACAGGGAGGGAGGCAGGAACAAAGGGAATAGAAACAAAGGGAATAAGGACAACAGGAGGGGGTGGGGGGAAAAAGACGACACGGTCAATGGGGCGGGAGCAAAGGGAATACTGACAACTTTAGGGGGCGGGAAGAAAGACAATATGGACAACAGAGAAGGGGGCCGGAGCTAGCAACTCTTCGCAAAATCACGGACTCCCGTAAACACCAGTGTCTCAACAGACACGTACCAGCGCCATGCAGACACACGAACTGTGCGGACACCACGCTTCCACTTGAGAGCAAGGTGTGCACAAGCAAACAGCAGCAACAGCGCAGACTCTATGGAATAATTTCCCCTCACCAGACATGCTCAAATGACATACGTTGGGATATGTCTGCCTTCACTACCACGTGGATTCCAATCTGTATCAACTGGAGAATTGCGCAGAAACAGAGTGCTCCACCATACTGTGCAGCCTAAGGTGACTCAAAATACATGTGCTTGATTAAGCCGGTGTGACTCCGGCATTCGCTCTCCCACAACAGAACGTCCCCACTCCGGTCAAACATCTGTGCCCTACCTAGCTTTATTTGTGGAGTGGATATTGGACCAGACGTGAGTCCCATGCTCTCCACACCACTGGAGTCAAGCTATCCAGGCTGATGACGGCGGATAGCCAGAAACCGATCCTTGGATGCTTGATTCCGATCCAGGAAAGACATGACTTGGCAGTTCAGGCTGGACTGTTCCCATGAGGCACAGGGTCAAGGCTGATTTGCATATGGCCATGTCTGACCTGGGGTGGTGTGGAGTGCAAAAAAACGATGGATTTAGGTCCAGATCTCTGTACTGGGGTGAATGTATGACAATGTTCTGCATTCTGTCCATCACCTATTGTTTTTGCCTTTGTCACCCCGAGTGGGCTGGGTATGCTCAGACGTGAGTCCCATGCTCTCCACACCACTGGAGTCAAGCTATCCAGGCTGATGAAGGCTGATAGCCAGAAACCGGTCCTAGGATACTTGATTCCGGTCCAGGGAAGACATGGCTTGGCAGTTCGGGCTGGACTGTTCCCATGAGGCTCAGGGTCAAGGCTGATTTGCATATGGCCATGTCTAAACTGGGGTGGTGTGGAGTGCAAAAAACGATGGATTTAGGCTCAGATCTCTGTACTGGGGTGAATGTATGACATTGTTCTGCATTCTGTCCATCAACTGTTGTTTTGCTGATACCCTCTGGGGTCATGTTCGCACTATACAACACTTTAAATAAATAAATAAATAAAGCCCTAGTCGCCATCAAGCAGCCTCTACTTCGGGTTCACCAAGCAACTTACCAGAAGAGGACAAACCATCCAGAACTCGGCAGCCAGACTCATTCTCAACGTCCCACACAGAAGTCACATCACACCACCCCTTTGGGAGCTCCCCTGGCTCTGATACACAAACGTGCTCGTTTCATACTCCTCAAAGCAAACACACATTCAAGGCACGACACAACTTAGGCACCACACACCTAAACAGTTGTGTCTCCTTTCCCCATCCACCTCCACTCCCCAGGACTCCAAATCGCACACACCTCACTCACGCCGAACCAGAACAGGAGGATGGGCGTTCGCTTACATCACGCCTAACGTGTGAAACGGCCTGCCACGCCACATCAGAGCCCCTTCCTCTCTTCGTGAGTTGCACAAGAAGCTGAAGACCTGGGGTCAGGTTTACAAGCCCTTTGGCCACTTTTGCGCCACTTTTCCCATGTTAAAAGTGATGCAAAAATGGCACAAGGGGCTTGTAAATAAGCCCCATGGCTTTCTTAATTAACCAACCTACTGTAGGCAGAGCAGGGCACAGACATCGGCTCAGCGCCAGGATACACTCACGGGTGCTAGTGCAATTTACAAATTCACATAACACAACACAAAGTAACACAACATAACACACTTCCCCAGAGAAAGCTGGGATGAAACCCTAGGCCTGCAAGGTGAGATAAAGAGACACAGGGGCAAATCATGAGGCCTCTTTCTGAGCTGCATCCGTCCAGAAGGCGATCCGTGCACTTATTTTTGGAGTAGAAAGTGCATATATTACCTATAAATAGCTGCGGGTTAATGCATGTTTTGCTGACAGCAGAGCTTTGAAACACAGAGCAGTAATTGCCTTTGTGCATCTGAACTTTGCTGTCAGCAAAAATTGCATTAACCCGCAGTTAATATATACACTGGAGACGCTAAAAGAAGCGCACAGACCCCTCTGTGATGGTGCAGCACAGAAAACGTCATCATGAAGCGGCCGAAGAAGTGCGGGGCAGAAGAAAGAGGCGCACTGTGGGGCCAAGACCAGACAGCGTTTGTGTTCGCCAGCCTAAGCCTTGGCATCGCTGAATCCAAGGCTTGGCAGCGCCAGCAGCGGGCTTTGGCCTTTGCGCTTATCGAGGCATATTAACAAGGAACAGGGAAAATTAACGCTACGGGTGCTGGATAATATCGCCTGGTTATCGCGTTATTAACAACACTAACCGCCTAGGCGATAAAAAATCCACAATGGCGGCATTTTGGGAGGTTATCGCTGGTAATGCAGCGATAAAACTACAAGGATAGGGCTATCCTTGTTGATAGCCCGTGGTGGATTTAGCCATGTAATCCACCTCCCATTGGATTATAAGGCTAAGTCTGAAAATTAGCAGACGTAAAAAAGGAGCATGAACTGTTGTTAGCGCTGCTTTTTTTGCCTTAACAGGGTTAGCGTGAAGCTTGATAATAGGAGACATGTCGGTTAGCGACATTTCTCCTATTATTTTGCTCTGGAACGCCCACTTTGCATCTCATTAGAGATGCAAAGGGAGGCGTAGTGAAAAAGGGTGCTAACATGTGATTTTGATAGGGCGATTTTGATAGGGCGATATTTGTATCTCTGCTTCTTTGGCTTTTAAAGCCAAAAAAGCGGCGATAAAGCCCATGTTAATATGCCCCATCGTTTTCAAAGTAAGTATTGTGTAAGACCGACTCTGCCTTTCATCCTTCAGAGGCTAACGCCACAGAAGCAACACAACAAAGTCATTAACAACCAGACAGTGAAAGTGAAAAATTACGATTTTTTATCTACAAAGTAAACTTTTTGCAGTGCAGCTGTAAATATTAGTATTATAAAACACATGTAGGCATATGTGTAATATGCAATAAATTTCCCTAAAAACAATAACCTGGTAAAACAACCCAAGCTGCCTCAAAAGCCAGACATAAAAAACCTAATCTGGGGCAAGGTTCTGTTTCTGTGACGTATGTATCGAGAGACCAGACCAGTGTAAGAGCCAGGGTGACAGAGTGTGGGTCACTGCAAGAGCCAGGGTGACAGAGTGTGGGTCACTGCAAGAACCAGGGTGACAGAGTGCAGGTCACTGCAAGAGCCAGGGTGACAGAGTGCAGGTCACTGCAAGAGCCAGGGTGACAGAGTGCAGGTGACTGCAAGAGTCAGGGTGACAGAGTGCGGGTCACTGCAAGAGCCAGGGTGACAGAGTGCAGATGACTGCAAGAGTCAGGGTGACAGAGTGCGGGTCACTGTAAGAGCCAGGGTGACAGAGTGCAGATGACTGCAAGAGTCAGGGTGACAGAGTGCGGGTCACTGCGAGAGACAGAGTGACAGAGTGCAGGTCACTGCAAGAGCCACTGTTACAGAGTGTAGGTCACTGCAAGAGCCAGGGTGACAGAGTGCGGGTCACTGTAAGAGCCAGGGTGACAGAGTGTAGGTCACAGCAAGAGCCAGGGTGACAGAGTGCAGGTCACTGCAAGAGCCAGGGTCACAGAGTGTGGGTCACTGCAAGAGACAGAGTGACAGAGTGCAGGTCACTGCAAGAGCCAGTGTGACAGAGTGTGGGTTACTGCAAGAGACAGAGTGACAGAGTGCAGGTCACTGCAAGAACCAGGGTGACAGAGGCAGGTCACTGCAAGAGCCAGGGTGATAGAGTGTGGGTCACTGCAAGAACCAGGGTGACAGAGTGCGGGTCACTACAAGAGCCAGGGTGACAGAGTGTGGGTCACTGCAAGAACCAGGGTGACAGAGTGCAGGTCACTGCAAGAGCCAGGGTGACAGAGTGCAGGTGACTGCAAGAGTCAGGGTGACAGAGTGCTGGTCACTGCAAGAGACAGAGTGACAGAGTGCAGGTCACTGCAAGAGCCAGGGTGAGAGAGTGCAGGTCACTGCAAGAGCCAGGATGACAGAGTGTGGGCCACTGCAAGAGCCAGGGTGACAGAGTGCAGGTCACTGCAAGAGCCAGGGTAACAGAGTGAGGGTCACTGCAAGAGCCAGGGTGACAGAGTGCAGGTCACTAGAAGAGCCAGGGTGAAAGAATGCAGGTCACTACAAGAGCCAGGGTGACAGAGTGCAGGTCACTGCAAGAGCCAGGGTGACAGAGTGCAGGTCACTGCAAAAGCCAGGGTGACAGAGTGTGGGTCACTAGAAGAGCCAGGGTGAAAGAGTGCAGGTCACTGCAAGAGCCAGGGTGACCAAAAGCGGGTCACTGCAAGAGCCAGGGTGACAGAGTGAGGGCCACTGCAAGAGCCAGGGTGACAGAGTGCAGGTCACTGCAAGAGCCAGGGTGACAGAGTGCAGGTCCCTGCAAGAGCCAGGGTGGAGTGCGGGTCACTGCAAGAGCCAGGGTGGAGTGCGGGTCACTGCAAGAGCCACGATGACAGAGTGCGGGTCACTGCAAGAGCCAGGGTGACAGAGTACAGGTCACTAGAAGAGCCAGAGTGACAGAGTGCAGGTCACTGCAAGAGCCAGGGTGACAGAGTGCAGGTCACTGCTAGAGCCAGGGTGACAGAGTGCAGGTCACTGCAAGAGCCAGGGTGACCAAAAGCGGGTCACTGCAAGAGCCAGGGTGACCAAAAGCGGGTCACTGCAAGAGCCAGGGTGACAGAGTGAGGGCCACTGCAAGAGTCAGGGTGACAGAGTGTAGGTCACTGCAAGAGCCAGGGTGACAGAGTGCGGGTCACTGCACGAGCCAGGGTGACAGAGTGCAGGTCACTGCAAGAGCCAGGGTGACAGAGTGCGGGTCACTGCAAGAGCCAGGGTGACAGAGTGCAGGTCCCTGCAAGAGCCAGGGTGGAGTGCGGGTCACTGCAAGAGCCAGGATGACAGAGTGCGGGTCACTGCAAGAGCCAGGATGACAGAGTGCGGGTCACTGTAAGAGCGAGGGTGGAGTGTGGGTCAATGCAAGAGCCAGTGTGACAGAGGGCGGGCCACTGCAAGAGCCATGGTGACAGAGTGCGGGTCACTGCAAGAGCCAGGGTGACAGAGTGCGGGTCAATGCAAGAGCCATGGTGACAGAGTGCTGGTCACTGCAAGAGCCAGGGTGACAGAGTGCGGGTCACTGCAAGAGCCAGGGTGAAAGAGTGCGGGTCACTGCAAGAGCCCAGGTGACAGAGTGCGGGTCACTGCAAGAGCCAGGGTGATAGAGTGCAGGTCACTGCAAGAGCCAGGGTGACAGAGTGTGGGTCACTGCAAGAGCCAGGGTGACAGAGTGCAGGTCCCTGCAAGAGCCAGGGTAGAGTGCGGGTCACTGCAAGAGCCAGGATGACAGAGTGCGGGTCACTGCAAGAGCCAGGATGACAGAGTGCGGGTCACTGCAAGAGCCAGGGTGGAGTGCAGGTCCCTGCAAGAGCCAGGGTGACACAGTGCGGGCCACTTCAAGAGCCAGTGTGACAGACTGCGGGTCAATGCAAGAGCCAGTGTGACAGAGTACGGGCCACTGCAAGAGCCATGGTGACAGAGTGCGGGTCACTGCAAGAGCCAGGGTGACAGAGTGTGGGCTACTTCAAGAGCCAGTGTGACAGACTGCGGGTCAATGCAAGAGCCAGTGTGACAGAGTGCGGGCCACTGCAAGAGCCATGGTGACAGAGTGCGGGTCACTGCAAGAGCCAGGGTGACAGAGTGTGGGCTACTTCAAGAGCCAGTGTGACAGACTGCGGGTCAATGCAAGAGCCAGTGTGACAGAGTGCGGGCCACTGCAAGAGCCAGGGTGACAGAGTGCGGGTCACTGCAAGAGCCAGGGTGACATCGTGCGGGTCACTGCAAGAGCCAGGGTGAAAGAGTGCGGGTCACTGCAAGAGCCCGGGTGACAGAGTGCGGGTCACTGCAAGAGCCAGGGTGACAGAGTGCGGGTCACTGCAAGAGCCAGGGTGACAGAGTGCAGGTCCCTGCAAGAGCCAGGGTGACAGAGTGCGGGTCACTGCAAGAGCCAGGGTGACAGAGTGCGGGTCACTGCAAGAGCCAGGGTGACAGAGTGCAGGTCACTGCAAGAGCCAGGGTGGAGTGCGGGTCACTGCAAGAGCCAAGGTGACAGAGTGCGGGTCAATGCAAGAGCCAGTGTGACAGAGTGCGGGTCACTGGAGGAGCCAGTGCAAGAGCCAGTGTGACAGAGTGCGGGTCAATGCAAGAGCCAGGGTGAAAGAGTGCAGGTCACTGCAAGAGCCCGGATGACAGAGTGTGGGCCACTGCAAGAGCCAGGGTGACCCAGTGGCAGCTCGCATAGGGTGTGCTGCAGGGCGGTGGGGCAGTGGAAGGGCAGGGTGGGGGGTAGTAAACTCGGACATACGATGGAACAGAGGAATGTAATTATTATGTTCCTCCGTTCCGTTGTATGTCCGGGTTTACTACCCCACCACCCTGCCCCCTGCCCCACCCCGCCGCACCGCCCACAGCATGCCCTATGCGAGCCGCCACTGGTGACAGATTGGGGGTCACTTTAAGTGACAGAGTGCGGGTCACTGTAAGACCCAGGGTGACAGAGTGCGGGTCACTGGAGGAGCCAGGGTGACAGAGTGCAGGTCACTGTAAGACCCAGGGTGACAGAGTGCAGGTCACTGTAAGACCCAGGGTGACAGAGTGCAGGTCACTGTAAGACCCAGGGTGACAGAGTGCAGGTCACTGGAGGAGCCAGGGTGACAGAGTGCAGGTCACTGCAAGAGCCAGGGTGACAGAGTGCAGGTCACTGTAAGACCTAGGGTGACAGAGTGCAGGTCACTGGAGGAGCCAGGGTGACAGAGTCCGGGTCACTGGAGGAGCCAGGGTGACAGAGTCCGGGTCACTGCTAAAGTAACAGGGTGTGAGTCTCTGCAAGGGGCGGGGTGACAGAGTGTGAGTTCCGGTTCCTGGGGGCAGCACCACTTGAGGTGCATCACACGTTCAGGCAGCAGAACATGAACCTGCTCCCTCCCCTTCTGAGAGACAATCTGATGGTTTATCGTGGTGCTCTGGTGAGACATGCATGATGCACGTGACCCCTTACCCATTATAGACAGTGAAACAGAGCATTTCTACACGTGCATGTATATTACAATGTCATATATACACTTCCTCTCCAAGGCTGTGAGTCCCTGCTGGTCGGTTGTCTGGTGTTAGGCGTCGGTTTCGGTGTATATTGCTTGTCACAGTGTTGCACTGCAGGCTTCTCTCTTCTCTGATGTTGGCTCTCCCCTGTGCTCCTGGTAATAAAGCGCGTCTCTCCTCGCCTCTGAGCCATCGCTGTCAGCGAGCTTTATTACTATGTCCTTGCGTCTGTCGTTTGTTTATTACCCTTCTGCACATGTGGGTGTCTGCTGCTTGTCAGCTGGGTCTCAGCGCCCTCTGCTGGTGTTTGTGACATCTGCTGTAGGTGGAAGTTCCCGGTGCTGTGACCCTGGTGTGTTTTGTGATGTCTGCCATGGCAAAATATGCTTGAGAAAACGATGGGATGTCTCTTACCCAGAAAGTGTAGTGTAACTGAAGAAAGAGTTACTCAAACCCCACTGGGTCCCCCAATGAATGATCGCCTAACATGTGTGTTGGACCCGGCCTCATGGCGTGGTCCTACCCCTCCCGCATGGCGGGCCCAGGACGACATCGGCCCTCCACCCAGCATCGGGCAGCCCTTTTGCCCGACACTGCACGCCCCAACATTGTTGGTCCGGTCACCATCCCGGACCCCCACTACCGGCCTGGCTCCATCATGGGCCCCTCACGACCTAAGCACGAGGCCGCGCCCGACTCCATCTTGGACCCACCACGTCCCGACCATGTGGCCTGGGCCCCAGCCCAGGTCCAGCGAAGCCCAGACATTGAGGCACCAAGATCCACCCAGGTGGTCGAGTGGCCACTCGACAGATCCCGGAGAAAAGGGAGTTTCGATGGCCCTCCAGCCGTCCCCGGACGCCTGGTTTCGATCGCCCTCCGGCCTCCCTGGGCGCTGGCTCCACCCCCCTGCTGGGGGTCTGGACACCATCATCCCGGCCCCTCTGACCCCCAGGCGCAAGGGTCCGGACATCAAAGGACTCCAGTCCTATATCTGGGCCAGCCCCGGAGTAGGACGCCAGTTGTATCCTGGACTGGAAGCCCTGCTGACGCTGTCACGGCCGACACCAGAAGAACTCATTGCCTGTAACCTGAAGAGACCCTGAGAGCCTGCTGGCGCTGCCGCGGCCCACCTTTGCTGTACCATCCTAGGAGCCTGCTGGCGCTGCCGCGGCTGAACCACCTGAGAGCCTGCTGGCGCTGCCGCGGCTGAACCATCTTGAGAGCCTGCTGGCGCTGCCGCGGCTGAACTATCTTGAGAGCCTGCTGGCGCTGCCGCGGCTGAACCATCTCGAGAGCCTGCTGGCGCTGCCGCGGCTGAACCATCTTGAGAGCCTGCTGGCGCTGCCGTGGCCTCCTCTCCGTTAAGACCACCTGTCGAGTCCTGCTGGCGCTGCCGCGGCTCGATCTCTTGGAACCCACGGCTCGAGGATTGAGAACTGTGCGCAGGGTATCCCTTCCTGTATCCATACCGAGACTGTCCCGCTACCCTGTCCCTTTTACGAGACTCTACAGATCCCTCGATCTGCCTGTATATAACGCTGAGACCCAGCAACCTTTATTCTTGATAAAGCCTAAGAACTTATCCTCTTGTGTGGTGTCCATTTGTAGTGTTGTGGTTACCCTGCTGTCCGATCCTAGGAGAGGACCCTCACCCAGGAGGCCTCTCGATAACGCTCGGCTACTTCTCGACGGAGGGGTGGACCTAGGGGTGGTCATTCAGACATCTTCTCCCTCCCCCGGGATCGCCTTTCTAACAATGTGTATAACATGCATATTTACTACATTATAAAACACTAAACTTCACATATAGACAGAAAGAATGCCTCCAAGTCCGTTCCAATCAGGTAAGAATCAATCACTAAACCACAGAAAGAACCTTAACTGAGCAGTGGAAACGAACGGACCATTGGGTGGTGAAGAGAAAGTGCTAAACCGCTGCACGTATATGTACTCCGTGAGTGTGAGAGAGGCATGCACGAGTGTGCACAGCTGTGTAAATACCCTCACTATTTTATTTATTTATTTTATTTATTTATGGGATTTTTAGGGCGCAGCTACTACCCTAAGGTGTCTAGGCGCAGTGAGATACTCTAAAATACAGTAGTCAGGACATGAAGTAGTGGAGAAGTGTGGCTCACTGGTTAGAGGAGGCAGACCTGGAAGCAGAGGTCAGCACGGGACCAGGGTTCAATTCCCGGCTCGGCGGGGTCTTGAGTCCTAAAATGTCCATGGACTCGACAATTCTCGCTCCGGTGCCTACTCGATTCACGGGTTCACACTCTGCGACTCTGGGCAATAGCTTGCTTAATCTCCACTACGGCCCCTCGCGGCAGGATGCCTGGCTTTCACCTTGCGGATACCCTGCCGGGGTTATCTCACAGGGGAATACCAGGACGGGTTCCCTAAGCAAGCGCTTAGAAACCGCTTGGTGATTTGCGCTATATAAATTCCTGTACATTTACATGAACTTATTGATTGAAGAGCCAGGTCTTCAAAGCCTTACGGAAGCCAATGAGGGTTGGTGCAGATTTAATGTCTGAGGGGAGTGAGTTCCACAATATGGGAGTTGCTACCAGAAATCGTCTGTCACCCCAAGTAGCCGTTCTTGTACGGGGTACAGACAGTAGACAGCTTGCTGCTGATCTTAAATTCCTTTTAGGGGTGTACACCTGAAATGCCTCTTTTAAGAACTTCGGTCCAGTGTGATGGATGGCCTTATAGTCGATGCAGAGGGCTTTGAATTTGATCCTGCTCTCCACTCTTAGCCAATGAAGATGGCGTATGGCTGCCGAAGTGGAGTGGCGCCTGGGAATCTTGAGCAGGATCCGTGCTGCCATATTTTGGACAGATTGAAGCTTATTCGGGATGTATTTATGCGTGTTGAAAAAGAGAGCATTTCCATAGAGAGAGAAAAAGAAAGCATTTCCACTAGGCTCGACAGGGAGAGCAGGGAGCTGTGCTGAAACACTGCTGAAGTGCAGCTGCAAGATTTTAATGAGATGGTGGGTCGAGTTCCGTTTTTCACCCTCATTTAACTGCAAAATAAGGGCCATATCAAGAAAGGGTGATACATTATCACCGCTTTTATCGGCAGGAAACTGCAGCTAAAGCGGCGATAATGGGCTTGATAATATGTCCTTGTGAATTCCCATAGCAGCCCAGGTTAACATCAGAACCTGGGCTTCTATGGGAATTCACAAGAGCATATTATTAAGCTCATTACCGCCGCTATAGCGGCAGTTTCCGGCCGATAAAAACGGCGATAATGTAGCGCGCTTTCTTGATAATATGGCCGAGTCCTTGTGCCAAAAACTGACACGAGGACACCCTCTGCGCTGATACATAACACTAAATTACAGATTTGCATTTTGTGTAATTAGCAGAATTTTGTGTCATTTTAAAAAAAATGCATAATTAGGTGAAAGCACTTTACGTGAATTGCGCACGCCACTAATAAATATTCAAAGTACTCCTTGATTTCAAATGTTTTCTTTACTTTTTCTTTACTTTATCTTTCATATTGTTTATCACGTTGCCAGATATCTCTCTAAAGTTTACTTCATTTCCATGTGCTGTTGACAAGACATCTTTCAATATTCCTATATCACCTCCTCTGTAATAGAGGTATTGCTATTTATAAAGTGCACATTTTCCTGATTCCACCATACAGAACCGAGGTGGTGCTCGCGAGGGCCCTGTGCGGTCCAGCCTACACACCAGTATATGACCGAACACTTTTCCAACACCTTGCATTTCTGGCTCCACATCACAACCTACTCTAGGTTTCCACTTCACCCTCCTGATGCATCATGGTCCTAGTAGTTCCCTTTGTAACCTAAGCCAGCCTTGATCACGTCCTTGTGGTAAATAAATAAATAATACCCTATTTTTGACTAGACATATATCATAACAGATAGCTCAATAAATAAGAGTCAAGATTCGAGGTAGTAGGAGTTTTGCAGGTTTATTACAGCATAAGGACAGGAACAGGACAACCTGCATAGGAATAGGATGACAGGGCCCAGCAGCTGCTGGGGCTGGGTCTGGGATGAGCGCGCTGACTTTCAATAACAATACATGAGCATATATACATAACGCAAACACATAGCATTACATTGCAGTAGGCGTAGCAGTGGGTGGAGCAGTAGGTGTGACGCGTAGCAGTCGCGAAAGATAAGGGGGAAAAGAGGTGTAACTGGGCGTATACATAGACATGTGATGTAAACGTAACGGAATATGTCATGAATGGGCGGAAACATTGGAGGGGGCTACCTAAGGAGCCGGGACCTCTAACCTGATGGTGCGCGCAAACTGGCAATGACGTATTACTAGGAGAAGCTGGGGGCTATGAACTCTGTGCTAGGAGCAGAGACTGAAGTCTGGAGGGTCGGAGCGACATGTACCTAAACCCTATCTAGTATCTGATGTTTAGGGAACATGTTGATATAAACTAGAAGTCAAGAGAGGAAAAGCTAACAGACTCTAAGGCTAGAGCATGCATTTATTCTACATGTAGTGCGTGATGAAGAATATGAAATGACCATTGAATGCAGTATTTCCCTAACGTGGAGACGTGAAGGCTAGACAATGACGGAAACTATTGATGCAGTTCAGTAGCTTAGGAATGCAGAGAAGGAGGACTAAACTGATAGCTGGAATCATAACATAGTCTTGGCAGACTCAGAGGCAGAGCCAAGCTGGACCGGGCACTGCGAGGCAGGAAGTAAGTGAAGGGTCGAGGATACAGGTGGGGGCTGGATCGCTCCTCAGCGAGGTTTCAGGAGACAGGAGCTGAATCTGGTGTCCAGACCCTTTTGAGGCCTAGAAACGGGGACTTTATAATAGAATAACGTGCACACTGAGAAACGTGGCAACATAACTTTACATAGGCCTGATATTCGTAGTATTCACGAGGACTGGAAACTGGCATACTAGAGGTGGACACAACTGTAATTGCGTCATTAATCAGACATGGGGAGTACATATGCATATTTAATCATGCACACATAACATATGACGGATGACACGTAGGGACATAGAACATGACAAAATTTACTTTTCCACATTCCCTCCTTGTCACTACGTTTCCATCAGGAAACATCAATATTCATGATACCATCTATCATTTCATACAGTATCATTTGCTCGTCTCGAATTATCCTGGAACGGGATTTAGAACTGGGCTTGGGACTAGGAATACAAGAGGTAGCACACATACCGCAAATCGCAGGGCCACATTGTATACAGAGGCAGCAGCTGAATATGATCGCTACTGCGATACCTAGAAAGGACAGGACTTTCCATCCCCATGCGGAAATTATATTCCAGAACCAACCGGACCATGTCCAGGTGCCTGGATCTTGGTGTAACAGATGGGCAATTTTATGGAGTCTGGTTATAGCTGAATAAACAGACGGCGCGTTATTTGGAATGAAAATGCAGCAACTAGATCCGATGACTCTACAGGCCCCGCCCCTATCGGCCAGTATGACGTCAAGGACGAGACGATTCTGGAGCACAACAATTCTCATAAAGGATTGCTCTTCGGTTAAGTTACCTAGAGCGGAGGCAGTCTCATCTACTACAGCTTCAAGGGTTCTTGTTAACCTACGGATTAGCTTACTATTTACAACTGTACCTAAATAAGGGAAAACACCTTTATCAATATCAATGAATTGCTCTGCAGCAGTTTCAGTATAGTCGACAATCGGGAGATTTCTCTTGTGTCTAGTATGTACTAGGTAGGAATTCCTATGGTAGTCAGGTGGGGCTAGAAAAACAGGTGGCAGTAGGAAGGCAATGTAACAGGTTCCCTCCCAATCGAGGGGCAGATGAACATATGCAGTTTGACCACAAACAAAATAGGAATGACGTGAAGCTTTAAAAATAGATTTCCCACTGTCACTATACTTGACAATAGTAGTACAATCACTATGTCCTACATGTACAGAACCATTATTTCGGACACATAATTCGCCTTTGACTGGTAATACTGAAATAGCAGGTGAGTCTGGAGTAGTATCAGACTGAACATTCAGGACCATAAAATTCGACGAATAGTTACCTAAATTGTACACTTCATTTTCTAGATCTAACCCTGTTCTGTGGGGGGGACCTTGCTTGTCTGGGGAACATGTGCTGTTAAGAAAAGACATATCTGTTGAGGATGACGTTAACGTGGACCATGCTCCACACGAACCATTATGTGAAAAAGGATAAGGAAAGAGTGGCAGAACTCCCTTTGACGTCTGGAAAGGGGGGAGTCGACCACACACCCAACAATTAGTGGCATTGCTGGTCTGGTGTGAATAATGCAACATGCGGATAAAAGTATTGTTACGCATAGCGAGGCGGTATGAATATTCATGAGGAGGCAGATCACTAAACGTGTGCTCTACTGTAATATTAGAATGCTTATTTACATGAGGAACTGGAAAACACAGATAAAATGCGTAACTAGTGCAGGAAGTCAAAAGGCTGAGAAATAATATGAAACTTAGAAAAACGATACATCGGATTGAGTTTTGACTGACTCTCTCACTATGGGGGTCTATTTTATACATGTCAGAAACAGTCTAACCGTTTCACCTAGGGGAGGACTTAGACAATCAAACTGGCTGACTTATTTTACTAGACCGTAGCTTTTGCTTATACTCCTGCTGCGGAGTTTTCTCTAACAGGGGAGGGGTTGTAGCAATGTCTTTTGCGGGACAGTCCTTGAAAACAATATTTTGACAAGTTTTTAAATCCTGGGAAATGTTCTTAGAGACCGGCTTTAATCCGTAGAATTTCTTGACGTGCGAAAGGTGTACCCAGCCGCGGCGTCCTTCCAATTTCACGGCTGTACGGGTGGTGAGGAGGACCTGACGGGGCTCTTTCCAACGAGGCTCCAGCGGACTTGATCTGTCAAAGTTGCGGACCATCACCATGGATCCTGGAACGATTTCATGCGGTGCCACCTCGGTATTGTCTGGAAATGCGGCGGCAACCTGTGAACGACATGAGTTGAGGGCAGACATCAAGGAAGCTAGGTAATCTGTCAGCATATTACTTGAAACATCGGTAATACTTTGGGGTCTAGGAGTACCCCACATATTTGGGGGGCGGCCGAAAACGACCTCATACGGGGACAGACCTGATCTGGAATGTGCGACCATGCGCATATAAAACAAAGCAACTGGCAGAGCTACTAGCCAGTCCACACCTTTCTCTTTACATATTTTGGCAATTCGGATTTTCAGAGTCTGATTATGTCTCTCGACCAGACCAGCTGCTTCAGGATGGCGTACACAATGAAACTTCCACTGGTACCCTAACAAAAGGGAAACATGCTTCATTAACTCTGAGGAGAATGGCTGGCCGTTATCAGAATATACGACTCTAGGGAGTCCATAACGGGGGAAGAATTCACGAACCAACTGCTTGGCAGTGGTCGCGGCTGTGTAATCTGGGACTGGATATGCTTCTGTCCATCTGGACAAAGCGCATACAACTACAAGAACATACTTGAAACCTCGACATCGCTCCATCTGAATATAATCCATCTGGAGGACCTCAAAAGGGTGGTCAGGAGGCTGGAATCCCCCTTGTTCCACCGGGACACTTTTACCTGGATTAAACTGACAACATATCATACAGGTACGGACTTTCTGCTTGGCTGCAGCTCGTAAATGCTTGTTGAACCAAATGTTCTGGATACTGTCTAACATTGCTTTTTCTCCTAAATGTGCTGGACTATGTGCGGTATTAATAATAACTTGAACCATAGAGTCGGGGAGAAACCATGTGGTTCTACCCTTTGTTAACCATCCTTGATCTGTCTGGACCCCTCCTTGTTCGGACCATTTCTTGATTTCATCGGGAGTAGCATGTAACTGGATATCTATGACATCTTGAGTAGGGTCCTTAACTGTCATGCATGTAGTCGGATCTGGAGTATGTGTCTGATTAACTTGAATGTCTGGAGTCTGTGCTGTAAGCTTGGCTGTGCGATCTGCTAGATCATTACCTTGAGAAATGGTGTCAGTAACTTTCGTATGTGCTTTGCACTTCATGATAGCGATAGATGTCGGTAAATGTATTGCATCTAATAGAGCTTGAATAAGGAGACCATGCTGAATCTTGGTTCCATGAGAAGTCATGAAACCTCTCTCCTGCCAGAGCACTCCAAAGTCGTGAACGACTCCAAATGCGTAGCGTGAATCTGTGTAAATATTAACTTTCAGGTTCTTGGCGTGTATACAAGCTTGTGTCAGAGCAACTAGCTCTGCTGCTTGAGCGGACAGAGTGTCAATACGGTGTGTTTCAATAACTTCAGTGTCAGTAGTCACTGCATACGCGGCGACTAAATCTCCTGTACTAGTTCTCATACATGACCCATCCACATAAAGTGTCAGGTCGGGATCTGATAACGGAATATCTGTCAGATCTTGTCTTGGCTTTGTCGTAATGTTAACTACTTCCACACAGTCATGTGTGGCTGGATTTGAATTAACTGATGGTAACAGTGTAGCAGGGTTCAGGACGTTGCAGCGTCTGATTTCTATGTGTGGCTGGAACAGTGTCAATTCATAACCCGTTAAACGTGCAATTGTCAAGTGCTGTGTTTGTGTTCGATTTAAAAGAACTTCCACGGAGTGTGGAACTTGTACTGTCAGGGAGTGTCCTAAAACTATGGAATCACTTTGTCTGATAGCTAGGGCTGTGGCTGCAACTGACTTAAGGCACGCAGGCAAAGCCTGGGCGACTGGATCTAATGTGCTAGAAAAATAAGCACAGGGCTTGTATTGTCCTGCTTGATCTTGTGTGAGAACAGATAATGCTGTACCTTCACGTTCAGTAACGAAAAGTGTAAAAGGCTTACTGTAGTTCGGTGTGGCTAGAACTGGGGCTTGACATAAAGCTTTCTTTAACTCGTTGAATCTAAGTGTATGTTCAGATGTCCAAGGGAGGACAGTCGGTGCGGCTGCCTCCTGTGTCGTTAACTGTATCAGTGGTTTGGCTAGAAACGCATACTGAGGAATCCATTGTCTACAATAAGAAGTAAGGCCAATAAAGGCACGTACCTCCTTCTGGGTCTTGGGCTGAGGAAGACTCGCTATTAACTGGATACGGTCTGGTGTCAACTGCCTACCCCTCTTGGACAGTAAGTGTCCTAAGTATACCACTTGCTGGACACAGAATTGAAGCTTTGAAGGGGACACCTTGTGCCCCATCTCGGCTAGGAAATACAAGACTGTAAGGGATGCTCGCTCGCAAGCACGTTCAGAACGGGCTGTGATCAATAGATCATCGACATACTGGAGCAGGGCAGTGTCAGTTGGCATGTGAATATTGTCTAGTTGTCTCTTAAGTGCTTGACTGTAAATACTAGGACTTTCTGTGAAACCTTGAGGAGCTCGTGTAAACATATAGCTCCTTCCATTTAAACAAAATCCGAAAAGAAACTGGCTGTCTGGATGGATGGGAACACTAAAAAATGCATTCTTAAGATCGATTACTGTAAAGAACATGGCTTCGGAATCAATGGCTGTCAATAGGGAAGAGATATCTGGGACAACTGGGTACTGCGGAATAATACATTTATTAAGCTCTCGTAAATCAATCACTAATCGATATACTGGGGGTGCATTTGGATCAGTACGTTTCATGACTGGAATGATCGGAGAATTACATACATTGGAGTCAGTTTCTACAACTACTCCTTGAGCGATGAGCTCGTCAATAATTTTGGATAAGGCTGCTACAGCCTCGGGTGGCAATCTGTACTGTCTGATCCGTGGTAACACTACACCTGGCTTGAGAGTCACACGATAGGGTGTGATTTGCATATAACCTACATCAGTTGGACCTTGCGCCCATAAATGCTGCGGTACATTAGACAGTCTTGGATCAAAATCTCGTAATACATAGTGACCCTTAAAGTCACGTAGGAACAATCGTATTCCCTCTGGGGAACAGCATATAACTGCACCTAACTCTTTCAATGTCTTAATGCCTAACAGATTTTCTGGACATGACTTAGTAAGTAACAGATCAGTAGTGCGGGACAATGGACCTACTTCTAGAGTGACTGGCTTTGAAATCTCATTTACGATAGGCTTTCCTGAAAATCCAAGGGAAACATTTCTTGAGCCTGAGAGCGGAGCCCCTGGAACTTCGGCATGACTAATTGTGGTCCTACTTGCCCCTGTATCAATCAAAAACTTTCTGTCTTTCCCTAATACTTGACTGTGAACATAGGGACCTTCTTGATCTACAGGTATCTCGATGAGAGGCAAGCCTACCTCCCTCTCTAGGCTGTTTCATGAATACTGCTGATACTCTGGATACTCAGACTGTGCATACTGGTACATCTGCGATGTAACATGCTGTGTTGCAGCAATAGGCTGCGGTGCTGTAACTGTCTGTGGTGCATTCTGTGACTGAGGAGTCTGTGAAACTTGTTCTTGTCTAGGCGGACGTGGTCTTTCTTTAGTCTTACCAGTAGCTATGTTATGTTTCAGAACTGTACACTCGTTTATGAAATGACCTGGCTGTTTACAATAATTGCAGTTCCCTTTAACGGGTGCTGCAGGATGACTGGCTTGATTCGGACCCCTCTTCTGACTGTCTTGAGGAACAGATTGTGCAACTAGCACTTTCATTTTCGTGTCTTTCATACGTTTTCTCTCGTGTTCTTGCTCTTCCCTGATTCTATTCTGGTGGTACTGGAGCATCTGGAGCATCTGGGACGGAGTATTAGCTTGCCAGGTACTTTCGACTTTCAGAACTCGATTTTTAATTTGTGGGCTTGAATTCTCGACTAATTTAGTAACAAAAAGGTGAGGGTATGACTCACTACTTGTCTTGAGGCCACTATTGATACTAAAACATTTTTCAAATCTAGAATAAAAATCACTAATATCCTCGTCTTGCTTCTGTTTACAGGCTGAGATTGCATCCCAGTCTTCTTTTCTAGTTGTCAATAATCTGGGTAAAACTTGAATCAATAATTCTGGTAATTCTTTACATTTCTCTCCTAGACCGGTACCTGGTACTCGTGACTTGTCTTCGGCTTCTAGAACTGCCCAATCAATCTTTTTCTCTCCCACCTCCCATTCTTTTTCCTTTAGCTTTTCATACACCCCTGCGGGCAACAGGACCTTTAACATTTTAATGATATCTGGGTAAGTGTATTCTCCCATACGGAGCATGTCTTTTAATTCTCTATGGAACCCTGCTGGATCTTTGTCATGACAGGGAATTAATTTCTTCATTTCGAGGAGTTCCATCTTTGTGATTGGAGTGTATACAAACACTCGTTGCATTTCACCGTCCTCTGTCTTAACTGGATGCACTTCTCGTAACGGGTTCTGTCTTTCCATGTAAAATGGTTTACTTTCTGGGGGTGAGACATGAACAAAATGCGGGTTCAGAAACGTTCTATATTTGTGGCGCTGTTCTAGAATGACACTAATTAAGTCGGTACCTAAACCTCTCCATCTATACTGGAGTAACTCGTTCAGGATATCGTGTAACGGACCTGGATCAGAGTGCTGACCCTCATACAGAGTAATGAGGTGCTGGATCATATACATACCCACCAGTCGCTGCTCGGCTGGGGGCAATTTCAGAAACATTTGTGCCACTATTTCGTCTGGAAAAGTGGTAGAATCAGTAATCCATCGGACTGCTGATCGGGCTAGTTCTTGTTCATGCATGGTACTTAACTCACTGTAACCAATTCGTGATTTCAGAATGTGATCGGTAGCTTGAAATACTTGTTCTAGGGAACCTTGTTCTGGTGCTGAATGATGGAAAGTAGACTTGTGTTCTAGGCGTAAATGGCGATCTGGAAATCTAGATTTTCCTACATACGCTATTCTGGCGGTATTCTCGTCGTCTTCCTCTTCAGGATCAGAGTGACTTTCTTTCTCGCTTACTTGTGCTGCTTTACGTTGTTCGTGTATCTTTATTATCTCTCTACGGATTTTCTTGTACATACTCTCCATGGCACTAATGGTATTGTGCTTACCCTCGGCTATATTATCACTCCACTTTGTTAGAGTTTTCATTTCTTCCGGGTCTTTAGACGGATGATCTTGTTCTCTTATTAGACAGTTAATTAAAAACTTTAATATCATACGCTGGATCTCAGCTTTCCTTTGAGACATGGCATCACTAATACTTTCTGGATCATCCCCTGTACGGATGAAACGATATATTCTGTCTAGATCTTCTTTCATATTGGGTAGGGTGACTAGATACTCGGTCACTCTCCTTACACGTACTGAATATAAAACCATATTATTCTCGCCTGGAACTGGGTCATAGACACATTCGCCAAGGGCTTGCCTGATTTCTGCAACAGACTTATTACTCTTGGGAGTACGCTGTGATGCTTGAGCATGTAATTCGAGTGCTGATAAACGCTTGCGTGGCGGCGGGGTTTGAGGAGGACCTCCTCCTGCGGCCCCTAGACTAGAATCGTCGACTGATATTCTTCGTGGCGGAGCGGGAAATTGAAATGCTGGCTGGACCGGGGGTACCGTAGCAGGTACTGCATGGGGTGCCCCGGTGTCTGGAGGAGCAGGATGTGCCTGATTTACAGGGACTGGCGGAGCGCGAACAGGATTTGCATATTCAGGGACTGTGTCGTCCAGATAGGACGAAATAAAAATATCAGCTTCGGTCGGTTTGTGACGTAGCTTGGTCGGAACTAGTGGTGGCGGGAAATTACTAGATGCCTCCGGGGTCGCTTTTGGCAAGCCCTCGGCAAGAAGAGGATACATACCCTTAATAAGGGCATGCCTCTGTCTGTCTGACTGTTCGGCTTTGACTTGTTCACCTATCTCGATTAATTCTTTTTCTTGGGCTCGCTCTTGGGATTCTCTACTTAATTCTGACTTTCTGATTTCTTTTTCAGTTCTTTTATGAGCTTCTTTACGCCATAACTCGATGGCATCTTTCTGTGACTGTCTGGCTTTCTTTTTCCATAATGCCTCTTCTACTCGCATGATGCATTCGGCATCCCATGTACCCGATACGGGCCATCTATACTTTTCTTCTAACTGTTTGGTATACTCTACCCATAAATCTAGATACAATATGGCACTTATGCCATGTTTCTGATACATAAAGTGACCTGGACTGTCCCTAGGCGGGACGGGAACTGCTGCTTCCAGCAGACCCTTTCTAGTCTTTAACTGACGTAACTTGGAAAATATGGGCATGACTGAACTGTAATCTAGACACAATACAATACACAATGAACACGATACTTATACCCCATTCATACCACGACATTGAAATACATGAAAAACATTTAAAATAACAGTTCGAACAGAATACTACCTGGAAATACTGCGAACAGAACACTTGAAATTTCTCGAGAACAGAACTGACTAGAACAGAAACTAGATGCACTGCTGAAACAGTACGAAACTTACCGGTCTCTTAAAGAGACACGTCAGGACCCGCATCCACCGAAGTGGACACTTCGTTTGTGGGACTGTGTACCACCAACCCACAGACCAGAGTCAATTTAAATTGACCCTGTCTAGATACCACCCCAGTAACGGTACTCACCGGGCAGCAAGAACGGAAGGCCTCGGACTGGACTGCACTGCTACGACGATGACGACGAACTTCGGACTTCAGTTACGGGTGGACCTCCGGATACCTCGGACCTTGTACTCTTGGCTTGGGCTCTGGTCGGGACTCGCCGCGTTCCTCCACCGTCTCGTTTGGATGCTGGACCGCCTCCTCCGTCTTCTCCGTGGGCCTGAGGGATACTTGAGCAGAAATATCTGCCACTGCGCAGAAGAGTTCCGTCACGACTGCAGAGGGTCAGGGGGTCGGCGTGGCTTCACCGACGCGTGGGGAAAGGGCAAGTCCCTGTTCGGGCGCCATTATGTGGTAAATAAATAAATAATACCCTATTTTTGACTAGACATATATCATAACAGATAGCTCAATAAATAAGAGTCAAGATTCGAGGTAGTAGGAGTTTTGCAGGTTTATTACAGCATAAGGACAGGAACAGGACAACCTGCATAGGAATAGGATGACAGGGCCCAGCAGCTGCTGGGGCTGGGTCTGGGATGAGCGCGCTGACTTTCAATAACAATACATGAGCATATATACATAACGCAAACAGATAGCATTACATTGCAGTAGGCGTAGCAGTGGGTGGAGCAGTAGGTGTGACGCGTAGCAGTCGCGAAAGATAAGGGGGAAAAGAGGTGTAACTGGGCGTATACATAGACATGTGATGTAAACGTAACGGAATATGTCATGAATGGGCGGAAACATTGGAGGGGGCTACCTAAGGAGCCGGGACCTCTAACCTGATGGTGCGCGCAAACTGGCAATGACGTATTACTAGGAGAAGCTGGGGGCTATGAACTCTGTGCTAGGAGCAGAGACTGAAGTCTGGAGGGTCGGAGCGACATGTACCTAAACCCTATCTAGTATCTGATGTTTAGGGAACATGTTGATATAAACTAGAAGTCAAGAGAGGAAAAGCTAACAGACTCTAAGGCTAGAGCATGCATTTATTCTACATGTAGTGCGTGATGAAGAATATGAAATGACCATTGAATGCAGTATTTCCCTAACGTGGAGACGTGAAGGCTAGACAATGACGGAAACTATTGATGCAGTTCAGTAGCTTAGGAATGCAGAGAAGGAGGACTAAACTGATAGCTGGAATCATAACATAGTCTTGGCAGACTCAGAGGCAGAGCCAAGCTGGACCGGGCACTGCGAGGCAGGAAGTAAGTGAAGGGTCGAGGATACAGGTGGGGGCTGGATCGCTCCTCAGCGAGGTTTCAGGAGACAGGAGCTGAATCTGGTGTCCAGACCCTTTTGAGGCCTAGAAACGGGGACTTTATAATAGAATAACGTGCACACTGAGAAACGTGGCAACATAACTTTACATAGGCCTGATATTCGTAGTATTCACGAGGACTGGAAACTGGCATACTAGAGGTGGACACAACTGTAATTGCGTCATTAATCAGACATGGGGAGTACATATGCATATTTAATCATGCACACATAACATATGACGGATGACACGTAGGGACATAGAACATGACAAAATTTACTTTTCCACATCCTGGTAAAGGGTTTCATTCCTTATGTTGGTTTCGGGGTCATGCAGCTATTCTGTCCCTTTTATACATACATTGTAAAGTTTTATCTTTTTCAGCTCTGACCTACACTCTGCTGCAGGCTTTCCTGTTTCCCTTCTTGGGCCTTCCAGTTTTACCATCTTTTCTTTTCCAAACCTTCATTGGTGGGCTCCGATTCCTAGCACTTTACTTTCTCTCTCTGCACCTGCACTCCTCCCCTGAGCTTCCAGCTATTTCTTCCTGGGGAGCTCCTTATGCAGTCGCTCGCCGCAGTCCTTGAGTTTTGTGACCCGACGCGGTCCTGCTGCTCTGCTTCCAGGTGAAGTTGTTTATAATACATGCAATACAAGGCATGCCAATACAACGCGGTCATTACAATGACCCTGTTGTTACATCACATACCATTACAACACAAGTTGTTACACCGACTTGCTGTACGGGGCAGAAGGTGTTTGATATATAATCCAGCACCGTCCCTACTGGTGCACAGACTGGAGTTGGAATAGTAAATTATTTTTTGTCTTTGTTTAAGATCTTTACCTTGTAAAGATCACTTTCCAAGCTGCATTCAAACTATTGTCCGTAAGGAAATGCCTCTTTTTCATGATCACCCACAAAGGTTTGGACAGACGCTGCCGTTCAGACTGCACTGAGGCTCCTCACCAGACCTCAGTGAAATGAAATGAAATGAAAAAGAAATTTCTAGAGCGCACTGCGGCCAAGCGGCTTCCTGGCGCTGAGGAGCACATCTACCAAGAAGACCCGGGGGAGTTTAGCCAGGGAAAGCCTGAAGAAAGCAAAAAGTTTTGAGGGCTTTCCGAAAGTGGGAGAAAATAGGAATGGAGCGAATAGAGAGGGGGAGAGTGTTCCAGATCTGGGGGGCCCGCACCGAGAAACGGGTGCCACCGGTGCGGGATTTGCGGAACCGGGGGACGTGAAGAAGAGAGAGGGAAGAAGAACGGAGAGAGCGGCAGGGGACATGAGAAGAGATTAAGGAGTTGATAAAGAGAGGAGCGGAGCGGGCATGCGCCCGAAAGGCCAGACAAGCAAGTTTAAACTGGGACCTGAAATGAACAGGGAGCCAGTGAAGGGTTTTAAGGGCAGGAGTGATATGGGAAAACTTAGGAAGACGGAGAATAAGACGGGCCGCCTGGTTCTGGATGGCCTGGAGACGGCGAGTTTCGTAGGCGGGAATGCCTACGTACAGGCCGTTTCCATAATCCAGGCGGGATGTGATGAGGGCAGTAATGATAACTTTAAGGGCATCAACAGAAAAAAACCGGGAGATTTTGCGAATGAGGCGGAGGGAGAGGAAGCAGGAGGAGACGACGGAACTAATATGCGCATGCATAGAAAGATCATTGCTGATCTTGATGCCCAAAGTCCGGACAGAGGGAACTGGGGAAGGGGGCGGAACAAAGGAAGGGGGCCAGTGAACTGAAGACCAGGGATTAGAGGGGCCACCAGTGAGAACGAGCTCGGTCTTGTCGGGATTGAGCTTCAAATGATTGAAGCTCATCCACTGGGAAATGAAGACAAGAGTGGAGCTGAGCTTAGGGAGGGAGTGAGTAGGGGAAGATAGATCAAAGACGAGCTGGAGGTCGTCTGCGTAGTTATACACCGAGACCCCCAGCTCAAGAAGCGAAGAAATAAGGGGGCGGATATAAAGATTGAAAAGAAGGGGGGAGAGAGAAGAACCTTGGGGTACCCCGCAAGTGACCGGGAGGGGGGGTGCAGAGAAATCAGAAAGGTGAACTGCCTGTGATCTGCCCTGAAGAAAGGACGCGATCCAGGAGAGGGCAGTGCCCTGGATGCCCGCTGCGCTGACACGGTCGAGAAGAATGGCATGATCGACCGTATCAAACGCAGCGGACAAATCCAAAAGGACTAGGGCCTGAGGGAGGTTACTATCGGCCTTTCCTTTCAATTCATCCAGGACCGCAAGGACCACACCCTCGGTAGAGTGGCCAGGATGAAAGCCAGCCTGGTGAGAGGCCAGGATGTTGTTCTCCTCTATGTAAGTAGAGAGGCAAGATGTCACGTAGCTCTCAAGAATCTTCCCAAGATAGGGAAGAAGGGAGATCGGCCTAAAGTTGGATGGAAGGGAGGGGTCCAGGCCAGCTTTCTTCAGGATAGGAAACGCAATGGCGGTTTTAAAGGAAGCGGGGACAGAACCCAGAGCCAAACAAGAATTGAGAAGGGTTAGGGGGGGGGGTAGGACAAGTGGTATAAAGAGTTCTGAGGATCCGTGCAGGTGCACAGTCCGCCGGGGAGCCGGACTTGACCTTAACAAGAAGGTCAAGAAAGAGCTCTAGTGAAATGGGTTTGAAGTGATCCAAAACAGAGGGGGAAGAGGAAGAATGATCCGGCAAGTCAGGGGGAGGCACGATCGGGATGTTGGCCTTGATGGTGATTATTTTATTAATAAAATAATCATTCAAAGAATGACAAAGAGATTGAGAAGGAGCAGGGGAAAGGCCTGCACGGTCAGAGGTGGCAAGGCTACGAACCAGTGAGAAGATCTCACGAGATTTATTGGCCGAGAGAGCTACGCGCGCCGTGAAATATTTGGATTTGGCCGCTAAGATGGCCGATTTATAGTTCTTAAGGAGAGCCTTATAATTCAGGCGAAGAGTGGGGCAGTAGTTGCGACGCCAACGACGCTCAGACCGCCTAAGCTCTAATTTCAGGGATCTGAGGTCGTTGGAGAACCACTTGTGAGCGTCATGAAGGCGGGCCGATCTGATCTTTTTGAGTGGAGCGGCCTGGTCACAGGCCGAGGAAAGCCAGATGTTAATGGCATCCGCCTGCTTTTCCACAGAGAGGTCAGTCAGGGTGGGAGCTGATAAGGACAGAGAGGAAGAAAGGTCATTAAGATCAGCCTTATTCCAACTCCGGGCCCAGATGTTTTTGGGCAGGAGGGCTTTCTCGGGTTGACCTAGGTGGATGGAAAAGGAGATCAAGAAATGGTCTGACCAAACACAAGGGGAGATCGAGGTGACAGAGGGATTGCAACGTAGAGACCAGATCTGGTCGAGGATGTGACCGTGGGTGTGGGTGGGAGTCGAGACGTGGTGTAAGAAATTGAGACAACGAAGGGTGGCAGAAAAATCTTTGGATGAAGAGTCCTCCCTCGGATCACCCGGCCAAAAATTGAAGTCCCCGAGCAGAAGTAGCGAGGAGTTATTTACAGCCAGGGTGGCCAAGAGATCCTGCAGAGTAGACACAAATGATGGCATGTTTTGAGGAGGGCGGTACAGAAGGATCACCGTGAGGGGAACCGGGAGATTGAGAGAGCGGGCCACCAGAAAATCCACACTAGAGATACGGGGGTGTCAGAGGAGCTGGAAATGCAAAGAGCGGCGAGCTATCATAGCCACGCCACCTCCAGTTTTCCCATCAGGGCGGTCAGCGCGGAGGGCATAATGAGTGGCAGGGAGAATGGCAAGTAGGTCTGGAAGTGAATCAGAGGAAAGCCAGGTCTCAGTGAGGAAAAGGAAGTCAGGAGAGTCGGTGTCCAACAGATTGAAAAGAGCAGTTTGGTTTTTTACAGCGGAACGAGTGTTAAGAAGAATAGCAGAGGCAGCAGGGAAACCGGGGGTATCACGAGTGAGGGAGGGCGTAGGAGAAATTGAAGGAGGAGAGGGGGACGAGACGGAGCCAGAGAGGGGGGGGACATAGATACCGTGCGAAGATAAGTGTTGAACTACAGAGGGGGAAAGGGGGGTAGAGGCAGAGAGAGAGGAAAGTTGGGCAGAGGAGTACACCAGAGGAAGGGCAGAGTCTAAGGCCCCTAGTCCCGGCCCGTCGCGGACGGGCGCAGACGGGCTTGCCTTAGGCGCGCATGTTGAATTGGCGACTGTTGGACAGGCCGCATGGTCGGGCTGCCCCCCTCCCCGCAATGGGACCGGGACCCTGGCTCTCCCTGCATCCCCAGCCAGAGTCCCCACACGACCAACCGAAGTACCCTGCAATCCCTCCACTACAAGACACCAGCTCCGGACCCAGCCGGCCCGGGTCACCATCCACACCACAACATCGACCCGGCCGTCATCTTGGGGCACTGCAGCACGAGGCCGCGTGGCCTCAGCTCGACCCTAACATGGGCCCGGCCGGCCCCGACATCGAGGCACCAACCTCCCCCCAGGAAGCAGAGTGACCACTTGGCGGGTCAATGGGAGAAGGAATCGTCAACGGCTCTCCTCCGCCAGGTGTCGATCACCCCCGGCCGCCCTGAGTGCTGGCGCCACCCCCCTGCTGGGTGTCTGGACTCCCTCATCCCGGACCCCCCGGCCCCCCAGGCGCGAGGGTCCGGACATCAAAGGGGACCAGACCTATAACTGGGGCAGGGCCAGACCAGGACGGCAGTTGTATCCTGGAGTCGAGAGACCCGAGAAGAACTCATCCGTAACTGGCCTGCTGGCGCTGCCGCGGCCCTCTGCCTCGTGAAACCATCGTCTTGGCCTGCTGGCGCTGCCGCGGCCCTCTGCCTCGTGAAACCATCGTCTTGGCCTGCTGGCGCTGCCGCGGCCCTCTGCCTCGTGAAACCATCGTCTTGGCCTGCTGGCGCTGCCGCGGCCCTCTGCCTCGTGAAACCATCGTCTTGGCCTGCTGGCGCTGCCGCGGCCCTCTGCCTCGTGAAACCATCGTCTTGGCCTGCTGGCGCTGCCGCGGCCCTCTGCCTCGTGAAACCATCGTCTTGGCCTGCTGGCGCTGCCGCGGCCCTCTGCCTCGTGAAACCATCGACTTGGCCTGCTGGCGCTGCCGCGGCCCTCTGCTTTGTGAGACTATCATCTTGGCCTGCTGGCGCTGCCGCGGCCCGATCCACAGACACTCCAGCTCGAGGATTGTGAGCTCGCCTCTTACCCTCACCGGTACCGATCCGGTACCAAGACTGTCCCGCTACCCCCTTTCCCTACAGAGACTAGAAGTGAGAGGACCCCCGGGTCCGAGACCTCCTGTATCGCTTATAACCTTGCCTTACGAACCTTATATAAAGCTTTGAACTCGACTTGGTGTGGTGCCTGTTTGTGGGGAGGGAGGTAACTTGTCTGTACGATCCCCGGAGACGGTCCCCTTCGGGGATCTCTCCCGCAGTGTCCGGCCGACCCTCAGGGTCCCCGTCTAACATTGGTGGCCAGCGACGGGATCCGAACCTACGCATAATCGTACAGAAAGTTACCCGACCCACGACACACGACCACCATGACAACAGAGAGCGGAACAACGGAGAAATTCCAGATGGAAAAATTGGAAGACTACAACCACCGAGAACTGAAGCAATATTGCATGGAACTTGGTCTCCCAACCACGGGTCTGAGTACGAAGGAAGACTTCAAACGAGCCCTAGAAGCCTGGGCAGAAACGGGTACGGCCGTACCCCGAACACAAACATCCGAAACAAGCCCCGCACCAGCTAAAGAAGGAGCGGGTCTCTCCCTGGAAGAGATCCGAGAAAGAGAAAAAACCAGACTCCACGAAATAGAACTAGCCCGACTTCGCTTGGATGGAGAACTCAAGCTGGCAGAACAAAAAATAACCCTGGAACACTTACGGCTCAGGGAAGAGCGAGAAGACAAGCAAAGACAGAGAGAGCTAGAGGAAAAGAAAATAGAGTACGAACATGAGCGCAATCTCAAAGCACTGGAGATCCAGAAACAGAATAAAGACCTCGGGCTCCCCGAACGACCGACCCCGTCGGCCTCGACCGAACCCAAGGTTCACATCCCCAAAGATGTCATCCGGGAATACCACAAGAACGATGATATACAGCAGTGGTTTAAAGCCTATGAGGTGGCAATGACCTCCCACCGGATTCCCCGAAGCGATTGGGGAGCCGGATTATGGGGGAGGTTTGTCAACGAAGGGCGGGACGCCCTGCTGCAACTCCCGGACCAACTGATGACCTCCTACGACCACATGAAGGCCGCCCTCCTCACTCGATACGGGCTCACCCCTGAGATGTACCGCCAACGGTTCCGCGACTGCAAACGGATTCCGGGTACCACTTGGGTGGAGTACGTGAACTTTTTTAGCCGAGCCTTCGAGGGGTGGATCAAGGGCAACAAAGTCACCACCTACGAACAACTCTTTGACCTGATCGTATGGGAACACCTGTCGAACAACTGCTTCGTAGAGCTCCGGCAACACCTCCTGGACAGTAAGCTAACCGACCCTCGACAACTCGCCGTCGAAGCCGACCGGTGGGAAAGCACCCGAGTTGGCCGGAACGCACCCAGCGAATTATCCAGACCGTATCGCCCCCGAGGGGGAGGAGGAAGTCAGGGTCGGGGTAGAGACCCCGGCCCCTCGTCACCCCCCAGAAACCCCTCGACCCCGGTTGGCCGAGGAAGCCCTGCCGTCCGGGCCGGTTTCCGGGCCAACATTACGTGCCACAGGTGCCAGCGACCCGGCCACTACGCCAGCGATCCCAACTGCCCAAAGAATCCGAACACTACCCCCCGCCAAGTTGCAGCGGCGGCCCTAGGGGAAGAACTAATCCCGGAAGACCAAGAAGAGTACGAGACCGACCCCTCGGAATGGGCACCCGCCGCCATGGCACTGGTCTGCTTAGGGGAGAGAGACATGATTCCGCGGGCCCCCCTTCCCGCCAATACACAGAAGTACGGACAATGGGTCAACATTAATGGCCGCCGGGCGGAAGCCCTCCGCGACACCGGGGCCAGTGTAACGGCGGTCCGACGCCACCTCGTCACTCCAGACCAAATCTTGCCGAACATTCTTTGCCCTGTCCGGTCAGCCGACAACTCTGAAAGCCTATGCCACATGGCCTGCGTCCCCTTCGAGTGGGGAGGAGTAACAGGGATGTTAAAAGTAACTGTCCGCGATGATGCCCCCGTGGACTGCCTCCTAGGAAACGACCTTGAAAGCTCTCCCTGGGCAGCTGTCGAACGGAGGGAGCACCTGGGGATGCTCGGCCTCCCCGAATGGGTCTGCGTCACGACCCGGTCCATGACCGCCCGCGCGGTCCCCAGCCCAGAAGAGCCCGAGTGGCCAGAACCTCCTCCCGCGCTCATCCCAGAGGAGGCCGCCCCAGGAGCCAGTCCATTGACCCAAACCGAAGAAGGATCCGACCAGCTTCGGGACGTCCCTGACCTGGCACAATGGCGGCAGGAGGGAGGCCCCACGCAGGAACAATTCCGGGCCGAACAGAAAACCTGCCCCTCTCTCGAAGGACTCCGGCAGCAAGCCCTGGCCCAGAGCACCGGGGATACCTCAGGGGCCCACTGGATCTACTGGGACCAAGACCTGCTCTACAGCGAGCAGAAAATTGCCGAACTAGGGGCCAGTCGGGTGCTGGTGGTACCCCTTCGCTTCCGAGACTTCCTCCTGAACTTAGCCCACGATGTCCCCCTTGCCGGACACCTGGGGCAGGATAAAACCTACGACCGCCTGGTGACCCATTTTTTCTGGCCCCACATGCGGAAGGATGTCACCAACCACTGCAAGGCCTGCCCCACCTGCCAGGCCAGCGGAAAAAGTGGCCGAAAAATCAAAGCACCGTTACAACCCTTTTCTGTCGTCACCACCCCGTTTGAACGGGTGGGAATAGACATTGTGGGGCCCCTCGACCCTCGAACAGCCCAAGGACACCGGTTCATCCTGGTCCTGGTAGACCACGCCACCCGCTATCCCGAAGCCATCCCTCTTCGGACGGTGACGGCCCCCGTGGTGGGCCGGGCCCTGATGGGGATCTTCTCCCGGGTGGGGTTCCCCCGGGAGGTCGTCAGTGACAGGGGCACGAACTTTATCTCCAGATATATGAAGTCCCTCTGGCAACAATGCGGGGTCACATACAAATTCACGACCCCCTATCACCCGCAAGGAAACGGACTGGTCGAGAGATTCAACCGCACCCTCAAGGGGATGATTATGGGTCTAGAAGAACCCCTTCGACGCCAGTGGGACGTGCTACTCCCGTGCCTCCTGTTTGCCTATCGGGAGGTCCCGCAGAAGTCCCTCGGCTTCAGCCCATTTGAACTCCTGTACGGGCACCCCGTCCGGGGCCCCCTCAGCCTAGTCAAGGAAGGTTGGGAGCAGCCTCCCCAGAAAACTCCCCCGGACATCTACAGGTACCTCCTGGCTCTCCGCAACCAGACCCGGCGGTTCCGAGACACCGCCAAAACCAACCTCGAGGCCAGTCAGGAGGACATGAAGAGGTGGTACGATCAGCACGCGTCCTCCATTGAGTTCGAACCGGGACAACAGGTCTGGGTGATGTCCCCGGTTGAACCATGTGCACTCCAAGACCGATGGTCCGGGCCCTTCAAGGTAATCGAACGCAAAGGGCCCGTCACCTGTTTAATCGACATGGAGACTGCCCGGAACCCCCTACGGGTCCTCCATGCCAACAGACTAAAACCCCATTTTGTGCGATCCGAGCTCAGCCTCCTGATGGCTACCGATAATGGGACAGAAGAAGACTCCGAACCCCTTCCGGACTTACTGAGGGCCTTCGAGCAGGACGGCTCAGTGGAAGGGGTCCAGCTCTCCGAGGCCCTGTCCCCGGAGCAACGCCAAGACTGCCAAAGGCTCCTGAGACAGTTCGCCTCCCTGTTCTCCCTCACCCCCGGAGTCACCCCCTGGTGCCTCCACGATGTGGACACCGGGGACAGCCCTCCTATTCGGCACCGGGCGTACCGCGTACCAGACCGGGTACGAGCCTGCATCCAGACCGAGGTGTCCAAAATGCTGACCCTAGGAGTGATCGAACCCTCAGACAGCCCCTGGGCAAGCCCAGTCGTCCTGGTTCCCAAGGCAGCTGCCCCAGGCGTTGCCCCTGAGCTCCGGTTCTGCGTGGACTATCGTGGGCTGAATGCAGTTACCCGGACCGACGCTCATCCCATCCCCCGGGCCGACGAGTTAATTGATCGGATGGGGGCCGCCCGCTACCTGAGCATCTTCGACCTAACAGCGGGCTACTGGCAGATCGGCCTCACCCCTCGGGCCCAAGAACGATCCGCCTTCTCTACCCCAGACGGGCACTACCACTTTAAAGTAATGCCCTTCGGCATGAAAAACGCCCCGGCAACGTTCCAACGGCTGGTAAACCAGGTACTGGCGGGCCTGGAAGACTTCAGCGCCGCCTACCTGGACGACATTGCTGTGTACAGCCACCAGTGGATCGACCACCTCCGCCACCTGCGGGAGGTTCTACACGCCCTCCGGCAAGCCGGGCTCACCATCAAGGCCAGCAAGTGCCAGGTTGGCCAAGGGTCCGTGACCTACCTGGGACACCAAGTGGGAAGCGGACTGGTGGCCCCCCTCCAACTCAAGATTGCTGCCATCCAGGCCTGGCAGCCCCCTACGACCCAAACGGAGGTCCGGGCCTTCCTGGGGCTCACCGGATACTACCGGCGGTTCATGAAGGACTATGGCAGCATCGTGGGGCCCCTCACAGAGCTCACCTCCAAGAAGAGCCCCAAAACAGTCAACTGGACCCCGGACTGCCAATCGGCCTTCGAGAGACTAAAGACCGCCATGTGCACGGCCCCCGTGCTCCAGGCTCCCGACTACAGCCGGGAGTTCATTGTGCAGACGGACGCCTCCGATCATGGTGTGGGGGCCGTCCTCTCCCAACTCAACGCCGAAGGGGTCGACCATCCGGTGGTCTTCATCAGCCGACGCCTCTTGCCCCGAGAACAGCGCTGGAGCACCATTGAGAGAGAGGCCTTCGCCGTAGTCTGGGCACTCAAGAAGCTCCGGCCATACCTCTTCGGCACCCACTTTCGGGTGCAAACAGACCACCGACCCCTGCAATGGCTGATGCAAATGCGGGGGG
This sequence comes from Lissotriton helveticus, assembly GCF_964261635.1. Classification (NCBI taxonomy): domain Eukaryota; kingdom Metazoa; phylum Chordata; class Amphibia; order Caudata; family Salamandridae; genus Lissotriton; species Lissotriton helveticus. Next base: position 497,514,127 of record NC_136060.1, read on the forward strand.
AGAACCCGAAGCTGTTGCGCTGGTCCATCTCCCTGCAGGGGATGGACTTCACGGTGGAACATCGTCCAGGTCAGGACCACGCCAACGCCGACGGCCTGTCACGCTTTTTCCGCCTCAGCGAGGAGAGTCCCCCGGAAGATGGCTGACTCTCCCCGCCTTCAGCTGGGGGGGACGCATGTTGGACAGGCCGCATGGTCGGGCTGCCCCCCTCCCCGCAATGGGACCGGGACCCTGGCTCTCCCTGCATCCCCAGCCAGAGTCCCCACACGACCAACCGAAGTACCCTGCAATCCCTCCACTACAAGACACCAGCTCCGGACCCAGCCGGCCCGGGTCACCATCCACACCACAACATCGACCCGGCCGCCATCTTGGGGCACTGCAGCACGAGGCCGCGTGGCCTCAGCTCGACCCTAACCTGGGCCCGGCCGGCCCCGACATCGAGGCACCAACCTCCCCCCAGGAAGCAGAGTGACCACTTGGCGGGTCAATGGGAGAAGGAATCGTCAACGGCTCTCCTCCGCCAGGTGTCGATCACCCCCGGCCGCCCTGAGTGCTGGCGCCACCCCCCTGCTGGGTGTCTGGACTCCCTCATCCCGGACCCCCCGGACCCCCAGGCGCGAGGGTCCGGACATCAAAGGGGACCAGACCTATAACTGGGGCAGGGCCAGACCAGGACGGCAGTTGTATCCTGGAGTCGAGAGACCCGAGAAGAACTCATCCGTAACTGGCCTGCTGGCGCTGCCGCGGCCCTCTGCCTCGTGAAACCATCGTCTTGGCCTGCTGGCGCTGCCGCGGCCCTCTGCCTCGTGAAACCATCGTCTTGGCCTGCTGGCGCTGCCGCGGCCCTCTGCCTCGTGAAACCATCGTCTTGGCCTGCTGGCGCTGCCGCGGCCCTCTGCCTCGTGAAACCATCGTCTTGGCCTGCTGGCGCTGCCGCGGCCCTCTGCCTCGTGAAACCATCGTCTTGGCCTGCTGGCGCTGCCGCGGCCCTCTGCCTCGTGAAACCATCGTCTTGGCCTGCTGGCGCTGCCGCGGCCCTCTGCCTCGTGAAACCATTGTCTTGGCCTGCTGGCGCTGCCGCGGCCCTCTGCCTCGTGAAACCATCGACTTGGCCTGCTGGCGCTGCCGCGGCCCTCTGCTTTGTGAGACTATCATCTTGGCCTGCTGGCGCTGCCGCGGCCCGATCCACAGACACTCCAGCTCGAGGATTGTGAGCTCGCCTCTTACCCTCACCGGTACCGATCCGGTACCAAGACTGTCCCGCTACCCCCTTTCCCTACAGAGACTAGAAGTGAGAGGACCCCCGGGTCCGAGACCTCCTGTATCGCTTATAACCTTGCCTTACGAACCTTATATAAAGCTTTGAACTCGACTTGGTGTGGTGCCTGTTTGTGGGGAGGGAGGTAACTTGTCTGTACGATCCCCGGAGACGGTCCCCTTCGGGGATCTCTCCCGCAGTGTCCGGCCGACCCTCAGGGTCCCCGTCTAACAGCGACCCTCAATTGGCATAAGCAGACTTACTTATAGGTCCCACGTATATGGTACTGAAGGGTACCTGGGGCATGTAAGTTTGAGTGCCCACCTAGGGCTTGGCAGTTCGGGCTGGACTGTTCCCATGAGGCACAGGGTCAGACTGATTTGCATATGGCCATGTCTGAACTGGGATGGCAGAGTGGGCTGAAGAACGGTGATGGATCAAACCCAGATCTTTTGACTGGGTGTGAGTGTTTGATTGGTTCAGATGCTCCGTCCATCACCACCCCCTTTTGTACCGCTTTGGCCACCATAAGTGTGGCAGGGTATGCTCAGACGTGAGTCCCTTGCTCACTTTGTCACTGGAGTCAAGCAAGCCCGGCTGAAGACGGCTGGAATGCCAGAAACCGGTCCTAGGAAGCTTGATTCCGGTCCAGGGAAGACATGGCTTGGCAGTTCGAGCTGGACTGTTCCCATGAGGCACAGGGTCAGACTGATTTGCATATGGCCATGTCTGAACTGGGGTGGCAGAGTGGGCTAAAGAACGGTGATGGATCAAACCCAGATCTGTTGACTGGGTGTGAGTGTTTAATTGGTTCAGATGCTCCGTCCATTACGACCCCCCTTTTGTACCACCCAGGGCGGCAGCACTGTTTGCGCCACCCTGCATGTGACTGAATGCAAACCGGCTCCCAGCCCGCCACTGCAGCCTGGAGGAGCAGTTTGAAACTGCTGGCTTGAGTTTGCCATTTAAACCAGTGGAAAACTCCCCCCTTCCCTTAACAATGTCTGTAAGTCTCCACTAAGGAAGGCGTATCAAGCCCTAAGGCAAGGAGCTGTATTATATGCAGTGGGACGTGTACTCTAATATGTCCTAACAGTAAAACTTCAAAAATGTCATTTTTACTGTGAAAAAGCTAGTAGCCCTATTGACTAGTAACAGAGTTAAAGGCTGACATTCAAGTCCTGCTAACTTCTGATAGAGACTAATAAAATGGGTACTTTGATGTGTCAAATTAGTTATGGCATTATACCCAACTTCGTGCCTAAATCAAATTTATTGTCACTTTTAAGAAAAACCCACTTTTACAAAGTTGCCACCCTGTTGCCCAGTTTACCCAGTGGCTTTTGCAGTTGCTGGCCACCAGACAGCCTCCTGCCCTCCTGTGGAGTAGTGTGAACAACTCCCAGGTTTAGGAACGATAGAGGCCTGCCACAGAGGGAGGTGTTACCTCCGCCTTGCAGGGAGCTACACTGGGTGTTGGCCCAAAAGAAGCTTCAAAGGAGAAGCCGCTGTTGGTGGGCAGATGCTGATCACACTTGAGTAGGGCTGCCCCTTTGTTCAGGTAGAAGGGCTGGCAGCGGGAACAGAGAGCTGAAACCAGTAGTCAAACTGTTTTTTCTGTGGTGTATAGCCACAGGTACCCACACCTCTAGGGTGGGCTACCAAGCTCCTAGCAACCAAGGAAGGATTCAGAGATTTTGAGAGCGGGAAGAATAGTGCACTCCGGAATTGCTAGATGCCACATATAGTCGGAGGTCATCACAGGGTGGGAGGGTTCCTGGTAGCCCATTGACTAGTTTATTTATTTATTTATTTATTTATTTATTTATGCGTTTTTATATAGTGCGGACTTTACCCAAAGGCGTCAGAGCGCTTCACAATAGGAACAGAAAATTACAAATTAACAAATTACAAAAGCAGACAATAAGTTACATGAGGTAAAAGTGACAATTGTGAGCAAACAAAATACATGAGGTAGCAAACAGTGCAATACAGGAGGAAAGAGTGACATGTGTGCAGGTTACAGTTAGAGGTAATATACTGCAATATATGCTAGACACTGAGGCACAAGAACAAACGTTACGTAGGCAATAGTGGCACTTTTGACCCTGTCATCCGCCCAGAGCACTTTCTGGGCATAAATATGGCACCCTTGGCACCCTGAACCTCAGTTCATCTGGACTGGAGAAAGGACCGAAGAAGGACTCTCCTGCTGACCTCTCCTGCTGACCCCTGGACCTGGAAAGAGAAGACTGCACCTGCTGCTCCTTGGACTAGTGAAGAGAGGACAACGCCTGTGGTGCCTGGCTCAAGAAAAGCCGCTCCAGAGCCCCAGTCCAAAAAGGTGAACTCAAAGGGTCTGTCGGCTGACCCCCTGTTTCAGCACCAGGGCCATAAAAGTTGGAGTAGCTCTTCTAGGCAAGTCAGTAGCCACTGGCAAGGAAGTGCTGCTTCTGCAGCCATGCAGCTAAGAAGACCCCACCCCCCTCTGGACTTAAAAGTTGGTCCCATGTCTGCTGGACCCAGGAGGGTCACCAGAGAGTCGACTGGTCACCAAAGATGGACAATAAGCCCCACCAGATGAAACTGCTGGGCCACCATGACCTTAGATCTGTAGCCCAGCCGCTGCTGGTCTTCTGCACCAAAGCGGATCTTAAGGGACACCACCCCCTGTGGTCAAAGACACCCCACCTTACCCACTGACCGAGGATTAACTGCAAGGAGACCCCAGTCCACCACACAGCATCCAGAGCATCTTTCATCTTCCTGTATCGTCAGCATCAGGTCCACTAAATGGACGTCTATAGCGGTTTTGATGTAAAATTTGGAACTGGATTTGCGACTGCTATGGTGACCAGGTAACTGCCCAAATAATCCTTATCGGCCTTCTTGTTCTTCTCCCTATTGGAAATGGTTGCCCAGTAACCGTGCCGGAATAACTTTACGGTTACCAATGCTTGTCTGCGCTTTGAACTAAAAAAAGGAGATTTACGTTTTCTTTAAAAATCTATATCTCTGGAAACCTCTAGTGGATTTTGCTCATCTTGGGGTCTAAAAAACCATAAAATATATAATCTATTTTTGGAAATTGGTGTCAGATTTGTCTCATTTTGTGTGGCTTTCTGCTTTCGTTGTCTGGTGCTTCTAAATAATGAATGCTAGCTCCTTTGTTTTAGCCTTGCTGCTCGAAGCCACAGCTACCCAGGGTTGAACAAAAAGCTTTACAAGCGTGCCTGACTGGCCCAAGATGCCTTCGTGAGTGTAAGACGTGGTGAGGTCGCGCAACCACACCATGTAATACACCAGAATCCTCACCTCGTTCATGATAGTCTATTGTTTCCCTGCTTGTTCTTCTTCTTGCTTGTAGTTTGCATGTGTATTGTCTTCCTAGTTTTCCATTTGCACAGCTTTCCTGTTCATATCCAGTATCCTGATCACTGTCCCTTCCAACCTGCTCCAGTCCTATGTTTCTGGCCTGCTCTCCCTTCCAGCTTTCAGGCACTCTCATGTGTATGCTCACCCCCTCCTGAGGTGTTCCATCGCTCCTGCTGAGAGCAGACATTACCTCTACGTCCCTCGTCCTCGACCCAGTCATCACTCAAGAGGTATTCCACAGACAGGAAACAAAACAGGAAATGCTTTTAGGGTCCACCCCCCTCCTGCCAGGTGCTATATTTCTTACTCTCTGCAGAACCCCTGACATAAATCAATGCACAGTTCCCTATTGCAGCTCCAGTAAAAGGTGTTGGTGTGAGGAAGTTCTGTCATGAGGACTGAACCTTGCAGCTTTTGATACAACCACTGAGCGGCCTTCCTGGCTGTTTCTCTCCCTAGTTCAAAGATGAGTTGAACCAGTGCTTAATTTGAGCCGGTGTTCTCCGGTGCTCCGCACCCGCACTTAATTGGCCACACAGGTACTTATAAGAGTCTGCCACATGGTGGCGCTGTTTGTCTGATTTAGGGATGAGCGCAAAAACAGTTGTTTATTGATTGTCAATTAAAAATGACTGATGCCGGCCACAAAAGAAATTCTGATAGCATCGGGGGGGGGGGGCAGGATTAGTCCGTATTGTCACACTTGTAGGAGTGTGATGGTTTCTAGTTGTGTTGGTGCTGGTATTAACAACACTGGCAGGGGCTGGTGTAAGGTGTACTGGGCTCCTGGAGCAGGCCCTGGCACTTATTTATTTATTTATTTTTTTACAAATTAAGCACTGAGTTGAAATAAGGAAGGAGAGAAGGATGAAAGGAGGGTGCATATGGATATGGTAAGCGGAACACCTGCTCCTCTTTACCAACAATGGGGCATATTTACAAGGGCCTTATGTCCGCTTTTTTGGCTTTTAAAGCCAAAAAAAGCAGATAAAGATAAAAATATCGCCCTATTTAAAAGAGGGTGCTAACATGCATTAGCGCATTTTAGCACCCTAAATGCATGTTAGCACCCTCTTGTGAATAGGGCGATATTTTTTTTAATCTCTAATGAGATGCAAAGTGGGTGTCACTGGGCAGTACAACCTTGTAAATATCGCTGATGTGCACATCGCGATATTTACAAGGTGGCCCTGTGGAAAAGTAAATTTTGCCATGTTCTGTGTCCCTACGTGTCCTCCATCTTATGTTATGTGTGCATGATTAATATGCATATGTATTCCCCATGTTCGATTAAAGACGCAATTATAGTTGTGTCCATCTCTAGTATGCCAGTTTCCAGTTCTCGTGAATACTATGAATATCAGGCCTATGTAAAGTTACGTTGCCACGTTTCTCAGTGTGCACGTTATTTCATTGAAAAGTCCCCGTTTCTAGGCCTCAAAAGGGCCTGGACACCAGATTCAGCTCCTGTCTCCTGAACCCTCGCTGAGGAGCGATACAGCCCCCACCTGTATCCTCGACCCTTCACTTACTTCCTGCCTCACAGTGCCCGGCTCGGCCTGGCTCTGCCTGTTAGTCTGCCAAGAGTATGTTATGATTCTAGTTATCAGTCCAGCCCTCCTTCTCTGCATTCCTAAGCTACTGAATCGCATCAATAGTTTCCGTCATTGTCTAGCCTTTACGTCTCCATGTAAGAGAAATACTGTATTAATGGTCATTTAATATTCTTCATCACGCACTACATGTAGAATAATGCATGCTCCAGTCTTAGAGTCCGTTAGCCTCTCCCCTCCTGACTCTTAGTTTATATCAACATGTCCTCTAAACATCAGATACTAGATAGGGTTTAGGTACATGTCGCCCTGACTCCCCAGACTTCAGTCTCTGCTCCTAGCACAGAGTTCATAGCCCCCAGCTTCTCCTAGTAACACGTCATTGTCAGTTTGCGCGCACCATTAGGTTAGAGGTCCCGGCTCCTTAGGTAGCCCCCCTCCATGTTTCCGCCCCATTTATGACATATTCTGTTACGTTTACATCACATGTCTATGTACACGCCTCTTGTTACACCTACTTTCACCCTTATCTTTCGCGACTGCTATTGACCACACCCACTGCTCCGCCTACTGTATTCATTGTAATGCAACTGTTTTAGTATATATGCTTGTGTACTGTTATTAAATGTTACGCCGATCCTGATCCTGCCCCCGGCAGCGCTGCCATCCCATTCCTGTGCAGGTTGTCCTGTTCCTGTCCTTTATGCTGTATTAAACCTGCAAACTCCTACTACCTCGAATCTTGACTCTTATTTATTGAGCTATCTGTTATTACTATGTCCAGTAAAACCTAGATCCGGTATTATTTATTTATATACCACATAATGGCGCCCGAACAGGGACTTGCCCTTTCCCCACGCGCCGGTGAAGCCACGCCGGCCCCCTGACCCTCTGCAGCCGTGACGGAACCATACCGTGCACGTGCAGATATTTCTGCTTCAAGTATCCCTCAGGCCCACGGAGGAGACGGAGGTGGCGGTCCAGCATCCAGACGAGGCGGTGGAGGAACGCGGCGAGTCCCGACCAGAGCCCAAGCCGAGAGTCCAAGGTCCGAGGTATCCGGAGGCCCACCCGTAACAGAAGTCCGAAGTTCGTCCGTCCGGCGTCAAAGCAGTCCAGTCCAGTCTGAGGCCTTCCGTTCTTGCTGCCCGGTGAGTACCATTGCTGGGGTAGTATCTAGACAGGGTCAATCTAAATTGACTCTGGTCCGTGGGTTGGTGGTACACAGACCCAAAAACGAAGTGTCCACTTTGGTGGATGCGGGTCCTAACGTGTCTCTTTATGAGACCGGTGAGTTTCGTACTGTTTTAGCAGTACATCTAGTTTCTGTTCTAGTCAGTTCTGTTCTCGAGAAATTCATGTATTCTGTTTTCAGTATTCCAGGTAGTATTCTGTTCGAACTGATATTTTAAATGTTCTTCATGTATTTTAATGTCGTGGTATGAATGTGGAGTAATTATCGTGTTCATTGTGTATTGTATTGTGTCTAGATTAACAGTTCAGTCATGCCGTTATTTTCCAGACTACGTCAGTTAAGAACTAGAAAAGGTCTGTTAGAAGAAGCAGTTCCTGTCCCGCCTAGGGACAGTCCAGGTCATTTTATGTATCAGAAGCATGGCATAAGTGCCATATTATATCTAGATTTATGGGTAGAGTATACCAAACAGTTAGAAGAAAAGTATAGATGGCCCGTATCGGGTACATGGGATGCCGAGTGCATCATGCGAGTAGAAGAAGCATTATGGAAAAAGAAAGCCAGACAGTCACAGAAAGATGCCATCGAGCTATGGCGCAAAGAATCTCATAAAAGAACCAAAAAAGAAATCAGAAGGTCAGAATTAAGTAGAGAATCCTTAGAACGAGCCCAAGAAAGGGAACTAATCGAGATAGGTGAACGAGTCAAAACTGAACAGTCAGATAGACAGAGGCATGCCCTCATTAAGGGTATGTATCCTCTTCTTGCCGAGGGCTTGCCAAAAGCGACCCCGGAGGCATCCAGTAATTTTCCGCCACCATTAGTTCCGACCAAGCTACGTCACAAACCGACCGCAGCTGATATTTTTATTTCGTCCTACTTGGACGACACGGTTCCAGAATATGCAAATCCTGTTCCGCCAGTCCCTGTAAATAATGTAAATCCTGCTCCTCCAGACACCGGAGTACCTGCCACGGTACCCCCGGTTCAGCCCACATTACAATTTCCCACTCTGCCAGCACGAAGAGTGTCAGTCGACGATTCCAGTATAGGGGCCGCAGGAGGAGGTCCTCCTGGTACCCCGCCACCACACCAACGTAGAACGTTGGCCGAGTTACATGAATGTGCGTTACAACGTACGCCCAAATTTAAGTCCGTTGCAGATATCCGACGAGCTCTTACTGAATGCCGCTATGATCCGGTTGCAGGTGATGATAGTACAGTAATATATTCCATCCGTGTAAGACGGGTGACCGGGTATTTAGACACCCTACCAGATATGAAAGGAGATCTAGACAGAATATATCGTTTCATCCGTACAGGGGATGATCCAGAAAGTATTGGTGAAGCCATGTCTCAAAGGAAAGCTGAAATCCAGCTCATGCTATTAAAGTTTCTGATTAATTGTTTAATAAGGGAACAAGATTATCCGACCAAAGATCCGGCCGAAATGAGAATCCTGACAAGGTGGAGTGATAATATAGCCGAGGGTAAGCACAAGACTATCAGTAGTATAGAGAGTATGTACAAGAGAATTCGTAAAGAAATAATAAAGTTACATGAACAACGTAAAGCAGCACAAGTAAGCGAGAAAGAGAATGACTCTTCTACTGAAGAGGTAGAGGACGAGAATCCCGTCAGAATAGCGTATGTAGGAAAATCTAGATTTCCAGACCGACATTCACGTCTAGACTACAAGAAAACTGTTCCTCATCCGGCACCAGAACAAGGTTCTCTAGAACAAGTATTTCAAGCTACCGATCACATTCTGAAATCACGAATCGGTTATAGTGAGTTAAGTACTATGCATGAACAAGAACTAGTCCGATCAGCAGTCCGATGGATTACTGATTCTACCACTTTTCCAGATGAAATAGTGGCACAAATGTTTCTGAAATTGCCCCCAGCCGAGCAGCGACTGGTGGGTATGTATATGATCCAACACCTCATTACTCTGTATGAGGGTCAACATTCAGATCCAGGTCCGTTACATGATGTCCTGAACGAGTTACTCCAGTATAGATGGAAAGGTTTAGGTACCGATTTAATTAGCGTCATTCTAGAACAGCGCCACAAACATAGAACGTTCCTGAACCCGCATTTTGTTCATGTCTCACCCCCAGAAAGTAAACCCTTTTACATAGATAGACAGAATCCGTTACGAGAAGTACACCCAGTCAGGACAACAGATGGTGAAATGCAACGAGTGTTTGTTTACACTCCGATTACCAAGATGGAACTCTTAGAGATGAAGAAATTAATTCCCTGTCATGACAAAGATCCAGCAGGGTTCCACCGAGAATTAAAGGACATGCTCCGTATGGGAGAATACACGTATCCAGATATAATTAAAATGCTAAAAGTCCTGTTGCCCGCAGGGGTATATGAAAAACTCAAGGAAAAAGAATGGGAGGTGGGAGAGAAAAAGATCGATTGGGCAGTTCTAGAAGCTGAAGATAAGATACGAGTACCAGGTACCGGTCTTGGAGAGAAATGTAAAGAATTACCTGAATTATTGATACAAGTTTTGCCAAGATTATTAGCCACTAAAAAGGAAGACTGGGATGCAATCTCAGCCTGTAAACAGAAACAAGATGAAGACACTAGTGATTTTTATTCTAGATTTTAAAAATGTTTTATTATAAACAGTGGCCTCAAGACAAGTAGCGAGTCATACCCTCATCTTTTTGTTACTAAATTAGTCGAGAATTCGAGTCCACAAGTTAAGAATCGAGTTTTGAAAGTCGAAAGTACATGGCAAGCTAATACCCCGTCCCAGATGTTACAGATGCTTCAGTACCACCAGAATAGAATCAGAGAAGAGCAAGATCATGAAAGAAAACGTATGAAAGACACGAAAATGAAAGTACTAGTTGCACAATCTGTTCCTCAAGACAGTCAGAAGAGGGGTACGAATCAAGCCAGTCATCCTACAGCTCCCGTTAAAGGGACATGCAATTATTGTAAACAGCCAGGTCATTTCATAAACGAGTGTGCAGTTCTGAAACACAATATAGCTACTGGTAAGACTAAAGAAAGACCACGTCCGCCTAGACAAGAACAAGTTTCACAGACTTCTCAGTCACAGAATGCACAACAGACAGTTCCAGCACCGCAGCCTATTGCTGCAACACAGCATGTTACACAGCAGATGTACCAGTATGCACAGTCTGAGTATCCAGAGTATCAGCCATATTCATGAAACAGCCTAGAGAGGGAGGTAGGCTTGCCTCTCATCGAGATTCCTGTAGATCAAGAAGGTCCCTATGTTCATAGTCAAGTACTAGGGAAGGACAGAAAGTTTCTGATTGATACAGGGGCAAGTAGGACCACCATTAGTCACGCCGAAGTTCCAGGGGCTCCGCTCTCAGGCTCTAGAAATGTTTCCCTTGGATTTTCAGGAAAGCCTATTGTAAACGAGATATCTAAGCCAGTTACTCTAGAAGTAGGTCCATTGTCCCGCACTACTGATCTGTTACTTACAAAGTCGTGTCCAGAAAATCTGTTAGGCATTAAAACACTGAAAGAATTAGGTGCAGTTATTTGCTGCTCCCCAGAGGGAATACGCCTGTTTCTACGTGACTTCAAGGGTCACTATGTATTACGAGATTTTGATCCGAGATTGTCTAATGTTCCGCAGCATCTATGGGCGCAAGGTCCAACTGATGTAGGTTATATGCAAATCACACCCCATCGTGTGACTCTCAAGCCAGGTGTAGTGTTACCACGAATCAGACAGTACAGACTGCCACCTGAGGCTGTAGCAGCCTTATCCAAAATTATTGACGAGCTCATCGCTCAAGGAGTAGTTGTAGAAACTGACTCCAATGTATGTAATTCTCCGATCATTCCAGTCATGAAACGTACTGATCCAAATGCACCCCCAGTATATCGATTAGTGATTGACCTACGAGAACTCAATAAATGTATTATTCCCCAGTACCCAGTTGTCCCAGATATCTCTTCCCTATTGACAGCCATTGATTCCGAAGCCTCATTTTTTACAGTCATAGACCTCAAGAACGCGTTTTTCAGTGTCCCCATTCATCCAGACAGCCAGTTTCTTTTCGGATTTTGTTTAAATGGAAGGAGCTATATGTTCACACGAGCTCCTCAAGGTTTCACAGAAAGTCCTAGTATTTACAGTCAAGCACTTAAGAGACAACTAGACAACATTCACATGCCAACTGACACTGCCCTGCTCCAGTATGTCGATGATCTACTAATCACAGCCCGTTCTGAACGTGCTTGCGAGCGAGCATCACTTACAGTCTTATATTTCCTTGCCGAGATGGGGCACAAGGTGTCCCCTTCGAAGCTTCAATTCTGTGTCCAGCAAGTGATCTACTTAGGCCACTTACTGTCCAAGTGGGGTAGGCAGTTGACACCAGACCGTATCCAGTTAATAGCGAGTCTTCCTCAGCCCAAGACACAGAAGGAGGTACGTGCTTTTATCGGCCTCACTTCTTATTGTAGACAATGGATTCCTCAGTATGCATTTCTAGCTAAACCACTGATACAGTTAACAACACAGGAGGCAGCCGTATCGACTGTCCTCCCTTGGACATCTGAACATACACTTAGTTTCAATGAGTTAAAGAAAGCTTTATGCCAAGCTCCTGTTCTAGCTACACCGAACTACAGTAAGCCTTTTACACTTTTCGTCACAGAACGCGAAGGTACAGCATTATCTGTTCTCACACAAGATCAAGCAGGACAATACAAGCCCTGTGCTTATTTTTCGAGCACATTAGATCCTGTAGCCCAGGCTCTGCCTGCGTGCCTCAAGTCAGTTGCAGCCACAGCTCTAGCTATCAGACAAAGTGATTCCATAGTATTAGGACATTCCTTGACAGTACAAGTTCCACACTCCGTGGAAGTTCTTTTAAACCGAACACAGACTCAGCACTTGACAATTGCACGTTTAACAGGTTATGAACTGACACTGTTCCAGCCACACATAGAAATCAGACGCTGCAACGTTCTAAATCCTGCTACACTGTTACCATCAGTTAATTCGAATCCTGCCACACACGACTGTGTGGAAGTAGTTAACATTATGACAAAGCCAAGACAAGATCTGACAGATATTCCATTACCAGATCCAGACCTGACACTTTATGTGGATGGTTCATGTATGAGAACAAGTACAGGAGAACTAGTAGCCGCGTATGCAGTGACTACTGACACTGAAGTTATAGAAACACACCGTATTGACACCCTGTCTGCTCAAGCAGCAGAGCTAGTTGCTCTGACACAAGCCTGCATACACGCTAAGAACCTGAAAGTTAATGTTTACACAGATTCACGCTACGCATTTGGAGTTGTACACGACTTCGGAGTGCTCTGGCAGGAGAGAGGTTTCATGACTTCTCATGGAACCAAGATTCAGCATGGTCTCCTTATTCAGGCTCTGTTAGATGCCATACACTTACCGACATCTATTGCTATCATGAAGTGCAAAGCACATATGAAAGTTACTGACATTATTTCTCAAGGTAATGATCTAGCAGATCGCACAGCCAAGCTTACAGCACAGACTCCAGACATTCCAGTTAACCCGACACAGACACATACTCCAGATCCGACTACCTGTATGACAGTTAAGGACCCTACTCAAGATGTCATAGATATCCAGTTACATGCTACTCCTGATGAAATCAAGAAATGGTCCGAACAAGGAGGGGTCCAGACAGATCAGGGATGGGTAACGAAGGGAAGAGCCACATGGTTTCTCCCCGACTCTATGGTTCAAGTCATTATCAATACCGCACATAGTCCAGCACATTTAGGAGAAAAAGCTATGTTAGACAGTATCCAGAACATTTGGTTCAACAAGCATTTACGAGCTGCAGCCAAACAGAAAGTCCGTACCTGTATGATATGTTGCCAGTTTAATCCAGGTAAAAGTGTCCCGGTGGAACAAGGTGGATTCCAGCCCCCTGACCACCCTTTTGAAGTCCTCCAGATGGATTATATTCAGATGGAGCGATGTCGAGGTTTCAAGTATGTCCTTGTAGTTGTATGCGCTTTGTCCAGATGGACAGAAGCATATCCAGTCCCAGATTACACAGCCACGACCACTGCCAAGCAGTTGGTTCGTGAATTCTTCCCCCGCTACGGACTCCCTAGAGTCCTATATTCTGACAACGGCCAGCCATTCTCATCTGAGCTTATGAAACATGTTTCCCTTTTGTTAGGGTACCAGTGGAAGTTCCATTGTGTACGCCATCCAGAAGCAGCCGGTCTCGTAGAGAGACATAATCAGACCCTGAAAATCCGCATTGCTAAAATATGTAAAGAGAAAGGTGTGGACTGGCTAGTAGCTCTGCCAGTCGCTTTATTTTATATGCGCATGGTCGCACACTCCAGATCAGGTCTGTCCCCGTATGAAGTCGTATTCGGCCGCCCCCCTAACATGTGGGGTACACCTAGACCTCGAAGTATTACCGATGTTTCAAGTAATATGCTGACAGATTACCTAGCTTCCTTGATGTCTGCCCTCAACTCTTGTCGTTCACAGGTTGCTGCCGCATTTCCAGACAATACCGAGGTGGCACCGCATGACATCGTTCCCGGATGCATGGTTCTTGTCCGGAACTTTGATCGTTCAAGTCCGCTGGAGCCCCGCTGGAAGGAACCCCGACAGGTCCTCCTGGCCACCCGTACTGCCGTCAAGCTGGAAGGCAGGAAGGGCTGGGTCCACCTGTCACATGTGAAAAGATTTTTTGGATTGAAGCCTGTTTCAAAGAACATTTCCGAGGATCTTAAGGACTGCCAAAGTACTATTCTTAAGGACTGTCCCGCAAAAGACAATGATATTGAACCCTCCCCGTTAGAGAAAACTCCGCAACAGGAGTATAAGCTCAAATTAAGGTCTAGTAAAATAAGTCAGCCAGTTTGATTGTCTAAGTCCTCCCCTAGGTGAAACGGTTAGACCGGTTTCTGACATGTATATAATAGACCCCCATAGTGAGAGAGTTAGTCAAAACTCAATCCGATGTATCGTTTTTCTAAGTTTCATATTGTTTTTCAGCCTTATGATTACCTGCACAGGTTATGCATTTTATTTGTATTTTCCAGTTTCTCATGTAAATAAGTCTGCTAATGCTACAGTAGAGCACATGTTTAGTGATCTGCCTCCTCATGAACTCTCTTATCGTCTCGCTATGCGAAATAATTCTTTTATCCGCATGTTACATTATTCACACCAACACCAGCAATGCCACTAATTGTTGGGTGTGTGGTCGACTCCCCCCATTCCAGACACCGAAGGGAGTTCTGCCACTCTTTCCTTATCCATTTTCACATAATGGTTCGTGTGGAGCATGGTCCACGTTAACGTCATCCTCAACAGATATGTCTTTTCTTAACAGTACATGTTTTCCAGACAAGCAAGGTCTTCCCCACAGAACAGGGTTAGATCTAGAAAATGAAGTTTATAATTTAGGTAATTATTCTTCGAATTTCATGGTCCTGAATGTTCAGTCTGATACTACTCCAGACTTACCTGCTATGTCAGTACTACCAGTTAAAGGTGAATTATGTGTCCGAAAGAATGGTTCCGTACCTGTAGGACATAGTGATTGTACTACTATCGTCAAGTATAGTGACATTAGGAAATCTATTTTTAAAGCTTCACGTCATTCTTATTTTGTTTGTGGTCAGACCGCATATGTTCGTCTGCCCCTCGATTGGGAGGGAACCTGTTACATTGCCTTCCTACTGCCACCAGTTTTTCTAGCCCCACCTGACTATCATAGGAATTCCCACCTAGTACATACTAGACACAAGAGAGACCTCCCGATTGTTGATTATACTGAAACTGCTCTAGAACAATACATAGATATCAATAAAGGTGTATTTCCCTATTTAGGTACTGTCGTGAATAGTAAACTGATACGTAGATTAACCAGAACCCTTGAAGCAGTAGTGATTGAGACTACTTTTGCTCTAAGTAACTTAACCGAAGAGCAATCCTTTATGAGAATTGTCGTGCTCCAGAATCGTCTCGTCCTTGACGTCATACTGGCCGATAGGGGCGGGGCCTGTAGAGTCATCGGATCTAGTTGCTGCATTTTCATTCCTAATAACGCGCCGTCTGTTTATTCAGCTATAACCAGACTCCATAAAATTGCCCATATGTTACACCAAGATCCAGGCACCTGGACATGGTCCGGTTGGTTCTGGAATATAATTTCCGCCTGGGGATGGAAAGTATTGTCCTTTCTAGGTATTGCAGTAGCGATCATATTCAGTTGCTGCCTCTGTATACAATGTGGCCCTGCGATTTGTGGCATTTGTGCTACCTCTTGTATTCCTAGTCCCAAGTCCCGTTCTAAATCCCGTTCCAAGAAAATTCGAGACGAGCAAATGATACTGTATGAAATGATAGATGGTATCATGAATATTGATGTTTCCTGATGGAAACGTAGTGACAAGGAGGGAATGTGGAAAAGTAAATTTTGCCATGTTCTGTGTCCCTACGTGTCCTCCATCTTATGTTATGTGTGCATGATTAATATGCATATGTATTCCCCATGTTCGATTAAAGACGCAATTATAGTTGTGTCCATCTCTAGTATGCCAGTTTCCAGTTCTCGTGAATACTATGAATATCAGGCCTATGTAAAGTTACGTTGCCACGTTTCTCAGTGTGCACGTTATTTCATTGAAAAGTCCCCGTTTCTAGGCCTCAAAAGGGCCTGGACACCAGATTCAGCTCCTGTCTCCTGAACCCTCGCCGAGGAGCGATACAGCCCCCACCTGTATCCTCGACCCTTCACTTACTTCCTGCCTCACAGTGCCCGGCTCGGCCTGGCTCTGCCTGTTAGTCTGCCAAGAGTATGTTATGATTCTAGTTATCAGTCCAGCCCTCCTTCTCTGCATTCCTGAGCTACTGAATCGCATCAATAGTTTCCGTCATTGTCTAGCCTTTACGTCTCCATGTAAGAGAAATACTGTATTAATGGTCATTTAATATTCTTCATCACGCACTACATGTAGAATAATGCATGCTCCAGTCTTAGAGTCCGTTAGCCTCTCCCCTCCTGACTCTTAGTTTATATCAACATGTCCTCTAAACATCAGATACTAGATAGGGTTTAGGTACATGTCGCCCTGACTCCCCAGACTTCAGTCTCTGCTCCTAGCACAGAGTTCATAGCCCCCAGCTTCTCCTAGTAACACGTCATTGTCAGTTTGCGCGCACCATTAGGTTAGAGGTCCCGGCTCCTTAGGTAGCCCCCCTCCATGTTTCCGCCCCATTTATGACATATTCTGTTACGTTTACATCACATGTCTATGTACACGCCTCTTGTTACACCTACTTTCACCCTTATCTTTCGCGACTGCTATTGACCACACCCACTGCTCCGCCTACTGTATTCATTGTAATGCAACTGTTTTAGTATATATACTTGTGTACTGTTATTAAATGTTACGCCGATCCTGATCCTGCCCCCGGCAGCGCTGCCATCCCATTCCTGTGCAGGTTGTCCTGTTCCTGTCCTTTATGCTGTATTAAACCTGCAAACTCCTACTACCTCGAATCTTGACTCTTATTTATTGAGCTATCTGTTATTACTATGTCCAGTAAAACCTAGATCCGGTATTATTTATTTATATACCACAGCCCACACATTTTAGCAGACGTTAGTTTTGGGCAAAAACCGCTGTTTTTGCCTATAACTAACATCTGCTAAAATCATGACTAACTAATACCTAACATGGGGGGTGGATTCTTGTATTACGACCGCATGGTCGTATCAACAAGCATTTCGCCGTTTTGCATTGAAAATCGCTGGAATTTTTATCGCCATTGCGCTATGCGTTGTAAATACAGCGCACGCATGGCGATAAATTCCAGCAATAGACGGCGATATATATAAAAGCGCCAAGCGCGCTTTGCGATATTTATCGCCGTCTGTTGTAAATATGCCCCAATGAGTGTATGCCTTGAAGATAACGATCCTGTGCTTGTTGTGCGCCGTATTTGCTGTTGCTTTGTGTGATCTGATGCAAAGACCCTATACAACTGAAAACAAGGGAATATATTATGAGGGGCAATAATACTGCCCCAGGGCTCTTACGTATTGGCTGCGAGGCAGTTTGCCTAGCTGCAGACAGGATCCTGGCTGAGTCTGCAGCTCGCCCTGTCCCCCTCCGCACCCCCACACCCTCCCCGTGCCCCAGTTCGCAGCTGACAAGGCTCACAGGTCCCTGCAGCCGGGACTGTCTCCTGTATTTTCATTAAAGCTGTCATCTGACCTTTGCCCTCGGCATTTCCCCAAGTGTTTGCCTTAATTACACGCTGCCTGTGCGGCCCGACGCCGCTGCTGAAAGGCAGTGCTCAGGGCTCAGGATGAAATGCGATGCACGCGGCAGCTCGGTGGGTTGTGTCCGGGTGGCAGAACCCGGCCTGAACCCTGCGGGATGAGGCTTTGAGACTGAGGACGAGTCGTAAGGAAAGCAGTTTACTACACGTCAACGTCGTTACTGTGATGAAAAGAGAAAATAAGTGGTTATTTTTAATTGTTCTTTCCTGAACCAAGTGATATTATTCTACTGAATTACCCGCTTATATTTTAAATATATTTAAATTTTTCATTTTTACATTTTCACTGGATGGCAGGCCCACTGCATGTAAGCGATTACAGTGTTGCCTGCGCAATTCAAAATACGCGTACAGCCCCCCTCTCTCCACACTAAATGAGTTATTCCTCCTGCTGATACAGTTCCCCACAGTTTTTGTTTCACGTCTTGCTAGAACTTTGCTCAAGTGGTCATCCCTGTGCGCTGTCCTGATGACGACCCTTTAATAACGCATAGAGGTTGAAACGGTGTGGACTCCATTGACAATTAGACAAGCGCTCTTTATCTAGATTAGATTAGCTGGACACATCCAGACGTCCCCCATGGTTCGTCCATAACATGTTTGAGTGGACTTTTACCTTTTTGTTATTGTGCACGCGTGCTTCACACTGTTTTCCCCGTTACTGTGCAGTGGTTTTCTAATCACCCAGAATTGTTTTCTGCTGCAATCGAGTCAAAGTAAAAACAAGCATTTGCAATGCAATAGGTCTCGCATTTGCGAGAGTTTAAGCTATTGGCATTGTAAATGACAATGCCTTTTTGTTATGTTTTAAAAACCAAAACATAAATAAAAGGCATTATCATTTAAAATGCCAATAGATCAAAATCTAACAAATGTGGGATCTATTGCATTGCCAAAGTAAAATCGTGCATGACGCACTAGTAATACATAGAAGCGACCACCATTGCCGGAGTACTGCAAGTGCTCCTGGGGCAGTCACAGTGAAAGCGTGCATAACCGCGCTGTTACTGTATAGAAGCGCAGCATCCCACAAGTGCTGGGGCGTGGGGGGCAGCCACAGAAAAAGCGATCATGATGCGCTGCTAATACATGCTCTCCATGCCACAGGAGTCAAGCAATCCTGGCTGATGAGGGGTGAAACCCTGAAACCGGTCCTGGCTGATGAGGGGTGAAACTCCGAAACCGGTCCTAGGGTTCTTGTTTTCCAGTCCACGACCTGGCCTGGCAGTTCGGGCTGGACTGTTCCCATTGGGCGCAGGGTCAAGACTGATTTGCATATGGGTGGGTTCAAACTGGAAAGGCATGGTGAGCAAAAAGACGAAGGATTTCGGCCCAGATCTCTGTACTGGGGTGAATGTATGACATTGTTCTGCGATCTGTCCATCAATTGTTGTTTTTGCATTTGTCACCCCGAGTGGGACGGGTATGCCCAGACGTGGGTCCCGTTCTCTCCATGCCAATGGAGTCAAGCTATGCTGGCTGATGAGGGCTGAAAGCCCAAACCGGTCCTAAGATGCTTGATTCCTGTCCAAGGATGACATGGCCTGGCAGTTCGGTCTGGACTGTTCCCATGGGGCACAGGGTCAAGACTGATTTGCATATGGCTGGATCCAAACTGGAATGGCATGGTGAACAGAAAAACTATGGTTTTAGGCCCAGATCTCTGTACTGGGGTGAATGTATGACATTGTTCTTCATCTGTCCATCAATTGTTCTTTTTGCGGTAATACATAGAAGCACCTGCCATTGGTAAATAGTTCTCCAAACCTCTAATGAAGCTCCTGATTAGGACACATGTAAAAGGCCAGTCCTAATGGGAGGTAACAACAGAAGACAGGGAGTTACTAAGGAGGGACTAATAAGCCTATCAACAAATCAGAAGCCAACATATGCAAAGGACAATGACACAAGCCAATGAAAAATATGGGCGGAGAGTGAGCAGAGCTTCAAGTTCATACCTGAATACAGCATGGCTGCCTACGCTCGGCCTAAAAATGTAAGTGACATGCGTACTCCGAAAACAAACTTTCTCAACTATGTGTAGCATGTTTGAAGCAGTAACAAAGGCAGAGATGCGTAAAAGAGATTAAAAGCCACAAGGATGGAGGGTGGAAAGGAGCGAGGCAAAGGCAACAAGGACAGAGGGAAATAGTGTGGGAGGGAGTGTGCAAAGCCAAAACTGATAGACATGCCTGTCATACAACATAAACAACATTCAGAAAAATATCATGAACACGCACAGTAACAACGAAAACAGCCCTTTTGTCTTGCGCCCCAGGTGGACAAACAACCAAGAAGGAAATAAAACTAGCATGCCCTAATCACAAAGCATGGAAATAAGAAATAAGAGTGATGATTAAGCCAACCAATTGTAAGCAATTGGTGGTTTCTAAGCCACCTTCAAGCTAACAAAATGTCTTGCAAGCGACAGCACATGCGCTGCCGCAGGCGAGACCTAAGAAGAGGAGAATAAAAGAAAAACGAAGCCAATGGAGGACAGGCCAACTACCCATTTAAAAAGCATAGGGCAGGAGAGTACGGGGAGGTTGACATCCTGTTCACTCCCTTGCCTCAACATTCAAAGAGCATATGGAAGAAAATGGCACCTGGAGAAACCGAGCATTGAGGGAAAACGCACAGCACAGAGGACTTGAACAAGGGCCAGATGAAAGTGAAGTTGAACGAAAAGAAGCAAGGTAGGAGAAAGAAAAAGGCGACAGAATCTGTACAGGAAAGTGTGAGATAGACATGCGTCCTGAAGGAAAGATGAGCTGGATGGAAAGGGTTCCGCGTTAAGAGTCAATATCAGCCACCATTAGCAGATTTTAAGTACATGTTGCGTAGAAAGAAATCAAGTACATTTAGAATACAAATTGCTGAACTGCTCTGTGCACTACTGCTCACTCTGTTGAAGAGAGTACTATAGACTGACAACATTGAAACATCTGCTTAACCGCTCCTCATACTTGATGTCAATACATCTGCATATAATATTTAAATGTGTTTATTCCCTCAGCTGTTATATCTAGGACACTTTTAACTCACTGAACCCTCATGCCGGCTCAGTGAATATATGCTTGCTTCTTTTATTAGCAACTGGTGCTCATGGTGGGTGCGATAGAAACGGAGAGCCTAGTTTCTCACATGAGCCGGGAGCCCCATGGTTTTCTCAAAACCCTCTGGCGTCGACTCGATAAAATCCAATTCTGACCCATGCGTTACTGTGGGTTTCAGGCAGCATGTTAGGATTCCCGCACAGTCCTCTTTCTCTTGCCATGTCCAGGGAACCCATGTGACAGGCTAGGTGGGGATATAAGGCCATTTTTCCCTGCCCTCGGTGCTCGTTATCTAGTCGTGTGGTTCCTGGTCTTTGGCTAGGGGCTATTATTGTACTTTGGGAAATTTGCTGTTTATCACGGGCTCGTGATTTTTCCCTTCCTGTTTCTTGGCTCTTAGGACTTCCCTTCCCTTCTTTTGTTCTTTGGGTGTTTAGTTTGTTACCTTCCTAGGTTTGTTCGTGACCCTATGTGTTTTGGTGTCTTTGTGTTTTGTTGTTCGTTTGTTTGTAGTCTACCTTGTTTGTTTCGTGTTTTTTGGAGTCATTTTATCCCGGCTGGGAACAAGGAGTGGCTGGGGCTCCGGCGCTTCTTGTAGGAATCGGTGATCCGGCTGGATTACCCTTGTGATTCCTTGCTGTTTGTGTCTAACGCTATCCCGCACTTCCGCCCCATTGTGCTTTCCATCCACATCGTTGTCTGGAGGCGGAGTGCTGTTTTGGGCGTTTCCGGGTTCCCGACGAAGCGCACAACGAAGCCAGTGTTGTGCAGCGCATTTTCCCCTGTTCTGGTCCCCATCTGCGGTACGCGTGGAGCAATTGTCTTGGACTGTCCATAACGGAGGTTTTTTCAGTCGTTTTCACGACTTTTTCCTCCATACCCCCATTTGTCTCCAAGTCTCCAGACGCGTAATCCCTGACGCCAAGCCCTTCCCTCCCCTGTTCCCCTTTCTGCTTGCCGGACCGAACGCACTATCTCCTGGACGGAGCTCTCCACCCGGCAATCACCACAGCATTCGTGGGTAAGGAGGAGTGGAAAGGGGCGGTGTGTGGGGGCATGAGAAGAGAAAGAGGTACTATAGTGTTTATCCTTTTGTTTTGTGTGGCAGACGGTGACTTATCCAGTTCCCTGTGGTTATAGCACGTGGAGAATCTTGGTCCTGGCAGAAGGTCCCTGGAATGAAGATCTAGGATCCCTTGTCTGTCCATCCCTTTTTTCCCGCCCCCTGTCCCTTGCCAATCTGTTGACCCATGGTAATATCTACGGTGTGGGTCACGGAGTGGTAGGTTCAGAGGAACGGGATTATCGTCGCTCCTGCATTGCACGGGCATAGTTGGGCAGGAACCAACACAGCACAGAGGCTGTTAGCTAGGGTTTGTGAAAGGTCCACATCCGATTGCGCAATTCTGCCAACCCCTCTGCCATGACTGAAAGAAGCGGTGAGTAACGAAGCACCGCTTTTTTAGGGCTCTTGGTTGAGAAGGGAATGTTACACAAATGGGTGATGGGAGGAGAGTGGAGGCTGTAAGGGGCTGCATGGTTGGTCACTCGAAGAGTCTGTCCATTGTCAGGCAACCAGGCTACAACAAAGCGCTGCCGGCACCGGACACCAAAGACAGGCGCAGCCCACTGAAGGGGACAAAGGCAACTCGTTGCAGACCCGGGAGCCTGAACACCGAGCGCGACTCCCACTGGGCCCTGTGCAAGAATGTGCTGTACAAGTGCTGTCTACTATTAGAAAGCAAACATGTTTTCAACGTGGCGTCTGTGGCAGTTCAAACAAAAAAACAAGTGCAGCCTCTAAAGTAAGCGGACCGTGCTCCAAATTAATTAAATAAATAAACAAGTGCGGCAGCAAAACTGAAAGCGGCCCGCACGGCAAATAAATTAAATAAACAAGCGCGGTCCCTAAAGTGAAAATAACAAAAAAAAGAGTGTTTACCGACTTATGGAGACCATGTAACGCCACAAGTAAACGATCCAGTCCTGATGGGCGGTCTCAAAAGGAGACATGGCAGTAACAAGGAGGGACTAAGAAGCCTCATTATCAATTGGAAGAAAGCATTTACCATGGACGATGACGCCAGCCAATGAAAAATATGGGTGGGGCTTCCACACCACTTCTAAAAAAATACCCTAATACAGCATGCCTGGCAAAGCGAGCAGTGAATGCTCTGCAACGCTAGGCGAGACCTAATGAAGACACTTCTGTAAGCTTTAATTATTTTTTTGCTGTACCTTGTGAAGAATAACTCATGGGGTTGTATTAAGAACATTGGTCGGTTATCTGAGTGATTAACGCCTTCTTGGACTGTTGTTTGTTGAATGAGTCACCCAGGGTGAGGCCAGTCCTGAGGACAGCAGCAGTCGGACAGACAGGTGTCTGCAACCTGGCGTCCGTCCTCTTGGGAGAGATCCGCCTGCAGGGATCAGAGTCGAGAGATCTAAACCTCACCACCGTGAAGCAAAGTGACATCATTCGCACTTACCACAGTTACCTCCGGCTTTTTCACCAGAATATGCACCATCTTCACTTCTCTTTTAGTGTTACACTTTTCCTGGCCCTTTACCCAACCCTCTCACCTTAGCCAGCTTCCGTAGCCCTCATGCAGCTGCCAGCCTCATAGAGGTAGCAGTAAGCTCACTCTGGCACGGGTCACATCTCCTTGTGCCACCCGGTTTGAAAGTAATAAAAACTAGACAAAAGCAGGAAAAAGCTCTCAAAAATTAGGGGAAAGGAAAGAGAAAGCAGTAAAAAAAACAAGCATTTGCAATGCAATAGGTCTCGCATTTACGCGAGTTTGAGCTATTGGCATAGTAAATGACAATGCCTTTTATTTAAGTTTTAAAAACAAAAACAAAAATAAAAGGAATTGTTATTTGCAAAGTCAATAGCTCAAACTCGCGCAAATGCGAGACCTATTGCATTGCAAATGTTTGGTAGATTAGTGACTAGAAACTCTCCCTTTTGGTCCGCGTGGCAAATTAATTAAATAAACAAGCTCAGCCGCTAAAGTGAAAGCGGACCGCGTTGCAAATAAACAAAAAATAGTGCACACCGACTTATGAAGAAGACCGTGTAACTCCACAAGTAAAAGATCCAGTCCCCGTGGGAGGTAACAAATGGCGACAGGCGGTAACAAGGAGGGACTAACAAGCCTCGTTATCAATTGGAAGTCAGCATTTACCAAGGACAATGACACCAGCCAATCAAAAATATGGGCGGAGAGAAAGCGAGGATTCCACAGCATACTCGGCTGCTGCATGTGTCATAGAGCAAGTAGCGCATGCGGGCTTCCGCTTGGCTCGACCTAAAAAACAATCTCCGTAAACCACAGCCAAACCTGCATGCAAAGGGTGCCAAGACTTTGAAGTTTCCAGAGGACTAGAGTGAACGTACATCACTAGACCTCCCTCCATTTAGCTTTCACTCTTTCTGCTTTTAAGAAAAACCTAGTGCCCTTCGGCTGCTGAGGCTGGCCAGGAGTGCCCACATAGTGGGCACCCATTGTGGCACACTATGGTGTCTGTCTGGAGCGGTGAGATGATGAGCTAGTGGCATTTTGTGTCCTTATGTTTAGTACCACAGACCCATCTCGGATTCGTGACAACCCGGTTTTCACCAATGTTTACGACATAAGGAGAGAGATTTGAGTGGACTGGACTGTTCCCATGAGGCACAGGGTCAGACTGATTTGCATATGGCCATGTCTGAACTGGGGTGGCAGAGTGGGCTAAAGAACGGTGATGGATTAAACCCAGATCTGTTGACTGGGTGTGAGTGTTTGATTGGTTCAGATGCTCCGTCCATCACCACCCCCTTTTGTAGAGATTTGAGTGGGCCATTTGAGTGGGCACCGGCAGTTCTTAAGGTGAAAAAAAGATCTTAACTCTGCAGCAGTGCCACTGTTCAAAGCTTTTGATGTACCTTCAAAGAGACTCGTTTTAGTTCGTTCGCAGTCTCATCCTTTCAGAACTAAAGCATTTTCGATATTATATACAACAAATCCATAGTGGTTACTTAATTACTTTATGCAACTAACAGCCATTGACAAAGCCAATGGTCTTGGCTTGTTGTAGGTGTAATGTTACTTTTTGTATCATATATCTGGATGCTGCGACAGAAGGAACAAAATGCCTTTCGGGCGGCACGCTTTGCTAAGCACAGATTTGTAGCGTTCCTGTTTTTAAGCCACGCCCTGAATTACACCGCTCACGTCACGCCCCTTTGGGAGGACAACCCCCAAACACACACTTTTTTCATCCCCCTTAAAGCCATAGGTAATATTCATTATTAAAGTGATTTTATTGCACATACTGGGGGACCAATTTTACTTTTGTCACTGACATCAAATGCCTAGAACCCAAATTAGTTGTCCTTTGTTTCATCTGCCGATGGTGAAAAGCTGAGTGAGGGACTGGCACATTTGTAAATCAACTCACTGCCGCTACAAACAGAGCTTTCTGGTGAGTATTAGAGGCATGCGATTTCTGTCTGACTGTAAGGACTGTGGGTAAAAGTGGTCCTTTGCTCATGGTATCTCCTCTTTTTGAAATTGATGACTTATGGGTTCAAGATGACTTATGGGTTAAGAGCTAAAAAATTAAGTTTTATTAGAACTACTTCAGCACTTGCCCAATTTTCAAAAAAGTTAGGGAGAAGACCCCCGGTAGAGCTTTTACAGATTTACCAGGCAAAAAAGATCTCAACTGTAACCTATGGCTCAGGGGTGTGGGGTATTGTACATAACCAGTCACTACAGTCTGTGGAAAATAGCTTTCTGAGATATACATTGTCAGTTCCTAGATCAAACTTTTCCTATGTGTGCCATGCTGAAATGGGTTTAACGTATCTGTCTGTTCTCATTAAAGTGGAGCCGGTTCTTTTATGGCACCGAGTATGGACAAAAGAAGAAACCAGGCTAAATAGGGATATTTTAAAGGATATTTTAAAAATGGATAAAGTCCTAATGATACCCTAGGTCAGTTATGTACGAAAATTCCTGAAGAATCTGGGACATCTGGAGTATTTTACTGATCTCGATTCTATGCAAGCGGTACGTAGGAAAGATTTAAAAAAGGAAGGTCTGGCAATGTTGGAAATGTCACGGCTGACAACTGAAATACGAAAGCCTACAGTACTGGAAAATCAAATGATTTTAAGGGCTTTTAAAGTTCAGTCATATTTAGTGATAATACCTGAAGGATATGACTGATTCCTATTAACAAGATTCAGGCTTGGAATGGTCCACAGACTTATCAGTTTTCCTGATATAAATAACTGGAGCCGAACCATGATACCCGGTCCTTGTGATGATTGCCCGAGTCAATACACTATACATGTTATTTTCTTTTGAGAATTTTATACATTTATTAGGAAAGTCTGGATTCTGCCAATGTTGAGAACTATACCGATAAGAAAATGTCGACCAGCTTATATCGCATTACAACTATGGACAATGCTAATATGATTTGGGAAATTGCGATGTTCTTAAAAAAAGTGGTCAGTTACAGGAAGAGCATAATATTATGAGGAATTAAGTATCTTGTTTTTAGAATCAATGAAATGTTATGAATTTATAAATGATACTACTGTGTGATATAATGATCACAGCTATTGCCAAAATATTTTTATGAATTAACTTGAAAGATTGTTACTTATTTTTACGTTTTTTTATCATGATTATATTGTGTATAAATTGCTTTTATGATTGCAGTATTTTACAATCGAATAAAGCTGAATTTGAATTTGAAATTGTGTTGCAGACACGGCTCAGAAGTGGATGTGTGGTTGGTTCAATGGTGAAATACATCCCATTGATAGAGACCCTGGTACGACATCCCTCGCGTTGCCAAGACCGTTAAACTTGTAATGTGTCTAATTGAATTGAATTGAATTGTAATGTGACTAAATATACATATATGCACTTACGTACGTGTAGATACACAGATGCCAGCATAGTTTATTATTGTTGCTGTCAGTTACTTTGAAGTAATATTTCATAAATGTGCAACATTTATTGAATCTTTCCATTATATTGCGGGACCTGCGGGTTTAAATGTAAAGCTCGCTGGACACAGTGCCCACTCCGCAGCATCTTGGCAGACAGCAGACGCGCTGCACGCTGCTGTGAAGGCCTGCGAGGAACATGGGGCTTCGGGGTTTTTTCGACCCTTCTTACCTGTTCTGTTAGAACTCGTGCTGCTGGGGTGGGCAATAGGCACGTCTTACATGCTGGGATTCAAAGCAACTTGTCTAATTATTATTGCATCCTTAATTTTGGTAGATTGTATCTAGCGCCTTCTAATATACCTTATTTATGCAGTGTGTTGGACGTGGCCCGTCTGGCAGGTCCACCCCTGAAGTTTTGTGCTTATTATATGTGTCCGGGGGATGGTGATTCCCCTTCTGAGTGTGTGTGTGGTGAGAGAGACCTGCCTCCCATAGGAATGCATGGGGGATGTATGTGGCTCTGGTAGTTCCTGATGCGTGGGGCGTGCCGGGCCGTGTTTGGTATGTGTGCGCTCGTGAGGTTGAATGCTACAAGATGATGTATGTGGCATGCGCGTGACTAGAAGGAAAGGGCCACTTCTAGACCTTGGGGTGTGTGTGCAGTAGGTGTGCTGGCGCATGATTGGCTGAAGCCGGCTGGGCCTCCCCCACCAGGCTGGCCCCACCCCCCTGGGGGTGCGTCCAGTGTCCCTAGCCTGGCCAGTACCAAGAAATTCCTTATAACCAGTTCCAGCTGGTTCTCTCCCTGCCTGCCCCTTTTGGAGACAAAGGGAGCTCCTGTATAAAAGGAGGGTGGGCCCTCTTCTCGCTCTCTTCTTCTTCCTGCTGGTCCTGACTGGAAGCCTGCCAGGGGCGTGCTGCTGGTTGGGCTCAGGGTTGGCTGGCCTCCCTGGGCCCTGCCCAGCCCCCGGACTCCGGATGGCCTTTACTTGCTAGGAGCTGCTGTGCTCCCCCTGAGCCCTGGACTCTTTGCTGGACTTTGCTGCTTCCCTTCACCCTCTACCGCTCTGGGAGCGCTCTATTTTCCCCCTATAGCGCTGGGAGCGCTGTATCTATTCCCTAGCGCTTGGGAAGCGCTGGATTCATCGAGCCGGTGCCACCCGGCATTTGCCCTGCTCCACGGAGGTGCCAGACGCCCAGCGAGTGCCTACCTCGCTGTGTTTCCTTCCTGGCTGCCTTATCGAGGGAGCCGGGCCCTCGTCAATTTCCCCTGTGTTCACCGCCGCAGCCCGGGACCCCGCGTGAAGCCCGCCCCCGGGCCGCGCTCTGATTGGCGGCTGGCCCGATGACGTTTCCCCGGGCCGCGCTCTGATTGGCCGGCGGCCCGGGGAGCTGGAGACACCAAGACGAGCATGCAGGGAGCGGCGGGAGCCTACTCCGCGCCCCTGCGTCCCCCAAGACAACTGCCGCTTCCCCCCCCCGGGCCCCCCAGGAGCGAGAGGGCGCCCCGGAGAGCGAGACAGACCGGCGCGCTCGCCGACCGGTGAGTGATGCAGAAGGGGAGGCGGGGCATCGGGCCACATTGCCGGTGGCCGCCCCTCCCCTCCCGCGTGGGCAAACATGTGTTTAGAGGGCCGCGGGCCCCCCAGTAATGACGGGTCCCCCGAGGGGGACCCCGCCTGGCCATACCTTGCCCCCCTGAGCCCCGAGAGGCTCCCTCTACATTTTTGGCCCTCCGAGCCCGCGAGGCTCCGCCCAGATATTCCCTGAGCCCCGGGAGGCTCCCGCTGCATCTGACCCCCGAGCCCCGAGGAGGCTCCAACATGTCCTTGGCCCTGAGCCCGAGGAGGCCCCACCACGTGTCCCTGACCCTGCCTGGGCCCCGAGAGGCCCCACCACGTGGCCCCGACCATGCCGGGGCCCCGGGAGGCCCCACCACGTGTCCCTGACCCTGCCGAGCCTGCGAGAGGCTCCACCATTGCCCCCCTGTCCCCCCGAGCCTGCCGGGCTATGTCCAAGTCCCTCAGCGGCCCAGCACTTCGTGGGCCGCTGCCACGTTTAGGTATGCCCCAGGCCCCTTGCAGCCCACTCTGGACATCGAGACTCTAAGGCGCCCTCGCCCCAGGAAGGCCATCTGGCCTAGGGGGCGCTACTGACTATTATCAATGGGATGCTGAGAATTCTTATGTGTTGCCCTGCTGATGGGGGCCTCTGTTGTGTTATGTACCTTGTCCTTTCCCTCCTGAATACCCGATGTCTCATGTATGTGATCCCTGGTCAGAGTGAGTTCTACTGCTAGTTCTAGGAAGCTCCCAGGGGATATGTGTTCTAATGCCAGTTCCATCGGATGCGTACCACTGGCAGTGGTCCCTTGGCCCTGCCCTGTACCTTTTCCCTGGTAACCCCTGCCGTGCCTTGAGCACATTGTAAAGTGTATGTGCCTATGTGTCCTGTCTAATACAAAGACTATTTTCATATATACTTCGTGTGGAGTTCCTTTTGTGGGGGGGCCTGGGATGTTGCTGTTGGTGGGTGCGTGCGCAAATGCTTCACACATGTCCTCCGAGATAGGCCCACCTGCCCGCGCCGCGTTACCTAGAGGGCGAGCAGGGGTCGACTTTATATAGGAGTGGCGGTCTCTGACTGGCTGTGGCGCAAGCCCTGGCCGGCCGGGGGTCCCATTTCCTACATTGGCGGCTAGCGGTGGGATCCGGACTTGTGTTTGCGCAGTACCACAACGATAACTGGCCTCCTTACAAAACTCTGTATTGTAAATGGTCGCAAAGAAAGGTGATTATTGTTTTTAGGAGGTTACTTAAATGTCCGTTCTGTGAAAAATGTGTTCTGGTTAGGTGATCCTAGCCCGGGAGGGTAGATCAAACCCCTAGTGCAATGTGTTTTCTGGATTCACCAGAAGGGTGGGATCCAGTGGTGGCAGCGTAATTGTGTTCAATGTGTATGGTCCCTGTCCCTTCCCTGGAGTAATGATACCTGCGCCACATGGGGTCAGGTCAGGTTGCTAAAAATGTCTGTTCTGTGGAAATGTTTAATGATCAATAGAAATACCTGTTCTGTGGAAAGTTTTAAAGGTTACTTAAATGTCTGTTCTGTGGAAAAAGTGTGCGTGTATACTGTTAGTTAGTTGCCCCTAGCTTGGGAGGGTAAATCATCTCCCTAGTACAATATGGTTTTCTGGATTCACCGGAAGGGTGGGATCCAGTGGTGTCTGCATAGTTGTGTTCAAACGTATATGGTCCTTGTTCCTCCCCTAGAGTAATGGTACCTGTGCCGCAAGGGTCAGGTTGAGGAATCAGGGGCGGTGGAAAATGTCTTACCAGTCCAGGGGAGGGTGCAGGGATGAATGTTGAGGTGTGCTGAGTAATGGAGTGTAAGTTCTCTGAGAGGGGGCTTGCTGAATAATGGAGTGTAAGTTCTCTGGGATGGGGAGCTTGCTGAATCAACGATAATTGTGTCTTACCTACCCCGCTGAATGTATTTTATGCGTCAGGTGTTCCCCTTGCTGAATGTATGTTACGTTGTGTCCCGGTCAAGGAAGACCTGCTGGCTCGGCCGCGGCTTACCTTAGGGGAGAGTTGATCACTGAGACCTGCTGGCGCTGCCGCGGCTCATCTTGTTGTGTTTTAGGCGTCAGGTGTCGCCCTGGCTGAATTTATGTTGAGTTGTACTGAGACCTGCTGGCGCTGCCGCGGCTCATCTTGTGGTGTTTTAGGTGTCAGGTGTCGCCCTGGCTGAATTTATATTGAGTTGTATCCCGGACAAGGAAGACCTGCTGGCGCTGCCGCGGCTTGCCTTGGGGAGAGCTGAACACTGAGACCTGCTGGCGCTGCCGCGGCTCATCTGGTTGTGTTTTAGGTGTCAGGTGTCGCCCTGGCTGAATTTATGTTGAGTTGTACTGAGACCTGCTGGCGCTGCCGCGGCTCATCTTGTGGTGTTTTAGGTGTCAGGTGTCGCCCTGGCTGAATGTAGGTTGAGTTGTATCCCGGACAAGGAAGACCTGCTGGCGCTGCCGCGGCTTGCCTTGGGGAGAGCTGAACAGTGAGTCCTGCTGGCGCTGCCGCGGCTCGTTTTGTTGAATTTATGTTAAGTTGTATCCCGGACAAGGAAGACCTGCTGGCTCGGCCGCGGCTTGCCTTGGGGAGAGCTGAACGCTTAGTTCCCAGGTGGAGGACCAGTGGAGGGAGGAAGTTCCAAGACTGGTAGGAAAGTGTGTTCTGAGGGTGTTTCTCCTGGGAGAACGCGGAACCTCAGAAGTAGAGGTAGGGGGGGGCATTCTTGCCCGTGACCTCTGGCAAAAATGAGGGTGCGGACCCTAGGTGGAAGGAACAGTGGTAGTCGTGGCTACACTGAGAAAGGGAGTGGAGAATGGCTATTGTGGGCCAGGGGTACCGCCCCCACTTCGGATTAGCAGGGACCAGGGGTATCTGGATGGCTTAGGGCCTGGTCCGAGTCATGGACAACTAAGGAGTACCAGGTGGGTAGCCTGGTTGGGCCTATGTCTTCATTTTCTTTTTTTTTCTTTTTATTATGTTGTTTGCTTGAACTTTTATTAGTTTAGTCTGCGTATGTCTGTTGGTCCGGCAGTGCGGGCCGCGTCCACGTCCTATCGCCCTGCCGCAGGGAAGTCCATCACGGTAGTGATTGGTCTGCCCTGCGTCTGGGCTGGGAGGGGCACGTGTTGGACGTGGCCCGTCTGGCAGGTCCACCCCTGAAGTTTTGTGCTTATTATATGTGTCCGGGGGATGGTGATTCCCCTTCTGAGTGTGTGTGTGGTGAGAGAGACCTGCCTCCCATAGGAATGCATGGGGGATGTATGTGGCTCTGGTAGTTCCTGATGCGTGGGGCGTGCCGGGCCGTGTTTGGTATGTGTGCACTCGTGAGGTTGAATGCTACAAGATGATGTATGCGGCATGCGCGTGACTAGAAGGGAAGGGCCACTTCAAGACCTTGGTGTGTGTGTGCAGTAGGTGTGCTGGCGCATGATTGGCTGAAGCCGACTGGGCCTCCCCCACCAGGCTGGCCCCACCCCCCTGGGGGTGCGTCCAGTGTCCCTAGCCTGGCCAGTACCAAGAAATTCCTTATAACCAGTTCCAGCTGGTTCTCTCCCTGCCTGCCCCTTTTGGAGACAAAGGGAGCTCCTGTATAAAAGGAGGGTGTGCCCTCTTCTCGCTCTCTTCTTCTTCCTGCTGGTCCTGACTGGAAGCCTGCCAGGGGCGTGCTGCTGGTTGGGCTCAGGGTTGGCTGGCCTCCCTGGGCCCTGCCCAGCCCCTCGACTCCGGATGGCCTTTACTTGCTAGGAGCTGCTGTGCTCCCCCTGAGCCCTGGACTCTTTGCTGGACTTTGCTGCTTCCCTTCACCCTCTACCGCTCTGGGAGCGCTCTATTTTCCCCCTATAGCGCTGGGAGCGCTGTATCTATTCCCTAGCGCTTGGGAAGCGCTGGATTCATCGAGCCGGTGCCACCCGGCATTTGCCCTGCTCCACGGAGGTGCCAGACGCCCAGCGAGTGCCTACCTCGCTGTGTTTCCTTCCTGGCTGCCTTATCGAGGGAGCCGGGCCCTCGTCAATTTCCCCTGTGTTCACCGCCGCAGCCCGGGACCCCGCGTGAAGCCCACCCCCGGGCCGCGCTCTGATTGGCGGCTGGCCCGATGAAGTTTCCCCGGGCCGCGCTCTGATTGGCCGGCGGCCCGGGGAGCTGGAGACACCAAGACGAGCATGCAGGGAGCGGCGGGAGCCTACTCCGCGCCCCTGCGTCCCCCAAGACAACTGCCGCTTCCCCCCTGGGGCCCCCCCAGGAGCGAGAGGGCGCCCCGGAGAGCGAGACAGACCGGCGCGCTCGCCGACCGGTGAGTGATGCAGAAGGGGAGGCGGGGCATCGGGCCACATTGCCGGTGGCCGCCCCTCCCCTTCCGCGTGGGCAAACATGTGTTTAGAGGGCCGCGGGCCCCCCAGTAATGTCGGGTCCCCCGAGGGGGACCCCGCCTGGCCATACCTTGCCCCCCTGAGCCCCGAGAGGCTCCCTCTACATTTTTGGCCCTCCGAGCCCGCGAGGCTCCGCCCAGATATTCCCTGAGCCCCGGGAGGCTCCCGCTGCATCTGACCCCCGAGCCCCGAGGAGGCTCCAACGTGTCCTTGGCCCTGAGCCCGAGGAGGCCCCACCACATGTCCCTGACCCTGCCTGGGCCCCGAGAGGCCCCACCACGTGTCCCCGACCCTGCCGGGGCCCCGGGAGGCCCCACCACGTGTCCCTGACCCTGCCGAGCCTGCGAGAGGCTCCACCATTGCCCCCCTGTCCCCCCGAGCCTGCCGGGCTATGTCCAAGTCCCTCAGCGGCCCAGCACTTCGTGGGCCGCTGCCACGTTTAGGTATGCCCCGGGCCCCTTGCAGCCCACTCTGGACATCGAGACTCTAAGGCGCCCTCTCCCCAGGAAGGCCATCTGGCCTAGGGGGCGCTACTGACTATTATCAATGGGATGCTGAGAATTCTTATGTGTTGCCCTGGGGCCTCTGTTGTGTTATGTACCTTGTCCTTTCCCTCCTGAATACCCGATGTCTCATGTATGTGATCCCTGGTCAGAGTGAGTTCTACTGCTAGTTCTAGGAAGCTCCCAGGGGATATGTGTTCTAATGCCAGTTCCATCGGATGCGTACCACTGGCAGTGGTCCCTTGGCCCTGCCCTGTACCTTTTCCCTGGTAACCCCTGCCGTGCCTTGAGCACATTGTAAAGTGTATGTGCCTATGTGTCCTGTCTAATACAAAGACTATTTTCATATATACTTCGTGTGGAGTTCCTTTTGTGGGGGGGCCTGGGATGTTGCTGTTGGTGGGTGCGTGCGCAAATGCTTCACACATGTCCTCCGAGATAGGCCCGACTGCCCGCGCCACGTTACCTAGAGGGCGAGCAGGGGTCGACTTTATATAGGAGTGGCGGTCTCTGACTGGCTGTGGCGCAAGCCCTGGCCGGCCGGGGGTCCCATTTCCTACACAGTGCATTATTGTACTCAGGTTTCATACATGGTGGCCCAAATGCAATCCATCTGTCCTACATTGGCGGCTAGCGGTGGGATCCGGACTTGTGTTTGCGCAGTACCACAACGATAACTGGCCTCCTTACAAAACTCTGTATTGTAAATGGTCGCAAAGAAAGGTGATTATTGTTTTTAGGAGGTTACTTAAATGTCCGTTCTGTGAAAAATGTGTTCTGGTTAGGTGATCCTAGCCCGGGAGGGTAGATCAACCCCCTAGTGCAATGTGTTTTCTGGATTCACCAGAAGGGTGGGATCCAGTGGTGGCTGCGTAATTGTGTTCAATGTGTATGGTCCCTGTCCCTTCCCTGGAGTAATGATACCTGCGCCACATGGGGTCAGGTCAGGTTGCTAAAAATGTCTGTTCTGTGGAAATGTTTAATGATCAATAGAAATACCTGTTCTGTGGAAAGTTTTAAAGGTTACTTAAATGTCTGTTCTGTGGAAAAAGTGTGCGTGTACACTGTTAGTTAGTTGCCCCTAGCTTGGGAGGGTAAATCATCTCCCTAGTACAATATGGTTTTCTGGATTCACCGGAAGGGTGGGATCCAGTGGTGTCTGCATAGTTGTGTTCAAACGTATATGGTCCTTGTTCCTCCCCTAGAGTAATGGTACCTGTGCCGCAAGGGTCAGGTTGAGGAATCAGGGGCGGTGGAAAATGTCTTACCAGTCCAGGGGAGGGTGCAGGGATGAATGTTGAGATGTGCTGAGTAATGGAGTGTAAGTTCTCTGAGAGGGGGCTTGCTGAATAATGGAGTGTAAGTTCTCTGGGATGGGGAGCTTGCTGAATCAACGATAATTGTGTCTTACCTACCCCGCTGAATGTATTTTATGCGTCAGGTGTTCCCCTTGTTGAATGTATGTTACGTTGTGTCCCGGTCAAGGAAGACCTGCTGGCTCGGCCGCGGCTTACCTTAGGGGAGAGTTGATCACTGAGACCTGCTGGCGCTGCCGCGGCTCATCTTGTTGTGTTTTAGGCGTCAGGTGTCGCCCTGGCTGAATTTATGTTGAGTTGTACTGAGACCTGCTGGCGCTGCCGCGGCTCATCTTGTGGTGTTTTAGGTGTCAGGTGTCGCCCTGGCTGAATTTATATTGAGTTGTATCCCGGACAAGGAAGACCTGCTGGCGCTGCCGCGGCTTGCCTTGGGGAGAGCTGAACACTGAGACCTGCTGGTGCTGCCGCGGCTCATCTGGTTGTGTTTTAGGTGTCAGGTGTCGCCCTGGCTGAATTTATGTTGAGTTGTACTGAGACCTGCTGGCGCTGCCGCGGCTCATCTTGTGGTGTTTTAGGTGTCAGGTGTCGCCCTGGCTGAATGTAGGTTGAGTTGTATCCCGGACAAGGAAGACCTGCTGGCGCTGCCGCGGCTTGCCTTGGGGAGAGCTGAACAGTGAGTCCTGCTGGCGCTGCCGCGGCTCGTTTTGTTGAATTTATGTTAAGTTGTATCCCGGACAAGGAAGACCTGCTGGCTCGGCTGCGGCTTGCCTTGGGGAGAGCTGAACGCTTAGTTCCCAGGTGGAGGACCAGTGGAGGGAGGAAGTTCCAAGACTGGTAGGAAAGTGTGTTCTGAGGGTGTTTCTCCTGGGAGAACGCGGAACCTCAGAAGTAGAGGTAGGGGGGGGCATTCTTGCCCGTGACCTCTGGCAAAAATGAGGGTGCGGACCCTAGGTGGAAGGAACAGTGGTAGTCGTGGCTACACTGAGAAAGGGAGTGGAGAATGGCTATTGTGGGCCAGGGGTACCGCCCCCACTTCGGATTAGCAGGGACCAGGGGTATCTGGATGGCTTAGGGCCTGGTCCTAGTCATGGACAACTAAGGAGTACCAGGTGGGTAGCCTGGTTGGGCCTATGTCTTCATTTTCTTTTTTTTTCTTTTTATTATGTTGTTTGCTTGAACTTTTATTAGTTTAGTCTGCGTATGTCTGTTGGTCCGGCAGTGCGGGCCGCGTCCACGTCCTATCGCCCTGCCGCAGGGAAGTCCATCACGGTAGTGATTGGTCTGCCCTGTGTCTGGGCTGGGAGGGGCACGTGTTGGACGTGGCCCGTCTGGCAGGTCCACCCCTGAAGTTTTGTGCTTATTATATGTGTCCGGGGGATGGTGATTCCCCTTCTGAGTGCGTGTGTGGTGAGAGAGACCTGCCTCCCATAGGAATGCATGGGGGATGTATGTGGCTCTGGTAGTTCCTGATGCGTGGGGCGTGCCGGGCCGTGTTTGGTATGTGTGCACTCGTGAGGTTGAATGCTACAAGATGATGTATGCGGCATGCGCGTGACTAGAAGGGAAGGGCCACTTCAAGACCTTGGTGTGTGTGTGCAGTAGGTGTGCTGGCGCATGATTGGCTGAAGCCGGCTGGGCCTCCCCCACCAGGCTGGCCCCACCCCCCTGGGGGTGCGTCCAGTGTCCCTAGCCTGGCCAGTACCAAGAAATTCATTATAACCAGTTCCAGCTGGTTCTCTCCCTGCCTGCCCCTTTTGGAGACAAAGGGAGCTCCTGTATAAAAGGAGGGTGGGCCCTCTTCTCGCTCTCTTCTTCTTCCTGCTGGTCCTGACTGGAAGCCTGCCAGGGGCGTGCTGCTGGTTGGGCTCAGGGTTGGCTGGCCTCCCTGGGCCCTGCCCAGCCCCTCGACTCCGGATGGCCTTTACTTGCTAGGAGCTGCTGTGCTCCCCCTGAGCCCTGGACTCTTTGCTGGACTTTGCTGCTTCCCTTCACCCTCTACCGCTCTGGGAGCGCTCTATTTTCCCCCTATAGCGCTGGGAGCGCTGTATCTATTCCCTAGCGCTTGGGAAGCGCTGGATTCATCGAGCCGGTGCCACCCGGCATTTGCCCTGCTCCACGGAGGTGCCAGACGCCCAGCGAGTGCCTACCTCGCTGTGTTTCCTTCCTGGCTGCCTTATCGAGGGAGCCGGGCCCTCGTCAATTTCCCCTGTGTTCACCGCCGCAGCCCGGGACCCCGCGTGAAGCCCGCCCCCGGGCCGCGCTCTGATTGGCGGCTGGCCCGATGACGTTTCCCCGGGCCGCGCTCTGATTGGCCGGCGGCCCGGGGAGCTGGAGACACCAAGACGAGCATGCAGGGAGTGGCGGGAGCCTACTCCGCGCCCCTGCGTCCCCCAAGACAACTGCCGCTTCCCCCCCGGGGCCCCCCAGGAGCGAGAGGGCGCCCCGGAGAGCGAGACAGACCGGCGCGCTCGCCGACCGGTGAGTGATGCAGAAGGGGAGGCGGGGCATCGGGCCACATTGCCGGTGGCCGCCCCTCCCCTCCCGCGTGGGCAAACATGTGTTTAGAGGGCCGCGGGCCCCCCAGTAATGTCGGGTCCCCCGAGGGGGACCCCGCCTGGCCATACCTTGCCCCCCTGAGCCCCGAGAGGCTCCCTCTACATTTTTGGCCCTCCGAGCCCGCGAGGCTCCGCCCAGATATTCCCTGAGCCCCGGGAGGCTCCCGCTGCATCTGACCCCCGAGCCCCGAGGAGGCTCCAACGTGTCCTTGGCCCTGAGCCCGAGGAGGCCCCACCACGTGTCCCTGACCCTGCCTGGGCCCCGAGAGGCCCCACCACGTGTCCCCGACCCTGCCGGGGCCCCGGGAGGCCCCACCACGTGTCCCTGACCCTGCCGAGCCTGCGAGAGGCTCCACCATTGCCCCCCTGCCCCCCGAGCCTGCCGGGCTATGTCCAAGTCCCTCAGCGGCCCAGCACTTCGTGGGCCGCTGCCACGTTTAGGTATGCCCCGGGCCCCTTGCAGCCCACTCTGGACATCGAGACTCTAAGGCGCCCTCGCCCCAGGAAGGCCATCTGGCCTAGGGGGCGCTACTGACTATTATCAATGGGATGCTGAGAATTCTTATGTGTTGCCCTGCTGATGGGGGCCTCTGTTGTGTTATGTACCTTGTCCTTTCCCTCCTGAATACCCGATGTCTCATGTATGTGATCCCTGGTCAGAGTGAGTTCTACTGCTAGTTCTAGGAAGCTCCCAGGGGATATGTGTTCTAATGCCAGTTCCATCGGATGCGTACCACTGGCAGTGGTCCCTTGGCCCTGCCCTGTACCTTTTCCCTGGTAACCCCTGCCGTGCCTTGAGCACATTGTAAAGTGTATGTGCCTATGTGTCCTGTCTAATACAAAGACTATTTTCATATATACTTCGTGTGGAGTTCCTTTTGTGGGGGGGCCTGGGATGTTGCTGTTGGTGGGTGCGTGCGCAAATGCTTCACACATGTCCTCCGAGATAGGCCCGACTGCCCGCGCCGCGTTACCTAGAGGGCGAGCAGGGGTCGACTTTATATAGGAGTGGCGGTCTCTGACTGGCTGTGGCGCAAGCCCTGGCCGGCCGGGGGTCCCATTTCCTACACAGTGCATTATTGTACTCAGGTTTCATACATGGTGGCCCAAATGCAATCCATCTGTTGGCCTAAGGGCTGGTACAAACTCTTCCCACCAGCGTGGCCTCTTCCAGGCTGCAGCCTGTTCTAGGCTTTGGTATTTCCATCCAAGTGACAGTCTCCGGTTCACACCGGAAGCACACTGTGCATCTCAGCGAGCAGCATTAACGATGCAAGCACTCGCTGTCCAGGTGTATTCGAAGCAAGCGCAAGAGGGCGCCCTAGGACGCCAGGACGCAAATTACCATTCAAACTGCAATCCTAGAATATTTGTGTGAGTGCAACTTTCACCAAATTAGATCAGTTTGCTTATTTACTAGTGTAGCTGTCCCAGGATAAAGTTGTGGAAAGTGAACATGTTTCCATTTTTTTAAAGGGACGACAAGTAGTATTTTTGCTTTGCTTCATTTCTCCTCGTTTTTGCTTTTCCAATGTGTGCTGCTTTGTGCAGCACACATGGAAAAAGCAAAATGCCAAGGTTTGTTTATGTACTGGAAGGTTTCCCTTCCTCTATATAAACAAACCATTTTTTAAAATGCCATTTTGTGACTTAGATTTGTGCTGCATGAAGCAGCACACATTTACCCAAACATCCACCCCCCAAACCTACCTACATCTTTCACCACTTGTGTCTGGATCTACCGCTTACTGGCCTGAACGAGCACCTACATTCAGACGTCCACTGCCGCGACTACCTCGACTGCCTCTTCGCTCTTCGGCAGCGGCGAGCCCTCCGACTCTGCCTCCCCACTCTTCAGCAGCGCTGAGCCCTCCGACTTTGAGGATCGTCGACTCCACCACCTCCAGACGGATTGAAACTACTGTCCTTGTGTGCCCTACCCGGCCTCCCTCCTCTACAATGAAGACACCATTTGGTCCTGGAAACGGTGATGCTCGCTTTCCCCCCTGGTGCCGTCGGAGCTCTGGGGCCCGATTCCTCCACAACGCCGATGCATGGAGCGCTGACGTAATGGGCTTTTCATGGCTGGTTGAAGATGCTGATTCAGGCTGAATCTCCGTCACACTCCTGCCGTACAGAGATATGCGAAGCTTCAAAATGGCAGGTGAAGAGAGACCTAAATTATACTGGCTCTGAAGGTACTGAATAATCAACAGGATTGCCCTCCTTGAGCACCAGTTCTATAAGGTTTTTTACTGGCCTTTTCTTTTGACAATGTAAGATAATTCTTTTGTTGCATTGATCTGTGTTCTTAGCCCTGCGATGAGCGCTTTCTAGCAGTCGCCTGAGCATAAGATGGCGGCCAAAGTGAATGGTAGGCACTCTTATACCAATTCAGCTGCAAAACCGACTGTTATGACCCAATAGGATCTGCCAGCAGGTACGGTCCCCCTGCTGTGCGTTTTCTTGAACTCAATCTAGATGGACGCAGCAGTTCCCTTCGCACAACCAGCAGCGTGTTGCCTGACGCTAAGATGGCAGCTCTTCTTCTAGTTTGTGTTACAATAGTTTGTTCCCCCCTCACACAGATCTAACATCCCCTTGCACATGTAGCTCTCACTATTGCTCCACCGCTACCAAGGGAAACCCACACAATTCCACCATCCCTGAGTTGATCAAGCTTTTGCAATTTTCCAATCAACACGATAGTGACTGCTTATCTGGATCCCGGAAGCATTGCCACTGAGTGCACAACAACCCACCAGCAAGGCTCCAGAACTGATCTGCTTCCCACTCCCCTCGCCCATTCCGTCCATTCCTTTTTTTGGGGACTTGTTCTTCTGTGTTTTACTATGCAACTACCACTGCTGATCTGCCAGATCTGACCTGCTTCCCAGTCCCCTGCCCCCCCTTCCCTCTTTCCTCTCCTGGGGACTTATTTTTCCCGTATTGGACTTTTGCAACTCCAACTAATGTAACCATGTGCCCTTTACTAAAGCACTCCTTCTCCCCTTGTTGGGGAGGGATCCAGCATTTATGCCCTGGAGTCTCAGACTCCCCTCTGAGAGAGTCCACAGTGTAAAGGGAGCCACACACAGTCCTCTGGGATCACAGCACACTGGACGATGGACACTGTTTTTCCTCGTCTCCTGGTTGTGTTTCTTTCACACTCCCCTACTTCTATCCCTCTTTCATTCTTTGTCTTCCTCCCCTGCTCCTATCCCCTCTCCCCTGAATCTCTCCCCTTACCTGCTTTTTCCCTTACGCATGTTTTTAACGCATGTAACTACACTTCAGCAACTTGTAACTATGCTCTGAAACAGT
The DNA here is from genome assembly GCF_964261635.1 of Lissotriton helveticus. Lineage (NCBI taxonomy): Eukaryota > Metazoa > Chordata > Amphibia > Caudata > Salamandridae > Lissotriton > Lissotriton helveticus. The sequence goes on from NC_136060.1 coordinate 497,554,492, forward strand.
GTAACTTGTAACTATGTAATTTGTAACTATGCAGTGAAACAATGCTCGTCCTCATGTAAAGCGCTCTGATACCTCCGGGTCTAGCCAGCGCTATATAAAACTTTTCAAATAAATACACAAATAAATGGTGCAGCCTGGCGTTTCCGAAGTGGCGATGAGAGCCGTTAAGCCAAGGAGGCTAACGCCTCTCACTGACACTTCCTAGATAATATTCCCCTTGGTATTCTACCTGCTCAAATGTGTGCATTCATTATTTGATGCCGGTGTTGGTGCTGTTTCTAAGCACTTCACTCTTGGTAGACAATACATTTGGGGGTAGGAGGTGAAGTGCTTTGTTTGCCCACACTCACATGAGTTCATGAGGTCAGAAGTGAACTTAAATCACGCGATCTAATTACTAGATTTGACTTTCCATTATGACTTGTTGGTAGTGAAATAAAACAAGCCTTTGCAATGCAATAGGACTCGCTTTTACGCAAGACCTATTGAATTGCAAACGAGAGTGCGGGCTAACGACAAGGCACAAATGGGGGGTGAGCTAGAAGGCATTGGACTGCGGGAGGGGGGCAGGGGAAGAAAGTAGTCTGTTGAGTAAAGGGGCCAGTAGCCATGGAAGGACACAAATGACGACATGGCCGTCATAAGGAGGGACTAACAAGCCTACAACCAATCGGAAGGAAGCATTTAAGACACAAGGCAATGAAAATGATGGGCAGAGAGTGGACAGAGCTTCCTCGAAGCTTCCGTGCTATACTGAATAATGCATGCCTCACAAAGTGAGCAACGCATGTGCTGAAACGCTAGGCTCGACCTAATCAGGCAAAAGCAGAATGGGAAGGAAGCAGAGCGCTTCAGCAGAACGGGAAAGCTGGGCCTGGGACCTGCACGCTCAGCTGGAAAAGCATACATGCAAGAAATGTAGCCATTAAAAGAAGGAGACACTGTAGGAAAGTAGGATCTACTTTCATAGTTACCCTCAATTATTGCTGGTGTCAGTCTGTTTTTTGATTAGTCTGACTGGGATCCTGCTAATCAGGACCCCAAACTCCCTAACTTGGACTATGATAAGTACTTTGATACCTCCCCAATTGGCTACTGGTGAATCCCTGTAAGTCCCTTGTACATGGTACTAAGGTACCCAGGGCATAGGTACGCCAGGGATCTCCCACGGGCTGCAGCATGTATTATGCCACCCATGAGGGACCACTTAAACTATGACTGCAGAACGGCCATTGCAGCCCGTGTAAGCTGGTGCTAGCATCACGTACGACAGATATAAGTTTCCTTATATCTGAGGTCAATACACTTAAAACCTATAAGTCACCCCTAAGGCAGGCTTTACGAACCTGAAGGCAGAGTGTGAGGGTGACTTGCCTGAGCAGAACACCCCCTAAAAAACCTGGGGTTGATTCTCTAGGGTTTGTAAGTGCAGTCAGCCTTTTTGAAACACATAGTGGACATGCGTCATTACTCAATGGCTAACTATGTATTGGTTGTGCAGAACATGGGCATGTTTGGTATCAAACATTTTGGAATCATACCTCAACACAGTTAAAGGTGTTGGATGTGTGATACCATGCACTGGGGGTTCTTCCGGGAGGCCCCCAGTACTCCCAGTAACATTGTATGCTTTCTGCAAGGGGTTTTGGAAAAGCAGGAAAGTGGCGCTCGAGTAGGGTAGCGTTGTGTTACAATGATTAAATGAAAGAACAAAAAGTTTCACGGTGCAACCAGGTCTGGGGAAGACCCGCAACCCCTGTATTCAGTGCGGGCAGAGACCCACACAAACAAATTCAAACCAAGTCCCGGGCACACGTATAGGTATACAGTTAGTACGTTTGTAGTGTTCAATTAATACAGAAGAGATCGACACCGGAAGTTCCATGTATTGAACGAAGTTTTATGCAAGTTAGAAGTTTGTCAAAGCAAAACGCCAGCCGACACGTGTTTCGTCAATGTTACCTGTGACTCCAGAATAGGTAAAAAACTTTATTGTATAGTTAATAAAAACCATTACAAATTTTAAAAGAAATGAAAATAAATTAATAGCATCGGTTTAGAACTGGTCAATATGCAATCATAGCAGTCTTAAAAAACAACATTTTATCAAAGAATGTTCAGTGCCTAATCAATTTGATTCTAGAATGTCCATTAACTGGTAGTCGAACGGCGAATTTGACTCATCTTCCTTCACTGTATTCACTGACTGGCAAGGAAAAATGGCGGGTGCAATTTCTAGCATGTCAGTGAAATGTAGGGGTCATTTACTCTCAGATTAACCGCATAATCTCAATTTTCAGCTTTGTGCAGTGACACCCCTTTTACTCTCAAACTTCATGACAAAATTAACTGATTTGCAAGTAAATTGTGGATCTGCTGCACACAGTACTTTCATGACAACGGAACGACAAGTACGTATTCCATGTTCAATACATTTTGCCTTTAGCCAGTGCCGTCGTTCCTGATCCAGTGCAGGACAGATGCAGAGTAGATGGATAAAGTCTTGTTTTGCGTTGCCACATAGATCACACTCCTTGGTGTCAGGTTTCATCCAGTCCGGTTTGTCTGCGTTTGTCGGCAGATTACCCATCCTTAAATTGAGGTATTTCGATTTGACATATGCCGAAAAAGAAAACCCCAGATAGGCTGCGGGTTTGAGCACACTGTATGATTGAATTAACATCCAGGCATGTGCTCGGTGACTAAAAATCTACTTATCGTTAACCAGAGAATGCCTATTTGCAGCTTTTTTAACAACCAGCTTAAATGATGATACCGGTAGCTTGGTTTGCCGCAAACATGCAAGTTCGGTAGTTTCGAGGGACAGTTTTAAATACTTGGCATACTGAGAGTTGGGATTATTTAGCATAGCTTCCCACGTGGTAAGGTTGATTTCTGTTTCTCTGTTCATCCATATGTAGGCTGTGGGGTTTTAGGTTTAAACCTATAATAACTGATAAAACCCCACTGAAAGAAAAATAGCCCTCACCGGTGAAAACATATAAACACTGAAAAAACACCTGCACAACCACAAACTAAATGCCATCCAAAGAAAGGAAAAAGAAAGTGAAAGAGCCATTTTGTTCTTACTGAAGGGGTCAATAAAATGTAACTTTGTTATACAAGCTAGCAGTAAGAAAGAGTGGCTAACATTATTCTGCTTGAGTTTTGTTCTTTAGGGATGCCACTAAAATATTGTTTCTTCTTCCTTTTACTTTTTTCAGTTTTATGGCCTTTGGTCTAAAGATGCAGGGTTTAGTTTCATGTTTTAGGTCTAGTTTAATTATTTTATAAACTGTAGAGAATAAGGACATATCAAACTCATATTTGATATTTTGGCTGCATTTGATTCTTTCACTGATAGGTAAAATGGCTAGTTTTATAAAAATCTTTTCTAATATGTGTCATCACATTTAACCACAGAGAATGGGTAAAAACCCTTAATACATCAGACCATAGTTTCTAGTGGTGCACTGTTTTCCTATGCCCAGGAACTAAA